>NC_138803.1:2400000-3053097 GCF_965178545.1 Coloeus monedula | reverse complement strand
CTGACTTTTCTTTGAAAATTACACTTCCCTTAGAAAAATTGCCCTAAGAAAGGTTAATTAACCCCTCAAATAGCTGACATGCAACATGAAAATAAAAATCAGGAAAAGGGAAAAGGGTCATTAACACTTGTATTTAATTGCAAAATGTAAAAACTTTTTTATTCTTCTTACATACAAATCTCATTTATTTACACACTTTACAGGCTTTTCCCAAGTATTTACAAAGTTTGCAATATATTAAATTAGGACCATCCATAAAATTCTGCATTAAGTGCATATTTACATTCTTTTTTTATTAATCCACCACTGAATTTAGTGTTCAGCATTGAAACAGTCTTTATGCATATATAGCTTTACTTCCCAGCACCCTGAGCCTTTAGAATGTGGCTCCCCTCCCCAAGACAAAGAGATAATACTAAAAATAAATCACCTGCCATTTGTCTGAATCTCCAAAGCAAAGGGAAGTCCAGCATCTCTCTTGTCTAACTCAGCAGGACACTAAATCTGCTCTTTACAAGGAGGAGGTTCCTGAAGAGGAGGATATCAAGTTCTACCTATAAAATTTACCGAGAGGATAAAGTTTGGTTTGCAGGAAGCAAAAGCTTTGTGCACCCACTGAAATGGCCTCACCCCAGGAAGTGTTCAGTTCTCTTGGGGTTTGGGATTGGGGTGTGTGGAAACTTCCCTCCTGGAGCAGCATCACTGTGATGAACGAGAGGGTTTCAAGGCAGGAGGATCCCCTTTCAGGGACACTGGTGTTTACAGAGCTCACATCTCTACCATGAGGTGCTCTCCTGCTCCTCACCTCCTCCTGCTGCTGCTGCTGGAGCTGGGAGGCCATGAGGGAAGGGAGGTGCTTTGATCCAGCCCAGACAAACCAGCTTCTCCTCCAGAACATTGCAAAAACAGGCCTGGTGGGAGAAGCTGAAGTCTAGAGACTCACGGGAAATCTGACTCAAAGCTCTCCAGGGCCTTGCAAAGGGACCCCTCGGGGGAATCAATGTGTGCAATAACAGTGGGCAGGGAAAAAAAGAAAAGGAACAAAGAAAGCAAAAAAAAAAATCAATAGAAACTGTCAGCTTGGCTCCCGTGGGGGCTGCTGATTTCCTGGTACTGAAGTAAATCATAATAATCCTTTCTCCTCCTTTCAGTTACCCTGAGTTCAGGACTGACTGACAGCACTGGTCAGTGACCCCTGCTTTGGGGAGCAGCTTTAAACCACGATCCTCCCGCCCAGCTGACGGGGACAGCCCGTCCTTCCAGCCTGGCAAGTGTAGAGGTGACCCCTCCTCACGTCTGCCTGCTGGGCTCGTGGGTAGTACCGATTTCTGGTGTGATTTCAGAGCAGCTTTGCAGCCTTTGGGATGTGGGGTGGGGAGGACTCCATCTCCCAGCTCACAGGCAACAAGCTCTGAAGCACAGAAAGGAACTTTAAAATGTGTTGACCGGGAACCTGTGTGAGCTGGGCAGGGTGGGAGTGGGAGATTGTCCAAAGCAGCACAGAGAGTGCCAAAGGGGAAGTGAGGGAAACCACAGTGGGACACCCCCTCCGTGACTCATCTGATCATGGCTGTCACTATGATACCTCAGTAACTGCAGGAACAGCCCCATTCCCCCCCGTTCCACTTCGGCAGATTCTCTAGGAAAGTCCTGCAGCCTTTCCAGGGACTCTGCATGTGGAAGATGACCTGGGCTTAATTGCAGGTAAGGTATCAAAACCTCCCTTTGGCCATGCTAGTTTTGCCACTGTGGCCTCACCTCCAGGTTTCCCACTGTGGCTCCTCACCCACCCTGGGATGTGGAAGGTGTGAGCACCACTCCTCTGGCAGCTGGAGACAGGAGCTGCTCTGGAAGCTGTGCTGCAGACCAGGGCTCTGCACTCCGGCCAAAATCGGCTCTTTATCAGCAGGAGAACTGCCCTCCTGTTTTAGTTTAGCAGCTAATTCCTTACAGCTTTTGGAAAAGGAAGAGAAAATATACCAGAGAGCTTAAAAACAAATGATGTAAACTCCAAAGGGAGCGAGGCTGGGATATATGCAATGTATCGCTGAGACAGAGCTGGAAACTTATGCAGAGCCCATAAAGTGCACTTGGAAGGCTGCTCTGCAAACAGGCCAGGCTCACCAGCTCCTGTCCAACCAGCTGCAACTCTTTGAGGAAGGGAGAAGCACTACGTGAGAACACTTCTGCTAAACAGGCACAAACCTGCCCTTTCCTCCCCCTCCTCCCCCCAGTCCAAACAGCAACTGTAAATAGATCCATTTTCTCTGCTTCTTCCCGAAAGAGCCAGACAGCCACAATAGCTTAAGTGTGACTCTCAAAATCCAGGCATTTCACAGACACTTGGGAATTGTCTCCGCAGCTCTTTTACAAGTTACAGTCAAGGACACTTAGCAGTGACAGTGTCACCGAACCACCGCAATCTCAGCAAGAATGGCTCCAGCAGCATCTCTGAGCAAATGCTTTAAAAAATGGGTCAGATACAAAACCAGTAAGAGGTGAAGTAGCCTTGTCAGCCTTTGAATTTGATTTGAGAAGCTGCCAAAGTGTAAATAGCAACTGCCACTAATGAGGCCCTAATTCTGCCATCACTGAACTCCCAAATTTCCATTAACTAAGACCCAGGCTTTAAGAGGAGGGAGAGGGGTGGTGTGTGTGTGTGTCTTGGCATGTACAAGGCTCCATGTAGCGTCATGAGTGTGAAATACACTCCAAGTAGTGAGAATACTAATGGAAGTTTTATTAGTCCAATTCCCTTTAATATTTTGTAACAAATTATATTAGTCCTTTTCTATCCTGAGAGAGCCAGACTCTCCCCCTTTGGTTCTACTAGATCTGGTGTGTGTCCAGCACCAAGGGCCATGCACAGACTGACACAGGTGCTGGGCTTGTTCTCATTGTTTTGACAGGAGAAAAACAAGGGATATGCATAGAAATGATTGTAGTGTCAAGGCCTCAGACTAAATTCTTTGGAGCAGGAACTGTCCGCTGCCTTATCCTTGTACAGGAGCCAGACGTGGTCATCCCACTTGGCAGCTTTTGTCAGCCCCTAATCACATTAACACGATGTTTGCTCCCATTCTCCTCAAAAACAAAGGCTGGACAGACATTTTCCCAATCTGTCATTTTACACGTACCTAAAATATTTACAGAGAAAAAGGCTCTTGCTCCTGAGAACAGAGTTAACTCACTAACAACCAAAACCCCTCCCACCTCCATATTAACAAGTGTGAGAGTATGTCCTGAACTCCAGCCCTGGCCTATGAGTTCAGCCAGACACATCTGTAAGTGATCTTCAGCAGCGGGATCAGACCCAAAGGATCAGACTTGGAAGGGACCGGAGCATCCGCAGCCTGCAAACACCGAACCTGAGCCTCTCTCAGGGCACTGGAGACAGCACTGCTCCAGCAGCAGGAAACACGCAAAGGCAGCTTGGAAAGGACCCAGGAAAAACCAACGTTCATTCTGAAGACAGAGTTCCAGATCTGGAAGGAGTCAATGCAAAAATATGCCAGGGAAGAGGGAGCTTCAGGGCTCCCAGAGGTACCACGGGCTGGGCTCCCTTGGTGGCTGAGGTGAAAGCTGGACAGAGCCGCTCTGCTCCCAGCCCCAGCTCCAGCCAGAATTCCTGCACTGCCAGCACCACTGATGTGTGTGTCGGTGTTTTTGCAGGAAAGGAAGGAGAGGTGAAGAAAAGCACAATTACCATTTGACTCATTCACAACCTGCTGATAGAGAGCTGCAGAAGGGTGATCACAACACTGAGAGGTCTGAAGGGATTCTTTTGGTACAAGAAGGATGCAGTGAGTGAGAGTTTCTGCCCTCAGGCCCAAGGCTCTCCCTGGCCCAGGAGCAGGAGCAGATCAGCTCTGCAGGGCTCACACAGCTGCGGACGTGAGGGAGAGCTGGGACACATCACCAATTCATTCCCTTTATAGAACTGGCCTGACTACACAGGCTCAAAGCTTCCTCCTCAGGAGGAATGTACACAGAAATGTCACACACCCCATCCACTCCCAAACCCCCCAGGAAGTTTCAGAAGTGCCATAATCCACAAAGAACACAAGGTGAATCTCATCCTGAGAAATCCATCTGCTGCTCCTGGAAAGAAAACCCTTTGCTGCAAACCCAGGGCTTACCTGAGGGGACAGGGAGGGTCATAAATAGCTTGAGCTTCTCCCAAAATACATTTGAGGAAAGGCAAAGAATTACCTCAAGGGTCAGGAAAATAGTCATTTTTCAACACTGTAAACATGCAGGGTGGCAAAGCTGCCTGCCCCAGTTGCCCCGGCTCACTCCTCTCAAGATGTTGCCTTGGCTTCAAAGCTGAAAGTCTTCTTCTCCTGGGAACAGCTCTGTTTTCCCACCCCACCATCCTTAGCTGGCAGCTCCATCACAAATCACCGCTGGCTCTGTCCCTCTGGCCATGAAGCTCATTGTCCAGTGGTCTGCACTGGCATAACCTGGGAAGAGGCAGTGGAGAGGCTCTGTTAGATGAGTCCACCCTTAATGAGTGCTCCCATTTCCCACGAAGGGATGTGGTCATGCTGGAGCTCTTTGGAAAGACACTTCCCTCAGTGGGCACTGGGTTTGTAATACCCATTGTGTACCCACACTGCTCAGCTTTGAGCATCTCCTGGTATCCCAGTGTTGGTGTTCCAGGCCACAAACTCCCAGTCCAAAAGGATCACTCCCTGTGCTGTGACAAGCAGGCACACACCAGTCTGGAGGTGACAATGGCACAAACCACCATCCTAGGTGTCAGATAGAAAAGACCCAGCTGGAAGCAGTCTCCTGATTCCAAGGGCTCTCCCAGTCCCTGCACACCCCACTCTGGTACTTACCCAAATCCCCAGCTTCCAGCTCCACCTTGAACATCTCACAGTGTCCTCTACATGTGTCCAGAGGTGCAACAGTCAGGGTGAGCTGCCCACTTCCAACAGCAAAGAGGCTGTGCAGGCTGTAGCTCTAGGATGGGAGGAGAGGATTTCAAAAGCCTGGCCAGCTTTCCTTGGCTCTGTCTGTCTGAAGTAGGGACAAGTCACTGCCCTGCAGGCAGGTGAGACAGAGCAAACAACATGTTTGCTGCTCCCCCAGTTACCAGCAGATCACAGAATCACAGCTGAGGTCAGCTGCATGCAAGGGTTCTCCTCTCCTCCAAGGCAAGGCAGGCCCTGCACATCCTCAAAACTCAGGAAAACATAGAGGAGAAGATCAGGCCTGAAGCCTGAAGTGTCTCAGAATGAGTGAGACTCACTGCCAGGAACTCCTAAAATGCAACTCTTAAATGAATTCTGCCCAACTATGCACAAAAAGACCTCACCCAGCTATAGAGCAAGGCCAGACACATGAATGAAGCAGGCAAGGGGTGGTGGAATGAGATGATCTTTAAAGTCCCTTCCAACCCAAACTATTCTGGGATTTATCCTCTGATTCTGTGACGTCTCCAGCTGCCAAGGGAGGTGGGCACAGGGTATCTCCCTCCCCAAACTAGACACAACTGCTGGGAGGCACAGACACCTTGAGATGCCACTTTGCATAGGGGTGAACAAAACTGATACAACCCCAAATGCTCCTTTTCAGGATTGTATCAGCTAAAAATACCCTGCAAATCCCACAAAAACTCAGAGCTGCTGGGAGACAGCTCATAGACAGGAAAAGGTCTCTGGAATGAATTTCTCACCTTATTCCCCAAATCTGGATGCCGGATGAGGAAGCAGCTCTCCAGGGACACTGTCTTGGGGAAGGACAGCAAAGAGGAAGGGGGGAAAAATTCCTGCAGAATCCGAGATTTATTCACAGGCTTGTTCCTAAACAAACCAACCCATATTAAAGAATTACCATACAATTATAATGTTTGCATTTAAAAGCTACTTTCCTGATAAAATTCTTCCCAAACGTTCACGCTTGATAAACAGCATGACAGACTAGCCCTGGGAGGCAGGAGCAAAATTCAACCTCAGCCTGTTAACGTGTGCTCCTTCCTGCTTTCCTCTGGGCTCCTGCACCAGGACCATGTAAAGAGGGAACATATCCTGACGGATATCTAAACTTAATTTCCCTCCCTTTTTCGCTTAAAATCATCCAAGTCATTGACCAGATCCACTCATTACAAAAGATGCAGCGAGGTGGCATCGGACACAGCCATAACTGAAACCACATGGCAAGGCACAGGGATACAAGGCTGTTCTCTAGACCAGGAAATGTAACTGGAAAAGTCCAGGTGGGGCTTGGTATTTTTACATCCCTGTCTAGGGGCCTGACATAATTAATTCTTCAGTACCCTGACCATCCCTCTACCAGCTGAGACCTTAGAGAGCTCTGAGTTGTTCACATGTCTTGTTCACACTTAAAGGCTTTGGCAAGCTGCTTTTGGTTAACAGGGGCACGATTAGTGCTGGCCATATTTTCTGCACAAGACCAAACACAAATTGCAGGATTCCTTGACTTTCCATTACTTCTCAGTGTCTGCAGAACTCATGGCATCTCTTCTCAGTCAGCACCAGTGGTGGAGGATTTCCACTGAGCAGACAGAGGCGATAGAAATGTGAACCAGTTACCTCAGGATCAGATCACAGCCCAGATGATTTACAGCCTGAAGAACAGGACCAGGCAGTCACTGGGATAATTTTATCTTGTAAGGGGAGCAATACCTGGAGACCAAGCCACAGCTCTCCATTTTTTAGTGCAGAAGTCTTGTCCTCAAACAAATCAGTGCCAGCAAACAGAAGCAGCCTGTAACCCACTCCTGTTCTCCTTCCCTCCAGCTGAAGTGCAACTTGCAGGCACTGGTGGTTCACACAGGCAGAGCCTGAGCACCCCTGCAGAAAGGATGTGTCCATCCATCACTTGTTTTGTCTGACTCACCAGGGAAAGAAAAATGGGCAGCTCCACAATTCAGCTGAATTTTCTTCTATTATAACCTCTGCCAGTTCTGGATCCTGGGACTGAAAATGCTTCAGTTCTTCATAGGAGAGATGCTGCCCTGTCTTAAAGAACATGAAACAAAGATAAAAGCTGTGCCCCCAGGGTTGCACCCTGCTCCCACTTCCCTCCCACTAGAAAACATCCAAGAGTAACAGCCACGTAGATTGCTAAATGTCCAAATACAAAGATCACTACTCAGAGGAACAATGCAGGGAGCTCTCTCCTCCCACATCTTCACACTGGGGTGAAATGTCCTCCTAGACACACGTTCTGAACAAGCAGTTTGAGTTCATGGGTGAAAATACTGGGCAGGGGTTATGGGCTCGTGCTGTTCAAGAGTCTGGACTCATCACCCAGCTTCACAAATCCCTGCATTACCTTGATTAGAAAAGGCTGATGCCTCTGGAGCTTTTCTGATAGTTCTCTGAAGTCTGTCACTATCTGAAGGCTTTTCACAGCAGAACAGACTGTGCAGTTCGCGGGAAGCGCGGAAGCGTTCTGTCTGCAACCTGCTGCCCACCAGTCCTGGCATTCTGGGGAAGAAACAAGGGAAACCTGCTCAGTAAGACCAAAAATGGAATGGAAAGGAGACAAATTCAGTGATAAACTCATTATCCCTAATGTGAAACACTGAGATTTCTTATAGTTTCTGATGGCTGTAACTCAAAAGAAGCAGCTTCACCAGGCAGGGAACTGGAGAGAATGTTTCCAGCACATTTTTGAGATACAGCTGAAGGTTGTGAGAAATGGGAGAGTTTATAGAAATTCCACTTCTCTGTACATGAGGCACATAGGCTCAGCTACCCTTCCATGAGCAACAGAAGGATGGCAACCATCATATGTAGTGTAATTAAACTGAAACAAGTCCATAAGCAAAAGAGCAACCCAAAAGTGTTATCAAGGAGGTAACACCCAGTAAACCAAAAAACATCCAGGCTGGAAAGAGTAATTTCCACAAGGTCAGCACTGGTGTCATGAACCCTGCTAGGACATACCTGAAATCACCACCCTCCTCTTTACCACTGTGTTAATTTAGAAATACGTTGTCCCAGGCGATGGTTGCCCAGTCTCTGATGTGCAGAAGATGCTGGGGAATGTGGGATTTCACCAAGACATGCTGCTGCTGTTTTCATTCATCCCATCTTTCTTGAAGATGAAATGGGGAGAAAAGTCCCAGCAGGAGCAACCCCTGGACCACAGCTACATCCACTTTAAATTCCAAAAATTGTTACACCACAATCAGCTGAACTGGCCTACAATGAACACTGCATATGTTTACATCTTCAAAAATTCAATTTTTACATGAAAACACAACTTGATGCCTATATCCAGCCTCCCTCCTCCAACTTAACAACTCTCCCAAAAAAACCAAAGAAACATTAAGAGAAGGGACTTGTTGCAGCAGGGAATGAGCAGGACAATGCTGAACACCCCATGTATTTCTATGCTCAAGGATCTGCAGAGCAGCCACCACACTGAAAGGGTATGGCTCTGATTTACAGAATCACAGAACCACACAAAGATCAAATTCCAACTCCTGGCCCTGCACAGAGACATCCCAAACTCCCATCCTGTGCCTGAGAGCTGTGTCCAAACACTCCTGGAGCTCTGGCAGCCTCGGGGCCGGGACCATTCCCTGGGGAGCCTGGTCAGTGCCCAGCACCCTCTGGGGGAAGAACCCCTTTCTGATATCCAGCCTAAATACCCCACATACTAATTTTATATTTGGAGATACAGCAGGAGGTTGTGAGAATTGGGAGAGGTTCATGGAAATTCCACTTCAAACACAGATTTTGCGGTAGTGACAGCCCTGGTTCTGCAGCCTTAATCCAATGGAAGAGGCTTAACTCTGGCAGTGGCAGCAAACCCATCCCAGCCCTGATCTGTCAGGGTGGGTCAGGAAAAAACCCAAGGCCTGGGACACATCTCACATGAAACATCCGGGGATCTGTCCTCACGACAGGCCCACCCTGCCAGCACACGTCAAAACAGCTCCAAAGCCTCCCGGACACTGCTGCAGGCAAACTCAGGAAACGAAGGGGGTGGCAAAGGGGAGAAAGAAGAGTGAAGTCTGGCTGAAAAACCGAGTTGGGAAACAAGGATGCACAGCAGCTTTTCAGGGGAAAAAAGACCTCACACAACCTGCCTGTTCCTGCCACCGCAATTTCCAGCCATGCTCACGCTCCTGCACAAGGGTAAGAAGGGATGAACAGCACTTCATAGGAGAGCTCCTGTTTTATTTTCTCCTCTGACATCTGCAACAGGCAAAACGAGGAACGTTGCAGACAATTTACGTTCATTGGGACCTAACAACAAGGAGCAGACTGGGATTCATTTTGCTTCTTTCTTGCTGAGTATTTCCAACTCCCAAATGCTGCATTTCCCACCCTAATGCTGGGATATGGACTGAAAGGGATCGGGATATAATTCCTAGTCTTTCTGGAAGGTGCATCTACGCTGCTTTCAGGGAAAGGGGAAAAAAAGGCAAAACAAAGTGTAAAATCCTTCTTGCAAGCAGAAGTTCCACTCCCATGAGAAACTGCCCCGACGTACTTTCCCTCCCTGCTCACAAGAGAAAAAAGAAAATCTTTGTTCCACTGCCTGTAGAAAGCTTCAATTTTACAACAACAAAAAAACTCAACTCACAAAAAACAGCTGGTCAGTGACAGGAAACAAAAGGCTGAAAGATCTCACCAGAGAAAGGGCAGTCGCCACGAAGAGAACAAGAAAACATCTCTATGGTGTGTCATCAGACGGGGCGTAGCAAGACTGTAATTTCTCTCTGGGCAAAACTCAGAAACCTCATCCCTAACCATTAAGCACAGTTGTCCCCAAATTTTCCCTCTGGGCTCAGGGCAGTACCCCACGGAACAGGATGCTAATCAGCTTGACAGTACAGAGCCTTGATTCCTCTTTTGAGGCAGGCAGTGATATTTGCATTCTCAATTGCTCGATTCAGGAGGTGATTTCTTTTCTCCATGAATAACCAGAGCAGAGCACTGGTTGAGACTCATTTTAAATGCTGCAAGTGGGGTTGTGGGATTTTTTTTTTTTTCCCCTAGTAATTAATCTTTTAGATTTATTGTGGAGGGTGTTAGTCTGTGCACCAGCATGTGTGTGACTGGCATGACAAGTACGGGCAGTGCCTGCCCTTCCCAGGGAGGGCGGGAGGAGAGGTGGTGCACTGAGGAGCCAACTGCCACTGGGGACCAGGGCAGGATTTTACCCAGGATGCTGATTTTCTCTCCTTACCCTCCCTGCATTCCTTTTACATTATCACCCTGCCTGCCAGACACCCTGGGGATTGTTCCGGTGGAAGTCAAGCACGCTGTCTGTGCACTCACATGGCTGCTCGGGGATGCAAATGGAAGATGCTCTTTTCATCCCAGCACAACCCTCACACCATGGTCCCATCCACTCCCATCCAAAAGCTGAAGTGCTGGGCGTGGGCAATTATCCCTGTGGAGCTGGAGTGCAGGAGAGCAGCTGTAGCAGTGACACATCCAGCTATCCATTACACGACAGAAGTGGGGCCAACTTCTCTGCTCTTTCTCACCCCTTTTCAAGAGGCAGCCTTCAGTTTGTTTAACAGAACTTCAGTTCCCCATCGGCCATAACCACCTCATATTTCCTTTTATGTGTTATTATTTCTCCAGAACAAGAGCTGTCTTCTCCACTGTGTCAGGAGAGCTCCTAGCAGAGCCAGGGCTGGGACTTCCAGCTGCTAACACATCACAGACCAAGAGATAACAACCTTCCCTTAAAACACATCTATGATTAATGCTACAAGGAGTTTATGACTCTACTTTCCACTATGCAGAAAAATAATTTTCAAGTCACCATCAATTTAAAATGAGTGCCCCGCCCTTCTTGGATGTTTTCATAGAGGATCTCCCAAATTTTTGGCTGCCCCCAGCACTGGAGAGGGGTGTGCATGCACAGCCCCAGAGATGCTGGGTGTGGATAATCAGATTGGAAGCTCAGAGGTTCCTGAGAAGACCTGGCCCTGCTTCTGCCCATTGCAGCAAAGCAAATTAACTTATGGAAACTTGCCCACATGGATCTGAGAGCAGGATCTCAGCAAGCCCTGCTCTCTTTAGGGACCATATGGAGAACGCAGGATCAATCTGCCAGTGCAGCAGGTTCAAAGGGAAGCCTCTAGCAGGGACAACTTTTGTTCCTGCAGGACACAGAGCCAAGGGCTGTTTCTGACCCTAGCAAAGTGCTGAAAACACGAAACCTCCTGCTTGCAGCACTGCAGGTGCTGAGGCAGTTTGCTGGCTCCCCCCCAAGCTGGTTTGCTCCCCAGCACTCAGGACTGCAAGGCTGAAGCAATCTCCAGCAGGCAAGTGCCAGCCAGGTCTGCACAGGGAAGTCTGGTCCCAGGGAAGACCCCCCAGGACTTTCCAGTCCCCCCAGGTGTTGTGTCCGTAGGGGCTGTTGCTGCCATCACCCACAGTAACTAGAAGGAAGCTCCCCAGAGAACTGGTTAATGTACTGAGCAGCTCCACAACCTGCAAAGGCTGGTTCCAAATCCCAGATTCCTCTTTCTGAGGATAAGACTATTCCCCACATACTTCACCAGGGGCCAGTCCAGGAATATTCAAGCAACTTCAGCAAGCCTCGGATGAACTCAGGGTTCCCAGGAATGGCTGTGCACTGAATATTCCCCAAACATTTCTTTGTCCTTTCTTGTAGGTCCATTGTATAAACCTGGGTGTTCCATTAAAAGGGGATTTTGCCCCTTTGCCCCGCTTAGGTGAGACCCCACTGCAGAGCTGCCTCCACTCTGGGACCCCAACACAAGAAGGACGTGGAGCTGCTGGAGTGAGTCCCAAGGAAGCCATGGAAATGTTCCAAGGGCTGGAGCCCCTCTGCTCTGGAACCAAGCTGGGAGAGCTGGGTGTGTTCATCTGGAGAGGGGAAGGTTTCAGGGAGACCTGAAGAGTCCCTTCCAGTGCCTAAAAAAGATCCAAGAGCACTGGAGAGGGATCTGGGACAAGGGATGAAATGCCAGGATGAGGGGGAATGGCTTCCACTGCCAGTGGACAGGGTTAGATGGGATATTGGAAAGAAATTTTTCCCTGTGAGGGTGGGGAGGCCCTGGCACAGCGTACCCAGAGCAGCTGTGGCTGCCCCATCCCTGGAAGTGTTCAAGGTCAGGTTGGACTGGGCTTGGAGCACCCCGGGATAGTGGAAGATGTCCCTGCCCATGGCAGGGGGTAAAGCAAGACGAATTTTAAGGTCCCTTCCAACCCAAACCATTCCATGATTCCATGATGAAGATCCCCCAGTGCTCTGATGTCCAATCACTACCAACCCACAGAAGGATTAGGGCTGCAGCTCTCTCCACACTTGGAAATATCCAACTTCCAGATGCTGGATGTTACAGTGCTGTTTTCTGTTATTTTAAGGGCAGGGATTTGCAAGGTCTAGCCCTTAACCTTAGAGTGAAGCTGCAGCTCATAACCTACTGTTACTGCTTCGACAGCCAAAGAACGTTCAGGCCAGGTTGTTCTTCCTCCTGTGACCAGCCACGTGCTGCCTTGGGACCACTGCAGACTCACAGATACTCCTTGAGTAAACAGCTTGTAACTTGTGCTATGCCATTGCAGCAGGATATACTATATGCTTATCACCACACTCCCTTTCCCAGATTTTACAGAAAGCTAAAACAGTATTTAAAAACTCGGAGCAATTTAGGCATCAATTCATGATGCACAATCTATGACACAGGTAAATCCCATCATTCTTACTTTACAAATGTAGAGATTCCAAGCTCTGTAGTCACCAGGTGGCACAGTTTGGAAGAGGCATTTGGAGCACTTTGTTGCACAAGCAATGTTTCCCAAACTCCATCTTGCTGAAATTCTTCACTATGCTAAAAATTAATTTGATCATTTATAATGTCATGTCAAAGTCAGGCTAAACTGATGGGTTCTTAAGTAAGTCAGGCAGGAAACATGAGGATTATTAATTACAGCCTGCAAGTCCTGATTAAGGACTGCATCACAGTGGGGTTTTAAATACATACTCCAAAGAGTGTCCCTGTTCTGCACAAGATCCTCACCCCTCCCTCATACTGAACTTTTATTGTAGCCCTGGGTATACTGAATATATTTATGCCATGACAAGAAAGTACCTCCCAGTTTGGTTCACAGCATTTTTAGGAACAGCTAGGAACAAAATAACAGCTACAAAAAACCCATTAAGAACCCCTTTATTGTTGTTCTGGGTAGAAGTCAACAGCTTGAAGAACTACTCATTCATCTCACTAATGGGTAACGGCTGCTCCACCAGCCCAGGGATCATTAGTCAACCTCGAGCAAAGCACGAAAATGATTTTGATCCAACCAGACATTGTGAAATCAAGTCTGCTGCGCTGAGCCCAAGAGGAATTCACAGTCCACTGGGGTAAAAGAGCATTATTTCCAGGAGAAATCTGCACCTACCAGTCTCAAAAATGGAAGGCAGGGACCAAGCTGTCAGGAAAGCATCCAAAGTCCACTCCAGCTGCACCTCTGGTTACCTGCCCCAGCTGACAGCTTGCACTGCATGAGCAATCTGCCTCAGAGGAACAGCTTTGGAAACAAATCCCTCCCAGCTGCTGTTCCCTGCCTGATGGTGGCCTCAGCCTGTAAAAGGTTTGACATGTCTGTGTCACTAGTGCACAGAGGGCTCTGCCAGACTGCTAAATGCCTCTGCAAGAAGCCACCTATGGCAAACTCTCTTCCCAGGAAAGCAAGTCCAAAGCAACAATTCACTCACTCTACAAATGAGGAAACAAGAAATTTTGGAGGCATCACAATATAGAAGTAAAAAGAAGAGTTATGTTCCACAGCACCACAATGATTTGGGGTTAGTTTCCTGCCAGCAAACCCAAATAAACAGTCCACTGGCTGAACCAAGGCCAAAGGAACAGAGAGCATGAACAGCTTGGCACCACCCTGCCCTGCAAAGTCAGCCGTTTTTTTCCCCTTTGAACGAGCCAACACATGTCTGCTGGTTGCTCTCAGGTTATATCATAAAAGGGTTGCTTACACACACAAAAGATCAGATAAACTGGCAGCTGTGCAGTGATGGGAGGGAGCCCTGCACATGCTGTGACCCACAACCACGTCCAAATGCTCCAGCCCTCAAAGCGGGTGCACAAGAACACACACAAAAACAAGAGCAAAAACCAGCTCAACTTTGCTTAGAGGAAAAAAAAGTAACATCCTTTGAGAGCAAGAGGAGAAGCAACAAGTTAGAAATCAGATCCTGCTTTACCTCCCAAGCAGCCTCATTGTGCAACCCTTCATTCAGAGCAGGCCTATGCTCCTTGGGCTCAGGAATCCCTGAGCCCCATGGGTGGGTGATGCAGTGTGGGCTGCAAAGCCCATGGGGAAAGGCTGGATGAACACCTGGGTGCTCAGCCACAGGGAAAGGCTGGATGAACACCTGGGTGCTCAGCCACAGGGAAAGGCTGGATGAATGCCTGGGTGCTCAGCCACAGGGAAAGGCTGGATGAACACCTGGGTGCTCAGCCACAGGGAAAGGCTGGATGAATGCCTGGGTGCTCAGCCAGTGGGGAAAGGCTGGATGAATGCCTGGGTGCCCACGCTGCTCTCAAGAAGCAGCAAGTCCTCGTGCAAGGCAGGCATGCTGGATGCTCCCCTTTTGCACAGAGCTGTGCCAAGGATAAACACACTCCAAGGCTGGAGTGAGAAAAGCAGAGGGAGAAGCATTTTGCCTACAAAGGGTTAAGATCAGAGAGGAGACAGGAGCTGGCCAAGTGCCAAGGCAAGCCTCCAGCTAAACCCAAGGTGGGCCAGCCAAGAGGCAGAGGCTGCTGCCCTCTCCCAGTAACCAGCTGCTGTCCTCCCCCAGTAACCCAGCCTGCTGTGACCCATCCCCACAAATAGCTCTGGCACCCAGCAGGCTTTAGTAACACAGTGACAGGCCATTTACAAGGTGTTGCTAAACACTGCTCCTCCAGCTGGGCTCCTTTCTCTACAATAATTACATATAAACCCGTAAACATGATTTTAGACCTACTGGTCTAGGCAAAAAGGGGTATTTAACACTTCTTCTCCAAGCTGGGGGGTAACTTGCACAGGATCTCTTTTCCAGCACTGAGATCCATGTGTGCTTTTGTGTGATTTCAGGTGTGCTGAGCAGTTACTGACCCAGCTGACTCTGGGCTGTGCAGGATGCGTGTGGCCAGGACCAAGTGTCATTATTGTAAGCAAAGCTGGATTTTCCTTGAGGTCATTACAATCCCTGCTACCAGTACAATGTGCAAATTGTCACGTTGCTGGGCCACAGCCTGTTCCCCACTGACAGACCTGCTCTGCTGAGGTTTTTGAGCTGCGAGGACTGAACTAACCATGGGCAGACACATGAGTTAATGTGAGTGCAGCTTAATGAGCAGCTCATCACATCATTGTGTGGCTGGCAGAGAGCAGTTACCAACCACCTTACAACAAAAACCATTTTTAGATATTAACAAAGCTATAGAGATGACACAACTGTGAAGGCAAGAAAAATCAGGTAGAGTGACCAGCACTGTGGTTTTAAAATTTCTGTTAAAAGAATAGAAAACCCCTTTTCATTTGGCTTTACTGCAGGCTTTGAGAGCTCATATGTTACTTCCTAATGCGTGTAGGAGAGAGGGAAGGACTCATACCCCTATTTCATACCAGAGAACTGAAACACAGAGGGAATTACTTGTCCATCCCAGCCTCTGTCAGAAATTAATCCAGAATGCACAGGTCTTACTTTTTCCCTGGAACAGCATTAGATAGCCTTGAGTTAACCCATGTGCCCATCAAAACACACTGTGTTCCTTACAGCAGACAGACCCAGAGGTCTGACAGCCCACTGCCACTCTGGGGTTATAATTGAAGGGCTGATGTGCCAAGAGCTGCAGGCCCAGAGCAGCCAACATGACCCAGCACCGGGGCTTTCACAAGCTCTGCATAAACACCAGCTCAGGAAGAGCAAATGCAATCCACATTTCCACAGACCTTTTCCCCAACCACAGGGACCTTGCCCTGGGAAAACAGCTGGAAGAGAGGCACAGACGCCAAAAACAAGGGTCTAAGAGTCAGCTATCAAGGAACAAAGGGTGGGAACATAAGGTTTAATATGGGAATTGATCCGGAGGAAAAAATCAGCAAGCAAGAGAGCACAGAGACAGGCAAAAAGGAAATTTACTTTGGACTCAATCCTGTAAACAATGCAAGAGAGTTTTGTGGATGTTGCTCCTCACCTCGGCTGCTCAAAGGTCCACCCACAGCCACTGACAGACAGGCAGCCCTTGTCACCCACAGCATGGCTCTTAGGTGGAAGGAACAAGGATGGAGGGCAAGTCACCATGAGCAGGAGGGCGAGGGGAGCACATCCTGCACCCCTGCTCCTCCCAAAGCCTCACCACCACTCTGACTGGAGCTCTTGGCTCTCGGGGGAAATCCAGCAACTGAGCTGCCCTTGTTCTGCAACACAAACTTGGCTGCTCAGCCCACACACCTCCCAGGGGACCGGGCTCCAACCTCAACCCCGGACACAGGAAAGCTGCTCCAAAGCTCAGGAGGGACAGCACAGCCCAGGCTGGCCCTGCCTGCCCAGGCACAGAGGAAGGAGCAGGACCACCCGTGCGCCCACACCACAGCAACGTCTGCCAGCACTGCCGGTGGGCCACGGCAGCCTCCAGCTGACAACAGGTGGCTTTCAACAGGAACAGCCCGAGCTGGCTTTGAACTGGTGCCCGAGCACAGAAAGCTCCAAGCTCCATCCTCAGCCCCCTCAAAATTTTCATCTACCAGGACCTACGTAGGGAAAGGAAGAGAAGTCTCTACGTCGAGTCCCTTCATTAGTGGTTTTCTCTGCTGCTCAGGCACAGTGCTAGCATCCCTTCTCAGAGAGGACACTCAGATGGGATCTCATTAACTCATATAAATATCTCCAAAGGATGCCAAGAGGATGTGCCAGACTTTTTCATGGTGCCCAGCAAGAGGACAAGGAGCAATGGTCACAAACTAAAACACAAGGAGCTCCACCTCAACATGAGGAAGAACTTCTGAACTATCCTGGGATTCTGTGATCAGAGAACACCAGACTTGCCTGCAAGACCTCCTGGACTTACACTCTCATCAACAAACAGGACACAAGATGCAGCTTTACCCCTTCCCTTCAGCAGACCACAAGGCCGAAATTAGGGGCAAAATAACACAACACACAGAGCAGGGCTGAAAGAGCTTGGGAGAGCACTCAGCCCCACACCATGGAATTCCCTCTTCCAGATCTCTGCTGGATGGCTTCACCAGTGTCCTCTCAGCAGCAAGCTGTGATGGTGACACCAGTGTCACTGGGACAGCGTCAGTGGCCGCAGCTGCCTGCTGGGAAGCCAGGACATGAGGGATTCCCACAGGAACCCAGCCAAGGTTCAGGCTGGGTGCTGCACTTTCCCATTCAAATAGCCAGGGTCTTGTCCAGCTCCTTTTGCTGAGGCAGGATCAAAGTCACTCCAACCAACCCCAGTCAATCTGTTAATTGGGACATGCTGTGGCTTCCACCACAACCTAATACTGTGGAAAGCAAGCAGGAACTGCCTCCCCCCTCTCCTCGTTTACCCAGAACTGGATTGCTGCCCACCCTATTGCTCATTGCTTCTGAAGAATTACAGGACTAAGGGAGGCATGAGGGATTTTATGTGCATTTAAATAACTCCACATCCTTCTTCTACCATCCATCCTTCCCGTTTCACCTGTTCCTCTGGATGTTTCCCCATCTCCTCATCATTCAGCTGGTTTTTCCAAAGGTAGGCTAGAACTGCTCCTGCTCTTATTTATCTTCACAAGAAGATGCTCATGGTTTCAGGCAGCCCTTGTCCTACAAACCTGCTGTGCCAGGGAACTTTCCTGGGCTCTTCTCATCCAAAGGGACCCTGTGGTATCTGAAGGAAGAACCCGTCAACCTTCTGTTCAAAATCTGAAGAAACATGATAGAATCCCAGACTGGTTTGAGCTTAAATGGACCTTCAAATTAATCTTGCTTTACCCTCTGCCATGGGCAGGGACATCTTCCATTACCCCAGGTTGCTCCAAGTCGTGTCCAGCCTGGCCTGGGACACTTCCAGGGATGGGGCAGCCACAGCTGCTCTGGGCAACCTGTGCCAAGGCCTCCCCACCCTCACAGGGAAGGACTTCTTTCCAATATCCAACCTGCACTCCTTCAAATTTAGGCCGTTCCCCCTTGTCCTGTCACTCCTGGCCCTTGTGAAAAGTGAAATGAGCATTAAAATTCCCATTGGATTCCATCTCAATACAGGAGCAGGGGGGTGTTCACCCATGGAAAAGCTGGAATGCAGTAGATAAGCAGGCTCCTAATGTCAAGTGCTTATCAGAGCCATCTCCTCACCTTTGTTTTTTACTCCCAGAGAGATCCCAATGTATAAGGAAGAAGAGGAACAATGGGGGATACCCTGTCCCACCCATACAAACGGGAATCAACAGAAATCCCATGCCAGCGTCACTGGAAAAGAGGGAGGGAGAGAATGCAGAATGGTGCTGGCATTTCAGGGAGCCCTTTTTAGCTCTGACAGGAAGGTCAGAGCCAACAGAGACAACTCCAACACAATGAGGTGCCCAAGCTAAATATAAACCTGACGAGGGCACAGCTACAGGAGTTTGTTTTTACAGTGACCTGCCAGACCATCAACATTGTGCCATATCCCTGCTCAAAATAATTCACAGCTTTATCATCACTGACAGTCTTTGTGTTTGAGCAGAGGCAGAGCCCAGGCTTGCACCCTCCTGCCAGTCTAAGTCAGTGGAAATGATTGACCAAGAATGAGAAATAGCCAAACTTTTCCATTTCTATTATGCCATTCTAGGAAAATCCATGATGTTCCTCTCCCATGATATGATGACCTCACAGGGAGCCCTTATCTGACTTCCTCACACACACACTGCCCTTAATGCCACATAAACACAGCAGCACTCAATCCCCCAGGCCCTTCCCAATATGCCACTTGGCAAAAACTCATTTTCCTTAAACCAGGCCACAAGCTGAGGTTTTTACACTTTGCTCACAGACATCAAGATTTGGTTGAGGAACTGGTTTTTCCTTAGTCAGAAAAAATAAGAAAAGGTGACATTTCCCCAGCAGAGCCATCTCAGTTCTGGTTCTCAGAAGAGCAAAGACTTCTAGAGGAAATGGAACTCTTGTGGAAGAAAAACCCAAGGCGTTAAAAGCAAGGGAAAGAGAATACGCAAGAACAAAATTATCAAGTTAGAGATAAAATATGCTTCAGTCCCAGCGAAGCTAGAATTCAGGATACTATTTTTAAGTACAGTGGTAGGAAAAGAGAAAACCATGATGCCAAGCCAGCAACACATTTGTGGTGCCCTGGAGACGCTCAAGTGACTCGCGTGGCTGGTATTTAAGTTGGTATTTCTTGCTAGGCTTAATTTACAGCAGGGAAATCATTTCCTTACTCTCCAACATGTACTTCTTGGCAATGGGCAGGGACAGCAGCCGGATGTGCCCAACGAGGGAGCCCCAGGCCTGGGCTCTGGAGAGCGGCGCTTCGGGCGGCAGCGGGTTGTAGGGCTGGATCACCAAGTAAACAGTCAGCAACACCAAGCCCAGGGTGAGCAGACCCTGCAGGGAAAACAGGCATGGAATTAATCACACTGCAGGGAGCTGAGGTGTCCTCAGAGCGGGACACACCTTCTGCTGCTATCAAAGGGCTGTGGCTGTGCACCACAACATGAACACTCTTTTGCTGGGTCTCCTCGTTCAGCTGCAATGCTGTTTATGTACACAGAGTTGTCACCCAGTTTTATTATTAGGGCTGTCCAAGGATGAAATTAAGCAGCCTTCAAACCCAAGCCACACAAACAACTCTGTTCCTGTATTTTAGCACTGCAAATAATCCAGCATGAGATCAATCAGGATTATCTACAGATAGTTCCTTTTCCTCCCTATCTAATCAAATAAAAGCTTGCACTCCTGCCATGCCTCTTACACAAGGAAAACCCTGTGGCTTTTGCAAACATCCGTCAAGCCTCGAAACACTTTGGCAGAGTTGGCACCAGCTCCCTCCTCCATACCAGAATCCCAAATAAGCCTTAAAGAGATGACATGACGCATTTCTCCCCCTGGCCAAAGTCAAACTGAATCAACAGCAAAAACAAGAACAGAAGCTGAAAGTTCAAATTTGCAGTTTCCTGTTCTCCTGCCTCATTTTACAGCTTTTTATAGGACATGAGGAAGAGAGCTTGAATTTTTTTCCAAATAAACCCCATTGCAATGGATTTGTAAAGATGACACTAAAGTATTACTGAACATTATGTCAGCGGGAAGCTTTTCAGACTTGTAGCAAACATCTGGTCTAGTGGAAGGTGCCCTACCCATGGCAGGGACTTGGAACTAGATGATCTTTAAGATCTCTTCCAACCCAAACCAGTCTGGGATCTCAAACCTACCTAATAATAGCATCCCTTCACCCACTTTGCAAAACTTTTTACAAAATCTTTTAGTTAAGGCTTTTAAAACATTTTTTTACCATCAAGCATGATGATAATAGGTTTATTTCATAGACCAGAAGGAGAATAAAGACATGTACAAGTTTGTGGCAGGGTCAGAAACAGAGCCATGTTCACTTCATTACTCAAATCTGGACTTCAAGAATGTCTTTCCTTCCCACATTTCCACTCAGGATGCCAACACTAGGAATCTTAGTCTGAAAAATCAATCCAAATCTCATTATTTAATAATTTATGGGAGAGGAAGGTGTTGACATGGTAAATCTACAGCACACATGAACAATTTCAAATCTTGGTCAGCTATCTCCTGTTCTCAAAGCAGCTCATGGCATGAAGGAAGGAAGCTACACTTCACAGCTTTTTAAACAAAGATTTTGGAAAATTCATCAAGAAAATGCAATGGGAAATAAAAAGCTCAGGTGCAAAGGAGAACCCTGACCCTTAAATGTTGTGTTCATGCACAAAAGTCATCTTACCTTGTAGAGAGCCACTAAGACAGGGTACCGTGGAGGGCCCCTCTGGGGTTCATTTCTTTCCAAGAGTTGCTTGATAAACTTCTCAATGGCTTTTTCTGACATGCCACACTGGTGGCCAGTCTGTCTCACCAGATCAATGGTCTCGGAGAGCTTGTCATAGATGCTGAGCTCGTTGGCCGAAAGCTCCATGGCCTCCGAGGAGAAATCCCTGTGGAGAGGTTGGGTGTGTTAACAGGAATCAACTGCGGCCATACAACCCAAGAGCAGCGTGTGCACAGCGATCCCAGGAATGTGGCAGTGCCCAGGAAAGAAGGAAGGCTCCTCTGGAGCAAACCTGTTCCCAGCCAACAGCACAACACTGAGCTGCACTCCTAATAGTCTCTGCTGGTTCAGGATCTCCCGCCGACTCAAAGAAGCCGTGAAATTTCCTGACAAGAGCAGAACCGGCTGAGATTCGCAGCTTATGTAAATGAACAAAGCTTCCCAGAAATCAATGAAACTCCATTTATTCATCTATTCCAAATGAATCCATCCCATAAAGCGATTGCTCACCAAATACAAAAGCCAACAATACAAAGCTGATCATCACACGCAGCAGCCCAGCTAAGCCCTCCCGCGCTGTAATTTCAGTCGCTTATTTTAACCCAGATTTGTTTTCATTAAATCCCCCGTCAGCAATAGGGACAGGACAGAGAAACAAGCAGAATGTGTGGGGCAAAGTTCAGCAGTTTACAATGTGTTTAAATTTTCGCAACCTAATGTCCAGGCCAACTGATTATTGAGTAACAGCAACGTGAGAGCAGCTGCTCTGCAAGGAACAAAGCCCCCACCTTCCTCTCCAAGTCTGCCTGCAGGTCAGAGATGCCACAGAGCTAAATATCCCAGCAAGAACTGCATTGTGCTGGGTGACAAAATGGCATTTGACAGCAAATTATTTCTCACTTATAAGAACACACCCATGAGAGATCAACATTAAGTTGCCAAAAAAAAAAAAAAAAATTTCCTCTACCACTCCTGCTCTGCCACAAAGGCCTCTAGGAGAGCAGCTGACAGGCTCAAGAAAAGATGCAAAGAAATTGCTGGCCAAGGTACAAACTGCCAATGTGAGAATCATGTATCTCTCATGTAAAAGAGAGATTTTGCCTGGGAAAAACACTGGCACTGCCTGGGGGAAAGAATCTCTAAAGGTTTGCTTTGCTTCTTGTTTCTGAGCTGGGTAACACTAACCTGATCAAACCAGGCCAGCTGGGAGAGAGTTTAGCAGTGCTCTGCCCTGAGAGCACAGCCCAAGGACCACCACATAAAAACACATGAAGCACGATGGATAATCAGATAACCACAGCTGAAAATGGCAATCAGGCTCCCGTCCCCATTTTGCTCTACAGTTTCCTGGCCCCAGGAACCAGCTCACGAATCCACCCAATTCTCCACTGTGCTCCACAATTCTGCCACTGCACTGTGAGAACTCTAACTGTTCACAGGGCTCTGCACACACCTCCCAGCACAGACCTGCTGGCTCACCTGAGCACACCCTGACCAGCCGTGAGTAACAAGGCACCTAAACTCAGATTTGCTCAGCTGTAATTTGTTCTGGCTGCTCCCACAGCACAAATCAGCCACAACTGTAATGTATGGATTGAGCAAGATATAAAGTTCAGCTTTGGACTCTGATCTGCCCGTAAAGAACTGGCCGACAGCTCTCCCCCTAAACCATGGGCTCCTATAAGTCACACCCCAAGCAATGGCAATTTTAATATCTTCTTTTTAATGCAACACTGGGGTGTATTTTAAAAACCCCCATGCTTCACAGAACTACCAGCTTCAGCAACTGCTCCTCTTCCTGCAAGATCCCTGTTCTGCCCTTGCACACTTGTTTACGTGGTCACATGGAGCATCAGATCAGGAAAATTATCTGGCTGAAAAATAACCCCAATTTGTTTGGTCAGCAGCTGCCTAAGCATTCAACTCCAGCAGTTAATGTCAGATGTTATATTAACATTAGTGCCAAATTTCTAACCACAGCCACGGAAACACCAGAAAGGTAAAAATGCCAAATTACAACCCAACTCCGAGTGTGCAACGGAGAACATGCTGCACTACATTGCCAGGTTAATTAGCTCCTGGCCCTCTTCTACCGACATTCCTTGCATTCCATGCAAATATTTGTCCCAGATCTTGCCACCTGAGCAGCCCCATGGGCAAGCAAAGCAGGTTGGATCAATAATATCTCATATTAACCTCTCCAAGACAAGGACTTTTTCTTCTCATCTGTAAAGCACCTGCCATGCACGTGATGATAAAAACAAGCCATTGCTTTCCTAACTCATTCATGCAATACCCTGATTCATAGAACAAGCAAGAGCCAGCACATCTGCAGGATATTAAAGGCCCTTTTTTCCCCCCCCCTCCAGCTTTTCTGGTTACTCTAGTTGCCTGGACACTATAACTGGTGTGCTAAGTGGTCTGAAAGATTATCTAGTGTTCTCTGGCCCCCAAGTGCCAAAGCTTCCCCCTGTGAAGCTGTCCCGTGCAGAATTCCAGCAGATTCAGCAAGCTTCTCCTGCTTGCATGATCTGCCTGGAACCACTTATGACGAACATCCCCACAGAAATGCTGTCAAACACGGTGGTTTCCCCTTTTCCAAACAGCAGAAGAATCCTACTGAGATACAACAGCTGAGATATATCCCAGCTCCCACCCGTCTCTATTTACACTCCACTCTGAGCAAACACCTTTGTAGACAACCCTTGTAAATCACAGACACTAAAAACCCAATCCAGCTCCTTGACAAATTCAAGGGTATCTCAATCCTCCAGCTAGGAAATAAGGCATTACATTATGCTCCTACACTGTTGGGAGAACAGATGAGGCCTTAAAAAACAAATAACAACCCATTATTTTCCTTCCTATTCCTGCAATACAACCGACAAAACAATAACAACAGGCTACTGTACCCTCTTTGCCACCACACACACTAAGCAGGGCTCATCCCTTGCAAACCCCTTAGAGAGAGGCCTTTAAACGAGGAACCCATCTGTTATTCTGGTTTTTTAATGAACTCCACCACACTGTGAGGAATCAGCAGCTCTCTCCACAAACAGTGATGGCACTTGGCCTGCAGGGTTTGCACCCAAGTGCCCAGTTCTGCCCACACACCCCAGGGTGGTCAGTCCAAGGCTTCAGAAGGTAAATATTTAGACAGAAACGCTGGTGGAGGAGTCTTTAAAAGGGAAAGCTTTCGCCTTGCTGGTGAACATATAATGATGTGCACAGATATAAAAATATATTCCCATCTGCTTTAACACCCTTAATGCCGCCTCCCTCACCCTGCCCGGGGATCAGGTCCCAGCCTTGCGCTGAAATCCCTCCGGAGGGACCCTCACCCGGCCACAGCCCCACGGCCTCGCCCGCGTTCCTCTGAGGCAGAGGAGCCCCAGCCAGGAGGTTATTCTTAAAAATAAATCAATAAACTGCAGCAGGACACCCCCAGCCCCCACCCCGGCCCCGGCCTCCATAAGCCGGGGAGCCCCCCCAGGCCGAGCCCGCGGCGAGCGGCCCCGCTCCGGGCCCCCCGCGACCCCCGCCCGCGGCCTCACCCCGCTCGCGTCCCGCCCGGCGGCTCCTCCCGCTCCGGCTGCGGCTCCTCCCGCTCCGGCTGCGGCCCCGCCCGCCCCGCTCCGGCTGCGGCTCCTCCCGCGGGCCCGGCCCCGCTTCCGGCTTCCGCAACGGCTCGGCCCGAACTGGGACCGTCACATCGCCCGGGAACAGCTCCCGAGGAGCTCTAACACCGCCCGGGGAGCCCTAACACCTCCCGAAAGAGCCCCAACACCGCCCGAGACCCCCAACACCGCCCGGGGAATACTGCCCGGGGACCCCAAACACCGCCCCGGGAACACTGTCCAGCACCCACAACACCGCCCTCGACCCACAGTACCGCCCGGGATCCCCAACACCGCCTGGGGAGCCCAACACTGCTCCGGGATCCCCAACACCGCCTGGGGAGCCCAACACTGCTCCGGGATCCCCAACACTGCTCCGGGATCCCCAACACTGCTCCGGGACCCCCCAACACCGCCTGGGGAGTCCAACACTGCTCCGGGATCCCCAACACTGTCCTGGGACCCCCAACATTGCCTGGGGAGCCCAACACTGCCCGGGACACTCGACACCCGGCCTGGCCCTGCCTGGGACCTCCAACACTGCCCGGGACTCCCAACATCCTGCTCAGCCCGCGGCCTCAATGCCCCCCGGGACCCTACCAACACCCACCCCTCTGCTGCCCCAAGCACTCCTCAGGACACCCCAACACTGCCCTGGGACCCCCAACACTGTCCCGGGACCCCCCCAACACCCAGGCCAGCCCAAGGGCCTCCCGGTGCCCCAAACATCCCTCAGGACTCCCAACCACCCCAGTACCTCCCAAAAGACCCCCAACACCCACATCCCTCCCCACTGGCACCTCCAGTATCCCACTGAGGCTCCCTGCACACGTTTCAGCCCAGAATCTGGAGACCACCTTTTCCAGCACCCATCTCAGTCCATGATTATCGTCAACCTCCCCCCAGCACCCACCTGAACCCCCAGACCAGCCTGAGCCTCCCCAGGATCATCAGATCTCAGGACTCCTAAGACTCTTCCCGGCACTCATCTGAGCCCACGAACACCTTGAGACCACAGCCCAGCACCTGCCTGATCCCACATCACTCACAGACCCCCCCCCAGGAAACACCTGAGCCCCCAGGTCCCCACCAGCAGCTTAAGACACCCCACACAGCACCCGCATGAACCCTCAGCACCTTCCTGAGCCCACAGCACACGCAAGACCCCCCAGAGCCCCCAAAATCTTTCACAGCCACATCCCAGAGCATCCATAACATCTCCCTCCACCTCCCAGCACCCCATTAGTCCCCAGTACCACCCCACACTCCCCCCCCAGACCCTCCAGCACCCCCTGGAAGACCCACACAGTGCCCCCTTGAACCCCACTTATCCCCAGCCCCATGGGGGACATGGATGCCCATTCCCACAGGTCAAGTTACAAGCACTGAGCACACAGTTAACACCCCCAAAAAAATTGTGGGAAAGGCTTCGAGGAATAAAGGGCTGGAGATGGGGCAAGAGGAGATCCCCTGGCATGAAAAGCTTGGGAGAATGCAGGAGCAAGGGGTCTCAGCCTCATTCTACTCTCAGACATGAGCTTCGGTCCTTAATTGCAATTAAACATATTTTCAGTCAGCTCTTGATTGTGGGTGTGATGGGTGGTTTTGATATCTCTCTGATCCATTTTCATAGAATCCTGGAATGGTTTGAGTTGGAAGGACCTTAAAGATCGTCTCATTCCACTCCCCCTGTTCCACTGGACCACAAGATCTAGGTCCCTTTAGAGGAACCTTGTTTAAATTTCAGCCTTGTTTAAGTTCTCGGCCTCAACAACTTCCTGCAGCTCTGAGTTCTGCAGCTGAATTAAACATTGCAAGAAAAAGGACTTCCTCTTCTCAGTTTTGGATTTCCTGCCCTGTCAATCCCAGCCCAGGGAGTGGGATTGTCTCCTCATCCTGATTTCCCTGCCTTTCCAGGGCAATGGGGTGAAATTCTGGGAGATGCTCCCGGACAAGACCCAAATCCTGTGGCTGGGGCACTGAAAGCTGGGTTGAAGATTTGTTCCAACTTGTCAGAAGCTCGTGTGGGTTCTCAGCTTCCAAGGTGGATTCATCCCAGCAGGATGGTGGTAAATGCCCGCTGACTTTGGGCTGGTATCCGAGATCTTCCCAATCTTGGCTTGGCTGAGGCAGCTCCTCTAATTCTTGTGGAGCGCCTTGAGGAATTACAAACAGCTTGAAAGGAAACCACCTGATTTTAAAAAAAAATCCTGTGGTCCAAACAAATATGCATTTCCCTCTTGCTATTAATATCCCAGGCCTTGATCCTCCTCCAAATACTCGTGCAGGCGTTTAATGGCTTGCAAAGGAGCGGTGCCTTTGATCCCAGAGTGGGAATGTTTGCTGGGATGTGAATTATTAAAGGTGAAAGATGCTTTCAAGTGCAACATGTGGCCCGTGTTTTCCAATGTGATTTATTACCTTCCCGATGTTTCTCCCAGCCTGGCAATGAGAAATTAATTTCCAACTTTGGGTGGGGAGGTTTGGAGGGGAGTAACTCATGCTTTGGGCACAAACTCCATTCTTTTTTCTAGAGATGTTTCCCAGGGGAAGACAGACATTTCTTTCTGCCTGCTGTTCTGAGAAGCCTTTTGTTTTTCAGCTCCTGCTTTGGGCCCTGTTCGAGCTCCCTGGTCCTTCCCTGCAGCAGCAATATTGCAGTGGGGAGGAATTGCTGCAGCTGCTGCCATCTAATGGGAAAATTCAGCCTCCACGGCCTCAACTCTTCATTTTGGAATCAAATAAAACCTTTTCTTGCACAACCCTGCTGCCACTCGGCCAAGCAGCATCTTCCATGTGCAATCCCAGCATATTTAGGCAAAGGGAAAAGCTGATCTGATGGGTGGCTTTGCATGGGGAACAGACCCAGTAAAAAGAAGTTTTGGGTTGATCAGGCTGAAATGGTGCTTCTCCTATAATGGATCGAATTTGCAAAGTACACTTGGATTTATATTATTTTAAAATAAAAGAAGAAATAGCAAAGAGGGTCCCAAACAGTAAGAAAAAGCTATTCCAGATATCCCAAGTACCAAACCCAGGCACAGCTCTGAGCTGAGCCACATAGATCTTTCCTGAGGAACTGCTCCATCACTAAAAATATTATATAAAGAAATATGGTAAAGGGGGATGGACTGGGAATGGGAGCATTAAATATATTGAATTAAGAAAATAAAGTGTTTTAATGATGGGGTCAAAGGAAAATGACTTGAGGTAGGCTGGGGGGAGACACGAGAGATGGAGACTTAGGATACAGAGGTAGTGAAGTGATAAATTGGGGTGTTCAGGGGAAATAAATCATCCCTAAAAGACTGAGATATTCCAGAGTCGCTGTAAAGTTGGACCCTGGCTGGTGAAGCTGATATATAAAAAAATATATATAATTATATATGAAAATATATAGTGTTACTAGAAACCCAACTCCTGTTGTCACTTTATTTTTCTAAAGCACAAACTGTCTACTATTAAGCTTTGCCATTATTTACGTATAAATAATAACGGCAACAAAAAGCAAATCCAACTAGGCAGAATTATTTCCCCGAACTCTGCACATAAGCACAGCCTTTAAATACACCTGTTGAACTGCTGGGAATTTACATGGAACATATAAAATACTAAAATATAGCGCTTGTATTCTGATTTATTTAGTCTGTATGTCCTTTTTTTTCCAGCAAAAGTATGATTCAATCAAGTTGTAAAAAGATTTTTTAAAAAACCCTTGAAATTGGGACATGTGCTTATTTAGATTTTCAGGCTGGATTTAAAACCAATTCAGTTACTTCACAAAGAGCAGAAGGGCAGGATGCAGCAGCTTGTTCTTCTCTGCCCAGCCTGAGATTTGCTGCAATAGTCCAGAACTCTGCTCTGGGGACAACACAATGAAAAAACCTCTTGCAAGCATTTATCTTCTTATTATCCTGGACGTGCTCTTGGGGCTTTTGAATTTATTTTGAGAAAAATATTCAGTAGTTTCTGTCAAGTCCCATCACAGCTCGCTGGCAGGATAAACCTGGGAAGGGAAAAATTAGCTTTACCTTGTCTAATTGGAGAGACTTAAGTGCATTTAGGATACACTGAATATCTCATTGTTCCTGATCAAATCCAATCAGATTGCAAAGCCAGAGCCGAAGTCCCCGCAGCCCAGAGCACCCACAGCACTAAACCCCCTTGTTTTATACACTTGGATGGCTCCAGGTTTTCATTTCTTCTATCCCAAGGCTTGGGTTTAGTCCCTGCTGCTTCCCATATCCTTCCAGCATCTCAGACTCATCTGGGTTCCTTTTCTACCTCTTTCCTTGGCCTGTTTTTGGTCTCCAAAAGAAAGGGGTGAAGTTCCCCAAGAAGTATTTTGGAGGGCTGGTGTGCTCTGGGGGAATGGCAGGGAGTTCCCCACAGCAGCTTTTGCTCTCAGCATCCAAGGAAGATCAGGCAAGGAAGACACACGGGGAGAGAGAAGGTGTCCAAGGGCTATTTTTGTGTTTTTCTGGCTGTTGCTACAGTTTCAGATCAGTGTGGGGGGTCTGTCCATCACCAGCAGCAGCCTTTTTTCTTCTGGGGTGGCTTTGGTACTTCTTCTGCCTTATTTTTCAATTCATCTTCACGAACTTTGAGCAACCTGGGAGAAAAGGAAGCAAATTAGCTGGGTATTTCCCCCATATTTTGTATTGTTGTGCTGTGTGTCTTGACAAGCCTTGGTACAAGAGGCTCAGCACGGCTGAAAGGAGTCAGCATCCTTCCAGTTCCACGTGATCCAAGAGCTGTGGACGCTGCTAAAAATGCTGACCTAAATCAAATCACAGACAGAACTTGTTTCAGTCAAGCAAGGGAGAAATCAGCAGCATCCCAAAAAGGGTTTCATTCATCTCCTTGCAATGCTGGTTGTTCAGGAGACAAGTTAGGCCAGTGCTAAGTGCTCATCCCCGCACGTGCTGCCCTGAATTTTCCCTGGCATTTGGGCATGGAGTCTCTGGTGACAGTGACATCCCAGTATTTGGAGTTAAAAAAGCAGGGAGGGAGCCCATTAAACTGAGGACAGCTGGAAAATCCAAGTACATGCCTCACCTGACAAAGCTGACCATGGACTCGAAGACGTTGTGGCCTGAGGCAGCGCTGCACTCGTAAAACATGAGCTGATGCTCCTGGAAGACACAGACCCCGAATAGAAATGTAATGTTCTTGCACTGGAATAGCTTAATGTGGGAATAAACAGCCATGGGACAGTCACAGCCAAGGGAAAACAGGAGGGAATCAAGGAAACAAATACCTCAATAACTTATTTACTGGAACATGAGGGTGAAATCCAGTTTTTCTGGTTGCTACGACACTAACTTTTAACACCAAGGAAAAGGCTGACACTGCAGACAGAAGAATTTGTGATGCCCTCTGGTTATGGGAGTGAACACAGAGAGAGACATACCTAGATGTTCCCAACTCTTTTGTGCCTGACAGTGACCAGTTTGGGAAAATAAGCATCTATCCCTCATCTCCATTTGTAAAACTGGCCCATGGATTCTGGCCCAAATCCCTTAAGTCTAAAATTAAGTCATTAAAGGTGAGATTCTTCTCATTCTCCTCACCTAACTTTTATTAGCCATCTATATTTGAAGAGATTAATTAAACTTTGATCATTTCAGTATCTTTAAACCAGGATAGTGCTCAGTGGGTTTATTGTTTTGATGGTGCTGGGAACATACTGAACACTTCACAGCAAAGATAAGCAGAGCTGAAAATGTTTTAATTTACAAATCCAGTTCCATAAACCAAGTTACTGGGATGGTGCTGGGGCAAAATTAAAGTGGCAAAGGGAAAGCAAGGCAGGGAAGGGTGAGAGGTGGGTTCAGAGAGCGCTTTGCTGGCTGCCTATGCATGAGGGGGTAAATTAAGGGCTTTCCCCTTTCTCCAGCTCCTCAGGCTCGTGGTGTTCATCTTTAGCTGTCCCTGCCTTGCTTGGGTGGCTGTGCTTCACCACCTACCTTGGCCAGGCATTCACCCTCCTTCGTAGGGACCTGTCTCTGGGCAGCACAGTCGGTTTTGTTCCCGAGAAGCAGAACAGCAACTCCATCCTCTGCTGCTTCCTGAGTGATAAAGAGGGGAAGAAGAGGACAGCTTCAAAATCTTCCTTGAATCCCAGCTGGCCATACTGTCTACACATATCCTGGAACGCCACGACTGACCCATTGATTTGGACTAATAACAGAACTTTAAATTCTTAAATAAGTTCAACAGCATTTAAGAAATTATTTTTTTCCTCTTAAATCATCTGTCTATGTCTATTAGCAGGGCAGAAAACTGGATGAGTTACCCTTGTAATGAATTCACTTTGTGCTCAACTTCAGCAGCCCTCTGAAGATGCTCTGGCTGGGATTTAAAGGCACTGAGAAAGGCAAGATGCTATTTTGCTTCAGCATTTTTGAACACTGACTTTGTGTCAATTGGAAATCTCTGACAAGAAGTTTTTAATAAGCCTTGAATCACCTCCCATTTCCCAGGACCCAAAGTGGACTATTCTTGATGTAAAAGCACCATCACTTCCAACATTTTCCATTCCTCTTCACTAGTTTTTAATTGTTTAAGAGCTGACCAGTGCTACCAACAAATTACCCTGGGAAACGCTGCAGACTTGTGAAAATTGTCTGTATCTGACTTAAATCCTCCAAGAAAAATTATTTTATAACCAACGCAATGCAGAATACACTTTCCAAAGGGCTTGGCCACTCCTATCATCCCAAGAGCTCGGGACCTCACCCACCTGGATGCAGCTGAGCCAGTAGCGCACGTCGGAGAAGGAGTACTCGGAGGTGATGTCGTACATCAGCACCACCCCGTCCGCCTTCCGGAAGAACTGCTTGGTCATGCTGTGGTACCTGTGAGCATTTCAGATGGTCACTACTATGGTCTAAGGAGGTTCTGCCTAGGAGTGATGTGAAATCCTAGTGGAAAAGGTGGGAATGCGGGTCTACAAAACAGGCAAACCCCAGATTTGGCTCTTGTCCTGATGGCAGGGACCATAGGAACAGCCTGAGTGCCAGTTTTATCTTAATTACTTCCTTTATTGTGTTTTATCAGATCACATACAGTACAGAGTCCCTCCTTGAGCAACCCCACCTTTGCTTAGCAAAGCCAAGAATATTCATTGCCCCTAAACTACCAGGAAAAAGAAAACCCCAGGTCATGTCCTTAAGCAGCACAGCACCTCACCTTTCCTGACCAGCTGAGTCCCACAGGCGGAGAGCAAAGCGCTTGTTATCCACAACAAGGTTTTTGATCTGATAATCCAGTCCTAGAAGACACAAAAGAGGATATTTTGATACTGTAGAGTTCTGCCCTGTGACAGAAGATGGATGGAGAAGAAACATGGGGCAGGGTGGTCTGAGGCAGCAGCTCCAGGGGTTGGTCCCAAGGGAACCTCTAGCTTTTAGATGTTCAATGGCTGGATTTTGGGAAGGTCTCTCATCTCATGATGAATAAAACCAGGTTGGTGAAGAGAGGAGAATGGAGCTGAAAGGCAAAGCAGAGGGGAAAGCACTGGGCCGCTGTCATTGGTGCCCTAGGAAGGACGAGGAGGAGCAGCATTTCCTGCCCATGAGCATCCAGGCGTGGGGAGTTGGTGGTTCTGGTTGGCCCCTGGGGACAGGTTGTACAACACACTTGGCATGAGCTGTAACAGGCATGTGATAGCCACCAGCAGCTTGTGAGGTGGAGGAAAGGGAATTGCAGTGGTGATCCAAGCGAGTGCTTGGAGAAGGGCTGGAGGAGACCTACCCACTGTGGCGGCGAGGTGGGGGTTGAAGGTGTCGGCGTGCAAACGGTACAGGAACGATGTTTTGCCCACGTGGGAGTCCCCAACGAACAGCACATTGTAGAGGTGGTCTGGATCCAGGGGAGCTTTAGGACAACCCCTTGGGCCTCCTGCCCCACCTGCAGTCACAGCCCCTAGGCTGGGCTCACCTTCCTGGCTCACTTTCTGACCAAACTCTTGCATCTTCTCTTGTTGGCCAACACTGAGGTCTTTGCTCTGTTCTCCTAAGAGCTGCCCTTGCCCCAGTGAGTTATCTCTGAGGACCATCCCCAGCTGATCACTCCCAGCATCTTCTGGTGGCACGGTCACGTGCAGTGTTGATGCTGGTGACACCTCTTGCTTTGGAGGCTCGGCAGGTCTGGCAGCTCTGGCAGCTCTGTGCTCCGGTTCCATCGCGGGTGCTGTCTCCCCCTCCGGCCGCGGGGCCACCGTGTGAAGCCTCCCCTCATGTCCCTGTGCTGAAACCTGCTCCTGAAGCTCCCTTGGGGTTGCCTGTCCCGGAGCACAAAGCCGCCACACATCTGGAATGAGAATATCCTCCTGCATCATCGTTTCCAGCTTTAGGGTGTTGATTTGTAACGGCACCTCAGAGAACAGGGAGGCCAATGCTGGCACAGCGTCATTGTGGCCCTGGTTTAGTCCTAGACCCTGAGTTTTCACTACATTCCTCGCCCCTGCCTCCAGCCTCTCTCCCTGTGCCACTTCCAGACCATGAGCTCCATCCAGAGGCTTGTCCTCTGCAGGAGCCCTCTCTCCCTGCAATAATTCCTGTGCCTCCAGAATCTGCCCCTCAGGACCAACATATGTTCCCGGTTTTGCTTGGAGACCAGGGCCCTCTGCAGCAGTGACAGGCTCAGGACACAAAGCAGCCTCAGTTGGAGGGGGCACATATGCAGCAGCAGCTCCTTCCCGCAGGTTTGCAGTGGGAGATAGACCCAGACCTGCCTCCAAAGCTGGAGTCCAGCTCTGCTCCCCTTCCCACATCCCAACTACACCCAGAGGTGTCAGATCTGCCTCTGTGCTCCCTCCTGAGCCTGCTTTGGACTCGTGCTGTTCTGTAAACAGCTGCACATCAGCACCAGTGCTCTGGGCCTCCAGTGTGTCCAGGCTTTCAGCCTCGTCCTGTGGTTGTACTCCTGCACCAGCCCCCTCTCCCTGTTTGCCTCGTTCTCCTGCTGGATCAAGCGCAGACTCCTCTGGCAGACCATGCTCTCTTTGCACTTGTGCTTCTGCAGTCAGCTGCACATTGGCACCACTGCTCTGGTGCTCAACACTGTCCAGGCTTTCAGCCTCTTCCCCTGGTTGTAGACCTGCACCAGCCCCCTCTCCCTGACCCAAGGTCACCCCACTGGGATGAGGCTCTGGCTCGTGTGGCAGCCCATGCTCACCTTGCGCTTGTGCCACGTCCTCTTCTTCATCCTCCTCAATCTGAACAGCTCTTCCACCCTCCCCTCCGCATGGAGCCCCTGAGCTGGGTCCCCCACACAGCTGCAGATCTGCCTGGGCATCCTCTGCCTCCACTTCCACCAACTCTGCTTTATCCACCTGATCCAGGGGCTGCTCATCTGGATCCAGTCTCCCTCCCTGCTCTGTCCCTGAGGATCCAGCCTCAGCCAAGTGCTGCAGATCTGCCTCTGTGCTTTCTCCTGAGGCTGGTTTGAGTTCATCTCCCTCTGCAATCAGCTGCACATTGGCACCACTGCTCTGGTCCTCAGTAGTGTCCAGGCTTTCAGCCTCTTCCTGTGCTTGCATGTCTTCATCAGCTCCTTCACTGTGCTCAACTCCTGATCCAGCCAGATCAAGCACAGGCTCGTGTGGCAGCCCATGCTCACCCTGTCCTTGTGCCCCATCCTCTTCCTCATCCTCAATCCGAACATTTGTTCCAATTTCTCCTCCCCGTGGAGCCCCCGAGCTGGGTCCCCCACACAGCTGCAGATCTGCCTGAGCATCCTCTGCCTCCACTTCCACCAACTCTGCTTTATCCACCTGATCCAGGGGCTGCACATCTGGATCCAATCTCCCTCCCTGCTGTGTCCCTGAGGATCCAGCCTCACCCAGGAGCTGCAGATCTGCCTCTGTGCTCCCTCCCAGGGTCAGTCTGAGCTCATCCCCCTCTGCAATCAGCTGCACATTGGCACCACTGCTCTGATCTCCCACTGTGGGCAGGATTACCACCTCCTCCACTGGCTGCACACCTGCATCTGTCCCCCTTCTCTGTCTCGTGGTTACTCCAGAGGGGTGAGGCACAGGCTCCTGCACCAGCTCACGCCCACTCTGTCCCTGTCCCCAGTCTGCAGCCCCATCCCTGAGCTGCACAGCTGCACGGTCCCCCCCTCCCTGGGGACTTTCTGGGCTGAGACCCCCACACAGCTGAGTGTCTGTGCAGGAGTCCTCTGCCTCCGCTTCCACTAACTCTGCTTTATCCACCTGATCCAGGAGCTGCACATCTGGACCCACACTCCCTCCCTGCTCTGTTCCCAGGGAGTCAGTCTGGTTTAAGGCCTGCCAGTCTGCCTCTGTGCTTTCTCCTGAGGCTGATTTGAGTTCACCCCCCTCTGCAATCAGCTGCACATTGGCACCACGGCTCTGGTCCTCAGTAGTGTCCAGGCTTTCAGCCTCTTCCTGTGCTTGCATGTTTTCACCAGCTCCTTCACTGTGCTCAACTCCTGATCCCTGCAGATCAAGCACAGGCTCGTGTGGCAGCCCATGCTCACCCTGTCCTTGTGCCCCATCCTCTTCCTCATCCTCCTCAATCTGAACAGCTGTTCTACTCTCCCCTCCCCGTGGAACTCCTGGGCTGAGTCCCCCACACAGCTGCAGATCTGACTGGGCATCCTCTACTTCCGTTTCCAAAACATCTTCTCTATCAGCCTGATCCAGGGGCTGCACATCTGGATCCACACTCCTTCCCTGCTCTGTCTCTGAGGATCCAGCCTCACCCAGGAGCTGCAGATCTGCCTCTGTGCTCCCTCCCAGGGTCAGTCTGAGCTCATCCCCCTCTGCAGTCAGCTGCACATTGGCACCACTGCTCTGGTGCTCAACACTGCCCAGGCTTTCAGCCTCTTCCCCTGGTTGTAGACCTGCACCAGCCCCCTCTCCCTGACCCAAGGTCACCCCACTGGGATGAGGCTCTGGCTCGTGTGGCAGCCCATGCTCACCTTGCACTTGTGCCACGTCCTCTTCTTCATCCTCCTCAATCTGAACAACTCTTCCACCCTCCCCTCCACATGGAGCCCCTGAGCTGGGTCCCCCACACAGCTGCAGATCTGCCTGGGCATCCTCTGCCTCCACTTCCACCAACTCTGCTTTATCCACCTGATCCAGGGGCTGCACATCTGGATCCAATCTCCCTCCCTGCTCTGTCCCTGGGGATCCAGCCTCACCCAGGAGCTGCAGATCTGCCTCTGTGCTTTCTCCTGAGGCTGGTTTGAGTTCATCCCCCTCTGCAGTCAGCTGCACATTGGCACCACTGCTCTGGTGCTCAACACTGCCCAGGCTTTCAGCCTCTTCCCCTGGTTGTAGACCTGCACCAGCCCCCTCTCCCTGACCCAAGGTCACCCCACTGGGATGAGGCTCTGGCTCGTGTGGCAGCCCATGCTCACCTTGCTCTTGTGCCCCATCCTCTTCCTCATTCTCTTGGAGCTCAATAGCTCTTCCACCCTCCCCTCCCTGGGGGGTTTTTGGGCTGAGACCCCTGCAGAGCTGCAGATCTGCCTCCACCAGTTCCAGTGCCTGAGACTTAACTGGGAACAGCCCACACAAGTCTGGGCTGCCCACAGGTGTTTGTTCTGGGGAAGGACCCTCCCTGTGCACTGCAGCAGCCCCCATTTCTTCTCCCAGCCCTAACTCTGGTTTGTCCTCCAGTGGCACACCTGGATCCACACCTGCTCCCTGCTGTACCCCTGGGGATCCAGCCTCATTCGAGACCTGCAGATCTGCCTCCACCTCTGCCAGCAGCTCCATGCTGGTGCTGCTCTGGGCCTCCATCAGTTCCACATCTGTTCCCACTCCTCCTTCCTGGCTGTGCGTGGGTAGCACAGCCGCTGCCAGTGGCTCCTGAGTGCCCACACTCCCTCCCTGCCCTGCACCTCCCCTGGCACACTCACCCTGCAGCTGCTCTGCCTCCCTGGGCTCTGCTTCCTCCACCTCCTCTTCCTCGCTCCCAGCTCTGCTGCTCCCTGCACGCTCAGCTCGGGCTGGCAGCACTTCCAGCACTTCAGAATCCGCAGTCTCTCCCTGGGGCTGCACCTCCGGACTGGCACGCTCCTCATCCAGCACTGCCGGGCCAGGAGCCACTGCCACCTCAGGGACACCATCCCCATGAGCTGCCTCCACTTGTGCCTCACTCCAGGATGGTGGCTCTGGCTCCAGGTGCTCTCCCAGCTCAGTTTCCAGTTTCTCAGGGAGCCCCAATGCCGGGTCAGCCCATTCCTGCAGTGCCATGCTTGGGGCCTGCACACATTGGCCCAGAGTCCCGCCTGGCTGGAGCTCATCCACGGCAAGGCACTGTCCCACTGCCACACCTTCCTGCCCAGCCTCAGGTGGCCCCAGACCTGCCTCCAAATTTTCTCCTTGGCTTATCTCTACTTCCTCAGCTTCTCCCAGGAGCTGTGGTTTTTTCCCACCTGTGTTTTCCTGCAGCCACTCTGCTCCCTCCACCTCCATCGGCACTTGCTCTCCTGCCTCCATGCTCTCTCCCAGATGCTCAGCCACATTTAGCACCATCTCCACACCAGCACCCTTTCCTTGCAGGAATAACATCTTCTGTGCCTCCTCTGGGTTCTCTCCCTGCTCTGCCCCTGGCTCCTGAGCCATGCAGTGCCCGGCTCCTGTGGACGCACCAGCCTGTTTCACATCCGGAGCATGAAGCTCAGCTGTGGCTGGTCCCTCTTGCAGGTCTCCTTCAAGCAGCTCGTGATGGCTGTGGCCAGGGAGGGTCTCCTGCAGGACCCCAGGGGTTGTTCCATGGGCTGTGGCTGCCTCTGGCCCTGTTTGGGGCTCAGTGTTGTCCCAGGGGTGACAGGGAGCGTCTTCCAGGGCAGGGGGTGCACCTGGTGCCTGTGCCTTCAGATGTTTGCTCAGAGCTGCTATTGCATCATTCATCTCTCTTAGCAAAGAGCTTTGGTCAGAGAAAGCTTCCTCTTTCAGAGATTCTGGGAAGGGGTCCTCTTCTGTAGAGCTTGCTTTCCCTGGGGCTCCTGAAAGGTGTATTTCTGCTGGCAGCATTTCCCAAACCCTGGAAATGGCAGAAAATGGGATCAATGAACCAGCTCCCAGGTGAGGCTCCAGCTCCCTCCCATCCCCAGTCAGTCCCAGAGGGTGTCTGATCTACAGCCTCACCCCACCCCTCTCCAAACTGGATTTTATTTCCCCTCTGGGTGCACTTGGAGTTCACACAGGCAGCAATGGGGGCAGAGGAAAGGGGGATGCACACGCAGGCAGCCAGACCCGGGGCCGTATCCTGGCCTCTTCCCAGTACCCATACTGGCATTATCAGACAGGAAAAGACAACTCTCAGCCAGGTACAGCAAGTTCCTGAGCCAAGGGAGTGATGAGCTGGGATAAGAGATGTGATCTCCAGGGTGAGAGATGAGTGGGTGGGAGAGGAGTCTTAAAAGGATGAAATATGATTGTTTGCCTGGGGAGGGTGGAGGGAGGGCCTGGGGCTCAGCCCCTGCTCACAGATGCCAAGGGCACACACGGGAGCAGCAGGACCCCTTACACTTTGTGGGTGCTCTTGGCTTTGCTTTCGTCGCTCTGGGATCCCAGCCTGATCCGCATCTCGGAGCGAAACTTCTCGCTCTTCCCAGGACTCAGCTGCAGGAAACAGGGTGGGAAGAGGAGAGAGAAAAACGCTCAGTGAGGGAGAATATCCACCCGAAACGCTGTGGAGTTCTCTGAAATCCCCTGAAATGCTGGAGGAATCCAGCTGTACCCACCCAAAATCTTGGCGGTACCAGAAGTAAGGTGCTGCAACCTCCTCCCTTCCCAAATATCTGCACCAACCCCGTTTGAGAAAGCTTTTAGGGGAGGCAGTGCTGCAGGAGCACCCTGTGCCCTTGGGCTCCCCAGCAGTTCCAAACAGCAGTTCCCCCTGTCCTGTCCCCACACACCCTGCTGGAGTACCTGTGGGGACATTGGCACCTCGATGGGTAACTCTGCCACCACTCTGTCCCTGCAAACACAGAGCACAAGGGTCGGAACAGGAACTCCATCCTCTTCACCACATCCACCCCTGCAGCAGGGTTGTCAGGGTAGTGATAGTCAGCAAAACCCACAACCCTTGGATCAGTCCTATTGAGCCCTCCTGGGTGAAGGACACCCCCATTTCTCTGGCACTGCCCTCCAGGAACACATTCAGTGCGTGGTGCTGATAGTCCTGCCTTCTTCTCTGATGCTTTGCACACCAAACCGGGATGAACCTGGACTGTGGATAGCACTGAAGCACCGTGGGGCTGAGGCCCATCCGACTCGTTCCGTATCCAGGAGGAAATGACAAATATGGGGATCCGTGAGTGACACACGGTCACTGAGCTACTCACCCGGGCTGCCCTGTGTGCTCCCAAACCACTGTAGCCCTCATTGTCCTCAGGCGGTCCTGGGTCTGCTGCAGCTGCTGGTGCAGGTGCTGCAGGTGATGCTCCAGTGCCCGGTTGCTCTCCTCCAGCTGCCGGTTTTCCGTGCTGGTGGCTTGCTGGGAGCTGTGGAGGCTGCGGCAGCGCCGCTCCAGCTGTGGGATGGCAACCAGGACGCTCACAGCCCGCCCAAATCCCCATTAATTAATTAAAAACCATCTCCTCTAGACCCGGGGCTGAATTATGCCCCCCCCCCCCGAGGATGGTGGGTGGGAAACTCAACTCGTGTCCTCTGGGGATGGAGGGGAGTGTGGGATGGAGGTGGCAAATGCGGTGTGGAGGCTCCTGTGTGACAACTTGCAGCCAGGGCTGGCAGGGACACACCGGGATCAGCTGTGCATCACCGTGGGGTTGTTACAGCACAGCCCAGAGACCCCTAACACACAAAGGGGGGGTTGGGGCCAGCCCACCTCCATCTGCGCCGTGACCAAGCGCTGCACCTCCCTCTCGCTGGCATCCAGCACTCGCCGCAGCTCCTCACCGTGCTGGTGGCTCCGGGCCATGCTCTGGGGCGGCACAAGACATTGGCACCCACTCATCCATCAGAAGCTGCCGAGGGGGTTTGGGGTGCTGGGTCCCCCCGGCAGGGACAGCGATGGGAGAGGAGCAGCAGTGACCCACCTGCTGCTGCAGCCGCAGCTGTTCCTGCTGGATCTGCTGCTCCAGGACCTCGCAGAGCTGCTGCACGTCCTTGTCGTGCTCGGCCACACGCCTGTGGTGACAGCAGGGCCGGGGCGGGGGTGAGACCCCGCTACAGGAAGTGCAGGTCCCTGGGACCCCGCAGTGCCCGCGGGAGCCTCAGGCTGCGGCTGGGTGTGCCACACCGCACCCAGCACGGATGTGTCCGGCAGTCCGAGTCCGGCCCTTTTGCCATCCCATCCATGACTGTAGAGGGAGCCCGACCCCAAACATCAGCAAAACCGCTGCTCCGGCCGCTGGTGGATATGGTGAAAGCAGCCAGGTTCCTCTGCACGGCTGGGGTGGCCCTTCAGGGCCCATCCCTGTCCCCATGCCTCCTGTCCTATCCCTCTGCACTATCCTGGGGTGACTCACTTGTTCAGAGTCAGCTCCAAAGCCTCCTTCTCGCTCCTGGCTTCTTGGATGCGGTGCCTCATCTTGGCCAGGAAGTCCTCCAGGTTGTCCAGGAGCTGGGGCTCATCCTGCCGGAGCTTCACCCAGAGCTGCCAGATCTCCTGTCTGCAGGGAGAGGGGAGTTTTGGGGTGAGCACCCCCCCCCCCCCCGAACCCCCAAATCCAGGCCAGCTGAGTCATTTAACTCACACTTTCTGAGGTGTATGGGGACAGATGAGCATTGGGGTCGCTGTGACCTTGTTTCCTGCTCCTGTGCTTGGGCCAAGGGCACCGCCAAGGCATTTCTGGGCTCCCTACCTGTGTGGGGATCTCCTGCCCCAAGCCTTTCCCCCTCTACCCATCCTGCAGGACACCCATGGGTGCCAAGCAGGGCACTTACTCTTCAGAGACGTTGTCAGTGCCCAGCTGCTCCATAAAGGCAGCAAAGTGTCTGCGCTCCTCGCTGTCCCCTGCTTCCAGTGCCGGGGTGGGGAGGACCAGCCGGACCCTCCGGGACGCTGTCTTCCGCCGCCGGTGCTCCCTGGCAGCTTTGTGGGAGCTCAAGAACTGCCCTGCTGACAGATATCCCAAATCCTCAGTGCCCAGCTGGGGCAACAGCAAAGCTCAAACCCCAACACTTCCCCCTCCACGGCTTCAGCAAAGCGGCACGACAGGACCCTGCACCAGGTGAGCCATAGGGTGAGACCTGGGCGTGGGGACGATTCATCCTGTGCCACACAGCAAGGGCAGCATTTCACATCCCCCAGGAGAGCACCAGGACTGTGCCCAGGATGAGCCCGGGCTGCACTTACGGAGCCCGGCCAGGAACTCCTCTGTGCCCAAGCGCCCGGTGCCAGCGGCATCCAGCCCATCGAACACGAGCTCCAGCTCCTCCCTGCTGCACGGGAAACCTTCCTCCTGCAATTTCTAAAACCAAAGCAAGCCAGGGTAAAAACCCACCCATCACACCGTGTTCAGTCACCCAGGCAGTGCTGGACCCCAGGTGACAGCCCCATCCTCACCTGCACATCCGAGCGGGTGACGACTCCCGCCTGCTCCGTGTCCCTGTCACTGAGGAATTGCTGCACCCTCTGCACTATTTCAGATGCCCACGGTGGCTCCTCACTGGGGCCAGGTGCTGGTGCTGGGGCCTCCCCAGAGCCCTCACGCAGCTGCTTGCGCCGGCTGGAGCCCAAGCGCCGGCCCTTGGTGGCTGCCCGGCGCTCGGACATGGCCCCGGCTCCGGCCTGGCAGGGACACCGGCGGGTGCTGAGCCTCGGCCCTCTCCTCGCTGGAGACCTTTGCTCTGGCCTGGTGGGACACAGAGGAGAGGAACCAAGTTGGAAATTCATTTTGCTGCTGTCAAGGGCCTAAAACCCGATTGCTGAGGAGGGTTTGGCAACAGGAAGGGCAACCCTTATCTCCGATTGCACGGCGTGAACGGAGCCTGGATCTGCAGCGGCAAAGGCTACTCCCATGGCCATCCCAGGGGCTCCCAGCCCAGCTCCCACCCAGCTGCCACCAGCCAAGAGCCCATCCCAATTCTCCCCATGTTCTCCCCACGCTGTGGAGGATGCACAGGGCACCAGCACCAGCAAGGGCCACCCTGGAGGTGACACAGCAGGAGGTGACACCAGCAAAGGACCAGCCAAGGCGATGCTGGAGGTCTGAGAAAGACGTGCTGGTTTCCACCTGCCTTCTCACAGCTCAGCAGCAGCTTTTAAAATTCCTCCCCCAGTTTTCACAGCTGTGAGTCAGCTCCGGGCAGAGGACACGAGGCCTCAGGAGGTTTCCACCACGCTGCTGCTCGCCCAGGCTTGTGGGGCCTGACCTGGGGACCCCCAGCGCCCTGTCCCCAGCCTGGCTGGGTGGTCGTGACACCCACAGCCACTGTGCCATCCCCAAGAGGGGCTGTTCTTTGTGTGGCAAAGCTGAAACTCCAAGGGAAGGAAACCACAGCCGTGGGGAGCGGTGACGCAGAGCCAGGGCTGTGCTCGATCTGGCTGAGCCCAGCTCTCCCCTCCCAGCCCGGGGAGACCTGGCTTCTCCAGCCCTCTGCCCCCTTCCTTTTGCCATGGGAAACAGATCCTGCTAAATCCCAGTGTGCATCAGAAATGTGGGAACAGGCCCCAAAACCAGCCCAAACTCCTTAAAGCAAGAGGGTTTTGTGGAATTGCTGGAGTCCCACAAGACCAGAAACACCTTTCTGGTGGTCCCAGCCTCTAAGACAGCACAAGTGGGAGCTCTGGGGGGCAGGGGGGTTGTTTAAGGCATGGGGAAGCCCCTGGTTACCTGTCCCAGCCTCAGGGCAGGTGAGCTGAGCCCACAGCATGAGGGAGGCACTGAACAAGTAGGGGGGATGGGATGGGATGGGATGGGATGGGATGGGATGGGATGGGATGGGATGGGATGGGATGGGATGGGAATTGTGCCCCCCAGCAAAGCAGGGCCCCCATGGCATCACCAGCTGCCAGAGTCCTGCCTCCCTCCACAACACCCTGCACTGCTCCCAGCCATCAGGCAGGGGCTTCCAGCCACAGTCCCCCACAAGGAAAAACCCCCTTGGATCGTCAACAGCAAGAAAAACCCCTCATTTCCCTCACTTTTCTATTTCTTAAGGTAATGCCCAAGCTGTCCCCAGAGCAGCAGGACTCACCCTTCCCACGGCCGAGAGGGATGCTCAGGGCTGGGGCACTCGAGGCCGAGGGGCTCCCCAGGTCAGAGAGACGCTGGTCCCACGCCGAGGGCGCTGGAGCGGCCCCGTGCCCCGGCTCTCATCTCTCTTACCCAAGGCACTTTCCGTTCTCGGTGACACTCAACTGCCGGTGCTCACACATTTCCTGTTTGCTGCGTTGCAAGTGGGCTGTGGGAAGGACCCAGCCAGAGGGTCACCGTCCCCACAAACTCCCCAGATGCCAGGGCAGCTCTGCAAAGGCACTGCCAGTGCCATTGGGAAGTGCAGCAGAGGCCCCGTCCTTTCCTCGTTTGCAATGGTTCAGGGCTGGGGGGTGTTTGGGGTGGGGGAAAAATAGCAGACAAACAGCAAATGTTGTTTTGAGACTCCAAATAACCCAAACCACAAGACTATTTATAACCCCAGATTATAACATCCTACCAAAGACAGAACAACCTGAAAATCCCCCCTGCGGAGGCTCTTTGGCCCCAGAATCTGGAGATGTCCCCCTGTGCTCTTCTCTGATTTTTTTTAAGGCTCCTGCCTGAATTATAAACTTGGCTTTAAATCCAGCACCAAACCCACTGGCTGCCCATGGGCTGCAGCCACTGTGCTTCCTGAGGGGATGGGGGATCAGATGGATCACGGGCATTTTTCCTACTCTTTAACTGCAAATCGTGAAGAGAACTCAGGCAGGAGGAAACACTGTTCTCTCTAGGGCATAACTCCAACAAACATCCCCTGGCTCACAGCGGATCTGAGCCCAGGCTCCCAGGGCAGGAGCCATGGGGTGGAAGCTGATACCCCAACTATCTCCACCCATCTAAACTGGTTAAATCCCTCACTGGGAACCAGCCAGGCCCTGCTCATTTTAACCCAAGGCAGCAGCAGCCAGCTCAGGTCCATCCGCTCCATCAGGGTATTTATGGGCCAACTAAAAGCTCAGCTGGTTCTTCTCCCCGCTCTGGGCCAAGCTGGTGCTGCTTACCCCAAACTGAAGCACCCTGGAGGGCTCAGCCCATCCCCTTGCCCTGCAACCCCTGCATTGTTTGTGGCTGCATGGAGAAGGTTGGATTTTGGCTTTGCTTTCTCCAAGGATTTGAGGAGAAATTTTTCCCTTTTAAAGGGAAAACCCTAAATATCCCTGGGAGAGCTTGATTTGTGCCCTCTGCCCAGCAAGACTCTGGCATTGTGCTCCTAGTGGCAGAGCCGTGCTGGCAGCAAGCGCCAGGATCAGCGCTGGTCACGGGAGGGCACAGCCCAGGAGGGAGGGCACGATCCAGGAGGGAGAGAATGATCCAATGCCGATGAGGTGCTGGAAGGTGTCAGTGAAAGGAGATTGAATGGGAAGAAGGAAGGGAACCACCTGACCCTCCCCCTGTGGGGGTTTGACCCTCAGCATCCCTGCTCTGTGCTGAGGCCAGGCTGGGGTGGGAGCAGCAAAACACAACCTGGGCTGAAAGTGGGAGGTTTCCATCCACTCCCCAGCTGCGGGGAGCCCATCACTGCTTTGTGTCCCAAAGCTGGGGGAACACAGTCCTGGAGTGTCCCAGGGACTCAGAGCTCCAGCCCTGGTGCCCAGCTCCCTCTGGCACAGCAGAGCTGGACCCTGGCTCTCCCCAGAACCCACAAACACAGACAAGGGGGTTTCACTGATTTATTTCTCATTTCCTTCATTGCCACTGGCAAATGGGAGATGACAGCAGAGGGGAGCTCCCGGCAGCAGCCAGGGGGGTTTGGAAGGACTGACATAAGGTTAGAAAGGGGCTAAGGCTGTAGGGTTTGACTCAGCAGCAGCTCAAAGGCTGAGTGATTGCGTGTCAAGGGACATGGGCCTGCACGGATGTCACCCCACACTGCAGGGACAGGCAGATGCTTTCAGGATGCCCAGCTGAACAATGACACAAGGCTGTTCATTGCCATCGACTTTCTTTTCATCTGGATCCTTTGCAAGTTAAGTCATTTCTCACATTAACCAGAACCCGAGTCTGCATCCAAGCCTTGCTCAGTCCTCCAAGGAAGCAGCCGGTGGTAGAGACATCCCTGACTCCCAGGGAACCTCAGTGCCCCCAGGAAATGCCACTGCATGTTTCCAGCAGCAGTGCCACCCCATGCTCTTGTGTCCCCATCCCACAGCATGGGTCACCCTTGTGGGGCTGGGCACCCAGCACCCCATTAAAGGGGTAAGGGAGGCGACCAGCTTGCCCATGGCTAATGGCCACATGCACCACGGGACAGAGTGCTGAGGGTTAGGGGGAACAGGGTCACAGTGAGGAAGGGGGAATAATGGGGGCAACAGAGGAGCCACCTTCACACAGGGGTCCTGCAGGGACATCTCACACAGGTGGCAGTGGCTTCTGCTGGGGACACGGTGGCAGCACCAGACCACGGTCCCCAAGGAATGGAGTCAAGCGCAGGGGTTGTGGCAAGGTTTTATCCCTCTCAGCCTTCACAAAGGCAGATCCCAGCTCAGGGCTGCACCCCCAGAGCGATCCCCAGCCCCTGGAACACCCTTCTCCCCTCCCCCAGCCAGACTTGCTCCCAGTTATCCACATTAACCCAGAATTCCTTCACATAAGTGTTTATTCAGAGTTAACACTCTCAGACAAACAGGTATTTCCCCTTTCCCCACATACACTTAATAGCATTATTTTAAATATAAATAAACATTTAGTGCTGGGAGCTTGGCAGCTTCACCGACAGCAAAGTGCATCGTGCTGCAAGGTGGGAAATCAACCCTGTCCCTTTTCTTCCTGGGACCATCTTGCACCAGTTTCCCGAGTCCAAATCCAGCAGAGCAGGAGATGAACCCCATCAAAGTGCTGAGACCTGACAGTGTCGAGTCCCTCAGGAGCAGGGACTCATCCTTCAGTGCTGGAACTCAGCAGCCTCTGCTCCAGGCCATCCCTTGGTCCCAGAGCAGAGCCAGGTGAGGGTCCTCTCCCCGCCAGCCCCAAAGGAGAAAAAGTCCAGGAAAACAAGCTACAATTCCTTATTTCAGCATCAGCCCTGCTGGTGAGCAGGACTTCTTCCTAGAGGAGCCCAACAGAGCCAGAGCAGGGGCTCCCCAGCCCTGTGTCAGTGTTGAGGGAGGCAGGAACGTGGGCACAAGCAGCACCACTCAACAAGCTAACAACAACAAGGTAAGAAAGTGGGATTTGGGGCCAGCAGAGTGCAGGGGATCCCAAAGCCTCCCAGGGGCAGTGTTGGTCCCCCAGTGGCTGTTCCTGGTGAGTCACCCCAAGGACTGTCCAGGGAACAGTCGTGGGAAGGAGCAGCCTCCACGTCACTCTGCTCCCACACACGGACAAGTGCTTGGGTCCATCCTGTTGGGACAGAGGGCCACCCCCGTGTGACAGCAGCCAGGGCATCCCAGGGCTCTACAAAGCACACCAGGGACTTTTCTTAAAGATATCTGGTGCCACCAGGTGGCTGGGACACAAGTGTCCCCTACAGCCAGTCCCTAGGCAAGGGACGGATCCATGGCTGGACAGCAGGGTGGCACAAGGACGGTGTTTGGCCCCACAGGCACAGGGCAGAGGACACTTCTCTGCAGGCAGGGCAGTGCTTTGGTCCCACCAGGCCCATCTCAGTCCTCTTCCAGCCCCGCCACGGGGCTCCTCCTCCACATTGCACACAGTGAAGGTCCCTCAGGACCCCAGAGCTACTCATAAATAGGAAACTACAGACTCTACATTGCTTCGTACAGATCAGCTCACACAGCATGGGGCAGGGGAGCCACGGGCACCCCTGGTGTCAGCAGCTGCTGCAGCGAGTCACGGCCGGGGCCGGGCAGGGATGATCCTCCGCTTGGCACTGTAGAAGTCTGAAGGGAAGAAGGAAAGGGTTGGAAAGGGTCTCCAGCCTGCTGGGAGCAGCAGGGCAGGAAGAGGGAGGTGTCCCCAGGGAGGCACCCCAAAATCAGCCCAAGGGAGTTGCACCCTAAAGCCCCCACCCAAAGCTGCGGAGAGCAGAGCTGTAAGTCTGCATCAGCTCTCCCCTTCGTCTTGCCTGCATTTCCACTCCAGGCCCTGGCCTTGGAGGATAGGAAGAAACATCTCACTGTGAGGGAGGTGAGACACTGGCACAGGCTGTCCAGGGAGGTTCTGGATGCTCCAACTCTGGAATTGTTCAAAACCAGGTTGGATAACGGCTTTGAGCAACCTGGGATAGTGGGAGGTGCCCCTGCCCACGGGACCTTAAAGATGATATTTAAGGTCCATTCCAACCCCTTAATATTCTGTGATTCTATGATTGGGTCAGGTCTTTGGAACTGAAGGTGATAAATTTGGGGGCATCTTCAGCTACAAAACCCACAAGGCCAGTGCCAGTCCCCTGGACAGCCCCCAGCAGCCAAAAGGCACCCAGCTGGTTGCCTTTTTCCCTTTGGAAGATGGGCTCTGCTTCCCTAGGAGAGATCCATGGAGGGTGGTTCCCTCCCCATGCCCAAGAGCCAGGCAGGGCTCTGGCACCCAAGTCCCCTCTGTCTGTCCCTGCCATGACATCAATGCCACCAAGCCCCCAGGGAGTGACAGCAACTCCCAGCACTCACCTTTGATCGTGGTCTGCCCACGCTTCAGGCTCTGTGGGGAACCAGCCTTGTAAACCTGCGAGCTCTGCTGAGACTCCTCGGGGCAAATCCTGCCAACACGGTCCTTGGGGGGGACCCTGTGGGCCAAGGAGCTCCTGCTGTCACTGCTGATGACAGCCCTGACCAGGCTGTGAACCTCCTGGGGCGGCTGCTCAGCCACGAGGATCCTCTCCCACTTGAACGGCCCTTCCAAGGGAGTCTCTGTCTCAAAGTTGAAGTTCCAGCGCTGCTGAGCTTCTTCCAGCTGTTGTCTTATCTTGTCCTCAAAGTCATGCTGGAGCTGGTCATGGTCCACAGGGCCAAAGAGGTTCCTGCAGGCCTTGCTGCTGCATGGGGTCTGCCCAGCCCTGCTCTGGGACAGCGGCATCGTGCTGGCTGGGGGGAAACCAGAGCAAGTTACAGGCGCTGGGATGACAGGAGCAAACACAGGGGAGTGCTGGCTACCAAGGCAAAGCACACGGTAGCCAAGGTGGGACAAGCTGGGCTGGGCTCTGCAGTGAGGCAGCCCAGAGGGGACTGACAGACACGTCTGGACTCTGACTTTTGAGATTTTAGCAGAGGCTTGAGCACGGCTGAGGTCAGACACAGCCCGGTGCAACACAGGAGGATGGGGAAGGTGCAGATGTCACCATTCCCTATTCCTCCTCCAGCAGGCAAAGCCCTGCCAGGTCAGAGCATCCAGCGCCCCGACACTGCCACAGGCTCCATCCACAACCCTGCTCCTTCCCACTCCCATGCAGGCAAAGGCAAGTTGGCACACGGGGAGGTGAAGCAACAGGATGTTTTTCTGGCCAGTTTCTTCATCTCAAGAACCCTGACCCGGTGGTAAGGAAACCTTCAAGCAACTGCAAGAACGTGCCACAAGCTTGACCACTTTGCTAACCACCCTCCTTATCTGCAAGGAGCTGTTGGGTAACCAGAAACAAGACCTTGTTTGTTTTTTTTCAAATCGGTGCCAAAAGCCTTGACCTCCCCAGTAAGTGCCAAAGCCTCTCCATCAGAGCAGTCCTTCCCCTGACTGTGTGGGGATAAGGGACCCCTCACTACACCCACAGTTATGAGGAACCACGACGTAGAATCAGAATTGTTAAGGCTGGAAAATGCCTCCAAGATCATCGAGTCCAGCTGATAAGAGTCAGCACTGCTCTAGGATTTGAGTTGTCAGAGATAAGGCTTGTCCCTGCTGGGACAGCCACACTCATTAAATCTGCTTAAAAAAGAAAGATTCATAGCTCCCATTGCCCACCTAATCTGGGATGCCCAAAGCCAGGCCACAAAAGATCCTCCCCATCCCCCAACTTCCCCAAGGAGCAGATTCTCAGCCTCCTGCAGGGAAGATTTCTCCCTAAATTCAGCACCTGCAGCCCCTCTGGGTTGCCTGTGCCGCATTGTCTTCCCCACATTCCACCCCTAGAAGTGTGCAAGAAATGACTGGATGTGGCACTCAGAGCTCTGGTCTAGCTGACAAGGTGAGGATCGGGCCCTGGTTGGACTTGAGGATCTTGGAGGTCTTTTCCAACCTTAATGATTCAATAATCCTATTCCCAGGCATGGCACCAGCACGGTGAGAGTCCCCAGCCCAGGGGCTGGGGGGGCCACATTCTGTCCCTGGGGCCACCCCTGTGGGCACCCTGTGCTCAGACTCAGCATCCCCGAGTAAAAATAGAAATCCAGCTTCCTATCTCCGGGCAGTCTGAGCACACAGACAGGGTGACCTCACTGCCAGGCAAGTCCCAGCATGTCCAGGCAAGCCCGGGCAGGTAGTGGGAGAGGGACACGTTCCGTCAGCCCAACCAGACAGCCCCCAGCCCTCCCCGCCTGCGTCACGTCCCGATGTCCCCATCCTCAGGTCACCGACGCGACTCAGGTGCCACCCTGGAGCCTCGAGATAACACCCTCGCCCTGACTCATGGCTGCGGATTGCCAAAACCACCAATGAGGGAGGGACCAGGGCCGGGTCATCGTCCCCTCCCATGGGGCTGGTGCCGCTTCCAGCGACCTCTGCCCAGCAAGAGCTTCGAGGTTCCCGGCAGCCGCCCGGGAGCCCCAAGATTTGGGCGAGGAAGTGGCAGGTGCACGGCCGCGTTAAAACCTCTCCCAGCCGGGCTGGGTGATGAGAGCACCCCTGGGAGACACCCAGCAGGGCTCCACAGACACCTGCGACACCCAGGACCAGTCACACCAGTCTGGGGAAGGCTGGGCAAGCAGGAGGGGCTGGGGGCACCCGCATCCGGGAGCGGCTGAAGCCGCTGATCCCGCGCAGAGAACGCCCGGCTCATGACACCGATGGGGCCGGGGGGGCTGGCACGGGGCGGCCGGTCCCCGCCCGGCCCCGCAGGATGCTCAGCGGCGGGACTGCGTCCGCACAGCACCCGGCACGGCACCCTGCACCCCGCACAGCACCCGGCACGGCACCCGGCACCCCGCACAGCACCCGGCACCCCGCACCCCGCGCCCCGCACCGCCATCCCCGCGGCCACCGGGGGGCGAGCGCGGCCCAGCCCGGGGGCTCCGCATCCCCCCAGGGGGCTCCGGGTGCTCCCGGGGCTCCGCACCGGCAGCCCCGGCACCGCCAGCCCCGGCACCACGCGCGATCCCGCTCCCTCCCCGCGCTGCGGACGCGGCCCCAGGCAGAGCCGGCCCCGCTACGGCGCTTCCCCCGCTCCAGGCACCGCGGACCCCGGGGAAACCGGCGCTCGCCCTCCGTCCCTGGCCAGTGAAGGAGCGGAGCCCCTGGGCAAGGCCGCCGCCCGACCCCGCCCGCACTCACCGCCGTCTCCCAGCGTCTGTCGGTGCCCGCCGCGTCGCCGCCTTTTATACCGGAGGGAGGGGCGGAGCCGGGCGCCGGTCCCGGCGTCGCCCGGGATTTCCCTCCCGCCCCTCCCCGGCCGACCTCACTGCGTTCGCCCCGGTCTTGCGTGTGCCCCCGCTCCAACCCTTTTCTCTCTCATCCCGGTTCCCGGTCCCGGGAATATGCGCGGTGCCAGAGGAGAGCCGGGCATGCCGGGACCATGGGCACCGGGACCCCCTTCCTAGGGAAGGGCGGGGACCTGGATCAGGGGATACCGGGACCCCCTGCCTTGGAGAGTGCAGGGACTCCCCTATAGCAGGAGATGGAGGGACCCCCATCAGGGGATATGGGGAACCCCTTCCTAGGTGTGTGCAGGGACCCAGCATCAGGGACCAGAGGGAAACCTCAGCCAGGAGATACCGGGCCCTCCTTCCATCAGGAAATGCAGGGACCTCACCCTGAGGAGATGCAGAGACCCCCTTCCTAGAGGGGAGCTGGGGACAGGGAGACGCCCCCATTAGGGATACAGGGACCCCCCCAATGGATACAGGGGTGCCACATTCCAGCCAGGAGATGCAGGAGTGTAGCCATCTCGAAGGGCGTCCTGTCCTAGCCAGGCTGTCCCACCCACCAGGCCACTGTAGGAAGGAGATTTTTGGATTAAGGAAGGGGTGGCTCAGCCCCTCGGGGTGCCAAGCTCACAGCCATACCAGGATGATGTTCCCCTGGCCCCCTGGCACTGCTCAGCCCATCCTGGGCTGTCCCTGGCCTCTCGAACTGGCTTGTCTCCCCCGGGCCTGGCTCTGCTCCACCAGCTGAACCCCAGCATCCGCTGTGGGTGGAAAAAAGTGTTTGGAGTAGGATCTGCTGCTCTGAGTCCTGCAGATGTCCAGGCAGGGATAAGGAGGAGGAACAAGTCTGTGCATGTCCTGCAGGAACCTGCGGCAAGGATTTGAGGGAATCTGTGGTTTAGCTGGAAAAGCCGGCCAAGTCCACAGGCAGGAAAGCCAGGGCAGCTTCTGCTGGGGTTACTCTGTGGGGCTGGAGGGCTCCTGCCCTGAGCCTGGTCGGTTGGTCCATCCCTGCCCTGCGGCAGGAGAAGGGAAGGGATGCTCTCAGAGCCAGCCCAGCTCGGGCACAGTGCCCGTGTCCTGCAGCCCTTCCCAGCCCAGACCTCACAGCACACGGACACAAGCACAACCTGCTCCCGTGGTCACAAGGAGGTGACAGCACAATTCCAAGTGACAAAAGCCGTGTTAAAGCGATCCTTTGGGAATGCCAGGTCCCCTCGAAAGCCCCTGGAGGCAACAGGTGCTGGGGTGCTGAGGAGGATCCTTGGTGTGCAGATCACTCCTGCTTTTTCCAGCTGGACCAGCAGCTTCCCACTGGCCAGAGCAGCTGGAAATATGTTTGGGCATGTTTGGCTGAATGCTTCCACATGCTGCAGGAGGGTTTTGCAATCACTCATCCCCACTCTGTGGAGCTGGGCTGTGCCGAGGTGCTGGGATTTGGATCAGTGGTGGCTGCTCAGCCCCTTGGCTGCCTCCAAACAGGCACAGTGGGATGGACAGGAAAGGTAAAAGGAGGACAGGGAATGGGAAATCACCTTAAATTCATGCTACACACTGCTGAAAATCCATCCTGGAAAGCTGCAGTCTGGACCTAAACGCTCCAAAATTCATCCTGCCTTTCCATTTGTAATAGGCAAGGAGAGGAGGGGGCAAGTTGGGACAGGGAAGCTGTCACTGGATTTTCCACCTGGGAATGATTTCTGCTCGTGGATGCAAGGAGCAGCCTTCAGAGCCTCACTGCAGAGGTGGCCGCGGCGCTGGCTGGTTGCGGATCATTTCCTTGCCAAGCTCCAGCTCTGCTCCAGCTGCAGGTGTGGGTTTGCTCCCTCTGGATGTGAGGGATGCAATCGGCACCGTCCCAGCCGCAGCACTCTGAGCATACCTCGGGTCAGTGTAGCTCCAGCTGCCACCTGGGACTCTGGGATGAAGCAGCACTTACCAGAGGATGTTCCCTGCTTAAAACAGATCCCCTTTTTCCATAAAAGCTCTCCAGTGCACAGAAAGAAATGGGAACATCAAACCAGCAGCTTTTTGAAGTGGCAGAGGAAGGAGCTTGTGCAACCCAGAGTGGCTCCACAGCCACTGATTGCACGAGTGAGGGATTCAAAAAGGGAGATAACCGACCAGCCTGGCTGCCGGGAACATCCCAGTTACACCAGGGATTCATCCCAGGGCTAAACCAGTGAGAAAATCAATCAGACATAGATTTTTCCCTTAGGAAAGTAACTCTGTAATTCTCTCAGTGATTTTTGGTGGGGTGAGGGTTCATTCCCCACACCCTGGGATGGCGGGGGGTGGGGAGAGGGGTGCAGGTTTCTGGCTCTTGCAAACTCCACTCTCGCTTCCCTTCCTTCGGGAGAGGGGAGCTCCGGCCACGCCAGCATCGGAGGAGACCTCAGCCAAGTGGGTTATTGGAAATGGGAAGTGGGGAGAGGGATGGCGTCAGGGTCTGGGTCAGGAAGTGCATGGGCACGTCTGCAGTGGCATTACCAGAGAAAAAAGGGGGGTGGGGAAAGAGTGAATAAGAAGGCCGTACAGGAACTTCAAAAAAATAGAAAATCCCAAAGGTGATTCATGGTGTTTGATCCCACAACACGGAGGAGGAGCAAGGAGGAGGGCAGATTCAGGACTGGGGACCAGGATCAGCGCCGAGGGCTGATGGGCTATTTCCTTCTCACCATTTATAGCCACAGTGTGGGATCTGTCACCTCCCCCGTCCCAGGCTCGCCCTCCCCACGGGTCCCAAACCCCCACCCGGGAGGGGTGTGGTCGTGGGAGAATCCATCTTTATAATTTCCTTGAATAACCCATCCTAATGCCTGGAAGCAGAAGGAATACATTAAACGACTGCATATTTCACAGCCTTCAAAGGAACCTCCTTCCCAGCACCGGGGGCACCCGAACAACTGAGCAGCGGCCGCTGCCTCAGCCAGGGAGTTCTCGGGAGCGTTTCATTCCCAGCGGGTCGCCCCAGGTGGATCCCGCCGAAGCCGAAGGGAGTGGAAGCCTCTGCAGACACGGAAGCAAACACATTAGTCACAGCAGGCAGAGCCGGGGTGTGACTCAGCCCGGCCTCGGCACAGCCAGGGATCCGGCCGGGAACGTGCCCGGGCACAATCGCTTCTGACTCGAGTCTCATCCCTGTCCCGTGTCCTCCTCTGACTCGGGGAGCAGCACCCCCGAAAGCCACGGGGACATGGGTGGGAGTTCCAGCATGGAGCAGGGAACGGCTTGGGTCGGGTGGAGGAATCAGGGTCGGAATGCTCCAGCCTTGAATAGGATGGAGAACGGGGAAATGTGGCTTCATGGAACCGTGTTTACAGGAATAACACAGTGAGGTCCAACCCGTGCTCATAAGGACTGTTTTAAACGCCCACAAATTCCTGCGTGTAGGGATTTTATATGGTTTTGAGATTTAGTAGTCAAAGGTCTGCGTGAAGAGGGGTTTTTGAGGTGGGGAAATAATAATCCTGTTAGATCAACCAGCACAGAGGGAAAACCAGCAAAGATTTGGGCAGATGAGCATCCCTCAGGTCTTTCGGGATGGAGATGGCAGAGATCAGGGCACACTTATTTTTCAAGGTGAGATAAACATAAACTCTGCAAAAAGCCAAATTTCTACCCAGGGAAACACCCTGAGAATGGGGGGAACTAACACAGGACCTCTGCCCCAGCACAGAGAGTGGGGATGAGCACACGGGGTTGGGGTTCAGTCCTGCAGAACACAACATCCTACAGCCCAAATGTCCAACCAGGGCTGTGTCCCATTCCATGGGGCACAGGGGTGACTTTTCCCCCTCCTCAAATGGCTGTACTTGCCAGAACATCCCAGGCAGGTGGAAATTGCTTGACTCAGGACAGCAGACTGCAGGGACAAAGTCCTGAGTATTCCAGCACTAAAAATCCTCTTCAGCAAGATTCAAATCACCAAGCATTTTTTCTGTGTGTTTTTTTTTATTATCTCTACTAACAAGCTTTTTTCTTTTAAGTGGGAAACGTGAAGGCTCTTAATGAAACCCTCACGCTCCAGCAGAAGTCTAAATGAACCCAGTGTTCGGCTGGAGGGCGTTTATATCCCAGAGAAGCCTGTTTTCCCATCAGCTCTTTGAAGTGCCCAATTAAGTGATTTTATACTAATAGGATTTTCCCAGGAAAGAAAGACAAGAATGACAAAACGCTGAATGCTTGATTAACTCTGCCCCTAAAAGAACTCGGATCGTGTTAATTGACTGTTCCCCTGCCATATCCAGCCCTTGTTTGCCCCATTTATGAAGGCATTTTGATGAGACACCAGACCCAGCAGAGTGGAAATAGAGTCCCACCAAGCACAAATGGGGGATGAGACAGTCCTAAAACAAGGCCTCTGCTTACTGGAAATATTCCTGGATGCGGGAGCCAGGCTATGAATCGGTCGCTTCATTCGGCCCCTCACTCATTTTCATCCAAGATTGTTTTTAGCCCCATTCATAGTCATTAACGTAATTGCTTCACTGACTTTCCATGAGCAGCTTGGAAGCTTTGTGGGGTTTTTTTGCTGGCAGCAAAGGCCTCATTGTTCGGAGCGCGGCCGGGCGGCCGCAGTACCTGGCTCCAAACCCTGCACCCGGCTGCCCCTTTATTCCCTTGCTGCTCCACCTCATTGCCCACGGCCCCGGAGCGCGGCAGGATGGGGCAGATGCCAGGAGGGGACAGGGACACCCCGCTGGGAACCGGGGCAAGCGGCTCCAGCCTCTTGCAGGGCTTCCTGCAAGGAATAAGGTCCATCCAAAATGTCCACTGGGGGTTATTTTGCAGCCAGCAGTTCCCCGCAGGCATCTCGGCGAAGGGGGGGAGGACAGGGATTGCTCCAGGAACTCCAGGATCTTACCCAGCAGGATTCCCCCCGTGGGTGGGAATAAGCAAGTGGAGTGTGGGGCAGGATTGCTCTTGTCCATGTGGCTCACAGCCCTCAGTGCAGCCCAGCCCATGGAAGCTGTCAATGGACGTAACTTCTTCCCAATGCATGGCACGTGTGGCACAGTGCTGCTGCTGAGGGATTTGTTGCTCTCCAAGCCATGGGATGGTTTGAAATCCATTGGGAGCTTGATCTGGCCCTTTATGTGTGTGTGAGGAGGAGGTGAGGATGGGGAGCTCTGACTGAGCACTTGCTCATGATGTCACCTCTGAAACAACTCCAATTCCTTGGGGCACCCTCTGCCCGGAGTGCCCAGACACCAGGATGGGGTGTTTCCACTCCCAGATATTGGGAATTTGGGGTTGTCCCAAACAAACCTGGGCTCCAGGATGCGTATGCTGGCCCGCTTGCCCATCCCACCACCCGCTGGCTCAGCGTGTGTCACCATCTCCTGGGATCTCCAGTCACACCTTTCGGGAATGCCCCAGTCGAGCACAGCATCATGATTCACTTTGCCCTTGTGCTGGGGGGCGAGGAGTGGGGCTGGGCATGGCCAGAGGCAGGGAAGGGACAGAGCCAGGGGCAGGTAGACCCTGAACATGCCATGAAATGGGATCTGCAGGAGGGCAGGACCAGGACCCAGACCACAGACAGACAGAGGCCTGCACGGTGACTCGTGCACAGCCCGGAACAGAGCAGAGGTAATGGGAGGGGACAGCTGAGATGGCAATAAAGCCAGGGGTGATGATATGGCAGCCGCCACCTTGACACCAGGGTAAGGGTCAATTGCACTTTTCCTCCTACATGTCAGTCAGGCAGAGCAGGATTTTTGAGAGTGAGGATGGAAGAGCAGCTTTCACCCCACTAGCCCCTGCTGGCCTTGACCCCGAGCTGGGCCATGGGGGTGGACGTGCTCCACACACTAGAGGGGCTCTGTCCAGTTCCACAGAGGTCAAAGTTGGAGAGTTCCAGGTGCCAAAATAAAACCTTTCCGTTTCAGCCACCCTCACTGGTTTCTTGGCCTGGCCTGTGAAAATCCACCTTGCAACAGGGAAAGAAAATTTTCTGGAACTTGGAGCTGTGGTGGGCAGTGCCACAGAAGCTGGAAACGGGGTTAAAATGTTCTGTACTTCACCCACCAGCAGCAATGCTGCACCAGAGCCCTTCCCACCTCCGCACAAACCTCGGCTTTGCAGAACACTGAGAGATTTATAGATTATCAATTATAAATCCACAAAGGGAGCAGGAGGGAGACAAAAGGAGAGGGATGTCATAAAACTGGGAAGTGCCCATGCCCCTGTGCTGGGCACTGCTAAGGCCACACCTTGAGTACTGTGTTCAGTTTTGGGCCCCTCATGGCAAGAAAGACATTGAGGGGCTGGAGTGTGTCCTGAGAAGGGAATGGAGCTGGGGAATGGTCTGGAGCACCAGGAGCAGCTGAGAGACCTGGGGGGGCTCAGCCTGGGGAAAAGGAGGCTCAGGGGGGACTTTCTGGCTCTCCACAACTCCCTGATGGGAGGGGGGAGCCAGGAGGGGGTTGGGCTCTGCTGCCAGGGAACAGGGACAGGAGGAGAGGGAACGGCCTCAAGCTGCACCAGAGGAAGTTTACATTGGACATTAGCAGAATTTCCTTCACCAGAAGGGTTGTCAAGCACCTGCACAGGCTGTCCAGAGCAGTGGCAGAGTCATCATCCCTGGAAGTACTTCAAAAAAAGTGCGGATGTGGCACCCAGGGACATGGGTTAGTGCTAGACCTGGCAGTGCTTGGGGAAACAGTTGGACTCAATGACCTTAGAGGGCTTTTCCAACCTAAATGATTTCCTGATTCTATGAAACAAGAAACCCTGAAAATATCTATAGATCAAAAAATACCCCACAGGTCCCTGTCAAACATCCCCTGCACAGGGGAACTCCTGACTCCAAATCTGGCGGAGTTTCATCCACGAGTTTCCGAGTGGCACGTGTCAGCCAGGCAGCTGCAAGGACAACTTGGCAGGAGTGGCAGCAAACCACACCTGGAGCTTATCTCTCCAGCTGGGGCAACCTCCTCCCACAAAGTTTATAGTACAACTGCATGAAAAGCTGATCAATCCAGCACCAGGAAAAGCAGCACCCAGTGCAGGAGGTGTAATAACACTGGTGTTAGGCAGAAATCCTTCCCTGCGACAGGGCTGAGGCCCTGGCACAGGTTTGCTCAGAGAAGCTGTGGCTGCCCCAGCCCTGGAAGTGTCCCAGGCCAGGTTGGACAGGGTTTGGAGCACCCTGGGATAGTAGAAGGTGTCCCTGCCCATGGCAGGGGGTGGAACAAAGTGAGTTCTAAGGTCCCTCCCAACCCAAACCATCCTGGGATTCTACAAAACACTGACAGCAAACACTTTGTATCAAACACTGACAGCGAGCCCTCCATCAGCAGGGAGGGCTGGGACAGCACCAGGGCTTCCTGCTGAATATTTTTGAATATTCATGTCCTAATATTCATGTTCTAAGCAGCCTCTGCCCACGAGGAGATAACGCCTCTCTCACAGCTGGCAGGGGTGATCTTCCCAAGTGACAGCCCGGGTGACACAGTGCCCCGCCCTGATACCACTGCTGCACCCCGATAGCACGGTCCCAACAGAGCACTGGGGCTGCCCAGGGGCTGTCACACACGTCAGGCTGTTTTGGGGGTGGCATCAGGCAGTGGCACATCACAACCAGTCTGTGTTGTCCAGCAAAGTGCCCAAGAACAGCAGCATGACTGTAGCAGGATGAATCTCCTCACACTCAGGGAGGCCGTGGAGTGACACAGCTGGAATCGGTGACAGAACCCAGATGGGAAGGACATACACTTCCCCTTCCTGGCTGGGATCACTCCCACAGAAAAACTGACAGCTAAAATGACTTAGAGGACCAAGCAGAAACACCACCCAAATCAATGTGAAGATTTGTTCAACTCCAAGTTATGTCAGCCACTAAATTATTAAATAATAGCCAAATGAATCACTTGGGAACGAACATAGCGTTCCCCTTGCATCGTCTATTTTATATTTGTCTGGATCCTGTGTTTATTTTAGTCCCCAGCCGTGTTTGTTTGAAGAGCACTAATAGAGGGAACTCGTGGCTGTGCCCCAGTGAAACTGCAGAAACGAAAGAGCAACCCCAGACAGTGACGGTGTTTCGAGGAAGCCAGAACACTTCTCGTGTGAGAGCCTGGGATGCGGCTTCAGCTCCGGCAACCGCTTGACTGACCAACTGCAAAGCACAGCCAAGCAAAAATTGGCTTTATTCTGCCTCTTTCTGGCAGGTTGAGCTGTGAAGCTGGAGGCAGCTGCATTCCAGCAGCAGGGCAGTGGGGACCCGCCTCTTTACGGCAGGGCCCGGCCCTGTGCCATCGCCCCATGCGGGAGCTAAGGTTGAACCGGAGCAACTGGAATTGCACTCCTGCCCGTCAGCTTTTCTGTTTGCAAAAGGGGTTGATGCTCCAGTTTTCTCACTTTTTTTTCTCTTCCAGCCAAGAGACTCTGCACTACAACAGCACCAGAGCAGGGCGATCCGTAGTGGAGACTGCAGCTCAGTTTTTGGGACAGTATGTCTGGGGCAGGATTTGAACGTGGGTACAGGGACAGGGATTAAAACGCAGCAGAAATAAGTTTGTCCAATGTTCAGCCACTTCGAGGATCTGTATGTCAGGAGACATTGAGGCAGCTCATGGAGATCATGGCATATGAAAGTAAAACTGGAAACTGAAAAGAGGTGATAACAGCAGTAAAAAGCTGCAGAAGCACTCGGGCACTGCTGGGGGAACGGTTGGACTTGAAGCTAGAGAGCTCTTCCAACCTTAGTGATTCCATGATTCTGTTGAGCACAAAACCCTGAAAACATCTACAGGTCAAAAAATACTTCCAGCACTGGGTTCTGCTGACAGACCCCCACCAAAGCAGGAGGGGTTTAGAGACGATCCATGGGCACCATGTGGTGTCTCTCTGGTTTCTCTGACTTCAAACAAAAGGAAATGCAAAGGCAGAGGATGAAATGCAAGACCCTTCCATTAGTAACACACCACAGTTCCCACTGTGGCTGGAGGACAGAAGAGCAAAGCTCCAGAACCAGACTGGGTTTGGAGGATGAGGGGGGTAACACAGCACACCTGTTTGTCCAAGAGGATAGAAGTTCTTCTTTCACAGAGCAATGCTTGGGTCAGGACTTTGGCAGGTTTTTTTCTGCTCTTAGAGGGAAGGCAAATCAATTTAATAGAGGAGAAACCAGAAATTGCCAAGCTGCACCACTGAACAGGGATTTGGCATAGGGAGCAGCAATCCTTCCCAAGGCTCAGCTCTGAAATCAACACTGGGTATGATCCACACTGGCTCCCTTCAGCTTTCTGAACAGGGTCAGCTCTGAAAGGATAATGTACCCTAAAACCTGGTGAATTTGAGTGGAACAGACAAAAACATTTATTTTTCAAGGGATTTTTTTTCCTTGCTTTTCTAACATTAACTGTCAGCAATGCTTTTCTCCCATTTTTGTCATAACTAGCACATGTATGTGGTTACATGACCTGTTAGGACACATCATCCTGCACATGGAGCACTTTAACCAGAAGCACTGTCAAGTGTTTGGGAGGATCACAACTCCTCACCCAAGCACGACCCTGTCTGAAGGCCAGTGGAACAAATCCCAACAAAAGCAAGGGCATCATAAACCTCTCCACTTTCTAAGTGCAAGGCACATTCTTAACATGATCTTTGGTCATAAACAAGGAGCAGCATGTACATAAAAAGAAAAAAACAAGATCCTTTTCTTTGCAAACCCATTTGCACACAATGCTCTCCCCAGGGAGAGTGTAGAAAATAACTGGGATGTGTTCAGGCACTGCTGAGGACCTCTGAGAATTAACCCCAGGATGCTTCTGCCTGAAACAAGGGCAGCTAAACCTCTCCCCAAATTAGAAATGCAGCATAAATCATTACTGTCAGCACCATGAAACCAGGCCCTGAAACCATTTGGAAGGTATCAGGCAGCAGCAATTGCTCCATCACCCCAGGGGTCTCCGGAGCAGGGCTGTGGCTGAGGTTCTGCCAAGGAGCCTTGGATAGTGTCCCTCTGTCCTCCCCTGGCCAGGACAAACTGCTTGGTGACTCTTCCTGGTGTCAGAATCTTTGGAGAGGGGCGAGGGATGTCCCTGGCCTTAGAACACCAACACTTCCTTGTACATTTAATTTGAGAGTAAACTTTTTAAATGCAACACTCCCAGGCTCGTCACTCCCTCAGACAGGAATGGGACACATGAAATTCACAAACGTGTTGCTACATCAAATGTAACTCTTGTTACTTATACCCTGGGGGAAGGGCTATCCAGTCAGTGTTCATACATATTTATACATTTTCCATCTTATTCTAGAAGCTGTTTGTTGTGTTCCCGTTCAAACCTCCACTTGATTACATAAAACCAGCACACTTCTGATCTAAGGGGGCAACTTCTTCATTCAGCTGAGGAGTAAAATAGTCAGAAACCTGAAACTGAAATGCTTCCAGTTCCGCAAGACTGTTGCATATGAAAACCACAACCTGCTCCCCCACTGTCTCTGGCACTTCAGATTTCTCTCCCTGCAGTAGCTGAACTACTGAAGGCTCCTTGTTCCCCCAGGTAACCACAGGAGGAACGTCTGCGCCGGCAGAGGCACCGCAAGCTGTGAGCCTTCCGCACATCAGACACTGCCACAGGCACGTAGGGAAAGGCAACGGGACCGAGCACGGCCCCGGGCAGCCCCTGGGCCCCGCTGCCCGGCCCGGAGCTGGGCTGGGGCGCCGGGGGAGCGAACAGGAGCCGGCCCCAGCACAGAGGAGCCGCCCTGACCTCTGCCGGGCACCGGCGGCACTGCACGGCCGAGCCGGCCCCACCCGCTTCTCCCTCACCCTCCGCAGGTGAAACGGGGCCCGGCAAAATCCGGGAACGGGCCTGGGCCTTCCCAGCTCACCGGTGAATCCCGCTCCAGGGCAGTTCAGGCTTCGAGTGCCTCCCGCAGCACCTGCGGCCATCCCGCGTTTCTGCGACACGAGGTGGCCGACACAGCAACACACAGTGCTGAACTGATCAACAGAACCGCAGAGTCACTGAGGGTGGAAGAGACCTTCAAGACCCAGTCCAACCATAAATAACACTAAGTGATTTAAAAAAAAATAAATAAATCCAGACACTGAGCTCAGCAAGCCAAGGGGGCAGCACTGGTACATCCTTCCCTTAGAGCTTGGGACACCACCAAGTGAAGGAAATTCCACCGCCAGTGTTCATCATGAGGGATTTAATCTAAACCACACAACTGAATCAATGGAGCACATTTTCTCTGGGACACAGGACCAAGGTCGCCCTTGGGCAGTGGGGGAAGCTCCACCTGCTCTCCAGCCATGTTGCATTTAGAGGAAGTGAATCTTCAGGGTAAGTTTTGGTTTCCAGACCAGCAACTTCCAAACTGAGCCAGGATGAATACCTTAACTGCTGTTCCCAACCCATAGCCAGCATGCAAAGTCCATAGCGAACCTTTGCATCTCCAGCTGGTTTTTCAAGGAATCACTACAGGGCTCACTATCAGGCAAGAAGCCAGTTGGCATCAGCTACTGATTACCCCAGCTAAACCTGTAGAACAGGGATTAGATTGCCACGGCAGAGGGACACCCTGCACCTCACCACGGACAGGTGAGCAGACACTGCCAGGTGCAGCTGAGTTGGACAGTTCACAGGTGTGTTACAGCCAGGTGGGGTGACTGTCACAGTCAGGGACAAGTTATATACTGAACAACAAGTTGTAACCAAAACTTTAATCCCAAGGATCTCACAAAAGACATTTTACAAGTGACATGAAAATTCTTGTACAGTAAAGAAATGTTTAATTTCTAATGTTTACAATGTACCATTAGACACAACACATCCACTCCAGGTGTCAGTTCTGCTGTGGATTTGGTCTATTCAGAGGTTCTGGAATAGATGGTCAATCAACAATCAGCTAATTAAGGACTCTACTCACACCAAGTACAAAATTAACTGACCCTACAGCTACAATGTTTTATTTCATGGAATATAAAGCAGCTCAGTCAGAACTGGAGCTGGATGAAACTGCAGCCCAACCCTTTCCCTCCCGGCACCACTGGCTCACTATTCTCTTTCCCAGACATGGGCTATGGAACACCCATGTCCTGCTCTGCTCTCAGTCTGATTCCACAAGAACACACCATCCCAGCACACTTCCTCAAGCTGAGCCCCAGCAACCCCCAGCCCAGCCCAGCCATGCTCTCCCAGCAACACAACACAGACCATTTGCCCTTCCACACACACACACACACACACAGAGCGTCTAATGGTACATTGGAAAACCATTAACATTACAAATCATAGGATCTGCTCAGAACCATATACAGATTCACATCTTTACATTTGCCACCTGTTACAAGATACAAGAAACAAAGCAAGTTCAACAGCTAAAACATTTTAAAAATGCACCAAGCTTTATGAAGTGTCAAAACAAAACAATGTTCTGTACATACTCCTGGCCTCGGATCTCATGACTTCCTGTACACAGCTCCTTCCCACAGTCTTATTTCCTCTCATTTGACCTGGAGCGACTGAAGAACAGACAGGTAAAGTTAGGATCCAGGTGTCAGGAACAGCAGATTTTCCTTTAAGCCCCCCAGCCACAATCAGCAGGTGATACTTAAGCATTTTTAAAATACTGTTCATTTAATAAAACTGAGTATTTTATTGTTCAGGTTGAAGAATCTCCTACAACACTAGAAGTGATTCTCCACCACTGCCTTCTTCAGTATTTACCAAGGCACAGAAAGCCATTTTTACATTTACTCAGAACACATCAACACTGAAGACTCTTCTTACCTGCGAGACCTGGAAAAGGAGCGAGAAGGCTTGTGGTTCCTCTCCCGTGAGAGTGATCTTTCTCTTCTTCTATCTCTGGAGAGGGACCTGGTACGGATCACAACACCACACTATCAGAGCAAAGCTCAATTAGGCCAGCAAGGCTCCCTGAGGAGCTTCCCTTCAGGAGTGAAGGTTTTTAACTATTCAACCAGGGGGAAACCTGTTACCAGTGCTGCTATTAACCCTTTCTCAAGGGAAGAATAATCAGCCTGAGCAACAGCTTACAACGTGCTGTGAACAGGCATGCAGTACTTTGCAGAAGATTTTCTTTCTGAATCCTACTTACTCACATTCTGATTTATGGCTGGACTCAATCTTAAAGGTATTTTCCCACCTCAGGGCTCTATGATCCTATGCTCACAGTATCTGTGAGAGAGTAGCACATTAACACTTAAACTCTGGGGAAAACTGACAAAGACCCCAAACAGCTGCAGAATGGAAATTACTTCTGTTAATATCCTTCCACTGCTATCCCTGGAATCTCTAACAGCTCAGTAATTCCAGTCAAGCAGTATGACAGAAGCAAATCTGTTTCCCTTTTACCAAACTGCAGTCTGACTGTGCACAGCCTATACGTGGAGCTGTTTTGGGCTGCTCCTTTTCAACCCTCCAGGCTGGAGCAGTCCATGGGGCAGGAAAGGGATTCATACCTGCTGCGGCTCCGGGAAAAGCTTCTCCTTCGCGGTGATCTAGAACCAGAAAACCAAATGTGAGGCACTTTATCCATTCTTTGAGCTTTAATGGGGTGAGGCATTTCCCAACTTGTCAAACTCACTGTTGGGCCCAGGGAACGTGCCAAGAATAACTGGCATCCATCATCCAGTAAAAGGCATGGAAAGATTAGGCAGTAAAACCAAGCTCAGTGTGAACAGCACGTTTCCAACCACGAATTCACTTAACTAAGAATGCGTCAGAGTTGTCCAATGCAACACTTTCCATTTCAACTAAATACACTGCCCAGAACACCACACCAAAGTCCCACAGGTGGTTCCAAAAAAAAAAAAAAAAAATAGCACAGAGCAAATGTTTTGGAACCCATGCAAGCCAAAAAGGTCCATAACAAGACATAAGAGATATCAAGTGGAAAAAAAGTGAAAATGCGCTCAGTGTCAATATTGATAATGCCATTAAGTGCTACATTAGAACTGCATATTTGTGATTGTCATTTTAATGCCATAGAGTGTGTTTAGACTATTTTCTTATAAAAAAAAAATTTAAAAATATAACCTTAGCTCGGCCCAGTTCATCCCAAAAAGTAATTGTTTTAAGTTTTGAAAACTGTTAGTAAAACCATTTAAAGGTGATAGGATTTTTCTGGCAAGGAAAAGCTACATTTGTTAGAGCTTCATTAAAAATTTAGTTTGGCATCTCACATGCAAATATCCTGGTTTTTACATTATTCACAGTGTAAGAGCTTCCATATCACCCTTAAAAGTTTTCTCAAGCAACATATGTACGTTACCACTCAATTATGCACAGCCAGCCTTTGATTGAGAAAAGTAATTACTTATAAGCCGCTTACTCCTTATTTTAACCAGCAGTAAACTGTATAAGCAGGAAAAACTTACAAGTCTTTGGTTTCAACAAGCTAGAAATGGTGAGGTGAGGCTGCCGGACTGACTGCCAAGAAGAATTTGCTGAAAAGGTTTTGCCAGATGTTGCGTTGTATTTAGTTGGTTGGCGAAGGGGGTGTTGTGGATTTTTCCTGCTTTTTTGTTAGCCGAAGGCTGCTGCTGTAGTTGTTGTGAAGACATTTGGTAAATAAACAGCTGAGCTGATTGGCCGGGAATGTGTGGGCGGTCGAGGTGGCTGCTGCCGATTTGGTTAAGGTTGGAGAGAAGGCTGAGAGAAAACAGCATGCTCGGGAACCAAAGGGCGGTGCAACCTGACGACTGGCCATGCCTGGGTCATGTGAAACGACACCAGCCAAGCTGCATGGGGCGCGCTGGTCACATGACGCTGAAAGGGCTAGTTGGCTGGCTAATGCAGACTCAGAGGGTGGTGAGAAGAGACATGATGGTGACTCTGTAACGGGTTCATTTTTATTAATAGATGGACCAAAAAGCATAAAAAAAATGAAAAACAAGCCATCAGTACAACCATCTATTAGCTAACAAATACTCCTAATGTGTTATTTTTTTTCAACAGCAAAAGGGTAAGCTTGAAACCCTGACTTGGGAGGACTTCACTCACCTGCCACAGGTAAATTCAGTCCTGTAAAAACCACGTTGCACACTTAAACTGCCAGACAAACTAGTCTGGGTCCAAGAACGTGCCAGTTCCCAAAAATCCTGCTATATGCTAGAGCTGGGTTTGCAAACCTCAAGTGACAGGATCGTCACACGATGCTTTAATTCCAGCTAACACTAAAGTGTCAAGATTCCAGATGTTTAGAGCAACTGTTACGCAATCTATTATTAAACAGCTGCCTGCTTGGGAAGTATTTAAGTTCTGCAAACAAAGTGGAAAAACCCATTGGTATGGAAATGCTAAACTGCTGTATGTCATGTTCTGCCATTATGGAGTAAAGGAAAGGAACAGGCTAAGTTGAAGTATGGGGAAGAAAGGGAAAGTGTGGCTAGAAGATGAGCAGATTTTAAGAGGAAGGAGGATAAGCCCAGGACAGAGGGCACTGACTACCAACTGCACAGTCACCTAAGGACAAAAGCCAACAACATTCAACACAACTTAAGTTCACCTCGATTTTGTGGGGGGTTGATTTTGGTTTTTTTTTAGCATTTGTCATTTCCAAATCATGATCGGATAGATGAATGTTATCCATCAACATGCCTTTAACAAGCCTGCTTCTAGGATGCTACGTGGTAACTGTGCCAAGAGCTCTAGGATTGTGCTGTGCCCAGGTACCTGCGCCGAGGAGGGGGACTCCTCCTGCGATAGTCATCCCGAGGACGCCGGCCCCATGATGGAGGGGGGCCGCGGTTCCGACTCCGCTTTTCCCCGTTGGAGAGCTCCACTCGGACACGACACCCACACAGGGTTCTGGGAAGAGAGGTTGACACTGGTTAGCATTTCCAGGGAGAAGGCAGCACAGAATAAAACATACACAATCCACAAAAGGGAAAAAGGACAGATAAGGGCAAAAATGTTCTGTCATCAAAGCACAGTGCTCAGAGTCAGCTCCAGCATGACTGTGGTGGACCCTTCCCTGGAAGTGTCCAAGGCCAGGTTGGACGGGATTTGGAGCAATCTGATCTATCCAGTGGAAGGTGTCCCTGGCCATGGCAGGGTGTGGAACAGGATGGCCTTCCAGCCCAAACCGTTCTGGGATTCTATGGCAGACAAAAGGTTTGGCTGCTTCTCAAAACTGCTGTGCCAGTAAAGCACACAGGGAAGGAACCAAGGAGAGTCTCCATTATCAGTTTTGCCTCTTTATAGTAACACCATCTGCAATTTAATTAACACACAAAGAGATGCAAGTAATTTCTAACTTGGGAGTTCAACTGTGAAGTACAAAATTAACCATTACAATGCTATTTACTAAGGAGGGCAGAGTTAGATGGGATATTGGGAAGAAATTCCTCCCTGTGAGGGTGGGAAGGCCCTGGCACAGGGTGCCCAGAAGAGCTGTGGCTGTCCCTGGATCTCTGGGAGTCTCCAAGGCCAGGCTGGACAGGGCTTGGAGCAACCTGGGACAGTGGAAGATGTCCCTGCCCATGGCAGGGATGGGACTGGATCAGCTTTGAGGTCTCTTCCAGCCAAAACCTTTCTGGGATTCTATTTCTACACTATAAGAACACCCCTAAAGTACCATATAAATAAATAGTGCATAACAAACGTATCAAGACCTTAGTCCTGCAGTTTCAGCTTCCCAATTTATAAATGTACCACTCCTACAATGTCTCATATTTTGACCAGCCAAGTCAAGCACACAAGCACATTTTACCTTCCATCTAGTTCTCTTACTGCATCAGCTGCATCTCGGGGATCTTCAAATTCCACAAAGGCAAAACCAGGAGGATTTCTCGCCACCCATACACTGCGCAGTGGTCCATAGTAGCCAAAAGCTCGCTCTAACTCCGTTTTGTTGCCATTGTTTCCAAGGTTACCCACATAAACCTTGCAGTCCAGAGGACAAGAGTCGCGATGCATTGCTAGGACAAGAAAAAAGAAGTACACATATATTTAACACAGCGCATGTGCTTGCTCACTTCCAAGGGAAGTCACTCTAGTGGCTGCTTCCCCCTGAAACTTCAGCAGTGATACAAGCTTATGGAAACACTGCGTGAAAGGGGTGGGCGGAGAGTGTTAAAACCCAACAAAAAAGAGACGTGCTATGTCGCATTGTGATTAAAATCCACTATTTCGGAGAATTTCATTTACGTTTAGGATTTAGGTTTGAGGGGTGGGTGTTCCTGCGCCCCTCTTCTTGTTTAGCACGGGGGAAGTCTGCAGAGGGCGCTGCGCGGGGGAGGCTCCATTGTTCCCGGATCGGGATGAGGATCACGGCAATCCGCGCACAAAAGCGGGGGGGCAGCGCCATCTCCGGCCGAGCCCCGTGGGTACTGCCCGGGGACGCGCTCCGGAGCTGCTCCTCGGTGCGGTGTGAGGGACCAGCGCTGCCTCGGGCGGGCGGGACGCCGCCACTCCGCCCCCACGGCACCTCCCGTCCCACGTCGCCTCACATGCCGCGGGGAGCAGGCCGAGAACGGGCTCCTCCCGGCAACCCGCGGACCACCCGCCGTCTCCCCGCCCGGTTCCGCTCAGGGCCGCGGCAGCCGCCGCCCCGGGGCCGGCGTTACAAAATGGCGGCTGCTCTTTGTTTGCCGCCGCCGTCGCTTCCATCCGCCCTGCCGGGTACCGAGACCGCGGCTGCCGCCTCCCCCCCGCCCTCCGCGGTGAAGATCCTCACCGGTGCTCAGAGGGAGGCCGCGCGAAGGGAGCCCGCGCTAAACTCAGCCGACTCGACCCTCAGCGAGACCCCAGCTCCGCTTTTCCTCACTGGACAAAATGGCGGCCGGCGCCTACCCCGCCCGCCTTTATATAGGGCCAGCCCTCTCCCACGTGATGCTACACAACAGCGAATCAGAGGGCGTCGTCGCGCTGATTGACAGGTGGCGTCACCGCGCGCGCGCAGGTGGGTGGGATCTTGGCGGCAATGGCGGGAGCGCTGAGGCGGCCCTGCGGGCCCCGCCCGGGCCCTGAAATGCGGGAACGGTAACGCCCCCAGAACTGTTCTTTTTCTGTCTAAAACGAAAAATAAAGTTTTATTTCCTTGTGTTTCTGGCCCGGTGAGATCCGTCCAGGTAGGGCTAACACATTAGAACGTTTCAATTCTCTCAGAGCCATTTGTCCCCATGAGCTTTTAATAAGTGTGTTGAGCAAACTGCTGTAAGCCAGAGTTTTTGGTAAATTTTATGTCTGAGCTTTGCTTACTGAGGCACAAAAGACGGAACTTTTTTTTAGCACTTGAGTAAACGAGAGGATTTGAAAGGAGGAATTTTAGTTACAGATACACAGTGCTGTTGATGTGCTTTGCCAAACTCTCATTCGTACATGACATTTGTTCATACAACATGAGTTTTAACCTCTAATTAAACAATTAACTTGCTCCAAAGGGGTTGCCTTAGATAACAAACCTCCTGATTTGAGTTATCAGGTAATACATGAAACCCACCCAGGGCTGTTGCTGCAACAATCTCCCAAAAACCTCCCTTCGCAACCAGGCTGGGTTTAATCCAGACTTCATGTCTTTGCCATGGGCCAAAGAAGACTAATTTATCTGGCACAAGTATAATTAATAATACTTTGGATCATACCATGTACAATAAGGCATTTTGAGTATAAATTAATGCTCGTTGACTCTGCTTTCCAAGCAGGAACTGTGCAGAGGATGGGGCGTCCTCAGTCTACCAGAATTCCAGAAACCCAAGTGGAATGAAAAACAACCAGCTGATATCATTAACTGGAATTTCCCAAAATCTTTTGCAGCATCCCACATTATTTTAAGAGCTTTTTCTCAGTAAAATCCTCCAAAGGTCAAAACTGGCCAAGGGACAGAAACACAACAATGATTTTGAGGTAATGGATGCTCCAAAGTATCTTAATTGTGTGTACAGTTATCTGAGGGTTACCTGCCTTTAATTAAGGAAATCTAATCCATTGTAATCTAAATTAGCTGGCAGCTAATTTCCTGAGGCAACAAAAACAAAGGAAATAATTTGAAGGTTGGAGCTGTTCAGCCATTTCACTTTGTGACTTCTTTCAGACAGTGATTTCCAGTACTCGCTTCCCTTCTCCCAAAGGGGTTTGCAGCATTCCTAGACCCTGCTCATATCACATAATGTACATTTCAAACATTAAGTTTTGCAGTAATGGATATTTTTTTTAAAAAAGAAACAGAACAAATATTAGAGAGCAACTTGGAAAACCTTGTAATCCTAACAGAATTTATGATTTCATACCAAAGTTACACATGATGTATGAAGATAATTCCAGATGACAGACTTGGGAACAAAGCATTTATTCAGAAGTTGGTTCACGTCCTGCAATGCAAACAGAGCACTCAGCACTCACCTAGGACATGTTACCTGCTCTATTCAAGCACTTCTTCCCTGGGGTTCAGCCTGTCACCACATTTGATAAATCACAGTCCACAAAAATCATGTCATCCAAACATAATCCATTTTCAGTTTGCTTTTGGCATTACTCAGAAACTAAACATGGCCCATCACCAGGACACAAGGCAGAGGTCAGAGTGTTCAGCCAAATTCCCAGAGCCAGGGTTGGGATGTGCCAGCACAGCCACACAGCACTCGTGTCATTCCAAAGTCTGTCCCCAAACCAGCCCTGAGCAGCACTACATGTGGATGTCACATCTGTGTGGAAGCTGCTTTGTGCTACATTACCTCCCTCCTTATTCCAAGTTGGTGAGTGTTTGGAAAATCCTGCTGCATTGCACTCGGTGGCTTTTACAGTAACAAATGCCACTTGTGTCCAGTACCATTGGTTAAATGCTTTATAGCCCCCCCCAGACCAGGATCCAAGACCACACTGACCTGGAGTAAGGTGTTCTAGTCAAACTGCTGTCATGGTTTCTGAGATTTCAGTCTCAGAGAGGAAAATGAACACATTCTAGACATTATGATTTCGAAGAAACCTCAGCTGTGTGAGCCAAATTTAAGGGATCACAGAACCACAGAATATCCTGAGCTGGAAAGGACCCACAAGAACCATCAAAGATCCACTCCTGGTCCGTCACAGGACACCCCAGAATCCCACCATGTGACTGAGAGCATTGTCCAAATGCTCCTGGAGCTCTGGATAGCTCTGGAGACAGATAATATTTACTGGAAAATACTTTTATCTGCAAGAAGATCTCTTAGAGCTGCTCCTCAAGCGCAACCAGACGCTAACAGAACCAGTTATTTACTGGCACGATTCTGCCCACAGAAAGGCCTTTTGCTGGGAAACGTTATTGCTCGAACCCAGCAGGAACTGGTGGAGGGGACACATCTTCAGTCAGAAACCAACTGCACACAGGCACATCTGAGCCTGCTGTCATGAGGTTCCTGTGGATTCAGCCCCTTTTCACATCCTGCCTGTAGACCAGCCCTGGTGAAGGCCATTTTCTAAAGAAACAGAGACTTACACAAGCCTGATCTTTAGAAACATTAGTGCCTGAGCTTATTCCCACAAACTCTTCTGTTTACAGGGTGCAAATCCCTTATTTCCTTACTTTTAAAACATGTATTTTTAAACTGTGAAAGCTTTTATGTTTACCTCAGACTTCATGTAAAGGGAGAGTGAAACAACAGACTGTAATTTATGTATCATAGACCTAAATTAAGAGAGCACAATGGCACACCATGTCCCCAAGACTCAGCACTTGGGGATTAATTAGTGAGAAGTTTCTTTACTTCAATGACATTTAATTGCTCAGCCTTCATCCCTACCCTTCCAGGTGTGAAGCTTCTGCCACTGTTGATGTCTCACATCTAAGCTTTGGGCATCACAGTGACATTCTGTTGCAGGGGCAGATCCCAGAGAGTTCCTTTTCGTGGAGGCAGAGCCCATGGCACTGGGAGACATCCCTTCTTTTTTTGTTGTTTTTACTCAGGTGAGGTCCTCAGGAGATTTCTGCAATGCTGTGGAACCTGGAATAAGCCCAGAGGGCCCAGTGGGTGTTACAGAAGCAGCAAAAGGGACCTGAGGCTTTGTCTCAGCTTCACCTGAATTTGTTTTGCACACATAAAATATTCCATCTGGAGACAATTTTGGGAAGAAAAGAGAATCAGCCCCAGGCTTGGCTTCAGGGTAGGTTTTGGAGGACAAAACACGCACCCTTGCTACCATGTTCAGCCAGAGCTGTGAGTCCCAGGAGCTTCTGTAAATCTGGCCTGAAGTCAGAAAATGGAAAATGAAAACAGTGAGCCTGAGTCACTGCTGTTCAACTCTAATTTTAATTCCCTGGAAGATGGGAGTTTTCTCTGGAATGACGCAGTACATAGTGCATAGGGGCCAGGATTTCAAACTGCTCTTGGAACAGTTTACCCCACTCCCAAATGTGATTGCTGGCACCTCTCCAGATGGCACAGGACTGTCCCCAGCAAAAAGGAGGTGACACAGAAGAGCTAAAAGCACCCTGAGGGAGGGGAAGCCTGGAACTCACTCCTGGGAGCTGAACTTCACCTCTTGAAATGATTATGGAAGCCATGGATCTGCTGGCTCCTTCCCCGGGGGCAGAGAGCTGGTGATGCCCCTGTAGCACCTCGAGTGTAGGTGCGGTGGTGCCAAAATCTTCGTGGTTTGCTATGAGGTGTCATTTCCTCCCTTCTCTGAGTGAGGGAGGCCAGGGAGGGCAAACAGCCCATCAGCAGCTGCTGCTTCCCCAGCAGCTCAGGGCAGCTCTATTTACCACGAGCGTGGTCAGAGCGTTTCCTCTCAGCAGGGCGGTGCCCAGCTTTCCATCCACGGCACAGCAGCTCACAGGAATTCGGGTCGGTTGGGCTAAGAGCAGTAAGGGAAAAAAACCCACAACCCAAAAATAATAATAAAAGGAGAGTTGATGTTTTCATCAGGGAAGCAGGAAGTCTTCTGGAGCCCACACTCCTGTTACTGGTGAGTAACAGAGAACAGCACACGGAAAAAATTCCTCAGATCTCTCAGCCCATCTCCCTACAGATAGAGGATCCCTTTGATGCAGCACAGTCTTTGTTTAATTAAGTTTTCAAATCCCAGGCCAGAGGATCCCCCTTGCCCTAACGAAGCTATTTGCACATTTGCTTTGCTTCTTGTTTCCTCCCCCAGTTCCTTCTTCCCCCTCAACTGGGCCTCCAGGCTTTCTCTTCCCTTTTCTTTCATGCTCTGCAGCAAGCCATATTCCCTTCCTCCCCCACCTGGCTCCCCGGGGAAAGGACTGGAAAGCAAAACAAAGGAATCACTCCCTGGGAAACTATAATTGGCACAACCCTCCTGCTCCAAAAACTCCCGCTGAAGGTGAGGGAACAGCGAAAGCCCCTCCCATGCAGAGACCAGGAAAAGCCGGAGGGAGGGAGCGAAGGCTTTGAAGCCAAGGCTAAAACCGGTGATGGCTCCTAGAATGCCGTGAGGGAGGCCCCGAGGGGACCAAGCTCTGGTCAGCCCGAATCCCTCGTTACTTCCCCGGCAGAACAGGCTCCTACTCCACTCTGCACTGCTCAGGGCTCTCACAGAGGTTAATTTATCCCAGCTAAAAACAACACCTGGGAGTGCTGGTGGTACGACTTCCCCTTGTGACACGAGCACTGACCCCATTACAGCTCGGAACATTTCCTCCTGGGTGTGTGTGGCTGGCGTTTAAGTGGGCAATTGACACATTTTATGTTTTCTTTCGAAATATTATATCTCTCATGGATACAGGGTAACTTTGGCGAAGTCCGACCTCCCAGAGACGTCACAAAGTCACGACCATGGTTATTTTGACTTCTCCCGAGTCCTTGGGTGGAAGGAAATTGCCAGTGGAAGGGCGTAGCCATGGCAGTGTGGTGTGACCACCAGAACACGCTCCAAGTGCCCCTGTGCCAACCCCACGTCACCATCTCTGCCTGTGGTCACTCAATTGATGTTTTTCCAGTGGAGATGCCGATAACTGCATCCACTGAAAACCCATTGTACACTTGGAGACTTGAAAAGTTCATGGATGAATTGTCCCAGATATTTTACACAGGACTTTGGCCAACGCTTATTAATCCTTCAAGATGTAACCAAGGGATTCACGGTGGATAATTTGGTGTAACCACAGCGTAAGTGACTGGAGACTCAGATGTGAAGCCGGGCCCTGATTTACCAATATTTAACAAATGTCAGCTTTAATTGGTGACACACTCTAATGGGTGACACTCTCCTTAACAATCAGGACTCAGGTAATGAAATCAGGAATGTTTATTGGGTGTCTCAGAAACAGCGGGGCTCAGACAAGCCGCCTTGAGGAACATAATGAAAAGCAATTTGGTGTCCATGGAAGCTGCGAGAGCAGACGAGGCTGTGAAGCCCTGCAAAGGGCCTGTCTCTGCAGGACAACGTGTCTGCATCCACCTGAGCCTGTGTTTATCAGGAACACAGCCCTGTGCCTATGGGAAAGGAATCCACCGCTTCTGAAAACACTGAGCAAATGATCTTTCCAATCTTCCCAGGCTACTGCTCCTCAGAGATGACAAATACATTCACTGTCCTTCACTTTGAGAAGTAGGAACTGGTCCCCTTAAGGAGTTTCAGCCTAATGATCCAGCCACATCCTGAGTATCCAAATTCTACTGAAATTACCTGGTTAGAGATCATACAGTGAATATCAAATCTTATGTGGTGTCAGCTTGTAGGGTTTCAAAACATACAAGAATGTGGCTTTTTGCCTGTGCTACCACTTGCACTTTTATTGTTTAGTGAGTTTCTCCCATTTCCAAGATTTCAAATAAATTTATTTACTGTACATACAACAGATTTAAATGAAATTTGTACTGAACATTAAAATCCAGTAGGATCTTATTTAGGTTGCCCAGAGAAGCTGTGGCTGCCCCATTCCTGGAAGTGTCCAAGGCCAGGCTGGACAGGGCTTGCAGCAACCTCGGATAGTGGAAGGTGTCCCTGCCCATGACAGGGGGTGGGATGGGTGGGCTTTTAGGTCTCTTCCAGTCTAACCATTCTGGGATTCCATTATTTACCAGCTCCTGAGATTTTTCTGTGAGTAACTTGGTTCTGCTGACTGTGAATTGCAGGGGTCATCCGTATTATTAATTTAGATTCCTCTTACCCAACTCAGGGTCCCACACCTGAGCCATAAGGACAAGAAAGGAGGAAAATCTATTTCCACACCAGAGACACTTTTCCTGATCAACCCTGGAACAGCTGGATATCCCTTGTCCGTCATCTTAGGAAAAAAGAAAGCTGTGTTAGAATCAAAGGTTCTCACAAAACAGGAGAGACTGCAAAGGAAGGAGACACTGCCTGCAAAGCTGTGATCTTTTCCTTAGTCACAGCTGAATATTCTAAAATCCAAGATTTATTATTGCTGGACCTGTCTCATTTCCCTGACACAAGGTCTTAGTCACAGAGTGCTGTGGAGCCCATTCCCATTGTTCCTGAGCTCTGGACTGCTATAAAAGGCGGCCAAGGGCATTCAGTGTCACTGCACTGGAACATCACCACGGGGCTGGCAGGAGACTCTGCAGGTCAGGACTTCACTGGATCCAAACAACACCATCAGTAAGTGGATAATGTTCCTTCTGTGACTGGGAGATGCTTTTAATTAATGTGTAGTTTACTGGTGATCACAGTAGCAAAGTGTCATTTCTCTACTGTGTCTGAGCAGTTCTGCATCAGCACAACTCAAAATATCACTCAGCATTTCATACACACATCTCTATGTATATTTATGTGCATGTATCTGCATTTAATACAGATGTTTTTCATCAGAACTAATATCCACTTGTTATTTTACATCTAGTTTGATTTCAATGTATTGCCTAAGAAAATTACTCACAAATTACTGGGACAGACTTATTAAGAACAAGCTTGTTACAAGCAAATATAGAATTGATGTGTATTTATGTTCTATTAATGTATGATTTGCTTTTTTATCCAGCCACTGCCAATATTCAAGTTAGTATGAAGACAAGTTGTTTGAGCACATGCTGAGTTTTTTACTATCCCAAATTTCTTCTGCACAGAAAGAATTATTCCTTCAAAAAATTATACAGGAACTTGTCTTTACTATTTGTCTTACAGAACAATTTAAATGCTGCAACTTTGTTTTGCTGTCCCTCCAGGTTTTGATGTAACAATTAATACAGGATTTTCTGGTAAATGAATAAAGGGCTAGGCTGGAGCCAATCCTAAAGCAGGGTACAGTCAAAAATGCAGAAATTTTAGGGCTGGAGCTGGCAATAAAGGCATGATGGGGTTGAAGGGGTGGGTAGGTGTGGGTGTACCAATGCCATGAGCAGACGTAGAGCTGGATGAAATTATAACTTAGACTAAAATATTCATCTCACAATTACATCTTCTAGTTGTCCCTTCCCTAAGCCAAAAATCCACTTCTTTGCAGAAAAGAAATCCAGCATCAGTCTAATACAATCCTGGATATTTGGGTGTCAGCACTTGCCCTGCTCATGGAAAAGGTTGTGCTATTGAAGGCCCAAAGCCCAGGGCTGTGAACACCTTTTAACTTGATATTCCTGCTCCAGCCTTGAATACCTTTTGAGTTTCACAATTTTCAGCAATCCTGATCTTTGTGTCAAATTGTGTCAAATGCTGTGAAGTTTTTATCAGGACGGTCTCTTCCAAGTCCTGAAATAATTTCCTGTGCTTGCAAATGCACAGGAGTTCAAAATGTTATATCAAGAGGCAACAGTGGGAAAGGAGATTTAGGACTATAAGCAAGGAAATGTAGAAATATCCTGTGAATCCTATCTGTCCTTTCCTGGTGTTCCCTGATCCACAGGCCTGGGATGATGTGGGAGGTCCTGGGATGTTTTACCACAGCACAGTGCTCCACTCTCAACCCTGCTTAAAGGCTGAAATTCATTTTGTCAGGTGAAAGAAAGAGCAGAGGAAAAGATTTCTGATCACACCGTCAGTTTCTGGTCCTGTGGAGCTGATTTAAAGAAGAGAGAAAATGTTCCTGCCCCAGAGATCTCTGCAGACAGTTACATTTTTGGCAATTCTTTTTTTTGCCTGTTTTGCAATGTGTCAAGACATTGAAAAGTAAGCAATAATACCTTTTTACTTCATTGACATCATTAGAAATCTGCTCACTTTTGATTTCATTGGCTGTGTTCTGCACTGCTCTTGGCTACTCCAGGCATAGCAGAAGAAAAATTTAATGTATTTGATACAGCACCATTTTACCTCACCCTCCCTGCAGTATAAAATTAGACCAATTGCATTTTTAGATGTGTAACATGTACCACATTTCAGTTGTCACTTTTAAACACAGCATAGCAAATCACAGAAGGATGTTCAACATAAGCCATGGAGATGGCACATGCTGAAATTCCATATTTAGGTTCCCAATCAGATCCAAATCTGCAGTAGGAGCCTATAGCTGCAGTTAGATCTTATCTAAGCAGCCTGAAATCTTGAAATATTTGCATCTGAGATTTAGCTTGCCCTCCTCAGTCAACAGTTGACTCAAAAATGTTGGTGGATCTGAAGAAAATAGGGGTTTAGTTTTATTTCACGGACATCAGTGATTTCAGGTAAACTACTCCCGAGTTACATCTCTGGAAGGAAAAAAACAAACCCAAGAGTCCTGTAACACTGAGGTGATGGAAAGGGAACTTTATTCTTCTATTGAAACCTCTGAAAATAATCTAAATTTGGGAAAGATCAAACCCCTGTAGGAGCTCCTTAAGTCTGCTAGAGCCATTTTGTCAATCTCCCCAGTTTACCTTCTTTAAAAGAGAGGAGATTCAAGGTACACCTTGGGAATAGCACAGCATTTCAGCTTCCCATCTGCAGGAGTCTTTAGGCTTCCTGACAGACTGCCGCAGCCTGAGGCACCTCCAGTGCTCCTTCCTCAGTGCAGAGAAGCATCTGGCATGGATGGATGCAAAACAGCATCTCCCGCCCCTGACTCCTCGTTCCTTCCCTTGCAGCAGGAGGGCAGTGACCGAGCACCAGCTCATGCACGACAAAGGGAGGGCGTTCCAAGGGCAGAAGCGCCTGATGTGGCTCCACCACGCCCTGGGGGCCGTGCACACGGCCAGCAGCAGGGATATCCCCCTTCCAAATGCCAGGTGGGATGTGCAGAGGAGCCAAGATCCCTCAAATTTCAACAGCATCGACAGAGACGAAGCTTCAAGCCTGATGAAGCAGCTGCTGGAACTGACAGAAGCTCAGGGCTTCCTCCCGTTAAAGCAGCTGGATGGGAAGATCCCAAAGGGTAACTGGAACCCACATGGCCTATTTGACCCCCTTTGATTAATCCCACAAGTGTCAGCCCAGCCGTCTGTCCCTTGCTTTACACGCGTGCTGCTGGAGGGAACAGCTCCAGCGCAAAGGTGAACAGCAAAATGAAAACCCTTAACTGCATTCACTCCTCCAGGTGTTCACAGAGACCCTCATACAGAGCAGGCCCTCTCCCATCTGAGCACTGTGACTGTGAGATGGGTCCCTCTCTTCCCTCGCCAGGGCCCCCCCTCCCGTCTGTCTTGGATATCTTAGGGATGCTGCAGCCTGTTGGAGCTCCTGGAGCTCACACGCAGCAGGAAGTTTGGGTCATTAACCTGCATATTCACAGGCTCATTCACAGCCTCATGTTTTGACTCCTGAAGAACTTTACCTCTGAATACAGGTTCTCCTTCATTCACAGCTGCCTGCAGTAATTTCACACTCTGCTCTAGTAATGACTTTTCTTATACTGTAGTTACAAAGGGTTTTTCCTGCTCCTTCAGCATGCAGACTGTTTTAAGCATATTGGACCCTCAGTTTCTCCTCTGTTTTGCCAGGTAGAAGTTGGCAGTGATCCCCATTCAGCCAAAGCCCTGGACATCCACCTTGTTCTGCAGGTGGAAGAGATGAGAATGAGCTTTCAGGGTCCCCATATGAGCCTTTTGTTCTACACTTCATTTCCTTTCCTCAAGTGAAATCCTCTCCAAGAGCTCCCACAGCAGCAGGAAAACAGATTCATGAGGCCACCCGTGTTTCCTGAGAGGTACCACTGGGTTTTGCTGTTCACCTTTGACAACAAACTGACCGTCTCTGTCTAAGCAAAGCAAGGTCCAGTTTAATCAGTCTTTCAGAAATGAAATCTGTCATGTGTGTTACAAATATATCAGCATTTTCATCGTGTAGGGTCTCTACACACTGTTTTAAATCCTGAAATCCCTCTGTTGCTAATAGACTTCAACTGTGCTGAATGCAGTTCTCAGTGATTAAAATGTTGTCAATAATAAAAACCCTTCTCACCCTCTTAATTGCACTTACTTTTTTTTTTAAAGAAATGTAAATAAAATGAAGCAAAACGACATTTTCCCAATGTCTCCACACATTTGGGATGAGCAAGGGATCATATTTCTTTTGTTATGGCATTCCACACAGCTCCCTATTAGGTTCCCAAGGCCAGTCAAACTATTATTGAAACCGATGGTTTCAGGTATTCCCAAAGAGGTGGGAGGGGAGAGATGAAAAGGTCTTGTACAGCCCAAGCTGTACAATGAGTTTGCTGAGATGGAATGTGGGAGCTCTTCCTCATCAGAGTCAGAGGATGGAACCCCGGCGACCTGACTGTGACAGCTCAAACCTCTGGGAAATGGTCATGTCCTGCCCAGCACACTGTGGATCAGTCTCTCTGTCCTTGTAGATGCAGTTTCCTCTGGGACTGAGGGGTTTTTAACTCGATCCCTGAGAGGCAGAGGTGACTGTTGGTGGCTTGGTGGCCCCTGTCCCTGGGTACCCCTCGCTCCTGTGGGCATTGGGTGATGTGTATCACCTCTGTGGGGATGGGAAAAACCAATCTCCCCTCGACGGTGAGCCCAGGCTGTGTGCTGGGAGGCTGCACCACTGCGGAAAGAAGTCGGGAAGGCAGCAGGACAGGGCTTCCCAGGCCTGGAGGAGTTACCCCAGGAGCATCCCAGAAACACCGCAGGGAGGCCGGCACCCCAGGGCTCGCAGCGCTGGTGCCTCTGACAGGAGCCAGGGGAGAGCAAGAGCTGATGTGATGCCAAGTGCGGGGCTGCACCCGCCGCCCCCACGGCTGGGTCCCACCAGCCCTTCAGCTGCGCCCGCGATCCCCACACCGCCGGGACGGGCACGGAGCCGCAGCCGCGGAGCGGGGGCGCGGAGCCGGGGCGCGGAGCCGGGGCGCGGGGCCGGGGCGCGGAGCGGGGGCGCGGAGCGGGGCGCGGAGCGGGGCGCGGGGCCGGGGCGCGGAGCGGGGCGCGGAGCGGGGGCGCGGGGCCGGGGCGCGGGGCCGGGGCGCGGAGCGGGGGCGCGGAGCGGGGGCGCGGAGCGGGGGCGCGGAGCGGGGCGCGGGGCCGGGGCGCGGAGCGGGGCGCGGGGCCGGGGCGCGGGGCCGGGGCGTGGGGCCGGGGCGCGGGGCCGGGGCGCGGGGCCCGGCGCAGGCGCTGCCGGCGGGGGCGGGCGGGCGCGGGGCTCCGCCCGGGCGGGGCGGGGCGGGCGCGGGGCGCCTGCGCTGCCGTAGCGGTCCCTGGGCCGCCCGTCCCGGCCGGGTCGCTGTCGGTGCGGGGGACGGCGGTAGCGGCGCGGGGGCTCCGGTGGCCCCGGTCCCGAGCCCCCCACCCGCCTCTCTGTAGCCGCCTCGCCGGGACCCGGCCTCGCCTGCAGCTCCTACCGCCCCTCCCGGGGGCTCCGGGTAAGCCGCTCCCTCCTTGTTCCCACGGGCGACCCCCGCCCAGCGCTCCTCATCCCCTCCCCGCTCTCCTCTTTCCCTCCCTCCCCCCCGGCCCTTTGCCGCTCCCGGGGAGCGGAGCGGGGGCGGCCGCCTGGAGCCGTCGGGTCCGGTGGGGCTGGGGGCGGCCGCGCTGCGGGCCGGGGTCCGTCCAGCGGCGGGTGCCCCTCCCGCGGGGTGGCCGCGCTGCGGGCCCGGGGCCGGCGGGGTTCCCCGGCTCCGCCTCTGTTGGTGGCTCGGGCCCCCTTTGTCCGCTCCCGGGGATGCTGCCGGGCCCCTCCGCCGGTCGGGCCGCGGGGCCGCCACGCCGGTGCCACCTCCCCCCCGGTCGAGCCCCGGTGCGGGGGCGTCCAGCCCCGCTCCGTCCCGCGGTCCCCGGGGTGGTCGGTGCGATCTGAGCGCCCATCCCCGTGGAAGGGACCCCGAGCACCAACAGGTGGTTTGGCACCGATACTTTCTCTTTTTCTCCCCTTGCCTTTTTTTTCCCCGTACCTCCTTCTGTCAGATAATTTTCCCGGTTTGATCTCTAGGAAGTGAGAACCGCCCATGGCTTTTACACCTCCCGCTCACAACCGCAGGGTGCAACCCCCCATTTCTGGGGGTGTAACCCCATATCCAGGCGTATTCGCAGACTGTGACCCCCCCACTCGTGTGTGTCACTCCGAGCTGCTATCATAAAGCCATGATTCCACCTCACATAAAGACATAATTCCATCTCAAAAGGCACCCAGCTGGAGATCCTCACCAGCTCCCGTCCCACGAGGAATCTGTAAAGGCAGTGCACACGTAGCTGCTGTCTGGGAAGGAGGTGGTTTGCAGGGCCCAGTGGTGACGCCTCGTAAAGATCAGCAAAAAGTGGCCAGAAAGAGCCATTCGAGTGTGTTGGCAGCACCCAGAGTTGTAAAAAAGGGAAGTGTCTCACCTATTTTGTCTGCAATTTCTAGTAATAATTGCAAAACACTGTTACCTTACTGTGAGTTACGTGGTGCCCAGGAGAACCAGTAGTTGTAGATTTGAAATCTTTTTTTTTTTTAATGCATATCAGGAAACAGAGCTGGGGTGTCAAATATACTGAAACTGCTACTGGTTGGGGGTGCCACACACCAATATTTACATACTATATTCTCAGAAATAGAAAGGAAATTTGAATACAAATATTTTTCTTAGAAATAAATGCGTCAGATATTTACATTAGGGTCTGGATTTTTGGCTATTTTTTAAACTACAGCTTGCTCAAAGGCAGGGATCCTCTGGATCTGGCCAAATTTCTGTGTGAAAACATCTAGTAAAAGTGCTTAAGGGCAACTAAATGCCCATTTTGCTCCTTCCTCAGTTGCTCTCTTATTGGGATGACTTTCAGGATTTAGATAAATTTCACAGCAGAAGAGCCAGTTGGCAACTGGTGGAATTATTTCTGCAGGGGTTATGGGAAGAATAACTCATGGATTAGATTTTTCAGTGTGATATTCCTGAATTTTGAACATTCATTAAAGATATAATGTGTTTGGAGCAATAAACTTGCAGTACCGGCTGAAATTGTGGTTTTTGAGGCATCATGTTTCTTAAGTTTCCTTCCCTTTAATTTTCAGATCAAAAATGTTCAAAACAGGAAGTTTGACTTGCACCTTTTATTTTGTAAGACTTTTCCCTACTTCTTTAAGACCGATGATATTTGTTGTTAAAATCTGAACTCTGTGATTCAGCATCACTTAATGGGTTTGGGCTCTTGCTTGAAGATTTTTTGTCGTTTATAATGTTTGATGTTCCTCCCTTCTCCTTTCCTACCAGCCATGGCCATGACTGGCCCCACGCCGTGCTCGTCCATGAGTAACCACACCAAGGAGAGAGTTACGATGACAAAGGTGACGTTGGAAAACTTCTACAGCAACCTCATTGCCCAGCACGAGGAGCGAGAGATGAGGTAAAAATCCTTCTTGTTTCCCTTCCATACTGGATAAGAGCCAAAATTTATATTGAATGAATTTAGTTTTCTTGAGGCAAAGTAAAAATAATAAAATCACAGATTGGTTTGTGTTGGAAAAAAAAGCTCACCCTGTTCCATCCCCTGCCATGGGCAGGGACACCTTCCATTATCCCAGGCTGCTCCAAGCCCCGTCCAGCCTGGCCTTGGGCACTTGCAGGGATCCAGGGGCAGCCACAGCTGCTCTGGGCACCCTGTGCCAGGGCCTCACCACCCCTCCCAGGGAAGGATTCCTTCCCAATATCCCATCTATCCCTGTCCTCTGGCACTGGGAACCCATTCCCTGTGTCCTGTCTCTCCATCCCTTGTCCCCAGTCCCTCTCCAGCTCTCCTGGAGCCCCTTTAGGCACTGGAAGGGGCTCTGAGGTCTCTCTGGATCCTTCTCCTCTCCAGGCTGAACACCCCCAGCTCTCCCAGCCTGGCTCCAGAGCAGAGGGGCTCCAGCGCTGGGAGCAGCTCTGTGGCCTCCTCTGGACTCGCTCCAGCAGCTCCAGGGCTGTGCTGGGCCCCAGGGCTGGGGCAGCTCTGCAGGTGGGGTCTCACCTGAGCACAGGGGCAGAATCCCCCCCCCACCCTGCTGCCCATGCTGGGGGCTCAGCCCAGGGCTCAGTGGGCTCTGGACTGGGGCATGTCCAGCTCTGCCTCACCAGCACCCCCAAGTCCTTCTCCCAGGGCTGCTCCCAATCCATTCTCTGTGTTTGTGCTGGGATTGCCCTGATCCATGTGCAGGACCCCCAGGAAGATGATGGGAGGAGGGGGTGTTGTGAGGAGTCCCTCAGTGCTGCCTGTGACTGACCTGAACCTGGGGCACCTCTTTAAGTTCCCCAGTCCAATACAGCAGTGGGCTGGACTGAGCTGTGTGACTTCCCTTTGGCTGGAACCCTCTAATTTGCTGAATACCCTCAAGTTGTAGCACTGGGACTTGTGCTGTTGTCCCAGCTTGCCACGGAGTCTGTAACCAGAATTTGGAAAATGGTTCAGTGTTGGTTTGGCTTTGCTGCCAAAGCCATAATGAGCTCCCTGAGGAGCTCCCCACTGCCTGCTCACTACAAGAGCTGCAGAAATGAGGAAGTAATTTAGAAATAAATATTAACTTGCAAAGATATTTTCTTCAAAGCTTCAAATGAGTAAAGAGAGACTGAGGTCCAATTCAGGCAGAAAAAAATATCACTGATTTAATTCCTTCTTTTCTCTTCACATAGCTCTTGCCTTTAAAATTTATTTCTTATTATGAGCACTGTTGTGTACTCCCCAAATCTCTTGTTTTTTTTCTTCTGTTTAGGATCAAGACTTTGTCTGAACAAACAGACTGGACTTTATGAGTTACATGTTTTTTGTAACAACAGATGTCTGTGGGTGTGTAATGTGGAGTTTAAATGGTGTTGACACTGTACCCTGAAGTGCAGATTGAGCCTATTAGGGATATTTGGGGGAATTTCAGCATGGCTTTGGCATCACTCAGTCCTGCTGAGCCATTGAATTCTGTGTATTGCACAGACTTTTGCTGCTGGAGTTGCTGGTTTGAGTGTGGATTGGGATGACTGGGCAGTGCTCACTGGTACTTGAGCAAAGGCAAAGCAATTTCAATGTGCCCGATTCTGGAAGTGATAACCCCAAATATTATCATGTCACAGCAGCTGCAGGGAGCCCCAGGAGACAGGAAGAGGATCTTGCAAAGAATGACTTGCAGAAAGAGAAGGAATGTTTTAGTACATTTGTAATGTCCCAAACCACCAGTCCCAGTTCAGCCAGCTGTTAATACAACTGGCACTGGGAAAAAGGTTCCAGAGGATAATCATTACAAGTGTCCCCTGAAATCATTCCCTTTCTGAAGTCTTGCTTCCTCCTTTCTCTTCTCCCAGATAATCCTTTTATATTAAGGCTGTAAATATTTCTGATTCTTTAAGGGGGAGAACATGTACAGACAAGTTTCCTCTTCCCAAATATTTTGAGTATCTCAGGGATTAGGAAATCTAAAGTAACTTTTCTCATTTTGCATGTGAATAGTTTGAGATGCAGAGAAATTTTAAATGTGTTTGAATACCAGTTCTTCCTGGAATAAGTGAAATTTTGGTGTTTATGTGTTTATTATGGCTCTGGCCTGAAGTGACTTGCCCAGCTGTCAGAGAGAGACAAGAACAGAACCCAGATCTCCTCAATTTGTATTTGTGTGCAGCAAAAATGTACACTTGAATAACTTGTGAAACTCAAGGCGGGTTTAGTTTATTAAAATCAGAGAGGACAAGGTTGGAATTATAAAATTGGATAGTAGATTCTTCGAAATTAATTTCCTGTCTGAGTCTCTCCTGTACATCTTTACACTTGTAACTTGCTGGCACAGGCCAGAGGCTGTGGATATGTGTGCCTTGTTAAGAGACAATATTAATGGTTCAATCTGGTTTTTATTTTTTTTAATTTGATTTAAAAAGCAAGGTTAATGATTCAACCTTTATTTTTCTAATTTGTCTCTGCTCTAGACAAAAGAAACTAGAACAGATGATGGAAGAAGAAGGCCTAAAAGATGAAGAGGTAATGAATATGGAAAAACTATCTTAATGCTTAAATACAGGAAATTTTCTTTTCTAAATGGAGATCTGGGATCTTTCCTTGGAATTGCTGTGGTCCCTATGGAACCCACCTGCAGAATTTTCACTGGGGTCTCTTAAACTCTAGAAAAGAATCAGGAGGTCGGCACATGCACAAAAGGAAACGGAGTTCCTTCGCCTGAAGAGAACCAGGCTTGGACTGGAGGATTTTGAGTCTCTAAAAGTAATAGGCAGAGGAGCCTTTGGAGAGGTGAGTCCAGAAAAAAATGACTACATGTGTTTTTAAGTGGCTCTGGTGTTTGGTAAAGACTTGCTTAGTTTATACAAGCAAAAAGTAAATATAACAAGCACAGATTGATTTGAGCTGAACGGTCACGTGCAGCTGGGTTTTTATGTAATAAATGCTGGTTTGAGACATCCTGTGCTTTCAAGGAAACGGAATGAATTTGAAAAGGACCTGATGGGTAGCTAAATACAGGTTTGCAGTGGGTTTTAAAGGTGAATTTCTGAGGCTGGACTTAGGGAGAGGTGGAGGGCCCTTGCAAAGTCTCTTCTGGTGGCCTTCAGAGAAGGGGCTTGGGACCACCTGCTTTAGGTGTGAATCGCTCAGTGTCCTCTCTGTTAAAATAACTGCAGCTCTTAGAATTAACAGGGCTTTTTGCCATTATATATTATTATATTTGCACCATATAATGCTTCTTGTATTTTATAATCTGAGACGATTTCATGAAATGAAAGCCAAGGCCTTGACACCCAACTTTGTCAAGAGTTCTGCTGGGAATGCTGGATTTGATCCAATCTTTGTGTGCCCCCAGGTGCGACTGGTCCAGAAGAAAGACACGGGGCACGTTTACGCCATGAAAATCCTACGCAAAGCCGATATGCTTGAGAAGGAGCAGGTGAGGAGCACCCCGAGCAGGAATTGTACCCTGGATCACTCTGGGAGGTTGCTGTGGTGTGTGCAGAGGAGGAACAGGCATCTGTGCTTTACGTTTAGTAGCTAAAAATTCTGGGTTTTTTTAACCTCTGTTCTTGTAAAGGAAATAAATCAGAAAAATCTCTGGATTCACAAGGACTTGTTTTTTAGTGGGCTCCTTCAACACCAAGTCCTGTGCAAATGATTCAATGCAGGCTTGAAGGCCACTGTTTTACTGCATTTATGACTTACAGGATCAGATATAAATATCAAAGAGATACAACTGCTGGAATTCAGACTCAGAGACATAAAGCAGCAGCATTTAACATTTTTAAGGCTTTCCTTTGCTAGTATTTCTGGATATATAATGATCTGGCACAATCATTTGTTGAGCACTGGGATGGAGCTCTTGTGTTTTCATAAAGAGATCTAATGGTTAGGTATATTTGTAAAGAATTGAGATTTTTGTAGATAGGATTTATATAATAGGTAGGTTTATATATAATATAAATAATAATAATAATAGATAGGTGTATATATAATAGGTATAAAATACATGTACATAATCATATGCTGAAGTTCTGACAGTATTTCTGCCTTTGTGCAGAAGTTTGACTGCTGTCTTCTCAACATTTGATGCTGTTCAGAATAATAGTTGAACTGCATGTGAAATAAATGCATTTAATAAAACTAATCCAATGCACTGTGTCTGTCCAGGTTGGCCACATCCGTGCGGAGCGGGACATCCTGGTGGAGGCAGACAGCTTGTGGGTTGTGAAGATGTTCTATAGTTTCCAGGACAAGCTAAACCTCTACCTGATCATGGAGTTCCTGCCTGGAGGTATCTCTCTGGAATGCAAGGGCTGCTCCCCTTTTGTTTGGGGATTGCTAATTTCTTCGTTACAAATGCAGTCTGGGACTGGAGTGCACGTGGGTGCCCTGCAGTGGTGTTTGTACTGTACATCTGTGAGGAACAAGATTTCTGCTTTGTGGGGTACTGAGGTGTTTGGGCAGGCTTGAGGTTTCCTTTTTGGGTCTTTGAGCTAGAGGTATTTAAACTTGGCTTTACTATTCTTCTAGTTCCTACCCTAGCTGTGCCCTGGCTGTCTATAGAGTCACAGCATATCCAGGTTTGGCAAGCTCTAACCTGCTGGTTTTAGCTGAATGCAGCAGAAATAGCTTTTTTTCTATAAATGTCTTCAAAATTAGTGAGAGTGGAGCCCGTGTGTTCACTTCTGGGGGGTTTCCAGGTGACATGATGACACTGTTGATGAAGAAGGACACTCTGACAGAAGAGGAGACGCAGTTCTACATCGCTGAGACCGTGCTCGCCATCGACTCCATCCATCAGCTGGGATTCATCCATCGGGACATAAAACCGGACAACCTCCTCCTGGACAGCAAGGTATGGACTGGCCACTGGCTGGGGAGGAGCAAACAGGCCTTGTGATTGTTCATATTGACCTGAAGTGGTGTTGACAGTTGTGGAAGAAGACGGTGCTTCTTTATTTAGCCCTGTTCCTTCCAGCTTTTGAGGGCATCTCTGCCAAATTACTGGGGAAAATTCCCAAGCCAGGAAAGACCCCAGCTCCACTTAGACCTTCAGCTCTTCTGACAGCTGTTTAAACTATTTTTGGCTATTTCAGATGCAGTTTAGAGCACGTGGTTTCAGTTCCCTCTTAGGCAAAGCTGTTTCCCTTTGCTCTCACATCTGTTACACTCCCACTTGCCAGCTCTGGTTGTACCAAACGTGAAGGACGTGGCTGTTCCAGTAGCCAGGCTGAGGATGGAGGATGGAGAATCTCCCTCAGGATCAGGGTGTGTTCCTGAGGGCTGGCCAGGCTACCTGGTTGTTTCAGGCACTTTGCACAAAGCCTGATTGTTTCAGTATCCTCCTATTGCTCACTCCAAGTTTGCCTAAAATCAAACTTGCTTGGAAAGAGTTAGCCAGCAGTAAATAATGACTTTCCCATTACCATATAATGCACTGAATTACTGCAGAATCCCAGAATGGTTTGGGTTGGAAGGGACCTTAAAACTCATCCAGTACCACCCCCTGCCCTGGGCAGGGACACCTCCCACTATCCCAGGTTGCTCCAAGGCCTGCCCAGCCTGGCCTTGAACACTTCCAGGGCTGGGGCAGCCACAGCTTCTCCAAGCAGAGTGTCCAGTTCAGGATGTTTACATCTAAATGAATACATTTAGAACTTTGAAAAGGATGTATACTATATATATTATATATACACTTCTATAACTTGCACACAGTCAATGTGGTGATGTTATGCACCAGGACAGATTCAGTCACTGAACTGAGGGTGTTTTTTATCTCCTGGGGCCAATACACAACCCAGGGACTGCAGCTGCCTCTGGAGAAGTTTCCTTTCACCCTGAAATGGTTGGGAACTTGCAGAGCAGAGGTTTCCTGCAGTAAATGGTCACTGGGCTTTCTCTGTGGAGTAGCAATGGAAGCATTGATGGCTTCATTCCCTGCACACATCCAGTGCTAGGCTAAACAAGGAAGGCAAAGGACATTGAGGGGCTCGAGTGTGTCCAGAGAAGGGAACAGATCTGGGGAAGGGGCTGGAGCACCAGGAGCAGCTGAGAGACCTGGGAGGGCTCAGCCTGGAGAAAAGGAGGCTCAGAGGGGACCTTCTTGCTCTCCCTGACAGGAAGGGACAGCCAGGAGTGGGTCAGGCTCTTCTGCCATATCTCAAGTAAAAGAAAGAGAGGAATTGGCCTTAAGTTGTGCTTGGGAGGTTCAGATTAGATACTAGATTTTTTTTTTAATGCAGGGGTGGTCAGGCACTGGAATAAGTTGCCCAGGGAGGTGGTGGAGTCACAGTCTCTGGAAGTGTTCAAGAGGCATCTGGATGTGGCACTTGGGGACATCATTCAGAGGTGCTGATGGTGGTGTTGGGTTCTCTTCCAACCTTGCTGATGCTGTAATTTACTATGATAATGTTTTATATTGGTTTTGGATTTTGGGTTTTTTGTTTATTTCTAGGGCCATGTGAAACTCTCAGATTTTGGTCTGTGTACTGGACTGAAGAAAGCCCACAGGACAGAATTTTACAGGAACTTGAATCACAGTCTTCCCAGTGACTTCAGTAAGTTCTTTGGCTCCAAAGGGTATCTGGGTGATTGCTCTTGGTGCCTGACACAACTGATTTCAGTGTGAGGGTACGGCTGCAGTAGGGAGTCTAATAATGAACTTAAACATCTTGAGGTGGATTTTAATTTTCTGTAAAATAAAAATAATTTCAGTTACTTTAAACCCATTTTCATTTCCAGAAGTTTGTCTCTGAAAGAGACTCTGCTGTAGCCCTGTGCATGTGTAATAAAGCGAGAACTCAGTGAGTTGGGAGCTGCTGGCTGGCTCTCAAGTGTTACTGGAATGAATAAACCAGCACAATCTCTGAGTATCCAGGATTATTCTTGAGGGGAATAACTTGGATCATGGAGTTACACAAACCCTGAAAGTGTGGTGTGCTAATGAAAGGCTTGATTAGATGTTGCCTGTATTTCATAGGTTTGGAAGTTGGGAGGTTTAGGTTTGGGGTATTGGCACACATCTTAAATGAGATCTTTAGTGAAATGGTTTGGGGGTAAAAATATCTTGGGTGACCAGCAGGATTCAGTCCCAGCTATTGAATCTCCTTCAGCTTTCCAGAACATGAATTCCAAAAGGAAAGCAGAGACTTGGAAGAGGAATCGCCGGCAGTTGGTAAGTAGGTTCCACCTGCTTGGAAATGTTCCTGCTGAGGTGTTGCATCCAAATGGAACATGGATTTACATGAAATTTTTAATGCATCTCAGAGTTCTGGACAATCCTGAAAGGAAAAGATTCAGGCACTTTTTAAAAGAAGAGGAATGACTCTAGTTTGTCCTTCATCCATCTGCTGAACAGCTGGTGACATATGTGCTAGAGACAGCACTGCTGTAATTACTTACATGGAGAGCTGAAGTCTCCCAGCCAAAACTATCAGTTCTTGCCACTTCCAATCTAACAAAGGGCTGCTGACCCATTCCAAGGTGTATGTGGACAGTGATACCCTTCCCCATTTTCCTGATGCTATTTTAAGACTCCTTCACATGAAGACGTTGATTTTGTCTCTATGTATCTTGGAAGAAAGGCTTTAAACACCTTTGCTAAGGGTTCTCAGAGACAATCTGGTGTCTTTCTCAAAATAACCACTGCTGTGTAAGTTCCCATTTCTGCATCAGGCAGTTTTCCCTACAGATGTGTAACTGATGGTCTTTGTTCCAGGCTTTTTCTACGGTGGGAACTCCAGATTACATTGCTCCTGAGGTTTTCATGCAGACTGGATACAACAAGCTGTGTGACTGGTGGTCCCTGGGGGTCATCATGTACGAGATGTTGATTGGTAAGGGACGTGCAGGGCAGGGTTGTAGGTGGGAATGGGGGAGCAGGACATCAGCTGTGCTCATAGAATCCCAGACTGGTTTGGGTTGGAAGGGACCTCAAAGCTCATCCAGTGCCACCCCCTGCCAGGGGCAGGGACATTTTCCACTATCCCAGGTTGCTCTATGTCTCATCCAACCTGGCCTTGGACAATTCCAGGGCTGGGGCAGCCACAGCTTCTCTGGGCAGCCTGTTTCTGTGCTTGGGGTCAGCTTCTCACAGCATTCACTCCTTGCCTGGTCTGTCAGGTGTGTTCTGACTTCAGGAATTATTTTTGCTTGACCCAAGATTATATTTTTGTTTCTTTTCAGGTTATCCACCATTCTGTTCCGAGACTCCTCAAGAGACATATAAGAAAGTGATGAACTGGAAGGAGACGCTGACATTTCCTCCAGAAGTTCCAATCTCTGATAAAGCAAAGGATCTTATTTTAAGGTGCCAGCCCCATGGTTTGTCAGTTAATACAGCACTAATTTTCTTGTCTTGTCTCTGTATTCTGTGCCTCTCATGGCTTGTTGCACATGGAAAAACCCTAATGCTACAAACTGTTACACACATGCATCAAATGCTGAACTCCCTTTTCCAATACTTTAGTCTCTCAGGCCATTTAGTGGTTCCCTGACTAAATTGTGCTAAAAAGGAGCTCCCATGGAAGTGCTACTACTCTGGCAAAATGTTTCTGCCCCTTATTTTGCCTGCAAGCTTCTCATGGAAGCAAGTTCAATCCTTTTGACAGAGCTGACTTCTTACAACAGCAGTGATTTTGCCTTTGTATGTGCTGGAGCATACAAATGCACCCCAGTGCTTGCTGACTCATTTGTACTTCATTATCTATTCTCAGGACAGAAATATAAATGTCTGGCTTTTTAGGCTTTATGCGTTCTGCTCTACTCTGGTCCTGAAATAGAAAGGTCACGTTATCCTGTTGTGAAGGAATAGCACATCTTAACTGTGGCATTGCACACGACATTCCTAAACATAACTTTGTGTGTTGGTTTTGCTGTGGGAGTTCTTAGTCTGCTCCATTTATCTGGTAAGAAAGTGTAGCAGTATCAGTTCAGAAAGCTGTTCCATTTCTGGATGGAATGCTTTCGTTTTCATTCTCCCTTCATTTTCATTCTTCCTTCCATCCCAGATTTTGCTGTGAATGGGAGCACAGAATTGGTGCATCTGGTGTGGAGGAAATAAAGAGTAACCCATTCTTTGAAGGGGTTGATTGGGAGCACATCAGGTAAGATGCTTTGCAGAAAAGCAACTGCTCTTCTCTAGGGACTGCTGAGGCCAGCCCTGGTCTGCAGCAGGGAGCAGCTGACTGGCATTTATCATATCCAGCTGTGGGTGAGAGCCTTTTGTTCTCTACCTGAAGCTGGCTGAGGTTTAGGTACCTTCAATCTTGATAAGAAATGGAAGGTGGCTGAATCCTGCTTTGTCTGCCTTTGAAATCTCAATGCTCCATCTGCTCTTCTTGGCAGAGAGAGACCTGCTGCGATTTCAATAGAAATTAAAAGCATTGATGATACCTCAAACTTTGATGAATTTCCAGAATCTGATATCCTTAAACCAACAGGTAAATGATTGTTTGATTATCTCTGTAAACCTTCCTCTTCTCCTGTAGAATAATCTTTCCTGTTAGTCAGATCTTACTAGATGCTGATTTTTTTTTTTTTTATCATGACCAAATAGCTTGGAAGCCTTGTGGTGCAGGAATGTGGGTTCCAGGAGATGCAGGCTTGTAAATGATGTGGGAGTTGTCTGAGAAAGGGCAGCTGTCAGAAGCAGTAGAGCTTCCAGAAAGTTCAAATCCCACCAGGGCCTGGGAGCCCAATGCTGCAAGTTCCCCTCGGTGCTAATTCCTGCTGGCACTTGGAGTAGGAGTAGGGAAGGGTGGAACTGAAGGGGATGTTTTGGTGTGAATCTCTAAAGGATCACAGCATAGTCACACATTTGCTCCTTGAGTTTAAAAACAGAATCCCAGACTGGTTTGGGTTTGAAGGGACTTAAAGCTCATCCAGTGCCACCCCCTGCCATGGGCAAGGACACCTTCCACTATCTCAGGTTGCTGCAAGCCTGTCCAACCTGGCCTGGAACACTTCCAGGGACTGGGGGATCTACCACCTCTCTGGGCAACCTGTGCCAGTGTTTCACAGCCCACACTGTGAAAAATTTCTTCTTTCTATGTGGTCTGAATCTACCCCCTTTAATTTAAAACGCTTGTGCCGTGTCCTGTGTCCCAGCAGTTCTTTCCTGGGGTTGAAGCACGGAGCTGGATCCTGCATTTATGATATTTTTTCCTTTAGAAACATTCTGCCTTATTCCACATCCAGTGTTTTGTATGAAAACAAACTCTGCAGTTCCAAAGGATAATTCCATTTCTTCTGTGTCTTCCCAGTGGCAACAAGCAACCACCCAGAGACTGACTACAAGAACAAAGACTGGGTTTTTATCAATTACACCTACAAGCGTTTCGAGGGCCTGACGGCCCGAGGAGCAATTCCATCCTATATGAAAGGAGGGAAGTAACACAGCTTTACCTGGGACTTCTGAGCCGTGGAATTCTGTTGCTGTACTTTGGGTTTATACCCATAAAAAAACTTGTTCTTTTTTTTAAAGAAAACTTGAGGGCTATCAACTCTTGGAGAAGACTTCAGGACCCTGTTTTCTTACACAACCTGGTTGTTATTAAGGATTTTTTTTTTTTCCTGTGCCATTGAAAAATTCCACAGGTTTGCATCATCTCTGCTGCCAGCACCTTTTGCTGCTTCAGGAGCAAGAGGTTTTTTTATATTCTTTGCCAGACTGTCCAGTCCCTCAGGAGATGAGAGCAAACCTTCCCTTTGGCATTGCAAAGCACGGGATTCTACAGGACTGCATCCAGTCCTGCATTAAGTGACAAACTCACTCTGCCAATTCTGCCAGCACTGTTTGCCCAGTAGCTGAGGACTCCAGGACAGAGGAAACAAAGCAATAATTGAAGCTTGAGACACACAACTCTCCAGGAAACTGTCTAGCAGAAGGACACAACTCGGATTGCCTTAACCTTACTTTGTAGTGCTGTTTTTATAATGCTCCTTGGAAGCCTCTTCAATAGCATGTCTCAGCTCTGTCGCTGTGGCCTCCAGTTCTGGTGCACTTTACTTTTGGTACTAAGTGACCCTCAAGCCATTTAATATTTTTTCTAAATTAAAAAAAATTTGCAACACTTTTTCTTAAATAGAGGAGAAATGGGCCATTTCCTCCACCGAGATTTTGGTTACTGTATGTCAGGATGGATCCATAAACAATGCAGATAAACTACAGCTGGTCACACAAGTGGGTCTGGAATTAGAGCAGAGGGAGGGAAATTCCATGAACCTGATCCTCAGTGGGCAAACTGTGCACAGCTGGGCCAGCCTGGAGGCTCCCCAGGCCAGCTGCTGCTGTTTCTTAGCCACCTTTAAGTTCTGCTGCATCTTCAGTGGTTTAAAGGCAAAACCCCATCTTCTGTGGCCTTTTTGCTGTTGGTTTTGAGCAGAACAGGATCAGAATGTTGCTGATGGAGGCCTGCCTGGTGTTCCCTCCCAGAGCTGCTCTTGCTGTCCTGGCTGTACCGTCTGTACCCGGAGTCTTCCACGGATGGTGCCTCATGGGGTCACTTTAGGGGCAGTGGAACCCACCATGTCCACTCACTGATTGTTGCCTACCCTAATTTATAAAAGTACATTCAGTTCTGATCAGGATTTCTCCAGGAGAGCCCCAAAGTGCCTTTCCTTGCCTAAGCCTCTCTCAGAACACGACAGCACTTTGGGAGGGAGGATTCTGCCTTGGCTGAGCTTTTCCTAATTCCTTTTACTAACCACGAGCTCCATTTTGTGCCCGTTTGTAGTTAACGCTGCACTTCCAGGGGCAGGTAGCATTAACCCTTGGGCCTGCCTGGTTCCAGTCTGGAATTTACAATCAGATATTAAAAATAGAATTCAATGAGGTTTCTAAAAGCATGTCTCAATTCCAATTGTCTTGGATTCCTGCAAACTTCTCTTGGTGCTGAACACTAACTCCGGAGTACAGACAAGACAAAGCTCCAGGGATGTCTCACAGGAAGAAAAAGGCTTCCAGGTCTGTTTAGTCCTGACTTTCTCGATTAGAAAATGAAACAAAACGGATTTGTAGTGGAACTTTTTTTTTTTTACATAGGTGCTTTTAGAGAATGTTTACCTAGATGTTTCTTGACTCGAGTGCCATCCCAAAGGACTGATGGGGGACTGCCAGTACTGTACAGAACTCGTCAGGGTCCTCCCCTCACCACCCCTGTCCTTTTTGTACATGTCCTATGAGTTTATGACTTGCCATAAGCAATTTAGACAGCAGTTGGATCCTACCAAGCTGAAATGCAAAACTAGCCTTAATTAGAAGTCCCAGGATCTCTGTAGTCAGAAGGGCTCACTTGGATTAATAAGGGCTAATGGAAGGAATGACTGAAAGGATCAGGCTTTTATCAACTCGTCCCTAGATCACCTTCTGCTCCCTTTTGACTTTGCATGAAGGACTGATACCAACTTCTCAAACTGTTCCATCCTTATCCTGCAGTTTCTTCTAGCCATTTGAAAATGTTGCCTTATAAACTATTGGAATTAATAGAAGACCTTTTTTTTTTTCAATTCCTAACAGCTTAGTTACTGCCTTAAAATAAAAACAAAAATCAAAATCTTTTAAAGCTGCTGTGGATTCAGAACAAATGATTTTGAGATAATAGCTGCATTCTTAGCCCTTTACTGAAAGGGACCAGCATCTTTCTTTATAAATACCAAAGACGAGGAAGCTAAACAATTTCAAGTTGTGGTAAATTGCTGTGAAAAACCAACTCTCTAGTACTGTATATTGTGCATTTTTAGTGCTGTGTTTGAAGTGGGACCCCTCAGGTGTGTCACTGGAGTTCAAGGTGAAGTTTTCAAAGGCACGAGGAGCAGTTGGGTACCTCATTCCTGTTGTCTTCCAGCAGAAGTTGGACATCTTTGAATCCAGTCCTGTTGGACACACCTTGCAGCAGGAGGTTCTGTATCCCAGGTGCATTGTAAGCCTGCTTCCTGTTCCAGTTTTTCACCAACATTAGGGAAAAAAGTGTCTCCTACAGTGTCTCCTTCCCAGGATCCATACTTCACTGCTAACAGTAAGGATTTTGTATGCCTGTTACATCTCCCATGGTAGCCAAACATTTTTACATTTTTCTTGTGTTTTGAGGTTGTTAGTATCTTTTACCTCTTTTTTTTTTTTTAAGCTGCAGTTGCTGGATTTCTAGAAGTAATTCCAATCTGAATTTCCAGTGGATCTGAACATCTTATGCTGCCAGTTCATCTCTGTATCATGCCTAGCACAAAGCTGCACTAAGTGTTTCTTATCACTGTGCCCTGACTCTGCCTTAACCTCCAAGTTGAAAAAGTGTTCTGTAAATATTTAAAAGCTGTTACAAAATTGCACTGTAAAATTTGGCAGGTGGTAGTCCACTTTTTATGGAGCAATCTCGTTGTGTTGTGTAAATAAAATCCTCTTAGTAAACACACTTGGTGGTATGTTGTGTTTTACAAACAGGAATCAGAGAATCCTGGAGTGGTTTGGGTTGGAATGGACTTTAGAGGTCCTCCAGTTCCACCCCTGGGCAGGGACACCTTCCACCATCCCAGGGTGCTCCAAGCCCCATCCAGCCTGGCCTTGGACACTTCCAGGGATCCAAGGGCAGCCACAGCTGCTCTGGGCACCCTGTGCCAGGGCCTGCCCACCCTCACATGGAAGGATTCCTTCTCAGTATCCCATCTATCCCTGCCCTCTGGCAGCTGGAAGCCACTCCCCCTTGTCCAGGTCCTGATGAAGAGTCCTTCTTGTAGCCCCTCCAGATAGTGGAAGATGCTGTGAGGTCTCACACAAATCTCACCTTGTTCAAACTCTTAGTGCCCTTCCCCAAGCTTCAGCAAGAGAAGCCTGGAAGTACATCCAAGGCTGAAGACCTGTTCCAAAGCTGCTTTCTGAAGACAAGTAGATAGAAGTGGAGAGCACTTTTCATAGCACTGACCAAAAAGACTGGGGCTTGTTAGAGATGCTGCAGTTTGTGGGTCAAGGAGTGTTTGTGCTTTCTTGAGAACATCACTGCAGTCAGGTGTAGGGATGAAGTGAACCTTGAGGTCTTCTCAGCACAAATGGTGGGAACACTTCCCTGCCAAACCAGGCTCTGGCTGATGCCAAACTACTCCTAAGACTTTGGAATCACAACCCACTTTATGAAGCAAGGAGATGAAGCCTCATAGCTCTCTGTGCCCTGACTTCTTCTACTCCACATTTAAAACAATTTTTAAAGGGGCCAAACAAGTCACATATAATTTATACTTTAATACAGAAAAGAGACCATACATCTGGGGTTCATACACAGCACAGGGAGCACTTCAGTACATCTAGAGTAAGACAGAAGTTGACCTTGTACTTGAAGTAGGTGAGCATGAGAGGAGGAAAAGCAAACACACTTAAAATTTGATTCAATGTTCCAATGGAACTCACTCTACTAACAAAATTTAAAATCCAAAATGAATAATTACTTGGGAAAGCCAATAAACTCAGGGGGTGAGTGGTAAAAACTGCATGGAAATCATGGGAGCTGGGTCTCTCCATCCCATGCTGAAGGTCCAGTTGGTTGCACAGGGAACCACAAGCTCCTACAGGCATTGACAGTCTGTAACTCCCGAGAGGGCCTGGTGCAGTTTAACAAACTGTCTGAATTCTTCCAGAGGCCGAGCTGAGCCTGGGCTCAGGGACACACCCACTGGGATTTAGTTTGGCTGGACATGGTACCTTAGCTGTCAGATCCCAAAAGGTGCCATCGAGGTGCAACTCTCAGCACCTGATGTCTTGACACAGTCCTGAGGAGGAGCTCTGAACACCACCAACACTTCAGTTCTTAGAGCAGAATGTGTGGAAACCTCCAATTCCAGCTCAGCTGGGCAATACCAACACTCAATTAAATCTGAGTGCTGGGAAAATAAATACACACTGAAAAACATAATCACAGGGCCTGGGGGCCATCACTGCTGGGCACTCAGGGTCTAGGGACAAGTTCCACCACTGCTGGGCTCACCAGTGCTTCCATTTGTCCTGGGGGAACAGCTCATCACCAGGGCAAGGAATGGGGTTGGTCTGGCCCCTGGTGGAGGTTCATGGTCCATGTGTCTTCCTTTCTCTACTACACAACAGCAATTCATCTGGAGCAATAACGGAGTGTCTGCACATCACCCCAGCTCTGTGCAGGCACCAAAGGACACTTCTCTCTACTGACCCAGTGACACACAGAGAGGGGTTTTCAAAAGTAGTCAAGTGGAATTTGGGCATCTGAACCCCTGGGACTCTTAGGAGGTCCCGAAATCTTCCCATAGGCACTTCTTTTTAGGAGAAATCAATTTGCTGCACTTGGGAAAGAAGCTAAGAACGGAAACACGGAGAGAATGGAACCTGTATCCTTACTAATGGAAACTAAAATGTGCCTTAGCAGAGATTTGTTACTTGCAACTAAAATTTTCTGCTTGATCTTGTTATTTGCACTGAAAACCACAAACACCTTAGCAGCAACCAGCAGCAAACTTCACCGCTCAACCCACCATGCACTTGGCAGTCAGGAAAACAATACAAATTTGCTTGATGTTGCAGCCCCGCCAAAAAAAGGATTAAACTTCCTAGGGCCAGACTGATACCTACACCTCAATTTTGCCAAGTCTGATCAGGTAACTCAACACCCAAGCGATCCAGGTTTCAACACCACTGCCAGAGCAGCACTGACCTGAACCAGCTCTGTGAGGAGCTGTCCCTCTCTTTCTTCTTGAATGGTTTCAGCTTTTCTTTGCACCAGCAGCAAGTTTAAAAACTCTGATTTGCATGCACAGAGCCTTTACACAGCCATCAGAAGGGATGGCTTTGTGAGGCAGCCCTGTTCTGGGTGCCCTCAGCTTGGCTGGCAGTGCTGAGCTCAGTGTGTGCTCATCAGGGATTAAGACAGTTCCTACAGGGAATTCCTACTTCTAACTCCTACAGGGAACTCAGTGCTGCAGGAGCAGGACCAGGGAGGCTCCAATCTACCCGAGCTAAACCAGCCTGGAGGGTGCCTGTTCTCACAGTCACAGCTTTGTTGGCCCTGAACCCAAATTCCCAGAGCCTTACCTAGGTCAGGATAACACACTCAGAGGAGCAAAGGAGAGTTGTTCCCAGGTATGTGCATTTTCCCTACTGAGGGCTGGTTTACTATTGGTATTTCTTACCTGCCTGACAGCAAAATGGTCCAGTCAATTCCAAATTGGGAAGAAAGTAGCTGGCTGTTTAAAGCTGCAGCAGCAGCTCCTTGGAGAGTCTACAGCAATTCTGACTGACTAAGGTTGACGAGACCAAGGATTTTACTCAGGTAGTAAACTGGGAGCTACTCCATTGGCTTTATTTGTCTTAGCAGGGGGATGGAGAAGACAACTCAAAGTCTTCAGCATGCACAGTCACTTCCAGAAAGCTTCTTACATCTATTTGGCTATTAACAGATTTACTTTGTTGGTAAAATATCAGCTACAGTCTCTTTTGGGTTTTCCTTCAGCATGATCTACTCATTTTACTGAACTTAACAGAAAACATCCCTAAAAACAGTGATTCCATCTCATGGAGAAGTATAGATGGGGGATTCCTGTGAACAGGCATACGCTTCCTATGGAACTGCTTCCTGCTTCCCTGGGGCAGCAGTACACCACGCTGGATCCAAAGCCAGGTGGCAGTGCAAACAGATTCCTCCACGCTCAGAGTTTTGCTGTCACGCTGTGCTACATTTCTGCTGGTTGACAACAATATCAACTGTCCTGCTTTGATGTTTTGTGATCCTCACAAAAACGAAGTTGTGCCTAATGGTAAAGGAAAGCTTTGTCTTGACAGGCCCAGGATTTCCTCTCTCATGTCAAACAAGACGTTTCTACACACTTGTGCTCTTCTCTCAGAAGTTTAGATAAAATATTGAGCACCCACAATCCACAAGCCTTTGTAGTAGAAACAACAGATCATTTCTTTTTGTCTGAGGAGACGTTGCTTTTGATTGCACAATTAATACTACGGAGTGTGGCTCTTTATTAACATGCTTGAAATACGACAACGTAGTAAGAGCATGAACGAGGATAAAGCACCTTGCAGGAGTCTGTGTCCCATCACCTGGGATGAAACTACGGCAAGAGGTTCCCACATCCAGCAGGATTCTCCACCCTGAGCCACACTAATCCGGTAGATCATTAACAACCATTTGGGAGAAGGGGGCATTCAGCCTGTCCAGTTCATCCACTTGTGGGGGGTGATGCATTATAACCTCGTGGTCCTCTGAAACATCATCCCCCACCGTGACCAGGTTTGTCAGGGATTTGCTCCGAACACACTGGAAATCAACGTGGCGGCTCTTGCCCTCCTCCTTCTCCCAGGACATTTGGATGAACGGCCGCTGCACGTAGTTGTAGATCACCTCGGAGCGTCCGCCGGGCCTCCTCTTCACCTTCTCTTTGCAGGTGGGATACCCTGGAAACACAGACAGCCAGTCAGCTCCACTGCACCTCTCTGACTCACAAAGTGCCAATAGGATTCCAGAACATTCAGGGAGGAACGACTGTGGGGTCAGGGTGAGACACACACAACTCAGTAGACAAATGCTCAGATTCCAGACAAATGCTCAGATTCCACATTTAGCATTACTGGCTTGCAAAAGACTGCTCTCTTTCCCCCTACAAAGGAGTCCTGGAATGCTGGACATCCTTCAACAAAGAAAACGTAAAGCTCCAGGAGCAGGTCATCCCTATGTGCCAGAAGGTGAGCCAGTGAGGAGGAGAAGGAAAAGGGAGCAGACAAATCAGGAGACTATGAGGATGTTGTGAGGTTATGTGGGGAGAAAATGAGAGGAGTCAAGGCTGAACATGAGCCGAGATATGCCCAGGTGGGCAACAAAGCCAAGGGCACCTGGGCTGTACCAGCCATGGTGTGTCCAGCAGGCCCAGGGCAGTGACTGTCCCCCTGTGCTGGGCACTGCTGAGGCACCTTGAGTGCTGTGTTCAATTTTGGGCCCCTCATGACAAGAGAGACATGGAGGGGCTGGAGCATGTCCAGGGAAGGGAACGGAACTGGGGAAGGGTCTGGAGCACCAGGAGCAGCTGAGGGAGCTGGAAAAGGGGCTCAGCCTGGAGCAAAGGAGGCTCAGGGGGGACCTTGTGGCTCTGCACAAGTCCCTGACAGGAGGGGGCAGCCGGGGGGGTCCGGCTCTGCTCGCAGGGAACAAGGGAAGGGACAAGAGGAAACAGCCTCAAGCTGTGCTGGGGGGGTTTAGACTGGATATTAGGGAAAATTTCTTCACCTTCACAGGCTGTCCAGGGCAGTGGTGGAGTCACCATCCCTGGAGGGATTTAGAAGACGTGTGGATGTGGCTTAGCAGTGCTGGGTTAATGGTTAGACTCAATGACCTCAGAGGATTTTTCCAACCTAAATAATTCCATGGTTTTCTGACAAGAGGGTGCAGCACTGTGTGTAGTCAGTCTACAGGTGCTGCACAGCACCAGCCATTCTGTGAGCAAACACAGCTACTATAAAAATAATAAAGTCTCCCAGGATAAGGCCAGCATTCTGTAAGGTCCCTAAGGGAATGTTTGGATCAGTAGGTGGAAACATTTGACTCCTGTTTCCTGTTTACTTATTCCTAAGGAGATGAGTCTTTCCGGTACATGCTATGTACTTTTTACTTTCCTTTAACTTTTAAGCCTCCTGGCCAATTTCAGTGGAACACAGTAGAGGTAAAAGAAGAACATGCTGAGTTTTAACTGGTTTCATAAAGATAAATGTAAAACACAGAGTAAACAAGGAAATGCCTGGAGTCCAGAGGAAACCAGCCTTTACTGACTGTGGAGTCACCTGGTTCTGCATTTCCCCTGCTGAAGCAGCAATTTACCTTCGATGCCAATGCGAATGTTCTTCAGGCCCCGTTCCTTTAACACAGCTTTTGCCACGTCCCGGTTCTCGATGTACTTGAAGAATCTGTACAGCTTGGAACTGTAAAGGACTTGAGAAATAAAAAGGATTATTAGAATCTACGACGAGGAACCTTCTCCCTAATTCTGACGTGCCCTGCTGTGCCAAAAGCCAGATGTGGTTTCCAAGAATTACTTCAGGTGTCTGCTCTCCTCATTGGGATTAATTGTACTTCCTTGTGGGAGGGCAGAGATGCACATCACAGTCTCGATAGACTGGGTGGTGATGGGAGTGTAAAGCAAAGAGTATTCCCTCACTAAGGAGCCAGGAAAAGGCTGAGGGGGAGGCAGAAACAGAAGGAAAAGTGCAGTGAGTGCTGGGATCAGTTCTAACTAGCCAGGCATCCTGCCTCCAGCAGCACCAGCTCATACACAGCACACAAATCAGGGCTCCATGTGCCAGCATCTCCTCCTGGAGGAAGCCAGTTTGGGAATGTGTCCTTTCCTTATGGCTGGGTGTGTGTGGAACACAGTGCAGAGCCCTTACTTTGTGAATACTCCTCTCCCATGGGAGGTGGATGATCCTCATCCCAGTCCACGGTGTCTTCATCCGTCAGCACGACGATGTGACACTCCCGCTCCCCCTTCCTCGCGCTGTCCACCATGATGGGCAGGATCAGCTCCTCCAGGTAGCTGTCGAACTGCTTGTGAGCCCCATCATTGGAGAGCTCGTGTAACAGAGCACCTGAGGAGACACAGATCACAGGAGCTTTGCTACACTATGAAAATATGTCTCAGCTCTGCACTTCCCAGATCCATCCAAGAGCACAGCCAGAATCCTTCTTCAGACAAAATGCTCAACATATGTTCAGACACATCGACAGCCTCCAGATCCAGAACTGGCAAAATCAGAAGTGCAGACTGCATTTCAAATGGGATGCAAATTGCACTGCAGAACCATTCCATTCCCATTAAAAACCCACCAAGCTCCAATCAATGCAGTGAAGCAGTAACAGACTGAATAATTAATTCATTATGATACTTAACTTGAATTTCCAGCAACAACCTCTGCCCTTGAAAGTATATTTTGCTGCCTTCTCTGTGATCACTCACCAGAGAAAAGGGCAGGAAATTCCACCCACAGCCTGTGTTATGATACCACACACCCCATTTTGGTAAAGTGCCTTTCACAGACCTGCTGGTGTTAAAAGTACTTTTTTTTGCCAGCATGCCCACCAAAAAGCTACTCCCAATCAATCCCTTCATGACCAGAAATTCAACTACTTTCCAGATTGGGTATCCTTGGTTCCTGCTCTGCCCATCAACCTTTATCTTAAATTATTCATGACTCTCCGGTACATTTTGGATAGGGGTTATAATCCTGCTTTTAGCCTTCATTTTGTTGGCAGTAACGGCAAGCTCTGCTCAGCCTCCGTTACAAAAAGAGGCTAAAATGTTTATAATTTGCTTTTGGATCAAGGTGCCTGTGTTCTGAAGGATTCAGTCACTTCACTTAGGATTGAAGCAGCCAAAAGGAAGTTTTTTAAATGCAGCTTGAGCCCCAGTGAAATCCACATGTTCATGCTTAAACTAAAGCACAAGATGAAGAACTGCACTGAATCAGGATCAGAGTGCTCAGTGCCCTGCAGATGACCTCCTAAGAGCTGATTTCTCTCCATACTTACTTAAATCTTGACATTTGATTGTGTTGAAATCAAAGTTTATGCAGAGGTAATCACACGTGTCTCGAAGGTCTGGGATGGAAATCCCATCAGGGCAATTAATGATTCCAGTTTTGTAATAATCCTGTGAATAAAGGGACAGATTTCGGAGAGAAAAATTAAGACATCTTGGACTATGATAATTCTTAATTAGTTCTTTGTTTTGTTTATAAATGGAGAGATACTGAAGCTATTTATAGCTCTGTGAACAGTAAACCAGCCCTGCTTGTCTGAGAATCTACGTCTCTTTGCAGATCCTCTAGGGTCTGATAAATGATGAGCTCCAGTTAAAACTTTTCCATGGCACATGGTTTCATAACATCTCATATGCAATATGCATTTATATGCAACCACAGGGTCAGGATACAGCTCAGGAATTACAACAGCAGGACATAGAAAAGGTAAAAAGCAACATCAGCAAATATCTGAAATGTGGACTTATACGAAAGCCTACAGTATTTTTTCTTTAGGAATCACAATGCAAAATGTAAAAACAGAATGTCCCAGGGAGTGCAGCTGCCTGGAGATGTCTCAGCTGAGCACATGTGACAAACAGATCGTTTCCTCCTTTTCTCCCCATCTGCAGAGCCGCCCTTACCAGCACGGTGCGGAACACGGCTGAGCTGATCCCTTCCGCGATCTCGTACTCGCCCTTCTCGTTTGGCCTGGTGAAATTGTATTCCCTGCCTGGTCCAAACATTCTGGAGAGGTAAAGAACTATGTAAGTGCACAAGACCATCGAAATGTATTTATTTCAGAGACAAACAGGTGCTCTGGGGTTAAAAAAATTCTTCCCTGTGAGGGTGGGCAGGCCCTGGCAGAGGCTGCCCAGAGAAGCTGTGGCTGCCCCTGGATTCCTGGGAGTGTCCAACGCCAGGTTGGACGGGGCTTGGAGCAACCTGGGAGAGGGGAAGGTGTCCCTGCCCATGGCAGGGGGTGGAATGAACTGAGCTTTAAGGTCCCTTCCAACTGAGGCCATTCCATGATTCTGTGGTGAAGCCCAGCAGTCCCACAGAGATACAGTAACTTAAACCTCCACTCCAATCTCTTCCATAGTAAATAAGGACAAGAGGAGGGCTGGCCTCTGTTGCTATGGCTACTGCACTCTAAGGAACAAGCCAAAGGAACAGATCATTCAGTCCTGGGGCAGAAAACCCCCTGACAATAAAGCCCTTGCTCTGACCTACACCAAATAACTCCACATGGCTTTTGATGCCTTGTTTTACACAATAACCCATGCAAGGGTCAGTGACCCGACAGAACCCTTTGGTCACGGAGGGGGGAAAGTGCCGGCAATACAGCACACAAGGATTTCTTGGTGCAGCAACAGGCTCCAACCTCTCAGCAGGAGCTGAGTAACTTCTCTTTACAGAGAGTATCAAGGGGTGGCAGCAGGAGGGGATGGAGCATTATCATATTCCCCATTCAGGAGGAAGGTTATCAGCTGAGGACAGATGTACTGCTGACAGACCAGGCAAACACTTGGGGAGAAGGCAAAAGGAGACCATGTTTGGCTAAAAGTGTGCATTTTTTAATTGAAGTGGACCAAAGGGAGACTTATCTAGAGAACTACCACCTCTCCATCTGCTCAGGTCTTCTGGGCCTCACTCACAGCCAAATTCTTACTGAGGTCACCGTGTGGAATGTTTATTCCATTTTGAAGAATTTTAGACTGTCTTGAGGTACCTTGAAAGTACCGGCAGTGACCCACCTTCCCAGCATGGTGTCAGGGTGAGCAGTGAAGATCTGGGGATTCACTGCAAAGCGGGTGCCATCCACCACCAGGGTCACTTTCTCTGGAGCTACTGTCTGAGAAGTGCTGCTTGAAGACAATGCACAGCATCCATGGCGTTCCTGGGTATTATAATATTCCAGCTGTCTCTTATTTCCATCTGGGATATGGCAGCTGTGAGGTTCTTCAGGAGCAGACAGCATGCTACTGATCTGGGGACTTACTGGGCAAGTGTTGTGGCGGCATTCAGAATCCAAACCTGAGGGACACAAACAAACATTGCAAGGGGAAGAGAGGATTTACTGAAAAATATCATTTCATAGTAACACTTCCTACTGAAATGAGAAAACTGAGTCATGCAATAATTAAGGATGCCAACAGCCATAACTGTCAGGGTAATGTTATATGACATCAAACTGGGCTGTTACTGAATTGAACCAGCAGCTGGCTGTTTTGGTGAGCCATGATGCTTAATGTTCCTTGTTAAAGCAAGATGGATTCAGGTGCAAAGAGCAGGAGCACAGCAATTAAGCAAGGCCAGAAACACAGACCCAGACTGCTGGCAGGACCCCCACAGGAAGCTGAGCAGCAGCACACACCTCACCACAGTGGTGTAAGGCAGCAGTGCCCAGTGCCAGTCTGTGGTGGGCACACAGGACTGCCCAGGTGCCTCCAGTGAATCTGTTCAGGGACAGCCTCAGGCCAGCCAGGGCATTCCCATGGGATGGGTTCCAAAGATGATGAACTCTGCTGTGAACTTGTGTCCTTTAGGGCAGCCTGGCACAGGCAAGGCACATACTCCCCAGTGCAAACTGCCTTGTGATACTGGAACATTTTCCGAAACAGAACACCCCTCAAAGCCCAAAAAATAATCTCCCTTAAAGGCTACAAGGTTGAGGACCTTATCCTTACCCTCAGTCCTGGGAACTGCAGGGCTGTGACCTCCTAACACAGAACTTTCTTCTGACTCATGGGCTGCTACAGTTCTGTTTTCCACAGGACAACTGGACTCCAGATTTCTCAACCAGTCTGTGCCCCCAGCACAGTTCCCATTCATGCTGGGCCTCCGTGCTGTGAGGAGTTGGTGGCGTTTCCTAAGAGAAGAGCTGGAGAGAGAATCCAGGTTGTTAGTTTTGGAAGAAACTCCCAAGCAATGAAGTTCAAATCCCTGTATCTGGTACCACAAGCAAGGTACCTCAGGCTCAAAAAGCATTTCTTCAGGTGTTTAACTGTGTTTCAGAGGCTTATGGTGCTAGCTACGCCCCTACCCTCACCTAGGAAGAGAGGAAAAAAGCTTTTAAAGTAATCAGGGGTCTATTAAATCTATTTAATCTATTTAATCTACAGACCTTCACTTTTTTAAAGCTGAGTCTAAAGTCACTGATGTCTTTAGATCGCACGTATGTTCCTGCAAATACCTTCCAGGCAACTCCTCCAGACCTCTAAGAGCCCTTTAGAAATGTTTCTATTCTTGACTCCCAGACCTGGCCAAATGAACTCTATAACATGGTTACAGCCTGAAATGTAACATTTTCCCAGTTAACAGCTCAGGCACTGCCTCTTAACCACTGAGGTTTGACCAGGAGGTTCCTTGCTCCCAGTCATTGCGTGGTTTTGGTTCTTTCTTCTTGATTTATCCTGTGCCATCACACAGTGCTCCCCCCACTATTTAACCCAGGACAGTCCCACAACAAACACTCGTACGGTGCAGAATGGCCGTGGCTGGAGCAGCCCCACACACGATGCTTTAACCAATGCCACTCAAATCTGGAATGCTCTTCCAGCATACGCAGAGACACAGCTCCCATTTTTTTCAAGTGAAATTCTTCCTCCTTGTTTCTATCTTTAAGACCCACTTCACTCCTCTGTATCTCCTAAGAGATCAGATCTCTTTTCCGTCTCTTTCCCTCACTCTCTCTGGCATTTGTCTTGTCCTGGATAAGAACCAGCTCTCCTTTCTTGACATCAAGAAAGCGATTTCCTTCCGTCAAGTGTTTTCCTTTCACTCTCTCAAACATAAAACACCAATTTCCTCATTAATGATTTTTTCCAATTTCCCCCCACAGAACAATTGTCCTGTGTCTTTCCCTTGGATGAATGAAGACTGCAGGGCCTGTGGGTGCCATCTCTGACGCCTGGCAGAACACTGCCACAGCAAAGACAAAGCAGATAGAACACAGCACCAATAAAATAGCAAAATGCCAAGTCAGAGTTGCTGAGTTTCTGGCCAGCACCTGCTGAGGGTCAAGGCCTTAATGAGCAGTTCAGTGGTGGGTTTCAAGCCCATTGTTACTGGTGGTCTGAATTAAGCATTTTACTCTTAATGAGAATTTAAAAAAGGAAAAACAGCTCATTCCTTTTGTTCCGTAAACCCAATTTGAAGTTGCCAACGTTATTATATCTGTATATTTTTAGAAAATCTGCTGCTTACACATCAAGTGATGGTCATCCAAAGGAAGATTTTTGGCAACAACAAAACCATTTATTTTTTTAAAGGCTCTGGCTGGCAGGACCAGTGACACAGGGAGCCCCCAAGGGTCATCTCAGTCCCAGCAATCTGAACAGCACCCGGAGCATTGCCTTCTCCTCTGCTCTTACCAAAATACCCAGTGTGGTAAAAACTCACTCTCCCCACACCTTCCAGGCTGCTTTCCTGTCCTGGCTGCCTGGAGAAACCCCTCAGCAGTGCCACCAGAAACCCAGCAGTCCCTGTGAATGCTGCCCTGCACTATCACAGAATACCTGGAGTTGGAGGAGAACATCAGTACGAGAGTCGGCCTCCCAGCTGCTCACAGGACCACCTACAACTAAACTGTGTGACCAAGCATCCTCCAGGGAGAATCACGAAATACCCTGAGCTGGAAGGGACCCACAGGGATCATCAAGTCCAGCTCCTGGCCCTGCACAGACAGCCCAACCATCCCACCCTGTCCCTGGAGCTCTGGCAGCCTTGGGGCCATGCCCATTCCCTGAGGAGCCTATTCAGTGCCCCAGCACCCTCTGGGGGAAGAACCTTAAGAAGAACATCTTAAGTGGGATGGACCTGGTCACACATGAAGAAATCTTTTACCTGAGCAAAGGTAACACAAACTCCGTGTGAACAATCTGAGCAATCCTCTGCTCTCTTCTCCCATGTCAGAGCAGCAAAGGCGTGGCAGAAAGTCCAGCAGTGCTGGGCAGTGGGACAAAGGGGTGTGGAGGTAAACCTAAATATGAAAACCTACATATTCTAAAACACCCTGGAGGGGAAAAGAAGCCCGAAGCCCACCCCGCCCCCCCAAGAGCCTTTAAATCAATTCCAGAATCGACAATGTCCAATGGAACATAAAAGTCAACTATTCCCCTGTTTCATAGCACTGATATTGTGAGGAAATGGAATTTCTCAAGACTGCAAATATTAAAGTATTCATAGAACTGATACTGTGATTTCAAACACATTCATGGAATTATTACACTGTATATTTTCACCCTGAGATTAGGTCAATTGGCTGGAGCATGACGCTGGTAACACCAAGGTTGTGCATTCAGTCCCTGTAGGGACCATCCTCTGAAGAGCTGGACTTAATGATCTTTGTGGGTCCCTTTCAACTCAGAACATTCTGCAATCTGTGATCTGAACCAAAATGCTTTACAATTTGGTAACTGCACTGAAAGCCAAAACCTGTTTTTTAAAATGCAGTTTGATTTACTTAGGGAGAAATATTTTGAGATGGGGAAAAGAATACCCTTGTCGAGCAGACACATAATCATAACCCTAACCCTAAGGGAAAGCCCTCAAGGGGAGTCATTCTCAAGACTTGCCAGCTGTCAGGAGGAACCCCAGAATGCTTTGGGTTGGAGGGACCTTAAAGCATCTCAAGGGACACCTGTCACTAGCCCAGGTTGCTCAGAGGAGCAGACACCACACTGGGTTGTGGCTCAGGAACTCCTTTCCCCCCACCTTAACTTTCCTGTATTGAAACAATATCCCTGATAAAACTGATGCTACCATGCTCACCAGGGAACAGAATCTGCTCTGCAAGCTGACAAGAACTCCATTAAGAAAACAAGACAAGCATAAAATTTACTTCTTGGGCCTCTTTTCTTCCAGGAGTGCTCAATTGCTGCAGCTCTGCCAACAACCTCCTCTTGTGGTGCCTGAACAATCTCTTGATTATTTAACGCATTACTCAGCAGAGAGGAGAATTTAGGCAGGAAGTCAGATCAATAAGCAGAGTATACGAAGGCAAAGAGCAGCTTTATCCAGGGACATTTAGACTCCATAACTTCCCCAGAGCTCTGCTTTACAAGCCCCATTTAAGTGATGTCGAATAGCACGAACACCAACAGACTGAATTTCTCAACAAGCAAACTGGTTTGGGCGAATGTTGAAATCTTTGTTCATCACCTCAAACTCTGAATTAAATGCAGAGACCCTGCACACCCCTCAGCAGAGCCCTTAACAACAGCAGCTCAGAACTTATTTACAGAACACACACCAGTTATGCAGGAACTACAACACATGAATTTTCCTTCATCATTTCCCCCGTTTTGCTGCTTAATCTGCTAAGCAGGATTGGTAGGGAAAAAACACCCCAGCTGTTTTACACCCTCCTCCTTTTCTGTTGCACTAAGTTGAGCACCAGCAAAACACACTAGAACCAGCTGCTCTTTGCAATGTGGTGGCTCTCCCCAAGCATAAGATCTGACTTTCCTCTTTCCTGGAAATGGAACATCCACTCCTGCCCATCATCTGACCCTGCTCAGGCTGATGGCATTTCCCTGTCTCCTGGCCCCTCTTGGCCTGCCAAAATCCTGCACATCGTGTGTCAGCAGAATTGAGGGAAATGAGAAAAGATCTTCTGGCACATCTGGCTGGTAAAATAAATCCCCAAACTGGTCATTTAACGTGACAAATATATTGCAAACACACCCAGAACCCAGTGGGGAAACAAGTACATAAAGACTTCAAGGCCAAACTCCTGCCTGACCAGCTTACAAATGTCCTGGTTTCCTTTCATGCCCAGGATCAAGGCAAACTACCCGTGGTGAGAATGAATGCCTATAAATAATAATTAGCACTATTCATCTTCAAAGCTTTTTACAAATATTAACTGCTCATTGCTCCTAAGAGCCCTGGGAAGCACTGCAGGGAAGTGTTTTATGAGCGAAAACAGGGACACAGAGGAGGAGACCTAATCCTCAGGATCAGAGCAGCAGGCCCACTGCCTACTCAGGTGTTACTCTGACTTGTAGCACGTTCACTGCTCACCTCCCTGGCCATGCACCAGCAATTCCCCTGTGCTAGCAGGACAAATAGTCCCTGGTTACCAGAGTCCTTAGAGGGCTCCTTCCATGCACGTTCCCACCCTTTGGGAAGCGTAAATTGGCTGGTACCACAGAATGAACAGGCAGCCTGATGTCTTTCCTCACTTCTCTGTGGTTTGTTTGTGAGCTCAGATCCTGAAAGATCAGGTAAGGACAAGTCCACAGAGGAGCTGAAGCCTCACAGCTGGATTGTAGGAGCTGGGCAATGAGGAGCAGCAAAAGCCCCATGTCACGTTCAGCACTTAAGATCAGAGAAAGAGCTCCTCCAGCCAGAGAAAGGCTGGGATTTTAATTGTTTTAACGGGACTCAGAATCAAAAATCAAAATTCCCATCTGGCTCTGGCCGCTGGTTTTGCCGTACTTGGAGCATGGGGGCCCCTTCTTCCTCTGGAACACAACAATGTCAAGAATGAGCTGTGCAACTGCACAAACATCTCTGCTCTCCAGACCCTGTGCTGGTGGTCCCAGTGAAATCATCTCTACTTGAACTTGTCTAGAATCTTGTCTTTTGTTGAGGGAAAAACATGGAAATCATATTTAAATTGTTTTTAATCACAAAGTGGAAACATTTTTATTTAGCAATGAACCTTTGGCACAAACAATTCATGCTGCAAATGCTTTGCAGAGATAAAAAGGCTGATCCTTGTTCTTTGCAATTTGTAAGTAGGAAGTGTTCTGGAATGTAAAGAGGCTGGGATGATCTTCAGCACGTTATCCTTCCCCACCCTAAGGAATCTGAGGCACATCCAAAGCCACTTCCCAATGCATACAGTTCTCACCCCACTACTGGAAGAGCTAAATGGCTTCACTTGCACAAACCACCATAAACAAGGTAATGTGTGCCACGAGAAGAAACTCAAATACTGCAACATGGCCAGCAAGGAAAATCCATTTAGATACAGCACATTTATTAAGCAAAAGAAAACAAAAGCATCAGTACAAATGTGCTGATGTCTCTACTTTTTATTTATTGTATTATATAAATACAATATTTTATTATCTTTATAAAGATATACTCCTTATCCTTGGAGGTTTTTTTGAAGAGCCATTATAGAGTATTTTAGGTATGAAGAACTTCACAGAGACTTTGAAGAAAAATAATGAAAAGCCTAGCTGCCAAATCCATTGAGGAGTAAAGCCCTTGCTAAAAGGTCTGACAGCTTATACAGGGTCTCGCTGTCATCTGGCATGCCAAGAGAGAAGGTGTAAGAGAGCAAAAATAGTAGAAATGAGTGGCTTTACTTCACCATTTGGTTTGCAAACGGTGGGGAAGGACCAGCAGTGAGTGAATCAGCTGGTGAACAATCCTCCCCTCTTCCTAAACCACAGCCTAACCATCAGGACTGAAATAAAACTCCAAACAACTCATTTTTAAGGTGACAACACTCCTTTAAGTCTACAAAAACATTCCCATGTACAATTATTCTCAGAAATATGAGCAAGCAGGAAACACGCGAACGCAGGGTGTGCCTGACCTAATTCCACAGTCCTACACTTAGAACAAGATGGATTTCTAATGGAACTGCACGTCTTTCCACAATGGCTAAAGTCTGGCTTTAATTTCTGTCCTGGTTTAACCCCAGATGGCAACTGAGCCTCAAACAGCCACGTGCTCATTGTTCCCTGGTGGGATGGGAGAGAACTGGAAGAGTAACTCATGGGTTGAGATCCTTTTAACAGGTAAAGGAAAAGAGAAGGTTGTGTAGAGACCTCACAACACCCTCCAGGATCTAAAGGGGCTCCAAGGCAGCCAGAGAGGGACTGCTCATAAGGAACTGGAGTGACAGGACAAAGGGCAATGGCTTCCCACTGCCAGAGGGCAGGGTTAGATGGGATATTGGGAAGGAATTCTTCCCTGGGAGGGTGCCCTGGCACAGGTTTCCCACAGAGCACCTGTGGCTGCCCCAGCCCTGGAAGTGTCCAAGGCCAGGCTGGATGGGGCTTGGAGCACCCTGGGAGAGTGGAAGGTGCCCCTACCCATGGCAGGGGGGTAGAACAAAATGAATTTTAAGGTTCCTTCAAACCCAAGCCAGTCTGGCATTCTATGACTCTATAAAAGCTGTGCATGCAAGTAAAGCAAAAAACGAATTTATTCCCCACTTTTCATGGGCAGGAAGGTGTTCAGCCATGCCCAGGAAAACAGGGCTCCATCACTTTGGAAGAAAAACACCATCACTCCCAACATCCCCCCCTTCTTCCTTCTTCCCCCAGCTCTAAACACTGAGCATGATGCCATAGGGGTGGAATATCCATTCCTGGCTCAGCTGGCCTGGCTATGTCCCCCCAGCTCCTGTGCACCCACAGCCCACTGGTGGGTGGGCAGCAAAAAAGGCCTTGGCTCTGTGTGAGCCCTGCTCAGCAATAACTGAAACACCCCTGTGTTATCAACCTTTTTTCCCAGCAAAAACCCAAACCATGGCACCCCCATGAGCTACTCAGAAGAAAATTAACTTTCTATCAGCCAAAACCAGCATGAACTCTTAAAATATCTTCTTAGAATATGCCAAAAGTTTCTCTAAACATAAAAGCAGAGAAACAAATTAGCAATGATTGACTTCCTACTCTGGAGAGAAAAAGGGCAATCTCATGGGTTTAAGATAAATAAGGAGAAGTGTTTCCTGTACATAAGGATTAGGGGAATCACTGTGAGGTATAAACCGCAGCAGGGAATGCAGTATGGAGATAACAGATCTCCCCTGGGCTGCTAACATTGGTTAAGTAAAAAAGCAGCCATCAAACTTGATATGAAAAATTATAATATTGACAAGTAGGTAGCAATGCAACTTCTAATGTTCATAATAACTATTTGTTTCTGATCATCAGATGGAGACTTTCCCAGAGAGAGAGAGAAAAAGAGAAAAAACAAACCATTCTGCCTGTCAGCTCAGTTCAGCTGCAATAAAAATTTCCCAATTGCAGGGAGGCACTCCAGAGGGCTGTGCAGAGTGACAGCAACTCATCCGGTAGAAAGAAAGGCAAAAAGTGAAATGTTCTCCTCTATTAAAAATTCAGACCAGACCTGATGCCTCATTCTGTAACTGTGAGGAACTTAAAGCCCATCCAATCCCATCCTTTACCACGGGCAGGGACCTTCCACCATCCCAGGCTGCTCCAAGCCCCATCCAACCTGGCCTTGGACACTTGCAGGGATCCAGGGGCAGCCACAGCTTCTCTGGGCACCCTGTGCCAGGGCCTGCTCACCCTCACAGGGAGGAATTCCTTTCCAATGTCCCATCTAACCAATATCCCTCTGGCAGTGGGAAGCCATTCCGCTTGACCTATCACTCCAAGGTCTTGTCCAAAGTCCCTCTCCAGCTCTCTTGGAGTCCCTTTAGGCACTGGAAGGGGCTCTAAAGTCTCCCTGGAGCCTTCTCCTGTCCAGGTTGGACATCCCCAACTCTCCCAGCCTGGCTCCACAGGTCCCTCACAACCAGGGAAATCGGCATTTCCAGGCTGAGCCCCAGGCACTGCCCTGTGCACCTGAACCAACGGAGATGCTCAGGGCAAGGTGAGACTTGGCAGGTGTGGGGTTGCCGCTCCCTGGCACCTGTGGATACACCTGGAGCACTGGAGAACAACATGGAAGTGCATTCACCCAGACTGCACCAGAGAGAAAAACATCTAACTGCAGCCTTTACGTGCTTTTCACAAACCTCCTACTGATCCTCATTTCTTTTTCCCAACACAAACACAAGCAGACAATAAAAGCTGATTTATAGGTTGAACCAGCACAGGCACATGACAAAAAGCTTCTCCCTTGTTATGAAATAACACTATCAATATACAGAGGATTCATTTTCCATCTGGCATCAAATGATAGATGGAAAATAATGTCCAGCAGGTCTGATGCAATGCAGGACAGCCTGAAAATGTTGGCAAGAGACAGCAAGGAGGCTGATGAAATGGTTGATTGTTTCTCCCATTCTGTGCATAGTGCTGCACTGTTAGCAAAGTTTACTGACTTAGTCATTTACTCGAGGCTCAACAAAAATCTACTGTTTCTACAAATGCAATTCAAAACTCCAGTTGGCAATATGAGTTTAAGGGTTTAACACTGCACTTGCACACCTTGATTTAGGACCCAGGGTTCACCAGGTCCTTCTGTCACCACCAGTGCTCAGTTTATGCACTGACCTGACCCCTCATCAGTGCCCCGCACTCACAGCACCTTTTCTTTTGCCAGTTTACAATCACCAAGACTGATACCTGCAGAAAAATAATGAAGATTTATTAACTGGATGTAACCTATTACAGACTTTCCCCTGAAATAGGAAGGTCACACCGCGGCAGCCTCATCAACAGGACAGATGAAGTGCATCCAGCAATGTCCCACCAAGGGAACAGAATTCCTCACCAAGGCAACAAGTTACTGCTTTTTTATTCCCCTCCCTCTGAGACCCAGGATATTCATGTTAAAGAGCAAAACCAAGCTAACTATAAAGGGTATTTCCTCACAATACTGGAATAAAGACAGTAATCTGAAAAAGTATATTTGATCCTCATAAAGAGCTTCTTACCACTGTGGCAATGGCAGCTTTGCCAGTGCTATCTGATTAAATTCAGCAATTTAAATAAAGCTGGCTATGCCCATACAGAATACACACCTCTTTCCTTGGCAGAAGGTCAGAGTGGGCAGATCTGATCAGGGAAAAGGGAAAAAAAAATTCTGGCAAAAGATGAGCTGCGGCAAATATAAGCAAGATATTTTTCTCTAGAGACAGGAAAAAGCAATGTTCCTTGCTAAAATAGACAATACTGAGCTAAATAAAGTTTTAAGGCAGGTGACACCTATGAGTTACACCTTCTCTTCACCTGTGTTAAATTAAGCTACAAACAGTTATGTGAAAGCCTGCAACAGGAGTAAGTGCTGCAGACAACAAAGTTTGGCTGTGTTCTCTGTTCTACCATTTTCTGCAAAAGTACTTATAAAGCTTTCAGAAAATCCCACACACTTCAGCAAAGCATAAAAGCAAGAGCTGCCGTATCCCTTTGGATTTAAAAAAGCTTTTATTTCTCAACTTTTGCTCTTAGGCAGTTAAATCAAACTTGGTTTCAAATTCCCACGATTTCAATTCCTGCATTTATATTATGAGAAGTCCAGCTTTTCAATTATAAATGCAGAAAACAGCATAAGGACAAGAGTATTTCTGAGGGAGTTCTGCCACAGAATCTGATCCACTTGCAACCACCAGAACTTCTGAGCTGAACTGATCACCCACATTTCCTGGTGTACCTCTGGAGCAAACCCTGTGCCAAGCACCCCTCACTTACTGCCGGCTCATCCGTGCTCAGTGCTCCCTGCACCACGATCCCGAAATCCTGCTGGAGCAGAGGGAAGCACCAAAGCACAGCAAAGCTTCGGGTTTAAACTCTTTGAGCAGCGATGGTCACTCCCCCAAAACCCGGGCGGCTGATTCATGTAAATATTTCAGGTTAAAAGTCCCTCCAGCTGATTCATGGCAAGTTTGAATATAATCTGTGCGGTAACAGCTTAAAGTCTCCTCTTTTCAGTAAAAGCCTCCCGAATATCTCTCTCTCTCTCTCTCCAGATTCCTTATTCAGGCAGTTTTTGCAGGAATTGTGCGGTAGAAAAGGCTCAGTTTTATTAAACCCTTGAGGCCATTTGGTAAAACACCTGCTGCCACACATCCCTTAGACAGGCAGAGCAATTAGCCACCAGAATTTTTGGTTATGTACATAAATACGTGCACACGGATTCCCAAGCCCAGGAGTCCTAGGACTTGGGCCCGAACAAATTTACAGTAACTGAGGATACAATGAGTCATTTTGACACATCAATGCATTGCTAAAGAACCCAAATAAGAACGACCACTTTCCTTCCGTGCTCAGGTGCCATGGCCAAGGCATTACATGTTTATGGAACCTGGAGATGTTACCCTCTGTCAGCCCAAATATTAAATCAATTTATTCTATTTCTTACCACTTTCCCCTAAGATACAGCTGGATTGCTCAGAGACTTCTCTGAACACATTTTCACAAAACAGCAGAATTAAATATATCACGTATTATCAATAATATATGATTTTTAATGCAAATAGAGTCTAAACAAGCAGGAAACTATTTTTCTCCTGACTCATGCCAGTGATAAAACACATTTTCCTGACACGTCTGAAAGTGTGAACGAAAGATGCCTTTAGAGGGCTCTTGATTAAAAACAAACCAAGCAATACAACACCAAAAAAAAAAATCCAAGTTGTCACTAATTTACTAACTTTTGTATGCAAAAACTTGTTATTACTTTTAGTTTGGGGGCAAGATTTTATTTTTTTTTAATGCTCAATTATCTCATCTGTCTACATACAGGTACAATAAAGCACCTGTGGCTGGTAAAAAGGCTGGGGGAATGTAAACATCAAGAGCCTCTAATCACCAGGAGGTGATGTCCCACACCAGGTGAGGCTGGTGGCCATCATCAGGACAAAGAACAGGTTTATATATTTTTTGATATAATTTATATGATTTGTATATGTATAATTTATAAATTAGCTTTTATAATTACCCTCTGTGTGTTTACCACAGCAACTGTCCACTGTGGATCTCTCGAGATGAGCACTGGTGTATTATCAGTGTGTTTTGAAATACACAAGTTTTAATTAATTTAATTAAAAATTAAAAATTCAGCAGAGACAATATCCAGCCTAAACCAAAACTCCTCTCCTCATTTACAGAGCTTTTAGTTCACTACAAAAAGTTATCTGACATTTCACCCACGGCAAAAAGCACCTACTTGTTCTGACTCTTATTTTAGAAAGGCTGCGAGCAGCTCAAAACTCCACCTTCCCTCTCTGGAAGGGATCCCAACAAGTAACAGCTCACTCATTCCCAGCTCATCTGCTACAACTCTGCCCTACAACTCCAACTGCCATTCATTTCTAACCAATTGCACGGCAGCAGCTCGGAAAACTAACAATAGATGGCACATTTTTGAAAGCTGAATGCAGCTACAGGAGCTTTCAAAATAATAACAATGAAAAAACTCAAACCAAACCCAAGAAACAAACCCAAGGAGGCTGCATTGGAATGCGATTAAATTTGCAAGGAAATACTGCCACGTTGAGAGAGAGGTTCAGACTCCAGGTCCAGCAGCAGTTTGTGTCCAGTGTGCAAGGGCAGAACCAGGCTTGGCAAAGCTCAGGTGTCCTCACCCAGCACTGGGGATCTTTCCCAAAGTCTGGGATGATTCAGGCTGGCATGGGGTCCTTGCCAGGGGCACTATCTGCCATCCCCACGGGGCACTGCCCTATCTCACCACAACAGCTGCTGGAAGCCTGTTCAGATAAAGCCACAGCTGAATTTTCTTGTGGAAGGGCAGAGATGCTCCTTTGTGCCTGAGTGCCTAAGGGAACATTATCAGTGTTGTCCTTAGAAACAACAGAGTTCTCCAAATCAGACGCACGGTTTAATTCTCATTAAGAGAATTAAGATACAGACAATAAGAAAAAGCAAAACAAACATAAGGCTCCTTTCACAGTGCAGCTGCATTAGTAACTGCAAGTAATACTGAGTAATCCGAAACCAAAATAAACACGGGAGTTTTATTTAGCACAATTACAGCTCTTTGGAAAACACCTCCTGATTTATTTTGAGGGAGGCAAGAGCAGGGGCTACAATTTCATCGAGGTGAGGCCAACCATTAGCACTGGCAATTCATGTCAGCAGAGAACCTGATACCTTATTTTCAAGAACTGAAAAACAGCCCATGATTTCAAACCAACCAAGGGGACACTGGCAAGACACCTCTTGCTTTGTTTACATGCCTGGATAAATATTTTACATGTCAAGCATAGTTATAACACTTTCTAAGAATATTCCATTACATTCTTTCTTCTAGGACTAATAATTCTTCCACAAAAATATTTGGCTAGTGCTGTGTTACAGCAAAATCAGCCAGGAACTGGAGCCATACTTTGTGGGAGTAAAAATGGGAAAATACCACCAAAAAAATATACAAAATTGAAAAAGCAGAGAAGATGCCTATTTCAACACACATAATGAGGTGTTTGTGCTGAGGCAAGGTGCCCATCTGGGCCATGGATAAGGTCACTCTTGAAAGGGTAAGTTCTAAAATTGAAGTGTATTTCAGAACAGGCCCCTCCAGCTTGTTTTTACCTTGACAAGCAAGAACTCAACAATATTCTAGCCAAAACTGTAGCTGGTTTCTTGTCTATCTCAAAGATAACATGCAAAAGAAATGCCAGGACTTTAAAACAATTATTTATTTCAAGGAAATGGTCTTCAAAGCCTCTCCTTGTGAGGAATATTCACTCTCCTTCTGAATAATCCAAGAGATTCTCAAATAAATTAGCATATTGCAGCAGTAGAGCTTATGCATGATTTTAATAAATCCTTAACAAGAAGATAGGTTTTCCTACAGAGTCTGCTAATTAAAGGGTCTATAAATGCCCAAAAGCAGCTCCCGATGATTTCAACTCAGTCCTGAGCAGATGTGACCACACCGTGACATTTTAGAGCTCTTAATGTGGATTGCATGAAATGAGGTGGCTTTTGTCAGTCTGGCTGAAGACACAAGACATCACCTCTTGCTGCTAAACCTAGAGCACGCCTGCCATGAGCACAAGTCCCAGCAGGCCCCGCCCCAGCAGGGGAATGTTTCCTCCAGTCCGTTGTGCCAGGCACGGCCTGGGCAGCACAAGGGGCTGGAATGCTCCTTGTCAGGGCTCCAGCTGCTCCAGGAAGAAGTAAAGCCTTTAAGGCTCATGGCTCTCAATCCAGTTCACAGGAGGTTTTGTTTTGAGTTGTTATTTTTACTTCAGCTGTGACAGCCTTCTAATTAAAGATAGCACTTAGTGTCTGCAGCACACAGGGTGAGAGGCTGGAGAACACTCTATTTTCTGCATTAAGAATTGCTTCATCTCTCAGAAATGCAATAATTCCACTCTTCAAGTGGTGAAGTGGCATTTCCCATAGCTGTTTATAACACCTTTAAAATGCTCTTGGAATGACTTAACAGCACAAAGTGAAGACATACAGAGGTGCCACAGCCATGGCATATTAACCAATTTTCTGAACACAATTGATTTTCAAAACCAACTTTTAAAAGGAGAGGCCCATGATCTTTGCAAAGAACATTTTGTAATAGGGACATCTGACAGACAGGACACCACTTAAATATAGCACAGCCCTAATGCACAAAGCTCTCCACAGCTTTATCAATAAACAAACCCAGTTTCCCCCTTGCTTGGCTAGCACAAGGTAACAGAAATCATTAGACTGGTTTCACTTCAGTATCTTGTGCAGTGCATTCCCAGCTGACCTTCTCTAACCCAGCTGTTTATCACTCTCCTTGGGCCTGACAGCAAAACTGCACGTGAACACAGCTCCTTGCATCAAATACATCATTTTGGTCTTTCTGAGAGCCACCTTGTTCAGCCCTGCAAGGGGACTTCCATCCCCAGAACACTGGGAGCAGTGACAGAGCTGTCACAGCACCCTTCCCACCCCACCCAGCACGTCTGACCATGGCCTCACCCTGAGCCTGAGGTGGGACAGGAGCAGACATGCTCCAGCCCCATTACTGGATGTGAAACAGGAGGGAATGCTGGGAATGAGAAAGCTCCTCTCCCATGTGCCCAAGAAGTGCTCATGATCAATATTGTTCCCCATTAGTGCAGCATCCAAATCGATGGCTTCGACCGCACTCAAAGGGAGGTTTGAAATCTCTGTGCAGCACAGCTGAGTCCAGGGATCAGCAGCATTTGGAGTAAAAGCTAAAACCTGCCTAGTCTCAAGTGACTCAAACATCAGCTCATTTACACACGCTTAGGATGGATCTCAGCAAAGCCTGGATATGGGCAAAACCTTGTGGTCTTTAGGTGCTTTACATTAAAGCTGAATCACTTCTCAAATATACCTGAATCACCTGATTTGCGCATGACTGAATAATCTTATGATTTTTCATATTTGTAAATTGGTCAGTCTGAAGAGGAAAAGAAAAATTACATCCTATAGAAAAAGGCCAGGTTGTGCTCATATATAAGAGAGAAACTCCATGGATTTAAGAAATCAAATTTTAACAGCACATCAAAACCTGAAATTTTAATAATCTCTATTTCTTTTCTATTCCTTAGCTGGACTCCTTTCCCAACACAGGCAGTGAAGTCTTTTTTCCAAAATCCCTATCAGTTTAAAGGCCTTTGTTATGTACACATCCATCTCCTGAGGCTGTATCAGCCTCTGACACCTGACCAAGGACTTCTCAACAAGCATTAGACTACAGGGAAGCCTGCAAGTGCCTGGCGGAACATTTCCATCAATGGATTAGGGAACTCATTCATAACCACCAACTGCCACAGCAGATAACATTCCAGACAGACAGAAGCTTTTCTGTGGGTAGAGATTATGTAACACCACGCTTTTTAATCCACTGGCCCAGAGGAAGAAGAGATGAGCTCACTTTCACAGAGGTTAAAGCTTCCTTACTCTGTTTTTCTCCGTTGTTTGCTCCAGTTATGTTGAATTAGCAGATGATACTGAGCACATGAACTGAGGGACTTGGAAAGTCCACCCCGCTCATCTCCAGCCCATCAGAAACTCTGCTGCTGCTGCCATCAGTTTCTCCCTTCCTGCCTTTTCCCTGCTCACATCTTTTGTGGACCTCTCACTCCAATTTATCCAAGTTACCAGAATAACCTGAGAACTGCAGCAATTCAGTTATAAAACAGGCACCACTTAGAGAAAAATAATGTCAATGATTATTAAACTGAGCAAATCGCTCAAACTGGGGCAGATGCTTAATCCTGGCAGTTTACAGGACATCCAATGGCATCATGTGGACTCACAGATTCATTTCAGGTGACCAGCTGCTGTCCCAGCACAGCGAGCCACAGGGTTGGGCTCCAAGGGACTCAGCTATGCCTTCTAGACCAGGAATTACATTTATTGAAAACCCCTCTTTTATCAAACATGGCCTTGTTATTTACATCTGCCTCATCTGTTTTGCAAAGCTATGTTGCCAAAACTTTGCATACAAGCCATGTGGCAGCAGCAATCATTAACTGTTACACACCACTTCTCATTGCTGTCACAAGGTTCAGTTCTCCTGTTTTTATGGCTGCCAAGCTCTGCTTCCTTCTGAAAACTTCCTGATTCAATGGACTAAACTCTGACACCCAACACAGGTCAGGGATGTCACACTGTTTTATGGGAGCTGGTCGGGAACTGCATTCATTTCCCAGTTCTCGGAACACACGCTGTTGCCACTGAAAGCATGACTGACTAATAAACTCTAATCTAGACTATTTGTCCACAAATTGCAGAGGCAGACCTGACACAGAGCTGTGCTTTCATTTCTCTATCTTTAGTCCATTTCCATCACCCCTTCTTTATTGCTCCTTTTGGCTACTTCTGTATTGAATCTCAGGCAGCTTTTTATTCTTACAGTAAATAGCTGAGTAATTCTCGAGTCACTCTGACAGAGCGGTATATATGACTTGTTACATTTTATAGTTCACAAGGGTATTTCTATATTTGTGTGTTCAGTAGCAAAACCAATGACTGAACATTCGTGCTCCCAGGAGCAATCCATGGATTAACACCACTTTTAATAGCTGCACATAACACATTTGAGGTTGTTCTGAGGGCAAGAAGAAAAAAACAATCGTAAATTGCAGAAGAAATTACTGAATGTTGAGCTTCAGCAACTACATCCCATGTTCAGTGCTGCTTCCAAGGCTAACAGACATTGATTTTCCTTCTCAATTTCAGGCCTATGCTTATGGACCAGCTGCCCTTCAAAAGTCCTTAGTCCTCTTTTGTACTCCACAAAGTGGATCCAAAGCCCCCAGGGGTCTGTGTAAAGTCTCTGCTGAGGCTGGAGGACACATTGTGACTGCAAATTAGAACTGGAACAAGACACAGGAGGAGAAATGGTTGTGAAAACTGATGGAACAACACAGGCAAGGCAGGTCCCAGGACTTCGGCTACTTCAGCACCTGTAATTATTGCCCTGTACCACTCCCAAAACACATCCACCTCCCATTACCTGGATTACAAGTCCCTGCTTCTCTGTACTGTCATGGCTCAGAACAGAACAGGGAGGCTGTTCAGCAAACAATTCACATGGCAAGGCCATCCAAAAGCCAGAGACCCAAAATTGTACCAACCTTGGCAAAGATGGTCCAGCAGTGCTACCCGACTGTCATGTTGGAATCAGAGGGGACATTGGGACCAGAAACCTGAAATCAGAGTGGCTTTCATCAGCAGCCTGGCCAGGTCTCCCCAAAAACCCAGATATTACAATCACATTGTTTCTATAAAAATGTTAATGTTAGCAAATTGGTAATTTCTAAACTTTATGTTAGCTCTGGTTATGCTATTTATGAATAAAGTGAAGAAAAAAAATGCTGATGGCTCCCCACCCTTTTACATTTTCACCCACACAAAAGGTGTTACGCTGCTTGTCTGGATGTGGGTTAAATTAGCCAGTAATGATCCTCTGGCTAAGTTCACTTTTTATTAAGAAACTCATTTAAAAATCAGGAGATCCTTTAGACAGCTCAAGTGACCTTTATCAGCAGGCACCAACTCAGCATTTTTCTTCTAAAGAAAGACTCATTATCCACACACTCCTCTGGGATCTCCAAGCAGAACACAGCAGTTCCAGAGTCCATCCCAAGGTGAAGCTTTAGGGAGACTCACTTTGCATTTATTAAGCAGGATTTGACTTTCTAGAAGGAGGAAGAGTTCCTGACAGTGGCTTTGGCAAGCACAGGCACCAAACAGAGAGCACACAGGTGCTATTTCAGGGAGCGCTGCAAGGCTCCTTTCCCCAGTTATTTGGCTGCTGAGCTGGCCTCTCATCATGCAGTGACTTTCCTAACAGACTCTGCAACTCTTGTGATGCAATTATTAATCCAGTCCCACTGCTGGGCCAATGTCCCTTTGCAATCACAGCTTCTGGCAAAGGGGGACGAAGGTGTTGTTAACTACAGCACCGGAGCCTTATGGCAAATTCATTACAAAGGGTGACATGTTATTTACTTTTCTCTACACCCGAATTTTCTACTTATGGGTTTTCAGGTAAAAATAGCAAGACTTTTAAACAATATTATACTTCAATTCTCCTGACTGCACTGCTACTCAGTGAACTGAACACTTGGCTGCCTGTCACGGGCACATGGAATGAGTTCAAGATGAGGTCGAGTGACAAACACATGGCCCAAACTTGGGGCTGAAAGCATCAACCAGGAAAATGAGATGTTGATTCTTACTTCTCATGACCTGTAAAGACAGACTGAGTCACCACACAAAAAAAATGTTACAATATCCTGAACAGAAAACTCCAAGCAAGTGGTTATGAAACCTCTTGGATTCTGAGAAGGCAGGACTGAACATGCCAAAACATGAAGGTACTTCAAAGAGTCTGAGGTAATATCAGATTTATGATCAAATCAGCTGAAGTAAGAGGGTTTCTCAAGTCTGATGGTTAAAAATACTTTGGGGATGCAAATACAGATTACTGGTGTGCAGAGCTCAGGTAAGGCCATCTCTGGAGCACAGGAAAACAAAGTGTAACTTTGAGTTCTTTTATACTGGACACATCCAACAACTCTAGATGGATCTTAGGTGATACATTTCTGTTAGCACAACCGGTGATGAGGCTTCTGGAATTACTGTCTTATCTGCCACTCCAAGAACTGTCTCAAAACCTTTCCAGAAAATCAACAACCCAAAGAAACTGAATATGGGGTTTTCTCTGCCTGTAGGTACATGCAATGTACATCAAACAGCTCAAATGACTTTGCTGCTTGGTTCTCACTACTGTTAAGAAGGATAGAAATGACCAGTTTGGTTCTTTCACCTACAACTTCTTCCAGCTGCCCCTGCAGCTTGACTGAGCTCACTGAACTCCACTCATTTTTAGAGAATAACTACAAAACAGAAAGCTTTCAAAAATAAAATGATGGAATGAACTACTACCAGAAAGATCATTCCTTTCAAGCCCAAATCAAACACAAAACTCATCCCCTTTAATTCTGGCAGCAGAAGCCAGCATCAAAAGATATCAAAAAGCATTCCACGTGCTGCAAATTTGTCTGTCTTGAATCAAACACCAATAAATCAGCACATGCCTACTTCCATGATAGCAGAACTTACTTTAACCTGTCCTTAATTGCTTTAAGATAAGCTGAAATTAGTCTAGACACAGTCTTCTGTGCAGGTTGGTTTACATAAACTGCTGCATTTCAGCTGTAAGATCAGAACACAGATGTTATTATGGAAAATAAAGACAATTGTTGTACAGGCTGCTTTGCAGAAGAGCATTTGTTAGTGATGTAAATACAGAGTTACGTTATAAACAGGGCATTTATTTTAGTAAAAGGTGACTGCTTCCCTAAACAGCATAAATAATAATAAAGGCACATGGGAGTCCAGTCTGAAGAATAATAACTCTGACAAGCAGCTTTGCCTACACAGTAACCCACAGTTCCTGACCCCAACAATTCACTGTTCTGATGCTCAGATCACTGAAAACACTGCTGTGAACTGAGCAATAAGGTATTTATAACCCTCAAATCCAGGTGACTGTGAGCAGTGCAGCTTCACAGCCCCTGCACAGGGTAAACAAGGACACAACAGGGAAAGCTCAGCCTTCCCATTGATTCCCAGACGTGACTTCCTTCCGATGAACTGTTTGTGATTGCTGCTAATGCCAGCAGGAAGGATTGGGACTGAGGTGAGGATAAGGCTCTCACAGGGACCATAGGTGAACTTTCTGCCTTAAAGCCATAATCTACAGCTACAACAGGATTTGGGTTGCAGCAACCCTGGCAAAGCAATTCAAACCACTCTCCCTACAGAGGTTCTCAACCTCCCAGGTTTACAGAATCCCAGAATGGTTTGGGTGAGAAGAGACCTTAAAGATCACCCTGTTCCACCCCCTGCCATGGGCAGAGACACCTTCCACTATTCCAGGTTGTTCCAAGCCCCATCCAGCCTGGCCTTTAAGAACTTCCAGGGATGGGGCAACCACAGCTTCTCTGGGCAACCTGTGCCACCACCTTCACAGGGAAGAGCTTTTACTTAACAGCCAGTCTAAATCTACTGTCAGTGTGAAGCCCTTCCCCCTTGTCCTATCACTCCAGGACCTTGTGAACAGTTTCTCTCTGTCTTTCTGGAGGCTCCATTCAGCTGCTGGAAGGCCACAATACGGTCACCCCAAAGCTTCTCTTTTCCAGCCTGAACAATACCAAATCTCAGCCTTTCCTCGCAGCAGAGCTGCTCCATCCCTCTGATCATCTTGGTGGTCTCCTCCAACACCTTCATCTCCTTCCTGTGCTGGACCTCAGGGCTGGAGGCAGCTCTGCAGGTGGAGTATCCCCCCCTCCCCAGCTGCCCACACTGGGGGCTCAACCCAGGGCTCAGGGGGTTCTGGGTCCAGCACATGTGACCAGGGCATGTCCAGGAACTCATCCCCAAGTTTTTCTCCCAGGGCTGTTCTCTATCTCTTCATCCCCAGTCTGGACTGATACCAGGGGCTGACCTGACCTCGATGCAGCACCTGCACCTTGGTCTTATTAAACCTCATATCCAAGACTGTTTGCGTTATTATCATCCCTTCCCTGAAGGGCCTCAGGTCACTGAGATGGCAGTACAGAGACAGGCAGGATCACAGCTGACACAAAAATGTGCCTATGAGCAGAGGTGGGCTGAGGTTTCACCCACTTAGGTCTTCTCACCTACTCACCCATTTAGGGGAAAACCCCTTAGAAACTCCTGCTCCTTTCAAAGCACTGTGGGGCCAGCAAGGATGGAGGAAAAGGAAGGTTAACTCAAGCCTAAAACATGCTTAAGAACAACACTGCACCAGCCTACAGTGCCAGAACACGCGTAGGAGGGCAGTGTGTGACCAGCCAGCACCCCGAGGGGAGGCTGGTTCCATTCTGGGGGTGGTGGGCACAGCAGCAGCCTCTCCACAGGACACTGGGCAGCCCTGGACTCACACACAGCCCAGGAAAAGGTGAACATGTCAGGGAGACAAGGATGCAGTGCTAACCTAGGGATAACAGCCTCAGCCCCCTGCCAAACACAGAGTGTAGGAGACACCCCAAAGACCCCCTTTCTAAGGAAACACTAAAAAGGTGGCAGCACCCCCACCGCCACAGATGCCTCCCGTCGGTGCACACAATGTGCTGTCCCCAAAGCTCCCCAGACCCCTCCAAAGCACATTCACAACAAGAGAGTGCCCTGTGACTCCCAGACACACCCCCAGCCCCACGGCCTCCTCATCCATGCCCCCTGACACTCTCTTCCATGTCCCTAGATACCCCCCGAGCCTCCTCCAAAGCCCTTTCACAACAACGGAGCCCCTTGAGACCCCCTGCGAGCCCCTCAGCCCCCTCCCCCGGGTTTCCTGTGACCCCCACGCCCCTCTCGGCCCCGCACCTTCCTCTATGCCCGCTGGGCCGGGAAAGCCCCTCCCACCCAACCCCCTTTTCCGGACGCATAGCGCACCGCGGGCGCCCCCAGGCCCGTAACCACCCTCAAAGCACAGAGAAGGCCGAGAAGAGCCCCAGAAGCTCAGAGAGGACCGGGAAGAGGTCCCCAGAGCCCCGGAGGGGCCCAGGCAGCCCCCTCGCCCTTTGAGGCCTCACTCACCGCGTCCCCGCCGCGGCCGCTCCCTCAGGCGGGCGGTGGGCGGGGCCCCGCCGCGGAGTCCCCGCCCAGCGCCCACGACGCCACGTGATTGGATCCGCTCCGTGATTGACTTCCCCAATTGGCCAATGGGAAACGACGGTGCGTGAGAGGGCGGGGCGCGGGAGGCGGAGCCCGCGGGGAGCGGAGCCCGCCCACTCCAGCCTGGTGCCCGCCCTGTCCAGCCTGGTGTCCGCCCACTCCAGCCTGGTACCCGCCCAGTCCAGCCTGGTGTCCGCCCAGTCCAGCCTGGTACCCGCCCAGTCCAGCCTGGTGTCCGCCCAGTCCAGCCTGGTACCCGCCCAGTCCAGCCTGGTGCCCGCCCAGTCCGTGCCCACAGCCCCTTTCGTCCGGAAAAGTGCCTCCCAGTCCCATCCCAAGTCTATCCCTGTCTCCTTCTAGTCCATCTCCGTATATCGCAGTCTATCCCAGTGTCCCCCAGTGGTTCCCAGTGCCCTTCCAGTGCCCCTTTTGTTCCTAAAAGTACTCTTTTTGTCCCTCCCGGTCCCATCCAATCCTGTCCTAGCGCCTCCCAGTCTATCCCAGTGCCTTAGCAGTCCACTCCCAGTGCCCTTTTTGTCTCTAAAAGTGCCTCACAGTCCTTCCCAGTCCTGTCCAATCCCTCCCAAATCCCATTCAATCCCCTCCAAGTCTATCCCAGTCACTCCCAGCTCCTCCCAGTCTATCCCAGTGCCCTCCAAGTGTATTCCAGTCACTCCCAGTCCATCCCAGTGTCCCATTTGTTCCGAAAAGTGTCCTTTTGGTCGGTCCCAGTCCCTTCAAAGCCCCTCCAATCCCCTCCCAGTCTATCCCTGTGCCTCCCGGTCCCTCCCAGTCACCGGTAGACCCCCGCACCGTGTGTGTCTACGCATCACAGGGTGTGCGCGGGGGCAGGTGGGCACCCTCCAGGTGTGCGCCCGCCTCCCGGTGCTCCGGGACCGGTGCGCAGCTTCCCCTCCTTCCCCCCCGAGTCCCCCGGCCGCGCCCGGTGGAGAAAAAGGATGAACCCCGATACTGGAGCTGCTCCCGGCGTGTCCCGGGATCCGTCCGCCCTCCAGCCGCGTGCCCGCCCCCGGGGCCGCGCTCAGCCCCCAAGGCTGAGGAGGTTTCCCGGTGCTGTCCCGGTCTCGGGCGGAGCGGGATCTCCCGGGCGGAGCGGGCCGAGCCGCGGGGTGACGGCCCCGGGAGGGGCGGGGGGAGAACGACCCGGCCCCGGGCGCTGCCCCCGGCGCTCTCCGGCTCCCGGGGCTCCGGCTCGTTTCGATTTCGGTTCTCGCAAGGATCGCGCCGCAGCGGCCGCGGGGACGGAACCTGAGCGCTCCGGACACCGCGGCAGCGCCGGGCTCCGCTCGCACCGGGGCGGGGAGCGGCCGCCCACGGCCACCGGCCATGCAGGTAGGAGCCGCCCGGCCCCGGGCCGGGCCCTTGTCCTCCCTCCTCCCCGTTCCCCCCCGGGATTTCTCCCCTCAGTTAGGGCTGGAAGTTCATGCCCGGGGGGGTGACCCCCTCTCCCGCCTCCAAACGGCTTCACAAAGCCCAGAACAGCCGGCGGCCTCTCTTCCCCCCATTTGGTTCTGAGCAAAAAGCTGCTCTCATACATCTGGGGTTCCTTTTCCTTTTCACCCCCCTTTTTCTCACGTTCCCACTCGAACACCCCCAAGGACAGTATTTCCTCCTGAAGCAAAGAAAAGCCGTCTCAGAAATGTCTGAAAGCAGTTAAACAGGGATAAAAGCGAGAACATAAAATCAGTATAACATAATAAAAATTCAGAATGTATCTCAAGGCCTAGAAACCTTTAGGAGCAAGAAAAATACCAGATTTGTTATGGTTTTACTGTATATCTCGTTTGTAAGAGAGTCACACTGATGGGAGAAAATTAAAATAACTTTTAGATAGTTCTAGACAAAATACACTGCTAATTTCTTTCACTTTTATTTTCCCCATAGCTTATTGCTTAGAATGAATCTGAAAGACAGTTTGCGTTGCTGCCAAGCCTGCTCAGAGTTTATTCTGGAGTCTCACTGTTCTCTTCACGTAGTGTCATGCTTGCTTTGCTAAATCCAACCCAGTGACAGCCAGTGACCACCAACCTGTGCTTCTGCTGAAGAAACCCCCTCAGCAGCCTGCTGCCTTCCTCCTACTGTAACTCCCAGGGAAGCATTTTTCCCTGGAGTGATGCAGTGTATTGCTCCTGTCTCCTGGTCTCCTGATTTTGGGAACTTCAGCTTTGCATTTAAGATGTGTCCAACTCCCATCTCCTCACCCCTGATTTTCAGAGGGCTCAGCTCCTCTGCCCGCACACACAGTCGAGGGGTGGCTGCTCTAAATCACTTCCAAAAGCCTGCTTGAGCCTGAAGTGCTCAGAGTTGGTAACTGCTTCAGAAAATACCATTTGACAGCAAAATTGTTAATTTTCCAGTGAGTGAAGCTGAGAAATTGCTGGGATTCACATTAATGTATTTTTAAGGGGAAACGTTATCTGCTTGGCTGCCAGTAATATTTCAAGATCTCGATGGAGCTGGAAGCAGGATCTGAGCTCCCTTGTGGCTCACATGCCCTGGCTGGGAGGGAGGGGGAAGTAATTCTTGAGGCGCAGGAACTCCATGGCTGGTGAGCAAGAGGAGCTTGCATCTCCCTAAACCATGGGATGGCCATTTCCACTTATGCCCAAATGATCACTGGGGTTAGAGTGAGAGACCTCTCTTCATACGGTGTTTTTAAGACAAAGTCAAAGCACTATTGCCAGCTTTATTTTCACAGCTCTAAAGAACTGAAGTGCTCTCCTAAAACCTTGAGCATCCAACAGGTTGCTGCAGGAACAGGGAGCCACAGGCACTGCAGGCTCTGCCAGTCTTGGCTCCATCTTCTACTTCCCTGCAGCCATGGGGAGTGGGGATGGGTGACCCCCATCCAGGGCCTGAATGAGGGCAGGTTCCTCTGCTAAGGAGCTGTAGAAAGAGAGGGATCTCTTGCTACTAACGCTGACTTGGGCGACCAGAGACTCATTCTGGGGCTGGGATAAGGAAAAGTGTGAGGAAGATGTATGGAAGAGCTGCAGACAGCACATCACATCACACTGCTATGAGAAACCAGTTAGGAAATACCGGAGCCAGTGGAGGCATCTCCAAAGCAAAGGCAGGACCAGAGGTGGGTGTTTCCCCCCACTGATGTATCTGATCTCTTCCCCAGGGCAAAGTGGCCATCAGCTCTTCCAGCCCCGTGGTGGCAGTGTCCTTACCACCCCCATCCCAGGCCAGACCCTCACCCGTCAGCACTGGGGAGATCTTCAAGCTTCCAGGGAGGCTGAGTGAGTAGAGGTTAAGCAAGTCAGTGGTGCTCAAAAAGGAGTTCCCGTGGGTGGGACATGGGGGGTGCAGCCTTGGTGTCCCACCCAGGGACCATTCCCTGCTGACAAGGGGGACAAAGCATCATCAGGGTTCATTTTCTATTTGTGGTGTTTTTGACCTGTGAGTGCTCAATATAGAGGGAAAGTTTGGTGATGGAGATGAAGCCCCACCCTGCCACTCAGCAGTTTTGAGGACAGAGTTGTTTCAGAGGCTGCTCCTGGTTTCAGGAATCCAGCCCTCACTGTGGAGCAAGGACGACGTGATCCACTGGCTGCGATGGGCTGAGAAGGAATATTCCCTGCGGCCCACTGACGAGAGCAAGTTCGAAATGAACGGCAAAGCCTTGTGCATCCTCACCAAGGATGACTTCAGACACCGAGCTCCGAGCTCAGGTTAGACCCAGTGCAAGGGGGTTTGTGAGCATCATCCCAGCACGGGCTGTGCTCTGCTGAGAGACGCTCGATGGGTCCCAGCAGACCAGGCTTTGTGCTGGAGATGAGGACAACTCTTCCTTATTCTGGTCCATCTGGGGATACACATCATAAAGCCACCCCAAGACAAATACTTTGGGATGGGGAATAACCCCATACTCTGTAGTTCAGAATCTCAGCGACATTACCTGAGAGGGACTATTGTCCAAAGTCATCTGAGCAGAGTTTCCCTCCCTGCAGGGGATGTGCTTTATGAAATACTCCAGTTCATTAAGACTCAGAGAAGAGCTCTGGTGTGCAGCCCCTTGCTGAACTCACCCTTCAGGAAAGCTGGGAGCACGGAGGAAGGTACGATGGGAGAAAAATATCCCGGGAAAACAGCCGTGTCCATCAGGCAGAACCTGCCTGCAGCCCCAGTGGGTTGCTCACACCTGGGATTGGAGCTCAGCCTGCTGAAACCATCCCACACCACTGGAGAGAGGCAACCAGGTCCAGCAAGTCCAGATCATCTGGGAAGTTTGTAGGGATGCAGCAGGTCAGAACCAGTGCTAGGCAGCACCAGGGGGTCCATGGCAAACTGGCAAGGCTATGACTTCCCTAAGAAGTCTGCCTGCACACTGAGATTTGGATCAGGGAGGGTCCACAGCCAGGCAGAGGCACAGCCCTGCTGGAGAGTAGTCCTGCAACATAGCTGGGAAAGGGCTGAGGAGCTGGGGCTGAGCTTACACAGAGCTTCTGGATCAGTGGATGGGGTGGGGAGAGGCCTCAAGTGAGGCTGGTGGGGGCCAGTGAGGCTTCTTGGTGCCCTTGGGAGGCCCAGGTAGGAGTTAGGGTGGGGCTGGATTGGTGTCAGGGGCTGGATGTGTGTGGAGGTGGATCTGGCAGCACTTTCCTGGGCTCTTCTGCTGGTTCATGTGTAAGGTAATTAGTACATTAAGTCCCCACAACAGTTTACCAGGGGGTGCCTCTGCTCTGGGCATTTTCCTGTTCCGGTTTTTCTTCTGCATCTGACCCTTACCCTACCTGGCATCTCCTCTAACCCTCCTGGACTTTCTGCTGCTCCTGCCTTAGGAAAATCCCAGGCTTTCCTCAGCACCTTCCTCCTCTGCCTGGGCTGGTGCCAGGCTGAGAACCACCCTGGGCTGTCCCTCCCCTCCTATTTCAGGGCTTTGCAAGGTCTGGGACCTGCCCTAATGTGCCACAGGGTGTTTATTAGGGGTTTTTTTGCAGGTACAGACCGTAGTGCTGAGGCTGCCCCAGTTGTTTCCTCATGGCTGGGCTGTGCAGAGCAGCCCCCGTTCCACAGCCACACGCAGCCGCTGAACCTCTCCCACCACAGCTCAGAGAGTAGCTGCAGGCCAGGTGCCATCTGCTCTTTTCCTGCAACTCCGTCGGCCCCAGTGGATGGGAAAATGGCAGGTAATTATGAATTTATAGCCTTGTTCCCTGGGGAAATGAGATGGTGCTTTGTCCTGTCTGCCCATCTGTCTCCCTTGCCTTCATTCCACGCTTTCCCACCTCAGTTTCCCCACCTGAAAAATTGTAATTGTTCCGAGATCTCGCACGGAAAGTGCTGTGCGTGAGCTCTGGGTTCTTCTCATATTTATTGTCACTGCTAAATGTGCAATCCTGCTGCTGAGCCCCCCTCGCTGGAGCACAGTGGGAGCTCTGTGGCCATTAATCCCCCCCTGCCCAGACTGCAGGCTGCTGTGGGAATACGTGTACCAGCTCCTGTCCGACCGCCGCTACGAGCCCTACATCAGGTGGGAGGACAAGGACGCCAAGGTCTTCCGGGTCGTCAACCCAAACGGGCTTGCCCAGCTCTGGGGCAACCACAAGGTGAGTGCATTTGAGAGCGAGTTTGTCATCCCTGAGAACGAAATTTGTCATCCCTGGGCTTCTGCATGTCCCTTCCATGACCTGTTCCCCAGAGCTGATGGCTCAGGGACTGGGGAGGGGGACACAGTGGGTGGAGGGTTAGTGAGAGATGCCAGCCTGGTGGGAAAGAGGGACTTTCTCATCCCCTGGAAAGCAAACCATGAAGCCAGTCTGAGTTAGAGACCCACACTACAGACCCACAATGCCCCAAGCCACCTCAAATGTCCCATGTGTGGTCCTGCTGCACACGGACCCAAACCAAGTGTTGTTGCTTGCTTTTGCTCAACACCCCACAATTCTTTTATCCTTCCAGAACCGGATGAACATGACCTATGAGAAGATGTCACGAGCGCTCAGACACTACTACAAACTCAACATCATCAAAAAGGAGCCAGGGCAGAAGCTGTTGTTCAGGTGAGGTGAAGAAGAACAGAGAAAGGAGCTGCCTGGGACAGCATGGATGGGGCATGGGAAGATGATGAGCTCCAGATGTTGGCAGCTGCTTCCTCCAGCAACATCCTCCCCTGCACATACCCCAGTGAGTTTGTGTCCAGGCTCTGTCCTGTGCCAGCTGGGACCTCAGCGCTTCCTGGGATCCTCAGCAAAGCCCGAGGGTGGCAAATCCCCTCTGAGCTCCAGAGCTCAGCTGATCACAGAATCCTGGAATGGTTTGGGTTGGAGGCACCTTAAAACTCATCCCATTCCACCCCCTGCCACGGGCAGGGACACCTTCCACTCTCCTGTTTTGCTCCAAGCCCTGTCCAGCCCAGCCTCATTGAGGGCAAAGGCTCCATCATTTACAGCCTGGTTTGGGGCTGGGTTTGGACGTGCCCTTAAAGTCATCACAAAAACGTATTTCAGGTTTTTGAAGACTCCTGGGGAGGTTGTCCATGAGAAATCCAGCAAACTGGAGCAGCTGGAGAATGAGGACCATGAAGATTCAAAGGAGGACCCACTGGAGGTTTCACCATAATAAAACTTAGGAGGTTTCACTTCAGTGCATCACAGAGAGACTTGTGCTTTGCTGGGAAGTGCTGGTGTCTCTTCCCTCTCCTGGACAGAAGGCCACAGGGCTGGCCTGGATTTCACACCCTGCCATGAGCCATAGCTGGGACATCTCTGGGGCTTCCTTAGCAAAACACACCCAGAAGCTGTGTCCCAGCCCCAAAAGCGCAGGTGAACGTGTGGGCTGGTCTTCTGCTGGTTTCTCTCCTGCCCTTGGGGAGGGAATGTGGTATTTTTGCTCTGAAATGTTGATGCTTGCCTTTAAGGTTTAAACTTGTGGAAAAGATCCCTCTGTTATTACAGTGAGATGTGCTGAGCAGAGCAGAGCTCGTGCTCCAGGCCGAGCATCGGCTGCGCTGCTTTGGCAGCGAGCGCTGTCCCCAGCTGTGAATGTGCTGCTCTGAACCTGAGCCATTGCCCCGACTTGAACACGGACTGCTACTGCAGATATGGTGCACGTTGGAACCTCACTGCCTCCTGGGAGGTTGCTCTTGGGATTAAGGTTAGGAGTTGCTGAAATACCTGCCTGGATCAGGCCTGGCTGAAGGTCCAGGCTCCATGGTTGCCCTAAGCTGGTATTCACTTTAACTCCTTTCCCTCCAGGTAATGATTTTTGTAATTAGCTGATTAAATAATGTGAAGAGAAACAAAGCCAGTAATGAATATGACCCCACTCATGGTCAGATATGGGGTTATTTGCTTTGAGTTTGAAGCAGGAATACCTGAAGTGAGCAGAGTGTCTGTGTGTGTGTGTGTGTGTGTGTGTGTGTGTGTGAAAACAGAAAATACCCACTACTATTTTCACTTTGCTTTCCACAGAGGAAATAAAATGCTGTGACTGGAAGGTTGAAAATCTTAGTTCTTGCTGTTTGAAGGTCTGAAACTGGGAAATCCAAGCTTTCCTCATTTAAAACCAGCTCCTGTGGGCACCCAGATCTTGTCCCCAGCATCTTTTGGCAGCTCCTAAGCCAGAGGTCACCAGTCTGAGCTGCTCAGCAGCTGATGGGTGAGCACAGCACAAACACATAGTTGCACCATGAGGTTTCCACCAAAATTGGTTACTGCCAACCTGAAACTACAGTCCCTTTGGCTGTAACTGGCCTTGCTCCTGCAAAACTGCTTCACAGCTGCAGCCTGGAGATGCTAGTGGGCAGTAGCCAGTAAGAGACAGTGGTGGGATGGGTGGTGGCTGGTGGGCAAAGCTGCAGCAGTACATCTCTGGAAAATGGCTGAGGCGATTCACTTCCAGAAAAAATCACCAGCTCACTGGCAAAACAGAGGTACTTGAAAATTCGAGTGGTGGAGGAGAAGGAAATGAGAAGATCTGGTGGGGCAAATGATCAGGGGTCACAGCCTGGGGGAGATCCTGGCTAGGAAGGGAGGCCACAATCCCTGCTAGGAGAGCAGGGTAAAGGTTCCCCAGCACCCACCTAGTGCAGCCTGGGGATGCACCACAGCAGGAAGGTGCAGTGAATCACCCAAACCTCATCCTTCCCTCCACAAAGGGTACTTTTTGTCCCAGGGAAAAGCCAAACCAAATCTTTCTGGGGGTGAAATCCTTCAGCTTTGGTGGGACTGCAGCTCCCCTTCCTTGGGAACTGTAAAATCCTGGCCCCATGCCACTCCTGGGATAGGCACCCATGGGGTGCCTTTTTCCTGATCTCCTCTTTCCACTCCACTTTCTTGCCACAGAAACGGCCCTGATAGCTCCTGAGGATCCCATCGCTTCTTCCACCTGTGTGTTTGCTCTGTTGGAGCAGGTGACAGTTGGTGGCCCTGGTCCTTGTGCTGTGCTCACAGGGAGTGTGCGAGGTGACCTCTCTTTACCTGTTTTTCCCGTGATGACTAAAGATCACTCTGGGCTTGGCTGGGGATTTCCTTTCCTGGCTGGGAAGCTGCCAAAAGCCCTCAACCCCCCTTGTGCTGCCCTGAGCAGCTCCAGAGAGGTCTTGGAGGGAGACAATCCAAGGGCACCTTTGCAAGGATGGGCTGGAATAAGCTTTGTCCACTCTCCTAGGAAGCTTTCATGCACCTCCTGGAGAAATATGTGTCTTTCCCTGTGACAAACAGAGGCAGGAGGGCTGTAAAGCTGTGGCTTTCCTGGAACACAGACCCATCCCTGTCAGTAAACAACGGAGTAACTGCTGCTTGTGCCAGGGAGCTTGGTGTGGGGGTGTGGGAGGGACAGCCTGTGACTTTCGGCATGGCTGGAGTTCAGGGGCTGTGAAATGCAGACAGGTGTCTCATGTGGGCTTTCCCAAAGGTTTCCAGGTGCTTCATTCCCTGGAGAACATCAGCCACCCTTCAGCAGCCCCCCACATCTGCTGGTGTTTGGGGCAGGGCATTGCACATGGCTCATCTGCTGGGGGGAAGCAGCTAAAACCATGCCCAAGGCTGGAGGAAAAAGAGGATTTGCTTTGGGGGCTGATGCCCACCCCCTTTTTGGATCAGAGGAACTGCACAGCTGGGCTGAGAGGTTGGCTGGTGCAGGGAGCAGTGGCTGCCCTCAACACCCCTGCCATGGTTCAGGTGTTCCCCTCAACACCCCCATCATGGATCAGGTCTGCAACTGCTGTATTTTTGTGCCCAGGTGGCTGTTGATGGCTTGTGGCTGGTTGATGGCTCGAAGGGACCTTTGTGGTCCACATAAAACACAGTGGTCTCCTACAGCAGGTCAGGTTGGCTGTGGCTTTGGCTGGTGAAGCCTAGAAGACCTCCAAGGCTGGTGATTCCCAACCCCTCTAGACACCTGTGTGAGATTGTCCCAGCCTCCTGCAGAGTTTTCCTGATGTCCAGTCTCAGCCTGTGTTTTCCCAAGAAATTAGGGGGCTTTGACCCCTGCCTTCTTCTGGACCTGCTGTCACCCTCTGCACCTTGCAGCTCCATGTGGGGAATGCCTCTCCTTGGTTTTTTCCATCTTCTGAAGCAATTTCCGGCACAGAAGCTGGTTATCCCCTGCTGTGTTCCCATGGGTTTAGTTCTGCTTTTCCCCCTGACATCACTGGCCTGAAGATGCCAACCCCAGCACTGTGTGCTCCCTCTCCCCGACTGCATTTCCTGCCAGCTTCCTCATTTTCTCCCAGCACTGATAAGAAAAGTGGATGAAAAGTTTGGATCCAGATCTCTTGCCCCCACTCTGATCACGGGCTTTTGGTTTATCTCAGTCTCTTCCATCTTTTTCTTGTGCCTCTCTCCCATTTGGTTTGAATATGTCCCAAATCCTAGGAGGGATTTGAGCTCAGATAAAGGCCTCAGCCCTGAATCACATTTCAGGTGAAGATTTTTCCTGGACTTAGGCTCTCCCATCTTCTGGGAAGAGGCCATAAATCAGTGCTGATTCCCACCTGAATCATGAGGAGCCCTCTGTGAGCAGGGATGGTGTTTGGACTCAGCCTTGGGTAATCTCCAGTAGCAAGAGCTCCAAACTGGAGACGGCCAAACTGCCCCCCATGGCCGGAGTGGATGTGGCTTTTTGTTTTATGGATGTTGCAGAGGGAAAAACCAACCAAATCGATTGTGAAACTCCTCCTCACCCCCTGGAATAGACTTGCTTGTGGAAGGATGTGGACAGGAGCTGGGAAGTAGCCTGGAGCTCCTCACTGAGGGTTTAATTATTTATCAGTAGATGGGGATGCTGAAAAACGGAGCCAGGTAATTCCTAATCAATACCAGACTCTGATTCAGCCGTGTGGGCTCCAGAGAAAGGGAGGGACGTGGTCTGAATCTCCCCCAGTCATAGGAAATTACAGCACAGAGAGTTTATAGAAAGAGAAAGAAAATAATCCTGGCGTGTTCTGATTGCAAGCTGAACTCTGTACCAGGAAAAGAGCATTTTTATCCAGGAGACACCTTGGCTGCACACCATTCCAGCTGAACACAGCCTGTGCAGCGCTGCTCGGGCGGAAATCTGCCCGAGGGGTTTTCCAAAAAGGGGTTTTCCAAAGCCTGCGCGTCTGCAGCTCCGCGTCCGGCCCATTCCCTGCGAGCTGCAGCGCGGAATTTTCGCCATCAGGTGGCAAAGCAGCGATGGGGAACAGTGGGAAGCACCTGCCGGAGGATGCCACGGCCGCGGGAGGGGCACTGCGGTGCCCGTGGGCCAAACGGAGCTTTGGCGTCGGATTTGCCCGGCCCGGGTGCAGTTTGTAGGTGTCGGGATGGGCAGATCTGCCTGGTGGAAGATTTTCCATCCCTGGGTGAGGCTGAGTGGGAGCCACGGGAGTGGGAACGGTTTGGGGCAGGAGCTGGTTCATGTTTTAGGGTGGAAGCACAGGCTGTCTGAGGGACCCCAGGGTGGGTTTCCAGGATGTTTCAGCCCAGCCGTGCCCAGTGTGATGCAACAACCTGACAGGGCCGTGTCCCAGAGTGTCTGTGGTCCCACAAGAGCTGCCTGGGAGCTCCTGGGATGCAAGCAGGACACTGCTTCCTGCACTGAAACCCCACTTGTCTGAAGAAGTTGTGACTTCCCCTCAGAAAAATTACCCAGAAGAGCCCATTTAGGGCATCACACTCAGTAAAAACAACAAACCAAACCAAACCCAAAGCCAAACAGCTGCCTGAGATAGCCGGTCTCAAAGGGCAGTGCTTACACCAGGTGACAGGTGATTTTATGTTGTTTTGCTGCTACTTGTCATAAGGAAATTGTTTTCTCCTCCAGTGAAACTCACGCCACGAGGGCGGTGATAGCGGGGATCCCAGGCGGAAGCGTTGGCTGCTCTCCTACCTGAATGGCTGCTAAAAATAGGAGTTAACTCAGCCTCAGGTATAAAAAGGCACCTCCCAGGAGAGCCTGAGATCCCTCAGCACCCGTGGCCCAGGAGCTCATCTTGACCTATGTCCAAAGGGGCAGAAAAACTGATGGAAAGGTAAAAACCAAACCAGCAAATAACCAGTGTTGTGGTCAATGTACTGGAATCAAACGAAGCAGGCTGAGGGTTGTGGCTTTGCAATGATTTAATTTAGTGGAATGATTTATTACTGAGTGTTTGGTGGGCTTTGGTGTTGGCTTGGATGAAGGGAACTTGCCTTTCTGATCCCAAAAGCAGGTCGAGGTGGGGTGGGTGGGGGTGCTGTGTGTTGTGATGATGATCTTTGGGTCTGAGCAGAGGCTGATTCGCAGCTCCAGGGTGCTTTGTACAGCCAAGTGTGCCAGATTTCGGTGCCGGTTCCCCGTGTGCTGTTCAGTGGTGGAGAAGTCTGGTTTGGGTCTGGTTCTTTGAAGGGTGAAATTGGTTTTGGAGGTAAAACCAGCACGAGGCACCATCATGGCCTTCTGGTTTTCCAATAGCAGCGTCTTTGGTTGAATTTTGCTTGTAAATGTAGAGAAAAAGGGTGATGGGAAAGGCAGGGATTGGCGCTCCAAGCTCTGTTCACAGCCCTGTGCTGGTGGGAGCTCAAAGAAGAGCTGCGTCCTCACAAGGTGACCAAGACCGTTTGCAAGAGCCCACATCCCTTGGCCTCTCCAGGGGCTGGAATGATTTTTAGCAGCCAATGCTTTAAGGGGAAATACTCTAAATTCCGGGTTGCGTGGCTCACTGGGTGCTCCTGGGGTGTTTTTCATCGTAGGGTGGGAACACGTTGCCCTGGGATAATGGGATGGTGTCTGGGTGATGTCCTTGCTGGATGAAACCCCTTGGGTGATGACCAGGCTCCCCCTGTGGGATGTGCCCAGCCCATCTCCCCCCTCTCCACAGTTTCGGTTCCTTTATCGATGAGTCTGTGGTTGTAAAACCCCACACGGGCCGTTTGCATCAGGAGCACTGAGATAACGACCATAAAAGTGACTGATCATTAACCAGGAGCATAAACATCCCCAGACACCCACAGCACCCCTGGGTGCCAGAATGGGGGAGGTTTCCATCAGGCCTGACCCGACTGCGCAGTGGCCTGGGGAAGGCAAAAACCAGACTGAAAATGTTGTTTTTCTCCACAGCAACACGCGGGCTCCGGCGGCGGAGATGCCTCGGTGGGATGTGGGGATGCAGCCGTCGGGCAAGATCCTCTCACTGGACAGGCGAGAGGCCAAGAAGGTGCTGGAGATTTACGTCAAGCGCTCCCTGAGCTGCCATGAAAACTCACTGGTGGGCAAAAAAACCCTTCAGGAGAAAGACAGAGGGCAAGGGAGGAAACTGGATGGGCTACAGCGGTCAGAAAGTGATTTCTGCACGTACTCATGTGCCAAACCCAGCCCCAGGAAGGAGCAGGAGGAGAGACTCAAAGCACCAGACCTGGAAGAGGCTTTGGATGATGACAGCAAAGCTCCCCAGGAGGTGCCTAAAGAGGGGCTGAAGCCCGAGAGGAAAAGCACAAAAAACTCTTCCCCGGGCAAAACGCAACATTCGGGTTCAAAACCAGCCTGGCTGAAAACTTTCTTAAATCTCTTCTTCAAGAAGAGCCCTGAGGACCAGAAGGAAAATGCAGGGAAAAAAGCAAAGGAGAAAGATGTCAAAGCTCCTCAGGGCTCCAAACCAGAAGGAGCCAGAAAACACAGAGTAGACTCAAGCACATCCCCAGTGTCGGGCAGGGCCCTGAAGAAGAAACCCAGTCTCAAGAAGGTTTTCTCCCTGAAGAAGCATGGGGAGGAGGAGCGGGGAGAGCCAGGATCTGGGGCGAGGAGCAAGCACCCCAGCTGCCTTCCCCTGCGGCACGTCCTGGCCCCAGCCCAGCCAGGTGGGACCTCACCCTCACCCCCACCCCAGCCCTGAACCACCCCTGCTGCCAGCAGGACTCCACTGGGCTTCTTTGGGGAAAGTCGTCGTGTTTAGTGCTGGTTTCTAACCCCTCACAGGGTTTTCTTCAGCCTGGGATAGGTTTGGAGATTCCAGTCCCAACCTGCTGCTCCAGGAAGGATCATTCTGCCCGTGCTTTGAGCACAGTCACCTCAAGTCAGCTGTTGGCAGTAATCACCCAAGCACAAGCTTTCCTCCTCTGGCAACCGAGGGTGTTTTAGTTTAAACCTGCATTTGAGACCTGAGATTAGATCCCAAGCCACTCTAGGGCCAACATTAAGCTGCTTGAGATTTGCCTTGGGGACCAGTGGGGGCAGCTGGTGCGGCAGAGCCTGTGGGACACCCGTCCCCACCCCAGCCCTTCCTGTTCCAAAACGCTGCCGAGGAGATTTCTGAGGCTCTTTGGCAGATTCGGGGCAGGTCGCAGCAGCTCTGTCGCGGTTCAGGGAGCGCAGCCTTCACCTCGGAATGCGCTGATCCGGGCTGGGCACTGGCACCGGTTGCTGCCGTGGCTGCTGTGCCCTGCTGGTCAATTGCCAACAAACCCAATCCTCACTTCTGGATCCGTGTTTGTGTCCCAACAGAGGCGGAGAGGCCCGATGGGTACTACACACAAGTGTCCGAGGAGATTGGGCTGATCGTGCAGGGCGGCGAGAGCCGGGGGGGCACAGCTGGAGGATGTGGGGAGCCACCACAGCCCCCCGGCACCGACGGCGTCGGTGAGTGTTGGCCTTGAAAACAAAGGTGCACGAGACTTGTCCCCTGCAGAGCCTGCATGGGATCCAACCCTGCTTCAACCCTGATCCCGAGAGCGGGACAAAGACTTTGTGGGAGATTTTTAGCATCAGGGTTTGATTGGGGGAGAAGGAAATTCACAGAATCCCAGAACAGTTTTTGGGTTGGAAAGGACTTTAAGGAACATCACATTCCAGCCGCCCTGCCATGGGCAGAGACACCTCCCACTAGACCACACAAAAGACAAAATTCAGAGGCAGGAGAGTATTTTTGCTGGCTGAGGGTAACAAGGGTAACAAGGCACTTGGCAATAGGTTGAAATGGGTTTTGGAAGGATGGAGGTGGATAATCATTGCTCGAGGAAATTTTCCTGGGGACTAAACAGCACATCTGGATGTGTGAGGCTTGGAGAAAGGGCTGGAGATAACCTGCTGTCTCTCTCTACAGATGAAGCCATCAGGAAAATCGTTGCCCTGCTCCGGAGTGTAGGAGATGAGCTGGACAGAGAGGTGAGAGGAGAGCTGTGAAGCTGGATGTGGCTGAGGGAATCTGGGCCAAGCTCTGCACTGATGCAAAATAAATACAGCAACACCGTCGATTTCCCCGGGGCAGGGAAACACTCAGTAAAATCAAGGAAATGGCACCTTTTAATTCCTTGCCTGGGTGTGATCGTGGCTGGCTGGCTGTCCTCCACCAGCTGCAGTCCTGGTGAGGAGTGAAGGCGTCAGCACGAGGGTGACACATGGAGTCATTCCCTCACGATGTGCGCTCACTTGTCTCCCACCCAGGTGCGGGAGGACGCGCGGCTGCAGCTGTTCTTCAGGGACATGTCCTACAGCTCCTTCAAGAGCCTGGCCGACGCCTACGTGCAGAGGGAGCTGACGGCCAGCAGGCCCAACATCAACCCCCAGGAGATCCAGTTTGCCTACACGGTCCATCTCACCGCCACGGTGGCCGGGATCTGCAGCCAGGCAGTGAACAGGATCATGGGCTTCGGCACCCGCTACCTGGAGGATTCCTTTGTGCCCTATGGCAAAATGATCCAGGTAAGGAGGAGGGTGAGCCTGGGGCTGAGCTCCCAGCAGCAAGTTAGGGCAAGTGCCCAGGGAAGCTGCAGCTGCCCATTTGTGGAAGTGTTCCAGGCCAGGCTGGGCAGGGCTTGGAGCAACCTGGGGTAGTGGAAGGGGTCCATGCCCGTGGCAGGGGGTGGAACGGGATGGGCTTTAAAGGTCCCTTTCAATCCAAAGTGTTCCACGATGCTAAAAATGTTTCCTTCTGTCTCAGCAGAAGAGAGAAAAGCTCAGGACAGACCACTGTGACAGCCCAGACTGACAGCAGCTGCTGCGAAGGGCCTGTGGCACCTGGGAACCCAAGAATGAAGATTTAGTGGTGGGAGGACAATCCCTGATGGTGACCTGGATGTGGGGGGAACTTCTGAGCTGTGGATTTAAAATCTTAATTTTAAGGAGAACCCCCATGACAGTGCCAGCAGTGTGAAATGCTTAAACCCCACCTGGCTGGGGGCAAAGAGTCTGTAAATCCAACAGAGCCCAGATTTCACCCTGTATTTGTATTCTAGCTCCTGCCAAGTGCTTGTGTTGAACCTCACGGGTTGTTGCTGTTTGTGTACATGTATTTATTTGCCTGCTTTTCTAAATGTATTTGTGAATGTACAACATAATTTTTGTAGTTTCTGCTACCAGCCAAGAATCCAGTTCGGAAAAAAAATCTGAAACTCAAATAAATTGGTGCCTAAATGCCAGCCAGGCTTGTCTGCTGGGTGCTGTGTTAGAGATGGAATAATGTTTGCTTTGCTCCAGCTGCTGTGGGCTGCTCCTTTCCAGCCAAATTCCAAGTGGCACAAGGGACTCTCAGAGCAGATACACGGTGTTGTCCTGCCATCTTTACGATTTATAGGCCTTCCCTTCCCAACAGAAGGAGATTTACTACCCCAAGCAGCTTGATCTGACACCAAGAACTGGGTAAAGCTCATTCCCGAGCGGCGCAGGAGCTGTAACATCCTCAAGGACTGAGGGGATTTACAGCTGCCGGGGTCTCACCTATGAGCTCTAAGAAGATGTGAAATGTCAAAGCGATTTAAGCCCTAAACACTGGGAATGTTTCCAGCTAATCTTTGCCCAGATCCCTAAGTAGGGCTGCGGATTAAGGCAGCTTGGGGCTGGTGGGGGGGGGTTGCCAGGGCTCGGTGTGGTGGCACCAGCAGGAGCATCTCCTCTGCAAGGTTGAACCTGGCCTGAGGTGAAGGAGATGAAGTTTGCATTGTGCAGGAGGGATGTTCTAGTGGGTTGAAGGTGATGCTGGTGGCAAACAAACATGTGGGTCTGTGTCACTGCCATGTGTGAGGTGACAATTCCCCCATGGGCCATGGATGACTGTCCAGGTCTGCCCAGCGCCTCCTCTCTGGGAGGATCTGACCTTCTTGGTCCTTGTAAAACCTGAAGTAAATGAAAGTGGGGAAGCAGAGCCCTCGAAGGACAGAAGCAGCCCTTCCCCAGATTCACGTCCCCAAAGCCTTCAGGGCTGTGTTTGACAGACACAGGGTGGAGTCACCGGCTGCCGAGGGAGGGGGGACACTTTGCAGGGGCTCCATCTAATTCAGCCCGGGGTAATTAGGAGTGTGGAAAACATCAAATCCCACTCCTGGGTCCTACCAACAACAAGCGCAGCGTCAGCACCGCGATTCCTTCTGGCTGGGAACCAGCTCGGGAGATTTTACTGTGTGAGAAACTGGAGCCGCCCTCGTCTGTTTGCAACAGTCCCGACATTCCCGTTCCCTGCCCAGAGCCCGGGGGGCTGTGCCGGGCTGGGGCCAGGGCTGGGCGAGCTGCTGGTGGGGATGTGGTTAGAGGGTCACAGGATGCCCCAATTTGTTTTGCATCTGAGCTCATGCGGTGCCAGGGATGGGCTGGGTTTTGCATGGAGCAGAAAGGGGCTCTGTCTCCTCACTGACTTCCCAGTGGAAAGACAAATACCCTCTGTCCCAGAGGATATCATCTTCCATCAGCACGTGGGATGCACCTGCCAGGTGAAACACCAGAGAGGAAAACTCCCATTCCCTCCTCCTGCACTATTCCCAACACCACAGCTGAACCAGATACTCTCCTTCTCTGGTCACAGGACCTTTTTCCACCCATCAGGGCAGCCGTGCTAGGGGAACAAGGAGCCAAACCTGCCCAGGCCCTTGCACAAGGGGCTCCTGCTCCCAAAAAACCCAACCCAATGTGCAGGGATGCTGCTCCAGCTGGGCATGGTGGGATGAGGTCAGGAGCAACCACAGGTGACTTAGAGCAGCACCCCAGGCCTCGTAGCTTTTGGAGCCCAGGTCCCATCCCATGAGCAATTCCAGCACCTTGGATTAATCTCTGGGTTATAAAATTGGGACCTGATTGCCTGTGGCCGCTGAAGATACTAAGAAGGTTTTAAAGAAGGGCAAGCTATTAGTCCTGGCGGCTTGAGCCGTTTCCAGCTCTCGGCATTACCTTCATCCTTCCCTAAACACCCTGTTGTGGCTTCCCACAACGCAGACAATTGCCTTGCACGAAAATCCCCGGATCACGGACACCGGCCATCTGGGCTCTGATCCTGCCCGGGCAAAGCACAGCCCTGCACAGCCCCCAGTCCACCCAGAGGCTTTCTTCCGAACCCATCCCAGGCTGCTGCTGGGATCCTGTGTCTCCAAAGTCGTCAGTCCCCACTAATCCTGCTTTGGAGTGCCGGGGGGGGGAGGGCAGCTTAGAAAATCACCCCGGCACTTAATGAGCCAATTAATGCAAAATTTGCTGTCACTAAGAGGATGATGACAAGGTTTCATCTCACGGGAGCATGGAACTGAGCCAGGCAGGATGATGCCTCCTGGATGCTGTCCCGGGTGCAGGGGAGATTTGGCACCTTGGCCGTTCTGGAGAAGTCCCCGGCACTCAGCGCAGGACAGAGCCATGTGTGGACAGAGGAGGGTGTTCCCACAGCTCCCATGGGATCATTGACACCTTTCCCAAACCTTGGCTGCCAGGGCTGGGCACGGCTGAGGAGGTGCAAGCACTGAGTGAAGCAGGAGCATCCTGCACCTCTTCATGCAGAGCCTGCTGGATCCCCTGGGGCCTGGGCTAAACAACAGGAACAGTTAATGCACAGGGAAAATGGGAACAGCCCATTCCAGCCTACAAACCCTCGTGCACTTCCACTGCCCCGGCCTGTCTGGACCTGTCATGGCAACAGGTGATACTTTTGTCGTTCATGAACTTGTCAGTACTGAAAGAAAGACGTGTAAATGAAGAGATTTGCTTTCCCAAGGGCTGGAGGAGCCAGTGGCATGAATCACATAGACCAAAGTTTTGATATCTCCAGGAGGCTCGGAGAGGCTGGGGCAGGTGAGAGACTCACCCAGCGAGGGGATAATGTGAAATATCAGACACAGGAAAGACAAGAAATTAGGGGCTCCAGTAAGGCTGTGGATCTAAAAGCCCTGATTCAGGCAGGTGTTCACTTGCAGGATAATCCCACTAATTATTAGATATATCTTGGAGCTGGCAACTCCCTCCTGTGTGTCCTGACATGCAGGGAGCACCAGAGACCAGCCCTGGCCATGCTGTGACCTTTACCTGGGGGGTTCCATGCAATGTCCAGCTGCTGATGGGCAGCTCCTGGTGACATTTCAGCCCCGGGACACTTTGCATGTCAACATGGGGGGACTCTGCTCCAGTTCCTGTCATGGGGACACAGTGATGGCTGGAGAAGGCAGGGAAAAATGTATGAAAATTTGGGGTGAAACAGCACTGCAAAGGTGGTATCAGGATGCTGGGACTGTGGTTCCCTGTACTGTCCTGGCCAGGCTGGGGCATGGACACAGGGAGGGAGAGCCTTGCTCCTTACCCTCATGCCCACATTATGTTATACACACAGCCCTAATTCTAACGCATGGAATGTTTCCTCTCATGTGCAGCTCTATGGACTTGGACAACTGAAACTACACAATATTTACCAGTACTTAATAAATACATCTGTTGAAATGGCAATTTTTGTTCTGCATGTTGGCAGCAGCATTGGATCATTAAGACTGAAAAGACAAGAGATCCACTGCATTTCTCCCTAGTTTTTTAACTATCCCGCAGGCAACGCAGACAGTCCAAAGGCAGTTTGATTTTGGTTCAATAACCACAGGTTTGGGGAACATGGTGCTGCTGTAGGGCCTTATTGAGAGGGGAGAGAAAAACAAATCCAGCTCTTTGGTTTTTGCCCCCTGCAAACAATATCCAAGAGTCAGGCAAGAGCAAAACCCTTCCAGCAGAGAGAAAATATAAGGAATATTTCCAAACCTAACCCAATGTAACGCCCTGCATCCACCCCTTGTGTAACATCCTCTGGCTTTAAGTGTCTTATACAAGCCTTTACTCACTCAGTACTGAGCTGTGCCTAAGCTGGGATTGATGGAGAATCCTATTTAGGAAAACACCTGTGGATGAAGAAAGCATGAGGCAAAGAGGAATTTTTGCACAGATGTTTCTGAGTGTGACAGGCCCAGTAACACCGGGACCCACTCCAGGAGGGCTCCTGGGGCACTGCAGACTCCTTGGCATGAGAGGACAGTCCTGATTCAGCCCTGAGCATCCGAGCTGGCTGTGGTTGAGGATTATAAGAGCTGTTTTGATCAGGGGAAAATTTCTGTTTTTAGCACAGGCAGCAATTAAAATAGCTCGCGGATCTCAACGCCTCAGGGAGCTGTCATAAAAGGAGGCAGAAAATCCATCCTGTGGACTCTTCTGCAGCCAGAGATGAGCCTGGATGGAGCAGGAGAGAAGAGAGCCTGAGGTTCACCTGGTGAAAAAGGACAACCCAAGACCTTGAGCCAGATTCACTGCTTTGATCCCAAGATGGCTGTGGAGGATCTCCGGGCTTCCAGCACCCCTTTCTCACTCTCCTTTTCGGGCAGCGGCTTCCTGGCCCTGTACCAGGTTGGGGTGGTGCAGTCCCTGCTGGAGTTGGCTCCCGAGCTCCTCAAGTCCGCCCGCAAGGTCTACGGCTCCTCGGCCGGGTCGCTCATCGCTGCTGCCGTCGTGTGCGGCGTCGGCCTCGGTAAGAAAACCACGGCCTCGAGGCCTTACGGGAGTGCTTTTGTTCCATAAACCCAGGGGCGATGCCTCGGGGGGCTGGTGGGGCTGGGGGAACTCTCCTCGCTCAAGGCATTACAGAAACCCAAGGTGCTGGCACGTTTGGCAGCCAGCGCAGTGCAGTTTTGGGTGGTGTGAGCTGAAAAAGGCGGTTCTCACAGTCTGAGCGTTCTCTGGCTCAGCTGGTGGGCAGAAATTACAGGGGGAAATCTGGATATACCTGTATCCCTTTGGCTCCTTTCCTGCTCCTGCTGGAGGAGCAGATCTCCTGCTCTTCTGCTCTGAGGTCTGAGGAGTGCTGAGATGTCCCAAAGCCAGTCTGTGCAGCCACAGGGGCTGGATTTGCCCATGGAAAGCCCTCTTTTCCCTATGGATCAGGTTTCTTGGGATCCTTAGCTACAAAGGGACACGAGTGGCTGTCGCACAGGTGACAGAGCTGACAGCCTTTTTGCATGTCACTTTGGCTTATCCCACTCAACCTTCCCAGGACAAGGGGAGATGTCGTGTGATTCCCATCTCCAGGTGCACCTCTCCCTGTGGCTGAAGCTCAAGGGCTTGTCAGCAGGGTATTCCTGAAGGAACAGCAGTCTGCTCCAACCCGGGGCTGGGATTCCTCTTATTGCTGCTAAAGAGGTTTTCCTCTGATGCTCTTTCAACAACATGTAAACAGGCCTCTCTAGCAACAAGATCCTCCATGTGTAGAATTAATTCAGAGTAGTTAATCCAATTTTAATAATCACATCCTCCCATATTTCCAATTAGTGCCCATGTGTAAACAAGTGTACACAAGGCTCTGAAGGCTGATCCAAGTTCTGCTTTAAGCAATGGGGACATTCAGGAGGAGCAGAGAGTTTTAGGGACCAAATAATGATGGAGGAAGCCGGGAAGGAACACACAGTTCCTGAAACCTCTGGTGGATGCTGGAACTGTTCTGCTGCAGCTAAAAATAATTCAAAACATTGGCAGATATGTATAGACAAGGCAGAAGGGAACATTTCTGCCCACATGGGGATGAACTCCTCCACAAATAAGCAAGGGCCCCAAAATTTCTGATTCCTCCTGCTGCTGTAATGGATGGAGCTGGGGCTGTCCAGCAGTACAAATACATTCAGCTCCTGCTCTTGCTGAGGGCACCAGTTCTGAACTGGGCATCTGCTTCCCTGGGGTGGAAGGCACCATCCACTTAAAGGGGCTGAGATGATTTTGTGCCCAAAATATCTTGCCCAGAGGAAGAAAAGACATTTTGGATAGTGATGACTCTGGTTACGTTTCTAACAAGGAAAATGAATGTGGCACAAGCTCTGTCATATTAATATTGGGGATGATAGGGGCAAAAAGAAGGCGAAAGGTGTGTTTGGTGTCCCACAGGGTGGCTGCAGTCAGGTGCCCGTCCCCTGCCCCGGGCTGGGTGAGGAGCTCTGAGCTCCCAGAGCTAGGCTGTCCTCTGCGACCCCACCGGTCACCTCATGGGGACATGCTTGTCACCAGGCTAGTGCAGGCAGGGACAGTCACATTGCTGCCAGGGTCATCCTTCACTTGCTCTGAGTCAAAGCCCTGTCCAGACCCAAAGCCCCCAAAGCTGGGCTCGGCTCTCACCTCTTACCCAGCAGCTTGTGGGCAGTTTATCCATGTTTCCCCCCATTTCCAGGACACAGAGCAGCCAGACAGTGCCCTGGGACTGCCCCATTTCCCTGGAGGTCTGGCTCTTTTGGCATGCCCTCCGTGCAAACCCAGCCAGCGTTAATCGCCCCGCGTGGCCTCAGCATCTGGTCAAACACACATTAACCCCTCTTAATGCCTGGGTTGCTCCAGTTGCCTTCAGGACACTCCACCTAATCCATCTGTCCATCCACACAATCCCATGAGACTGCACGGAAACCTCTGCCCCTACAAGGCCTTGGTGCTGAGCCAGGCTCGTGGCCTCGGGCCGGTGCAGGGTCCCGGGGAGCCCACCTGGATGCAAGGACAGCTCACTTTGGTGCTGGATAAACTTAACACCGCAAGAGTTTAACCCCCCAGGTGGGATATTCCCCCAGGTGAGCTCCCCATGTCAGCAAAGGGACCGAATTCCCTCTATAGGATCAGGCTTCCTGCAGAGTTTGCTGCATTCCTCTTCCTCCCCATCACTGCAGAACCTTTAGAACCCGGAGTCTCCTGAGCCCTCAGCTGGGGCTCCGGGGCTCTGCTCCTTTAACCCAGCTCCTGGGATGTGCAGACACGTCATGGCTGTTAACACCACCCCGGAGGTCCCTCAGGTGAGCCTCAGGAATCCCAGCAATGCGGAGCCAGGACACCCGGCTTGCAGGAAAGCCCTAAGCAGAAGAGGTGCCCCTCATCCTCACCTGGGAGCCAGCCCAGCTCCCTGTAAAGCCTGGGGCTGCCCACCTGGAAAACCGGAGGTGGAAGGCAGGAATGTGTTGTGCAAGTCACACTGCCATGGATAACTCAGTGTCCCCCTTCCTGGGGCTCTCTGGAAACTTTCCCTAATCCCCACCAGGAACATCTTGAGGCCCCATCTCTGGTGCAGATGGGGATTTCACCAGTGGGGTCACACAACGATAGGATGTCCTTTGAGGACATTATGGGGGTGATGTCCCCCTTTCTGCCCTGCCACAACATCCCCCACTGTAGGAGCAGTATAATCCTGGGGTCACACAGAGAGGCTGCAAGCAGCTGTATTTGTGAGGAGTGTTAAAAATAGAATTTAAAATATAACTATCAGTGCAGCAGGGATTGACTTTCTCTCCATCTTTCCCCCTGCCTCTGTTTCAGATGACCTAAAGGAGTTTTTCTTTGCACTAGCAACGGAAGTCAGGAAAACCATCCTGGGCCCCCTCTCTCCCAAGTGCAGCCTGCTGGCCAATCTCAAGGCTGTCCTGCAGCGGATGCTGCCGGAGGATTCCTACCTGCTGGCCTCGGGCCGGCTGCACATCTCGCTGACGCGGGTGGTGGACGGCCAGAACGTCATGGCCTCAGAGTTCAGCTCCAAGGAGGAGCTCATTCAGGTATGGAGACCTTCCTCTGGTGCTGTAGGAAGGTCTCCACCACCCACCTGGGGTGGAGGTACCCCAAGTGTTGGTGGCTTTAACTGCACTGTTTTCTACCCAAGATGGGCAGAGTCAGGAGGCTCTGCCAGAGCCGTGGTCCCATCACAATGGGCTCCATGAGCTTGGGGGCAGGGAGGAAGATTTGAGTTCCAGCATCAGATGGAACAAATCATGATAAAAATGCAGCAGGTTTGTTTCCAGCCTCATCCAGCTGATGTTGGGGCTCTAGTAATGACTTTGCAAAGAGCCCTGTCAGTGCTGGTGACACCTCTCAACTCTCCCCAGAGGTCACTCCTCAGCAAAGTCCCTCTGGCAATAGTTTTCCTTGTTGCCTCAGCACTTTCCTGGGAGGGAGGAGCTGGACAAAGCTGCTGCTGAACAACAAGCAGCTCATTAACCAGTAAATTAGCTGCTGGGGGGAGAATCCCAGGGTAAAGCCCTAACAGAGCTGACTGTGAGGTCCTGGTCCCTTGTCCCAGGGAGACAGTAGAGGATGGCAACTCCATGGAGAAGTCAGAGTTCAACCCGTGGTGCCTCCTCCAGGTAACCCAGGAGCCTGGGGTGCTCATTCCCAGCTGATGAGACTGGTGGGAAATGGTTGCCAATGCCCCAGCAGTGGCTTTACCACTGACAAATCCCAGCAGGGTGGGGATGCCTTGTGAGGGTGTCTTGGTTTTGTCCAAAAACTTGCAAAGATGCAAATTGGCCCCAAAGCTTCAGCTTGCCACTATCAAAGGGCAGTGTTGGACACAGATATGTAGATTTACAACTATTAATTCTGGCAGCTATAAAATTTAAAAATGCAGTTGTGCCCTGCTCCAGAGAAGTGTTTCCACTTTCTTGAAGCCTTTCTTGCCACAGTCCCCAGAAAAGTCCAGGTAGCACCAACAGCCTGGCTCCAGACTTTGTCAAGGCTGAATTTTCAGACACCAAGTCAACAGCTTTTGTCCAGAACTTTGACAGGAGCATTGACTTCTGCATTCCCTCTCCTCCCCAGGCTCTCCTTTGCAGCTGCTTTCTTCCTATTTACTGTGGATTCATCCCTCCATCCTACCGAGGAGTGGTGAGTGACATTTCCACTAAAACACACGCTCTCAGCAGGAGCTCTTGGGTTTGAACTTTACATTCCTCTGAGCGGGGAGGGATAGGTGTGTCCAGGCTTTTTTCTTTAGTTGATGGAGGATGATAAAGCCCCTCAGCTTTTTCTTCACTGCATCCCAAGATGATAGCTGGGTGGAATTGCCATCTGGAGAGCCCCCTCCTGCTTTGCCCGTGGACAGAGTGTGGATGACCTTGCAGATGTCTGAGTAAGATAAGACGACGCCCACAGTGGGGACCTTGAGACACAATCCAGTTATCCCAGGCAGGGCCCGTCTGCAGTGCAGGTTCATCCTTGGCTCAGGTGCTGACTTGCATGGCTGAGACATCGAGAGTTTGTGGGAGGATCTTCCCCCAGCCCTGTGCATTTCCATGCTCTGCTTATCGGAGGGAGGGAGGAGCTCAGCAGTGTTTTCCAGTGCATCCACTTCCAGGGCTGGGGCAGCCACAGCTGCTCTGGGCACCCTGTGCCAGGGCCTGCCCACCCTCACAGGGAAGAATTCCCATCTTCCCAATATCCCATCTAACCCTAATGGCAGTGGGAAGCCATTCCCCCTTGTCCTGTCACTCCATCCATTGTCCAAAGTCTCTCTTGAACTCTCTTGGAGCCCCTTGAGGCACTGGAAGGGTCTCTAAGGTCCTGGGAAATGTTCAAGGCCAGGTTGGACGGGGCTTGGAGCAACCTGGGACAGTGGAAGGTGTCCCTGCCCAGGGCAGGGGGTGGCACTGGATGGGCTTTAAGGTCCCTTCCAACCCAACCCATCCCCGGTCTGTCATTGCTGTGTGAAGCTCCTCTGCATTGCTATTTCATGAACACATAATTCCATCAGCTGCCACTTCCAATACCCCTGAGGTGGGTGGTAAATCCAGATTCCTTTTGGAATAGAGCAGTTGATATTTTCCTTGAACAGTGAGGAATCCCCCAGCGATCTGCAGGCAGTTATTAAATGTGGGGGCCCTACTGCTCAAGCCAAGGACTTGAAAGTTATACAATGCCGTGCATTCGGTGATGTCTGAATTGGCTCTTGACTGCCAAAAATTGTTGTACGAAGTTTTGTGAAGGAAAAGAATTATATTTCTGTTTTAATAACTGCTGTGGATTCTAGCACCTGGTGAAGGAGCTGGCTGGGTGCCACAGGCAGGGCTGGGGAAGGAGCTGGCAATGGGATAAAGAGCACAGGTGGGATGAGACGCTGTTGGAAGTGGGAAGGGAGGCCAAGCTGGGACGGACTTGTGGCAGGAGTGTCACCAGTTCAGCTACTGGTTCCCAGCTCGGTGACACTGCAAAGGTCCTCAAAGCAAACCCTCCCTCTGCTCCTCCCCCAGCGCTACGTGGACGGAGGCTTCACGGGCCTGCAGCCCGTGTCCAGCCTGGAGGAGCCCGTGATCACCGTGTCCCCGTTCACCGGCGAGCTGGACATCTGCCCCCGCGACTGCCCCGCCATCTTCTTCTGCTTCCAGATCTTCAATGGCAGCATCCAGATCTCCATAGAGAACCTGTGCAGGATCAGCTACGCTCTCTTTCCACCCAGCACCATGGTGAGTCCACCAGGACTTCTCCCAGCTTAGCTTTGGTGAAAAGATTAATGCTGCTTCTGCCTTCTCAAGATTGAAGATTCAGCTCAATCTTCACTGTTAATTAATGGGGTTTCAAAGGGAGGGGGCAGCCCCACTGTTTCTGCAGTACATTTTTGGGCGGGACACTGCTGATGGGTGGCCAGCTTGGGATGGGGTCCACAACCTGCAAAAGACCAGACAAAACCAGGTGATCTCTAAGGTCCCTTCCAACCCAAACCATTCTGTGTTTCTCTGACTGGTGCTGTGGTGGTTGGAAACCAACCAGTGCCTGCTGCCTTCCCAAATAGGCCATCCCAACCCTCCACAGTCAAACAGCTTTAGATAGATCCTGTAGTACTGGGATCAGGGCTCCTTAGCGACCTCAAGTGTTTCTCCTTGCAGGTCTTGAACGACATTTTCTCCCAGGGGTACCAGGACACTGCCCTTTTCCTGTACAGGAACAGTAAGTGGCACCCCAGCACCCGAGGGGCACCTCCAAGTGTAACACAGACACACATCATCCCTTTCTCTCTGTGTCTCCCAGATGCCTTTGGCTTTAACTACTTTGATGGCAATTTCCGCTTCGGCAGCACCTGTGGGAAGAACGACTCTGGACAATCCAATGGGACATACCCTGGCCTGTACAAAAGGGTCCCTCAGTGCCTGACCCCTTACTTCCTGCCAGGTAGAGGATTTGGGGTGCTCAGCTTGTGTTTAGGGCTGCTGCAGCCTTCAAGAGGGGCACTGTTATATTTAAGACATTATTGAGTTATTTCTCACAGTAAATACTTCTATCACAAAGAGACTTTGTAAGAGTGGCTCAAGCTGGACTCTGGCTTGGGCTTCAGTACCTGTCTGAGCTGGACAAGAGGAATGATTGCATTTATTTCATTGCTTGTAATTACTGGCCTTTATTTCCTTCTATGCTGTCATTCCTGGGTGCAGGCTTGTGGAAGAAGGAGCAGGTGCATGGACTGCAGGACCCACTGGCAATGGTCCTGCTGCAGCCCTACAGGCTTCCAGCCTTATTCAGGAAGGGGTAAGAACATCCCAACAGAGGCATTAGGGAATGAAACACAAACCAGGGGCTGTGCCTTCAGCAGCAGCAGGGCAGCTGAAGGGACACACGAAGGGATTTGATGTTCCCTGAAGGCAAGATCCAAGGGAGAGTGGGTATGGCTGGGTATGGTGTTCCCTAGGATCTCTTGGCTATGGAAAAGATTATTACAGTGTGCATTTACCATGAACACCCTCCCCTTTTGCTGCCTTTAGCCATCATTAAACTCAGCCTGTTTACTTTGCTTTTGCAGGGTGAAGACAGTGTGGGGGCTGCTGGAAGGTGTCAGCTCCCTGGTACAACGACTCCACAGACTGCTCCAAACCTTGGTGCCTGGTTTGCCCAAGAGAGTCATGGACAGGAGGTGAGGGGCTGGGGGGCTGCAGACCCTCAGCATAGAGAGAGCAGGGAACCTCACCCGTGGGTCACTGATGCTGAGCATGGCTAAAAACTCTAAATCTGGAGTAGCCCACATTAAAAGTAGCTATTTTTTTTTATCCCTGTGATATTATTTTGATATCTCAAAGGAGCTACAAACCAGCTTAGTGCCACTTCCCTAGTGCAATACATTCATGTTCCAGATATTTATCTGCTGGACTTGTCCTGGCAGGACATCAGGCACATTCTCCAAGATCCTGAGAGATGTTCTGGAACTAGGCTCTAGGGATTTAAGGCATATCCCCCCCAAATCTGCTTGCAAGTTCCCTCCTGTGCAGCTGCCCAAGAGACTCGCAATGGTTTCACCCTGAAGCAGCTGTGAGAAAGCCCTTTGGGGTCAAACATTCCTGAGGCTGCTCATCCCTGTCAGGACATCGACCTAGCCTCAGCTCTCATCTTGTTCCCACAGGTAACAAGGATCATCCTGGCGGGGCCCTGGGGGTCTCCAGCGCTGCCTCGGGATGTGGTGGGCAACACCAGCACACACCAGCACGGCTGCTGGTTCTCGAGGCAATTTCTGGGGAGTATTTTTCCTTCAGAACCTGTCTGGTTCTGTCTCCAGTGCTGCCACTGCAGTGCCCCTGCTCAGGCCTGACCTGCTTTTCCATGATGGCCGAGGCAAAGCTTTGGTGCTGCTCCTGGGACCCACCCCAGGCTGCAGGGACCACTGGGCAGCTTCACCTGCAGACCTCACAGCCCAGACCTTTCCCTGCCCACTCCACCTCCCCCCCACCAGCAGCATCCCTTCCCTGCCTTAATGCAGATTATAGGGTGGGCATTTGCCAGGAAATGCCATGTTTTAGTGTTTTCCTCCCACTCAAAAACTTTCAGAGAGGCTCTCCAGAGAGAGAGAGACAGAGGGAGAGAGGGAGAAGCTTTAGGGAGCATAACACTGGGCAGGAACTAATTTTTCTACAGTTCCCTGAAGTTTTTTTACCAATTACCAATTCTTGAGCTTCACATCTCCCCATAGCCCTGCTTCTCCTGTCTGTGGAGGTGGGAGTGCATTTGGATCCCCCTGGAACATGCAGTTATGCAGAAGGATGGAGAAACATAAAGATTAACTTCCCCCTACTTCCGAGTCCTGCAGGCTGTATGTCCGGACGTTTCACAAGGAAATGAGTTCTTTGCCTGCAATTGTCTGTAACTCACAGCCACACACAGAGCATGGCCCAGGCAAACACACCCTGTGCCACTGGTCTGCACACAGAATTCATTGGCAGCACTCTTAATTATCCAAATCCATGCTGCACATCAGAGGCCGTGGATTGGCTTTGCCCCAGCTGAGTCTCCTGCTTTTGTTGGTTCCAGACAGGCAACAAATGGATCCCAACAGCAGCAGCTGTTTATCGGAGTATATATATATATATATATAGCCTGTTTAATTGCACAAAGGGAAGGGGAACAGAGGGAAGTTTCATCCAAAGGGCCCTGGAGACTGCAGGAATGAATGTGGGGAGTAGCAGAAGGCAGCTTTGATGTAACTAGACTCAAAGTTAACTATGAGTGCTCTGTGAAAGATCAATATCCTGTGTTCTGCCATCTTTGGTTGAAATCAGTGACCTGGGAATATTTTCTCTGGAATGATTTTGCTAAAAGAAACCGGGATGCTTATTTCATAGAATCATGGAATAGTTTGGGTTAAAAGAGAGCTTAAAGATAACCCAGTTCCACCCCTGCCATGGCAGGGACACCTTCCACTATCCCAGGGTGCCCCAAGCCCCGTCCAGCCTGGCCTTGGACACTTCCAGGGATGGGGCAGACGCAGCTGCTCTGGTCAGGGAAGGATTCCTTCCCAATATCCCATCTAACCCTGCCCCCTGGCAGTGGGAAGGCATTGACCCTTGTCCTGTCCCTCCCTTTCCTGATGAGGGGTCCCTGTCCAGCTTCCCTGTAGCCCCTTCAGATCCTTGAAGGGGCTGTGAGGTCTCCACACAACCTTCTCTTCTCCAGGCTGAACGGCCCCAAGTTTCTCAGCCTGTTTCCACAGGGAAGGTGCTCCAGTCCCCTTAGAACTTTCTGACCCATTTTGATGGATCCTGTTTGCATTGGATCCTGTCTGCTCCTGTCTTCCATGCATCCCAGATGGATTTACATCTGTCAACCACTGCAGCCAAAGCCAGGCTGCTCAAATCCAGCTGTTGCTGCCACAGGGCAAAGTGGAAGGCTCAGAGACAGCCAGGCCTCCCCAGGCAGGGACAATCAGCCCAGCATTTGCTTCCGCACCTCTGCCCTCTCCCACTTATCCAACAGGTCCTTCTCCAGGCTGCTGCAAGCACCATGCCCGCCTCCAGGCAGGAGGATATTACCATCTCAGTCAGCCTGGGGCAGTTACCCTATTGAAATGGGGATTAGAATCCCCCAAAGAAAATTCTCATCCAGGAATTGGACCTCCAAATCCATTAAATGCATCTGCAAACCTCAGCCACAAACAGTTTGAACTGCCCGGTGTATCCCACCTGCCCCATGTGGGGCTTGATCATAAAAAGTTGGTAAAACTTTGAGAACTTTAACAAAAAACAATCAGCAAGGAACCCCCAAACTAAAATGGTCTCAGCACAGAACTCTGCTGCTCCAAAGCTGCAAGAAAGCAAGCAAATGAGCAAGAAAGAAGTATTTAACAATTCAGTATTCAAATCAGCTGGGTTTTGCTTTATTAACCCCTGATCTTTTCAAGCAAGCAGAGCTGGCGCCGTCTCCTCTTGGAGACATGAGCTTGGAGCTAATGGCAACAGGAGGCTTAGCCAGAGGCAATGGATAGAGGCAAAGTTTGGCATTGATTGGAATCATCTTGTGCAGGAGCTTGTTTCACCCCAAGGAAGCAAAGTAGGAACCCCATCTGCACCCAGTGGGGATAGAACCAGCCTGAAATGTCTCCTCTAGGGGTGCACCATGGGAATCATGCGGGGCTGTGGCCCTGTCTGTGCTGTGGCATTGCTGTCACAGTCCATGTGCTCCTCAGGACAGGTCGGGCTCTGCCTTCAGGCTGGGTTCCAAGTTGCTCATTGCCTCTTTAGAGCACAAACTGGGGCCAAAGGCAGCAGCGGGGTCACAAATGCTCTTCTGTGGCTGACCTGGCCCTAAAGGGAATAAAACCACACTGGTCAGTCTGACAGACACCTCTGGCAGTTCCTGTGGGACAAGCTGGATTCAGGTGCCTGGTCAGAGCTGCTTCCCTTCCTCCTGTTGTCTAAAGGGCAGCAGGTTTTGGTAGCCTCAAAATATTACCCTTGTACCCCTGTCCTGTTGCTCGTCTCATTCTGCTTTGAACTCAGCAGAAATGTGAAGCCTGAGGTGGACGGGATGAGAGTCTGGAGACAACCCAAGACAGCAGGAGCTCCCTCTGGAGCTGGATCCCTCTGCAGGTCTGGAGGGAAGAGTCCTGGAGTCTGATCCATGAAACGGAGCCCAACAAAGCCAAGCACGTGCCCAGTCCTGCCTGTGCCTCTGGCTGTTGGCTGCAGGTGCTTTATGCCAGACTCTGCCTCCAGTCTGGGTACTAAGGAGGGTGCAGTTCCTTGTGCAGTTGTCCTGCTGGGCACACGGATGAGAGGCAAGTCCATGTGGAGAACCTGCTAATCCAGCCTGAGCCTCGTGGGATTGCAGGCTCCAGACACTTGTCCTCTGGAAATATCACTTGTTCAAGAAATCAGGTACAAGTTGTTCACAAGTTTATCCCCCTTCTGCTTTGGTAGCATCAATGATATCCTAGCATTGCACAGACAAACAGTGAAAGAGCCTTTGCCTGGCCTTGATCAGTAGGGCTTTTCCTTCCCAGAACTGGAAAATCTGATGTGCTTCTCCTCTGGAGATCGAGAGCCTGGGCTCACCCCTTGGGTGCTCTCTGGCCTGACAAATGAGTCTGATTCCTCCCACAGGAGGAATTTTTCACCTGGGGCTGGTCAAAAACGTTGCAGCCCAGCTGCAAACCAGAGACAGAGATTCCTGATAGCCCAGAGCTGCCCAACATCCAAAGAAACCTCATGCCCACCTTGTTGCTTCCAAAAGCTCCACGAATGCTCAGACTGATGGAGCCTTTAAAAAAGCAACCAGGGAAGCAACTTCTACAGCCTAACACTGTGTCCTGCATTTCTTAGTGGGTCTAGAGTTGGTTTGTTTTCAAAGGAAATCACTTTCTTGCTCCCATTTTATGTTTCCCGAGCTTTTCTGTTTAGGTCTGGAATGGTAACAATCCTATTCCTTCCCCTTCGTATTCCTCATTTGTTGTGGGCCTCCTAGATATAGCAGATTGTGTCTTTTTTCACTTTTAATTTAATTAATTTAATTGATGTGGCTACATTTTAAATAATCCCCAGGTTGAAAAAGCTGAAATATTGAAAGACTCAGAAAGAAAAAGAAAATAAAGAGTAAAATTGAAAGAAACTTGGCATTTCATCAGATGCTTCTTTGTATTTTTTAGTAACAACAAACTGGAAACTGAAGCGCTGAGGTTTCACAGGTTTTGCATGCAAAACTAAAAGGGGAGCGGGCATTATTTTGCATAGGATTGCAGAAAACTCCAAGTTTTGGATTTAAACCTGCCTTGTGTTGCTTCAGAATGGCACAGGTAGAGGTTTACCTGCAGCTCGAATATGCTTTCCTTGCCCTAAGTCTTTCTGTGGCTGCAGCCAGAGTTCCTAAGAAGCCTGGATTTGGCTGGCACAGCAAAGGCAGCTTGAACCCTTGAGACACCCCTGCTGAAGGGATGTGTGGGCAGAACCGGTTATTACCTCACAGGGTGAGTAAATACGTGGCCTTCTCCATGGGAAGGGCTCCTTGTCCATGGAGCCCTTCTGACACAGCCAAAATGAAGTCCTCAGTCCTCAGCCAGATCGAGGGTGAGGGCTCAGCGTGAGGCCTCACTCGTAAGCCCTGAGCTGAGAGGGAACGTTCTCCCATTCCCGATGTTCTCACCTGCCTCAGAGCCTCTTTGGGCACTGACAGCCCTGGGCAAGTGTCACTTGGAAACGGATGGGGTAAAGCAAGTGCTGGTTCTTTACCTTCCTGGGGGTGGAGAAGGTGGTGTGGGCCTTCCTATTCGTATTCATCGGCTGCCTGGCCGATTCCTGGATTCTCTTTGGTGTCATCCTTGTGATCTGTGGCTCTGGAGTGCAGAACTCTCAGTTGTGGCTTCAGGTGCAGGGTCTCCTCACCTTTCTGACGTGATTCATTGGCCAAGGAAAGCGTGAAGCCCTCGAAGTAATTCACCTGGAAATCCCCTGGTGGGAAGAGAAGCCAGCTCTCACTGCTTGTTGCTCAACTGCCAGGTCTGCAGCAGTGCGAGGCATGACCTGGGCTGACTGGAAACCAGAGATACTGCTGACCCCAGCGCTCAGGGATCACCAAACACTGCTGCTCTGTGCCTCAGGGGGTTATCCAACACCACACAGGGCACCCGAGCCTGCGCTTCTGACTAGAGGTCCTGGGACCTGTGTTCCCTGGGATAAAGCTGTGTCATGCCCAGTGTGGCAGAGAAGAGGGGAGTGTGGCTCCTGAGGGAGCTTCTGGAGAGGCCAGGGCTCAAGTAATGCTGGCAGTGCCAGGAATACAGGCATTGCTCTGCCCCAGCCACTCTGGGGCAGCATCTCTTACCTTGTGTCAGCAAACCAATGAAGTAAGGGAAGCACCCAACCTACCTGTCCTCACTCCCAGTCACTTACTCAGTCTTTTCAGGAAGGAGACCGTGTCCTGGTAGCCCTGGATATAAAAGCGGTCCATGGCCTGCGGGGGGAGGTGGCAGTCAGGGCAGCTGGGCTGCTGCAGGGGGCTCGTGGCTCTGGCTACCTGGAGGAGCAGCTCACCTCACGTGCGGGAAGCTTAAAAATGTGGTATAAGCGGCAGATGTTCATTTTTGAGATCTGTAAGATAGAGTCAGCGAGCTGGAAGGTCAAGAAGGCAGCTGGGCCGTCCTTGGGGCAGATGTCGTATTCTCCGGCGAAGGCAGAGATGGTGATGGTGGTGCGGGTCACGAAGTCGGCTGTCCACATGGCCACCTCGCCGTCCACGTAGCGCTAGGAGGCAAAACAGGGAGCCCTGAGCCTTCCCCTGGGCAGAGAGAGCAGTGCTGTTCACATGGGCAAACACGTGGGGCTTGTTCCCCAGCCAGGCCCACAGCAGCCTGAGGTTCTGGGGCTGCAGAGATCCCCTTCCAGGCAACTGCCCCAGCCACTGCTCCCCTGCTCCAGGTCCACACCCTGATCCTCCCTTCCGGCCAAAGAACTGCTGCAATGGAAGCGGGAGGAAGGTGCAGCAGAAGGCAGCTGAGGCAACCCCAGGGACAGGGGAAGATGGACAGTTTTGGGAGAAGCTGGGTCCTGTCTTGCAGGGAGGTCAGATTTTGGGGCCCTGTTCTTCCCTCTGCAGACACTGTGGGAACACAGCCTCGAGCTACGCTGGTGGCAAAGCCAGGTAGAAACATCCTTAATGCCACCGCTGGAGAAAGGCCAGAGGCTGGAGGGGCCCTGGGCCGGAGCTGGGACAGGGTCTCCAGCCCACAGCGCTACTCACCACCCCACGGTACGTTGGAGGGCAAAACCCAAAATACAGCGGGACGAAGCAGCTGCACGTCACGGCCTGTGGGTGAGACGGGAAGGACAGAGGTGAGCGAAGAGCCACGGAAACTGCTGCCTTTGGGAGTGGTGGCTCACCTGTGAATGCCAAAACAGGGGCCCCCAGCTGGGTTATTGGGCACCACTGACCAACGTGCACCAGACCATGGCTGATACCCACAGCCAGGGCAGAGACGTAGGAAGGGAAGCTGTGAGATGCCTCAATGTGCTCCCTGCCTGTTCAGGATAACTCAGAGAGCAATCAAAAGGGCTGATTTGTAAAAATTATTTCAGCTTGCCTGGATTCAGAGGGTGGCCAGGACAGAAATGGTGGCATGGACCTCAATGGACCAGGGCCTGTTAGGATAAGACGTGAGGTGATGGTTTATAACTACGAGGGGGGAGATTTAGATACTGGGAAGAAATTTTTTACCGTGAGGGTGGTGAGGCCCTGGCACAGGGTGCCCAGAGCAGCTGTGGCTGCCCCTGGATCCCTGGCAGTGTCCAAGGCCAGGTTGGACGGGGCTTGAGACCAACCGGGGACAGTGGGAGGTGTCCCTGCCCATGGCAGGGGTGGCACTGGATGAGCTTTAAGGTCCCTTCCAACCCAAACCATTCTGTGATTCTGTGCTGTGGGACATGGCCGGGCAGCAAATGTCACACAGCTCCTCCCTCATGGCGTGCCTGTGGCTGCTCCCACCTGAATCAGCTCCTCCTTCGAGGCAAACTCGGACACTGTCACAGTTCTCCAGTCGTGCACGCGGGTGAGGACAATGTGCAGCTTCCCAGAGACCAGCTCGTGGGCATTTGGAGGCAGGAATTTGCGTAAGGTACGCCTTACGATTCTAAGTATCCTTCCTCCAGGGATAAAACCCCAGAGAGAGGTTTTCAGAGCACTAAGGGCATACTCCTTCATCTCATCTGAAGCAAAGCAAAGCAAAGCAAAGCAATCATTCTACATCCCTTACATTGTTCTTTATGTACAAATCTGTGTTATTTAGGCACTTTCTGAGCTGCACTTCCACCTGGCAAAGGGGTATTTTATCCTGCTGCTAAACGCTCATATAGAGCCGTTGTTTTCATTAGGGTGGAAGCCCCCATGAGTGGACCCAAATTTTCCAGGCACTTTCAATATTGCAGGAGGTAGAAGTATTCTGCTTTCTTTTCCCATTTCTCTCCATTTTCTCCCCAAGACATCTTAAAAGCTTTTGGACATAGGAGAGAAAATTAACAGGAAGCCTTTGTATAACATTTCCTCCTGTTTCCTCTATGCCCTGCTCATGTGTTTTCTTTCCCCTCTTTGTTTTGGGACTCTCCCAGCAATCCCAAATGCCTTATTAGGGAGAGCACCTCTGCTTCTTTTCTTAGATATGCTTGCCATTAATTCAAGTTAATAAGATGCAATGCCTATATCTACTCTGTTTTCTCTGTTTCCCACTCTTCAAGAAGGCAATAAAGCAAAACCCTGAGGAATTAACCATGGAGAATGAAACAAAAATCCTTTGCAACTCCAAAACTCCCAGCTATTCCATCTCTTTAGACACAAAATAAACAGAAGTGTGTAGCCCTTACCCACATCACATCCACACAATCCAGCTGTAGCTATAACTGATCCCGAAGATGATCCATAGATCCTGTATGCGGATTTCATTATGTCAGGAGACAAGTCCTGCAAAGCAGATAACACTCCAGCTTCGTATATAACCAAGAAACTACAGCCTCTAAACAGTATAGAGTAAGGTCTTCCCTCTTTTCCACTTATTTTCAGCATCTCTGCTAACTCCAAGCACCTCAACGACAAGAAAACAGCTGCCCAACAGCTTCAATGGGTTTTCCAGAGCCAGCCAACCCTCAGCTGTGGTTCTCTTTCCAACCACACTCTCACTGTCTTATATCCCTCTGTTTGGCATAAACCTCTGAGCCAAACGTCCAGTGGAACAGCAGCAGTGGTCAGAAGTGGATGATGTGATGTCCTAATGCTCATTAAAATAAGATTATTGCATTGCAGGGTGTCTGAGCTGAGCCCTGAGCTGCTGGGCAGCCCCAGGCGATGGGCACAGCCACATGTCACACTCAGGTGTTGGTGGAGCAGCCCAGGGGGGTCTGGTGGGCCCCAGGACTGAGTCTTTGGGAGGGGAAAGCTGCTTCCCAAAGTGGTGAACTGCTTCACTGACACCCTGGAGTTCCAGAACAAAATTCCAGCCTCTTGGGCAGTAGGAATCAGCAAATATTCCCTGGTCTTGCAAGTTGCTGCTCAAAACTCTCTTGCCCCATTTGTAACAGGTTGCCAAAGCCCATCCCAGGGAGTGGAGAAGGTGATTGCATTACTAAAGAAATCACAACCCAAGTTGTTTTCTTTGTTTCACAATTTCAGGGCTTGAGTTTGCTTACAAAGGGGTAAAAATTCAGAGTCCGGGAAGCAGCTCGTGGTTTCACCTGCTTCCTACATGGCTGAGGTTTCAGTAGAGCCACAGGTCGATAAAGAAGGAACGAAGGGGGCAAAAAGTCTGACCAACACAGGGATTTATTGGTTATCCACGGAGAAATGCAAAGCCTTCTTAGCTTTGCAGCTGGGTGAGACATTGGGAAGCTGCAATAGTGGGAAAAGCAGCACTGAGCGCTGGGCGAGACAGAGGCGAGTGGCCAGAACAAACAATAACAGCTTGGACACTCCTCTTCTGATATACATGGAAATCTACCCAACATCTTCAGGTCAAATGCTCCCAAAGCCACCCAGGAGATGCTTCTCTCCCTCTTGCAGTGTGCCAGGGGAAGTGCTGCAGGAATTTGGATGCAGCCCTGATCTCCGTGAGGGGGCTGCAAAACAGCCCTGAGGATGAGCGAGCAGCTGTGCTGGACATGCTGGGGCTGACAGGGCTGTGGGCTCCAACCCATCAGGCCAGGGTTAATCCAGCCCCAATTCCACACGGGAGCAGTGTCTGCTACCACCCAGGAGCCAAGGCACTGAGCTCCTTGCACACACCCTGCAGATCCTAATGCTGAGCAGCAACATAAAACTGAAGACTCGAGACAAGAGGAATAAATAGATCCCATGCCTCATCAAGAGGAGAAATGCACTGGAAATAATTTTCCATCTACTCTTCAGTGCAAGGATGCCCTAAGAATTAACTGCAATGAGAAGAGTCAACTTCAGAAGCAGCTTCTGGTGCAGGAGGGAAGTGGCATTTAGAACCCACAGGTGAGGCACACTTAAGCTCTTGAGCTGAAGGAAAACCTTTATGCCCAACTCCATGTTACCCAATCTTGCAGCACCACGAAGTAAACAGTGTTTATTGTGGAAAAACAGAGGGAAGCCAAGACTCTGCCTGCTTGTTCCCTCCTAACAGATAGTGCCACATCTCCCTGGCTTTCAAACCCTTGGACTGTCTCTGGTGTCTTTCAAAAGGAGCAAGGAGTTAGAAAACATTTAGTTGGTGGGGTTTGTGTCAGAGTGAGGTACCCAGAGCTCCAAATAGGTGGGGCTTGGAAAGAAGAAATCCAGGTGATCTGAGTAGGAGTGACCCAGGTGGCACAAACAGTGGTTGGGAAATGCTGCTGTGGAAATGCAGAAGCTGTTTCTTGGCCCCTCTCTGCCCTGCCCCAGGATGGGACACAGGCTGTGTGTGTCCCTGAGTGATGCCCTGAGTTTTAAGCCTGTTGTTTTACCAGGCCAAACACCCTCGTGGCATTTGGCATTTCTCCATCACCGGGTCAGAAACTGCTGCGAGCTGAGGGACCCTGCTCATCTGTCCCTCATTTCTTCATCCCAGCTTTGGGGACAAAGCCAAGCTTGGCCTTGGGCAAAGAGACCATCCAGACTTTAAAGCTCCATTAGCCAAATGAAACAAAGGAATTTGTGTGCCTGATAATACAGGGCAATAGCCAAATAGGATCTTTCTTCCTACAGGATTAAAATGAACCAGGAGCCCCCTCAGCTGCTCAGCCAGGACACAGCAGGAACAGGCTGGCACATGCCAGGAGGTTCTCTCACTTCCCCAAGGTGGAATATTTTAGCAGAGCTGACACCAGACCATTTCCCTCACACATCTGCCACAATGACAAAGCTGTGACCTTGGGGCTGCCCCGTTCTGGGAGTGCAGTGTGTTCCTAACCCACATACATTTCTGATGTGCAAATCCTTTCAAGAGAAAGACTTTGAGGAATTCGTTTCTCTGGGACAATGAATCACCCCAAAACCCAACGTGCAGCTGTCAGACTTCAAGCACTGGCACAGACCTCAACAAACAGTTCCATGGGCAGTGAGGAGCTGGTGCTGTGTGGGCAGGATCACCAGCTGGGCGCTGTGGATGTGCTGCTGCCCTCACAGATCCACTGCATGGCCAGAAATATCATCTCCTGCACCTGAGAAAAACAGGAAAAGCCATGTCCTGAACATTTTTTTCACACAGCCACAGCTTCATTCCCCTTAGACAGTGACTCGCTGCTCAAAATGCACCTCCCTGGCTGAAGGAGCTTTAGCCGGGCAGGGTTCAGGGCAAAAGGCAGCAGTCAGGAGGGGCTGAGCTCATTCAAGCTGCACACAGAGCCCCCTCCAAAATTTCCTGCTCCAGCCATACTTGTAGCAGTGCCCAACACTAATCTAAAAGCCCCAGGACAACTGAAAAGATCCCTGCAGGACCAGGAAGAATTTGGAACCCTGACACTGCTGATGCAAAAGGCACTTGGAAAAAAAGCTGCTGGCTGCAAGATGGTGAGGTGGGGAGGGCTTGTGGATGCCAGGAAAGCAAAGGTCCTGGGAGATTTCCAGAACAGGGGCAGAATATCCCTCTCAGGGTCAGCAGGGATTACCTTTGGCTGTATCCTCTGTCACAATTCCTGGAACAAAAGGGTGCTTTGGCTTCACATTTTCCTCAGCAGGACTGTCCCAACACCAAAGGATTCACTAGTCCTGCTTCCCCACACACCAGCCTACCCTCAGTGCCTCCTGCTCCCGTGGGTAATTGGAAACAACCTCTGATGCTGCAGGGTCCAAAACAGGGAATCTGGCCATCCCCTACAGCTACAGCAGGGGGAGAAAAAAGGATTGAGGGGGAGAAAGACACCAATGTAGAAAGCCAAAATAGCAGCTCTATTTTGGGTTGAAATCTTCTCATGTAAGAGTCTAATCTTAGCAAAAATCAGTGTGTGTTTCTCCCTCACCTTCATGGAAGCTGAGTTTTATTATTTGTGTCTAAACAGTCTGTGATTAATCAAGGAGTTTCCATGGCACCTCCCCAGTTTTGTGCACTGGCACAGGAGCGGAATAAAGGAGTGGCTCTGGCAGTGGTCTGAACTTGCCCGTGCTGGAGCCTTGCTCACTTGTGTGTGCTCACGTGCACCCCTCAGCTGCGCCCCTCAGCTGCCTCTTGGCTGCTCAACGTTTCATCACGTCCCAGTTGCTTCCTCCTCAGCAGGAAGGGCTGACACTGGCTTGGAGAGCACATTCCCATCCCTACCCTCCTACCAGGACACAGATTTCAGCAGAGTTGACCACATGAGCAACGTTTTTGCCGCTGATGTCACTGACAACCTTTATTCTAAGTAGGAAAGAAAAGAGTGGGAATGACCCACCCTGGACCTTGCCTCACTAATTGGTATTTCTGTGGCTTTGGCAGCTCCCAGAACGTGCCCCAACACACTTATCGTTCCTTCTATTGGGAGTGTGGCACACAAACCTCCAGCCTATCCTACGTTCAGCATTAACGAGAGAAACCTTTTCCCTGTTCCTGTGACAAACACCTCATCCAGGGACGTGAGGTGATGATGTCACTGCCCAGGGCAGCCGCGTGAGCTGCCCTGATGGTGATGACGCAGTGACTTCACCGTGACTTCACCCGGCCTTGGAGCAGCGCCCGGTGCTCCCAGCCAAGGGCAGGGCTCTGCAGGACAGACCTTCCTGCTCAGCTGCACCCGGGGGCGGAGAGGACCAGGAAACCTTTGAGCAGATCACCTCCAGCTGGAAGGAGTTCTGGCAGGCAAGGCTTCATTTGAGGCCAGAAGAGATTCCTTAGCCTTACCAGACCCTTAGGATCACCCTCTTATACCACTAAGACATGTCCGTAGTAGATAACAGAATCCCAGAATGGTTTGGCTTGGGAGAAACTTTAAAGCCTATGCTGTTCCAGCCTTGCCATGGCAGGGACACCTTCACTATCCCAGGTTGCTCCAAGCCGCGTCCAACCTGGCCTTGAAATAATGACACACCAGAGCCAAGCGGGGGCCCTGCAGGATACAGGCACAGCTGGGAGTGCTGGGTTACTTGGGAAAAAGAAAAAAGCTCAGCCTAGTTGATTTACACCCAAATGACAGCCTGGGAGTCTCCGGCGCAGGGGCTGCTGTTCGGCAGCGGGAGGATGATGCCCCTACAGAATTACGGAATCACAGAATCATGGAATGGTTCGGGCTGGAAGGGACCTGGAAGCTCATCTCATTCCACCTCCTGCCATGGGCAGGGACACCTTCCACTAGACCAGGTTCCTTCAAGCCCCGTCCAGCCTGGCCTTGCTCCAGGCACTCCTGGTGAATCTATTCCCTGGATGAACCGCTATTCCCGGGTTTCAGGCGCTCCGGTCAGGGCCCGCGGCTCCCAGCGCTCTGAGGGGCGGCATTTCCCGCCCAGCCCGCCCCGCGCCAGGGGGCGGGGCCTCCTGCCCTCACTCCTGCCCGTCGCCAACATGGCGGGCGCGGCCAGCGCCGGTTCTGCGCATGCGCTGTGGGAGCCTTTAGAAAGGCGGGAAGGGTTTGTTCATTTGAGGGGGGGAGTTTTGGTATTAATAAATATTTCTTTTGAGTTATGTTACATGCTCTCTGCACAGCCCAGACCGTGTCTCAGGCAGATGATGAAGCCGCGCCTGTTGTCACTAACACCCACTGTGTGCTGGTGTTCCCAAATCTTGGAGGATTCAGACAATCCCAGACTTGTTTGGGTGGGAAGGGGCCTTAAAGCTCATCTCGTTCCACCTCGTGCCATGGGGTGAGGACAAGGGGATGTTTGAGCAGATCACTTTCAGCTGGAAGGCGTTTGGGCAGGCACGACTTCATTTCAGCCTAGAAGAGATTCCGTAGCCTACATGGACCCTCAGGATCACCCTGGTATACCAGTGAGACACATTAATAGTAGATCCCAGAATCCCAGAACAGTTTGGGTCGGAAGGGACCTTAAAGCTCATCCTGTTCCACTGCTGCCATGGCAGGGACACTTTCCACCGTCCCAGGTTCCTTCAAGCCCCATCCAGCCTGGGCTTGGACACTTCCAGGGATCCAGAGGCAGCCACAGCTGCTCTGGGCACCCTGTGCCAGGGCCTCACCACCCTCACAGGGAAGGATTCCTTCCCAATATCCCATCTAACCCTGCCCCCTGGCAGTGGGAAGGCATTGACCCTTGTCCTGTCCCTCCCTTTCCTGATGAGGGGTCCCTGTCCAGCTTCCCTGTAGCCCCTTCAGATCCTTGAAGGGGCTGTGAGGTCTCCACACAACCTTCTCTTCTCCAGGCTGAACGGCCCCAAGTTTCTCAGCCTGTTTCCACAGGGAAGGTGCTCCAGTCCCCTTAGAACTTTCTGACCCATTTTGATGGATCCTGTTTGCATTGGATCCTGTCTGCTCCTGTCTTCCATGCATCCCAGATGGATTTACATCTGTCAACCACTGCAGCCAAAGCCAGGCTGCTCAAATCCAGCTGTTGCTGCCACAGGGCAAAGTGGAAGGCTCAGAGACAGCCAGGCCTCCCCAGGCAGGGACAATCAGCCCAGCATTTGCTTCCGCACCTCTGCTCCCTCCCACTTATCCAACAGCTCCTTCTCCAGGCTGCTGCAAGCACCATGCCCGCCTCCAGGCAGGAGGATATTACCATCTCAGTCAGCCTGGGGCAGTTACCCTATTGAAATGGGGATTAGAATCCCCCAAAGAAAATTCTCATCCAGGAATTGGACCTCCAAATCCATTAAATGCATCTGCAAACCTCAGCCACAAACAGTTTGAACTGCCCGGTGTATCCCACCTGCCCCATGTGGGGCTTGATCATAAAAAGTTGGTAAAACTTTGAGAACTTTAACAAAAAACAATCAGCAAGGAACCCCCAAACTAAAATGGTCTCAGCACAGAACTCTGCTGCTCCAAAGCTGCAAGAAAGCAAGCAAATGAGCAAGAAAGAAGTATTTAACAATTCAGTATTCAAATCAGCTGGGTTTTGCTTTATTAACCCCTGATCTTTTCAAGCAAGCAGAGCTGGCGCCGTCTCCTCTTGGAGACATGAGCTTGGAGCTAATGGCAACAGGAGGCTTAGCCAGAGGCAATGGATAGAGGCAAAGTTTGGCATTGATTGGAATCATCTTGTGCAGGAGCTTGTTTCACCCCAAGGAAGCAAAGTGGGAACCCCATCTGCACCCAGTGGGGATAGAACCAGCCTGAAATGTCTCCTCTAGGGGTGCACCATGGGAATCATGCGGGGCTGTGGCCCTGTCTGTGCTGTGGCATTGCTGTCACAGTCCATGTGCTCCTCAGGACAGGTCGGGCTCTGCCTTCAGGCTGGGTTCCAAGTTGCTCATTGCCTCTTTAGAGCACAAACTGGGGCCAAAGGCAGCAGCGGGGTCACAAATGCTCTTCTGTGGCTGACCTGGCCCTAAAGGGAATAAAACCACACTGGTCAGTCTGACAGACACCTCTGGCAGTTCCTGTGGGACAAGCTGGATTCAGGTGCCTGGTCAGAGCTGCTTCCCTTCCTCCTGTTGTCTAAAGGGCAGCAGGTTTTGGTAGCCTCAAAATATTACCCTTGTACCCCTGTCCTGTTGCTCGTCTCATTCTGCTTTGAACTCAGCAGAAATGTGAAGCCTGAGGTGGACGGGATGAGAGTCTGGAGACAACCCAAGACAGCAGGAGCTCCCTCTGGAGCTGGATCCCTCTGCAGGTCTGGAGGGAAGAGTCCTGGAGTCTGATCCATGAAACGGAGCCCAACAAAGCCAAGCACGTGCCCAGTCCTGCCTGTGCCTCTGGCTGTTGGCTGCAGGTGCTTTATGCCAGACTCTGCCTCCAGTCTGGGTACTAAGGAGGGTGCAGTTCCTTGTGCAGTTGTCCTGCTGGGCACACGGATGAGAGGCAAGTCCATGTGGAGAACCTGCTAATCCAGCCTGAGCCTCGTGGGATTGCAGGCTCCAGACACTTGTCCTCTGGAAATATCACTTGTTCAAGAAATCAGGTACAAGTTGTTCACAAGTTTATCCCCCTTCTGCTTTGGTAGCATCAATGATATCCTAGCATTGCACAGACAAACAGTGAAAGAGCCTTTGCCTGGCCTTGATCAGTAGGGCTTTTCCTTCCCAGAACTGGAAAATCTGATGTGCTTCTCCTCTGGAGATCGAGAGCCTGGGCTCACCCCTTGGGTGCTCTCTGGCCTGACAAATGAGTCTGATTCCTCCCACAGGAGGAATTTTTCACCTGGGGCTGGTCAAAAACGTTGCAGCCCAGCTGCAAACCAGAGACAGAGATTCCTGATAGCCCAGAGCTGCCCAACATCCAAAGAAACCTCATGCCCACCTTGTTGCTTCCAAAAGCTCCACGAATGCTCAGACTGATGGAGCCTTTAAAAAAGCAACCAGGGAAGCAACTTCTACAGCCTAACACTGTATCCTGCATTTCTTAGTGGGTCTAGAGTTGGTTTGTTTTCAAAGGAAATCGCTTTCTTGCTCCCATTTTATGTTTCCCAAGCTTTTCTGTTTAGGTCTGGAATGGTAACAATCCTATTCCTTCCCCTTCGTATTCCTCATTTGTTGTGGGCCTCCTAGATATAGCAGATTGTGTCTTTTTTCACTTTTAATTAAATTAATTTAATTGATGTGGCTACATTTTAAATAATCCCCAGGTTGAAAAAGCTGAAATATTGAAAGACTCAGAAAGAAAAAGAAAATAAAGAGTAAAATTGAAAGAAACTTGGCATTTCATCAGATGCTTCTTTGTATTTTTTAGTAACAACAAACTGGAAACTGAAGCGCTGAGGTTTCACAGGTTTTGCATGCAAAACTAAAAGGGGAGCGGGCATTATTTTGCATAGGATTGCAGAAAACTCCAAGGTTTGGATTTAAACCTGCCTTGTGTTGCTTCAGAATGGCACAGGTAGAGGTTTACCTGCAGCTCGAATATGCTTTCCTTGCCCTAAGTCTTTCTGTGGCTGCAGCCAGAGTTCCTAAGAAGCCTGGATTTGGCTGGCACAGCAAAGGCAGCTTGAACCCTTGAGACACCCCTGCTGAAGGGATGTGTGGGCAGAACCGGTTATTACCTCACAGGGTGAGTAAATACGTGGCCTTCTCCATGGGAAGGGCTCCTTGTCCATGGAGCCCTTCTGACACAGCCAAAATGAAGTCCTCAGTCCTCAGCCAGATCGAGGGTGAGGGCTCAGCGTGAGGCCTCACTCGTAAGCCCTGAGCTGAGAGGGAACGTTCTCCCATTCCCGATGTTCTCACCTGCCTCAGAGCCTCTTTGGGCACTGACAGCCCTGGGCAAGTGTCACTTGGAAACGGATGGGGTAAAGCAAGTGCTGGTTCTTTACCTTCCTGGGGGTGGAGAAGGTGGTGTGGGCCTTCCTATTCGTATTCATCGGCTGCCTGGCCGATTCCTGGATTCTCTTTGGTGTCATCCTTGTGATCTGTGGCTCTGGAGTGCAGAACTCTCAGTTGTGGCTTCAGGTGCAGGGTCTCCTCACCTTTCTGACGTGATTCATTGGCCAAGGAAAGCGTGAAGCCCTCGAAGTAATTCACCTGGAAATCCCCTGGTGGGAAGAGAAGCCAGCTCTCACTGCTTGTTGCTCAACTGCCAGGTCTGCAGCAGTGCGAGGCATGACCTGGGCTGACTGGAAACCAGAGATACTGCTGACCCCAGCGCTCAGGGATCACCAAACACTGCTGCTCTGTGCCTCAGGGGGTTATCCAACACCACACAGGGCACCCGAGCCTGCGCTTCTGACTAGAGGTCCTGGGACCTGTGTTCCCTGGGATAAAGCTGTGTCATGCCCAGTGTGGCAGAGAAGAGGGGAGTGTGGCTCCTGAGGGAGCTTCTGGAGAGGCCAGGGCTCAAGTAATGCTGGCAGTGCCAGGAATACAGGCATTGCTCTGCCCCAGCCACTCTGGGGCAGCATCTCTTACCTTGTGTCAGCAAACCAGTGAAGTAAGGGAAGCACCCAACCTACCTGTCCTCACTCCCAGTCACTTACTCAGTCTTTTCAGGAAGGAGACCGTGTCCTGGTAGCCCTGGATATAAAAGCGGTCCATGGCCTGCGGGGGGAGGTGGCAGTCAGGGCAGCTGGGCTGCTGCAGGGGGCTCGTGGCTCTGGCTACCTGGAGGAGCAGCTCACCTCACGTGCGGGAAGCTTAAAAATGTGGTATAAGCGGCAGATGTTCATTTTTGAGATCTGTAAGATAGAGTCAGCGAGCTGGAAGGTCAAGAAGGCAGCTGGGCCGTCCTTGGGGCAGATGTCGTATTCTCCGGCGAAGGCAGAGATGGTGATGGTGGTGCGGGTCACGAAGTCGGCTGTCCACATGGCCACCTCGCCGTCCACGTAGCGCTAGGAGGCAAAACAGGGAGCCCTGAGCCTTCCCCTGGGCAGAGAGAGCAGTGCTGTTCACATGGGCAAACACGTGGGGCTTGTTCCCCAGCCAGGCCCACAGCAGCCTGAGGTTCTGGGGCTGCAGAGATCCCCTTCCAGGCAACTGCCCCAGCCACTGCTCCCCTGCTCCAGGTCCACACCCTGATCCTCCCTTCCGGCCAAAGAACTGCTGCAATGGAAGCGGGAGGAAGGTGCAGCAGAAGGCAGCTGAGGCAACCCCAGGGACAGGGGAAGATGGACAGTTTTGGGAGAAGCTGGGTCCTGTCTTGCAGGGAGGTCAGATTTTGGGGCCCTGTTCTTCCCTCTGCAGACACTGTGGGAACACAGCCTCGAGCTACGCTGGTGGCAAAGCCAGGTAGAAACATCCTTAATGCCACCGCTGGAGAAAGGCCAGAGGCTGGAGGGGCCCTGGGCCGGAGCTGGGACAGGGTCTCCAGCCCACAGCGCTACTCACCACCCCACGGTACGTTGGAGGGCAAAACCCAAAATACAGCGGGATGAAGCAGCTGCACGTCACGGCCTGTGGGTGAGACGGGAAGGACAGAGGTGAGCGAAGAGCCACGGAAACTGCTGCCTTTGGGAGTGGTGGCTCACCTGTGAATGCCAAAATAGGGGCCCCCAGCTGGGTTATTGGGCACCACTGACCAACGTGCACCAGACCATGGCTGATACCCACAGCCAGGGCAGAGACGTAGGAAGGGAAGCTGTGAGATGCCTCAATGTGCTCCCTGCCTGTTCAGGATAACTCAGAGAGCAATCAAAAGGGCTGATTTGTAAAAATTATTTCAGCTTGCCTGGATTCAGAGGGTGGCCAGGACAGAAATGGTGGCATGGACCTCAATGGACCAGGGCCTGTTAGGATAAGACGTGAGGTGATGGTTTATAACTACGAGGGGGGAGATTTAGATACTGGGAAGAAATTTTTTACCGTGAGGGTGGTGAGGCCCTGGCACAGGGTGCCCAGAGCAGCTGTGGCTGCCCCTGGATCCCTGGCAGTGTCCAAGGCCAGGTTGGACGGGGCTTGAGACCAACCGGGGACAGTGGGAGGTGTCCCTGCCCATGGCAGGGGTGGCACTGGATGAGCTTTAAGGTCCCTTCCAACCCAAACCATTCTGTGATTCTGTGCTGTGGGACATGGCCGGGCAGCAAATGTCACACAGCTCCTCCCTCATGGGGTGCCTGTGGCTGCTCCCACCTGAATCAGCTCCTCCTTCGAGGCAAACTCGGACACTGTCACAGTTCTCCAGTCGTGCACGCGGGTGAGGACAATGTGCAGCTTCCCAGACGCCAGCTCATGGGCATTTGGAGGCAGGAATTTGCGTAAGGTACGCCTTATGATTCTAAGTATCCTTCCTCCAGGGATAAAACCCCAGAGAGAGGTTTTCAGAGCACTAAGGGCATACTCCTTCATCTCATCTGAAGCAAAGCAAAGCAAAGCAAAGCAATCATTCTACATCCCTTACATTGTTCTTTATGTACAAATCTGTGTTATTTAGGCACTTTCTGAGCTGCACTTCCACCTGGCAAAGGGGTATTTTATCCTGCTGCTAAACGCTCATATAGAGCCGTTGTTTTCATTAGGGTGGAAGCTCCCATGAGTGGACCCAAATTTTCCAGGCACTTTCAATATTGCAGGAGGTAGAAGTATTCTGCTTTCTTTTCCCATTTCTCTCCATTTTCTCCCCAAGACATCTTAAAAGCTTTTGGACATAGGAGAGAAAATTAACAGGAAGCCTTTGTATAACATTTCCTCCTGTTTCCTCTATGCCCTGCTCATGTGTTTTCTTTCCCCTCTTTGTTTTGGGACTCTCCCAGCAATCCCAAATGCCTTATTAGGGAGAGCACCTCTGCTTCTTTTCTTAGATATGCTTGCCATTAATTCAAGTTAATAAGATGCAATGCCTATATCTACTCTGTTTTCTCTGTTTCCCACTCTTCAAGAAGGCAATAAAGCAAAACCCTGAGGAATTAACCATGGAGAATGAAACAAAAATCCTTTGCAACTCCAAAACTCCCAGCTATTCCATCTCTTTAGACACAAAATAAACAGAAGTGTGTAGCCCTTACCCACATCACATCCACACAATCCAGCTGTAGCTATAACTGATCCCGAAGATGATCCATAGATCCTGTATGCGGATTTCATTATGTCAGGAGACAAGTCCTGCAAAGCAGATAACACTCCAGCTTCGTATATAACCAAGAAACTACAGCCTCTAAACAGTATAGAGTAAGGTCTTCCCTCTTTTCCACTTATTTTCAGCATCTCTGCTAACTCCAAGCACCTCAACGACAAGAAAACAGCTGCCCAACAGCTTCAATGGGTTTTCCAGAGCCAGCCAACCCTCAGCTGTGGTTCTCTTTCCAACCACACTCTCACTGTCTTATATCCCTCTGTTTGGCATAAACCTCTGAGCCAAACGTCCAGTGGAACAGCAGCAGTGGTCAGAAGTGGATGATGTGATGTCCTAATGCTCATTAAAATAAGATTATTGCATTGCAGGGTGTCTGAGCTGAGCCCTGAGCTGCTGGGCAGCCCCAGGCGATGGGCACAGCCACATGTCACACTCAGGTGTTGGTGGAGCAGCCCAGGGGGGTCTGGTGGGCCCCAGGACTGAGTCTTTGGGAGGGGAAAGCTGCTTCCCAAAGTGGTGAACTGCTTCACTGACACCCTGGAGTTCCAGAACAAAATTCCAGCCTCTTGGGCAGTAGGAATCAGCAAATATTCCCTGGTCTTGCAAGTTGCTGCTCAAAACTCTCTTGCCCCATTTGTAACAGGTTGCCAAAGCCCATCCCAGGGAGTGGAGAAGGTGACTGCGTTACTAAAGAAATCACAACCCAAGTTGTTTTCTTTGTTTCACAATTTCAGGGCTTGAGTTTGCTTACAAAGGGGTAAAAATTCAGAGTCCGGGAAGCAGCTCGTGGTTTCACCTGCTTCCTACATGGCTGAGGTTTCAGTAGAGCCACAGGTCGATAAAGAAGGAACGAAGGGGGCAAAAAGTCTGACCAACACAGGGATTTATTGGTTATCCACGGAGAAATGCAAAGCCTTCTTAGCTTTGCAGCTGGGTGAGACATTGGGAAGCTGCAATAGTGGGAAAAGCAGCACTGAGCGCTGGGCGAGACAGAGGCGAGTGGCCAGAACAAACAATAACAGCTTGGACACTCCTCTTCTGATATACATGGAAATCTACCCAACATCTTCAGGTCAAATGCTCCCAAAGCCACCCAGGAGATGCTTCTCTCCCTCTTGCAGTGTGCCAGGGGAAGTGCTGCAGGAATTTGGATGCAGCCCTGATCTCCGTGAGGGGGCTGCAAAACAGCCCTGAGGATGAGCGAGCAGCTGTGCTGGACATGCTGGGGCTGACAGGGCTGTGGGCTCCAACCCATCAGGCCAGGGTTAATCCAGCCCCAATTCCACACGGGAGCAGTGTCTGCTACCACCCAGGAGCCAAGGCACTGAGCTCCTTGCACACACCCTGCAGATCCTAATGCTGAGCAGCAACATAAAACTGAAGACTCGAGACAAGAGGAATAAATAGATCCCATGCCTCATCAAGAGGAGAAATGCACTGGAAATAATTTTCCATCTACTCTTCAGTGCAAGGATGCCCTAAGAATTAACTGCAATGAGAAGAGTCAACTTCAGAAGCAGCTTCTGGTGCAGGAGGGAAGTGGCATTTAGAACCCACAGGTGAGGCACACTTAAGCTCTTGAGCTGAAGGAAAACCTTTATGCCCAACTCCATGACTTGGGGAAAAAACCAGTGCCAGTCTTGCAGAAGCAGCAGCATTGCCAGTGCTTCAAACCTTGGATTCAAGCCCTCCTGCCCTCAGTCAGCAGCAAAGAGGGATCTAGAAATGTGACACATTATTGCACTGCTTTCCAAATGCAGCTGGACATCTCTGGCACTGCAATCCCAAACCAAGCCCACGGATCATGTCACACAGACCATGTTTTACTCTTAATTGCACCTCTGTAATATTGTGATAGTTTGTAAATCCATTTGTTTTACCTTTTTACCCAATCTTGCAGCACCAAGAAGTAAACAGTGTTTATCGTGGAAAAGCAGAGGGAAGCCAAGACTCCACCCTCCTAGCAGGTAGTGCCACGTCTCCCTGGCTTTCAAACCCTTGGACTGTTCCTGGATGTTACATGCTCTCTGCACAGCCCAGACCGTGTCTCAGGCAGATGATGAAGCCGCGCCTGTTGTCACTAACACCCACTGTGTGCTGGTGTTCCCAAATCTTGGAGGATTCAGACAATCCCAGACTTGTTTGGGTGGGAAGGGGCCTTAAAGCTCATCTCGTTCCACCTCGTGCCATGGGGTGAGGACAAGGGGATGTTTGAGCAGATCACTTTCAGCTGGAAGGCGTTTGGGCAGGCACGACTTCATTTCAGCCTAGAAGAGATTCCGTAGCCTACATGGACCCTCAGGATCACCCTGGTATACCAGTGAGACACATTAATAGTAGATCCCAGAATCCCAGAACAGTTTGGGTCGGAAGGGACCTTAAAGCTCATCCTGTTCCACCGCTGCCATGGCAGGGACACCTTCCACCGTCCCAGGTTCCTTCAAGCCCCATCCAGCCTGGCCTTGAAATAAATACACACCAGAGCCAAGTGGGAGCCCTGTGGGATGCAGGCACAGCTGGGAGTGCTGGGAACTCCAGTGTGGCTGGACTACTTGGGTTACTTGGCGAAACATATGAAAAGTCAGCTTGAGAGAACTCAGAAGGAGGTTGTGTAGTCCAGTTCTCCAGTTCAAAGCGCTGTGAGCTGGGAGTTCAAACCAGGGCACTCAAGATATGGTTTAGCTGTGTAGAAGTGTGAGGTTTCAAGGAAAAATAAAGGTCTCCTTCATGGCAGAAGGAATTAATAAGCCTGAGTGTATGTGCCATGTGTCTCAGAGCTCCCCAAACCCTTGGCAATAGTTACAGTCTCACGAAATGCAGCTGCTTGTGATGAGATGCACCAGCTGCTGCTCTGGGAAGGGATGGAAACTGATGTCAACTGAATATTTGAAAATACTCAAAATATTTCAGCAGTAAGAACTTCAGAAACTTAAATTGTAAAAAATAACAGAATATTTTTTCCTGTTCTGGGAATACAGTTGGGTCTGACTGTCTTGTGGCACAGGAGGCAGCACTGGTTTGAGGATAACTGTGCTGCTGCTGTAGGTGTTGGGTGCTTTCCTATTTCTGATCAGCTTTAGCACCCAAATGATTCCAAGCTCACGGAGACTGGGCAGAAGCAAGACTAAAGCACTTGTGTAATGGGGAAATCTAAGATCCGATTTCCAGTCTTTAAACACTTTGTGCTTAAATACAGCACTGAGCCCTTGGCAAACAGATGGTTTGACCTTCCTCCTGTCTCACTTGTCGGAGCGGGTTGGGCTGCGCGTGGCTGGGTGTTTGTCTGGGAGCGGAGCAGGGTGGCCATGCCATCTGGCAAGTGGCTCTGGACCTGCTGGATCCAACTGTCAGCTTTGGGAATGGATCTGGCATCGACACAAGCAGCTCCCTGGCAGCACCCTGGCAGTGGGGTTCGGAGCCCAAGCGCTGCAAAGCAGCTCTTGGAAGGAAAAAGGCTCAGTGTGGTGGTGTCGTGCAGCTGGATACAATCACAATCCAGAATAAAAGCTGCGTTTAAGGAGCAGTCCTGCAATGGCTGTGACAAGTGACTGGAGCAGACCAAATGGAGTTTGTTTTCCTTCTGTCACTGGCATTTAGGAGCCAGGGGGCTGTGCAGCCGGTGCTTTGTACCACGTCATCCTGGCCGAGTCAAGGAATTGATGGAACAGTCACAATCTATGTGAGAGCATCACATGCCTGGGCAAGACAAAAGGGACCCCAGGGAGCCCTTGGCATCTGTCACTGACACTTTGGAGAAGGAGGAGAGCACAGAATGCCATGTGGGGTTTGACCTGGGGGGCTTTTGTAGCCAGAGCGTGTGGGTGAATCTGCTGGCCCCTAACAGGGCCGGGGGTTTTTGAGTCACAGCCCCTGCAGTGCCTCGATTCTGCTGCTTTAGGGGGGCAGTACTGCAGGTTTTAGGCAAAAGAAATTGTAGCTATGAATTTATGGAGGGACCTGGCTGGCTGGGCTGTGCTGGTCCAAGCTGTCCTGCTTTCCCTGGACAAGGAGATGACTTGTTGATCAGATGGCAGGGTTCAGATGGAGGGGTTGTGCTTGGAGGGCATCGTGCACAGCAAGGCACAACTTCCCCTTCTGTCCATGCTCTGTCTCAGTGCCTGCATGAGTCACATCCCGTCTGTCCCTATGTGGAGCCAAGAGGGGAGATATGGGATTGAAATGGAAATTTGGGCCATGCTGGTACAGCCCACGCTGGCACCAAATGTGGATCAGAGCCAAAGGTTCCTGCTCCTCCTGGACAAATAACTGTTTTCTTTGGTGGGCAGGAACACTTTGAGCCTCAGGCTGCTTACTGCATCCCTGTCCTTTCCCAGCCTTGGCCCCTAGGACAAACTACCAAGACTCAGTGTCCCATGGAGGTAATTCCCAAAATCAGGTCAGGAAAAGGGGAAGGAGGGATGAACCCTGCAACACGCTGGCCTGTGCACCTGAGGAGCTGTTGGTAGGAAGAGCCTGTGGAAATGCTCAGCCTTTTGGAATCCATAGATTGTTGAACCTTTATTCCAACAGGATCTTGGGGAAGTGCTGGGCTGGATGAAGAGAGAGTGAGCTTCATCTCTGCCAAGGCCAGTGGTGCAAGGGGGGATCTGGCTCAGAGCCTTTCAAAGTGGTGATTGCAGCTCAGACAGGGTTGAGCACAGTGTGGGTTATCACAGAAGTGGGAGCAATGTACCTCCTTGGGAGATGTGATGGTCCTTAAAGCCCTTGCTCACACCCAGGAAATCCTCAGTGATGTGAGCTGGGGACAGTCACCATCTCGTCACATCTCTGCCTGGCAAATGAGGGAATGTGGCTCAGCAGAGCTGTGGATTTCTGCAGAGCTTCACAAGAGGGCAGAAAACAGCTGCAGAAGAGCAAGTGGCTCTGAGAGCCTGACAGTGACTTTATGATGGAAAATTCTTAGGGAAGCTCGGGTCTGCTCGGAGGCAGGAGCGTATTGCAGATTTGCCAGCAGAGCTGGCATAAACATGGAGCAGAGAGCAACGCCAAGAGCAGCGTCCCTGCCGAGAGCACCCTGTGTGAGCAGCTCTGCATTTCGTGTGAGCAGTCAGAGCCTTCCCCATCCCTATGTCTCCTGGGGACGGCAAAGGGAATTTATTCCAGACACACGTGTGGGGAGAGCGGGAAGGAGAAGTGAAGCTATGGGACGGTGTTTACTCAGGGTTGTGGGAGGTCTGAGAAGGGGTGGTTGGATGTGGTTATTCCCTTGCTTAGCTAAAGTTCAGTCCCTCTTGTCCAAAGATGCTTTTCTTCCTGTTTCCCAAACAGGAATTGGGGTTTACCCCTGGAAATTGGTGTGATGGAGGGAGAAGAGAGCTCTCCCTGGGGCAAACTGCTGTCTGTGCATGGTGGTGTCCAGGGAGACCCATCACCTTGAGTGTGCTTTGCTTAGACCCAGCGTAGGGAAAACTCTGCCATGGCCATGTCAAATCGACCAGCCATGGCCCTGAGGAGCTCCATGTTTTCCAGCTCCAAGAAATCCATAAGAGGGATTTGTATGTGTGAAATTAAAGTCATCACCCATGCAAACAAGCACTTAACCCCCACTTTTCCAGCTCCTGTATCCAGGGGCTTTGGAGATGTGCCATGTGTCTGGCACCGCAGGCAGGAGCAGCCAGCAGGCTCAGCTTGTCCTTTTCCACAGCTGAGCCCCCGCAGCCCTTCTCCCAGCACGCAGAGTCGAGTGAGTGTCTTTGTATCTTGACAAGGGGAAGGAAGCTGGAAGTGCTGAATTTCCCCTTTTCCTATCAAGCTCTGTGAACCCTGGGCTCTGACTACTCAGTACCGAGTTTCTCCAGGGCTGTGATGGGTGCTGGATGTTGTTTTCCTTTCCCCCCACTTCTAACAGAGGGGGGACAGCCTTGGGCTCTGGATATTTTTTCTCTCCTCCATTGATTTGTCTGTAGGAGCAGAGCCCAGGAGGCCTGACTTGCATCCTCCCCGCCACCTGCAACCCCCAGACAACACCCAGCCCCTCACCGTGGGAGCAGATGGAGAACCACGGAGCAGATGGATGCCTGATGGGAGCTTATGGTGTAACCCCACAGGACCCCCCGGGATGCTCCAGTTCGCAAACCAGCACAACAAGGAGCAGAGCAAGGATGGATCCAACACACCAAGAATTAATCTTACACTGCCTAAGTGCTGGGAAGAGCCTGGGGAAACACAGCAGCTGTTTAGACTCAGACTTGAGCTAAACAGCCTGCAAAGTGAAGTCTTATCTCTTAAAACCCCTCACCTGTGAGGTGGAATTTGCCTGGGATGTCCTGGCAGCCAGGCTGATTCCTAGGGCAGTGCAGAGCCTGTGGCACCTGGGCCACCGGTTTTCCCTCATGGGGACTCTGGCCTGGAGGTGGGACTTGCTCCTGTGGATCTGCTTTAGGAAATCGGTGCCAAAGTCTTTAAAATCATTTACAAACCAGTTTCGCTTTGCATTTTTTTAAAAGGAACTGAAAATAAATCTTTAGTTGTAAAGCAAAATAAAAACACTGCCATCTTTCATTGCAGTTATTATACAGTAGCTGGCATTCTTTAGACAAAGCTTAAAATAACCATGAACATACCAGTGAAAATAAATGGGTGAGTCATGTTTGTTAACGCGGGATTAGAAGTATTGCTCTTGGCTCTCCTCCTGCGCAGCATCGCCTGCTCTTTCAAGCAGATACAAGGTTTTGGCTGGGTTGGTGAAAGAAAATTTGTGATCCATCAATTCTAGGTCATCCTGAGAGGGACCTGTGTAAGATTTTAAACCAGGGATTATTTTTTGTTGATTTGCCAGTCTCTGGCGCTGTGGTGTCGTGGATGTTGTGTACTGTGAACTGATGGTGGGAATTAGATTTATACCTCACCCTTTTGCTGTGTAAGCCTGGTTTTCTTAAATCCTACAATGGGTTGGGTTGGAAGGGACCTTAAGACTCATCCAGTTTCAGCCCCCTGTCATGGGCAGGGACACCTTCCACTGTCCCAGGTTGCTCCAAGCCCTGTCCAACCTGGCCTTGGACACTGCCAGGGCTGGGGCAGCCCCAGCTTCTCTGGGCACCCTGTGCCAGGGCCTCACCAGCCTCTGAATAAAGAATTTCTTCGTAATATCTAATCTAACCCTGCCCTCTCAGTTTAAAACCATTGCCCCTTGTCCTGTCACTATCTGCCCATATAAAAATTCTCTCTCTCTTTTTTGTAAGCCCTCAAGGTTTTGGAAGGCTGCAATAAAATCTCCCCAAAGCCATATTTTCTCCATACTGAACAAAAAATGGGGAAACTCACTCAAATATTCATCTCCAGAGGTGCTGTGAGCTGAGCTGGCTCCTGCATTTCTCTGCTTCCCTTTTATGACTCTCCTCCCTGGGGCTGAAGTTGAGACAGGAGGAGGGGTGGTACCAGCATGGCAATTCCAGAAGTTGCTCCTGGGCTTCAGTCTGTGTGTGGTCCATCATCTGCTTTTTGACTACAAAGACCCCAAATTTCCTCTTTGGAAGGACAGCTGGTGCTGGCATTTTGCTCTCTGCGTCTTGTCTGCAGCTGGGCACAGAGAAGGGCCAGCAAGATGTCATTAAAATCCCATCTCAACCATTTTGGGGCTGCTGGAGAGGGTGGAGCAGCAATGGGAGGGGAGAGCAGTGCCCCTGGTGATGTGCTGGTGGGCATGACCAGCCAGCTCAATCTCTGTCAAAGTACACTCATTCCCTGTGGCCAAAGCAGAGCGAGTTTGGAGCAGCAGGACAGATGCCACAGTTGTCCCTGCACCTTGCTGTCATGGAGGTTTTGGGGTGCTCTGAGGAGACATCAGTGACCCTGTGCGGAGCAGCTGAATCTCCAGGGCTTAATGCCTTTGACAGCCCAGCCCTGCTGAGTGTTGCTCTGGCAGGAGTTACCTTCCCAGCTGCCTGGAGGTGACTGTCCCAGCAGGAGGGACGGCTCAGTGCTCACACGTGTCTGCATCCCACTGCCGGGGTTCACGGCCGGCCCCGGCGGCACGAGCTGGGGTGACAGCGACTGCAGCCAGGAGGTGACATGTGGTGTTTGGGAGGCCAGAGACCGCAGTGACAGCTGGCCTTTTGTGACAAGACAGGTCCAGACAGTCAGAAAGGACTCCGGGAGAGACAGGGGAGTTCATGTGGAAGATGCAGAGTGAGGATTCAAGCAAGCAACTGGTCAAGGACCTTTCTGAAGGACCTGTAGTGAGATGTGGAGTCTCAGCTGAACCAGAGAGAGAATCATGGAATCCCAGAACCCCAGAATGGTTTGGGTTGGAAGGGACCTTAAATATCATCCAATTCCAGCCCGTGACATGGGCAGGGACACCTTCCACTCTCCCAGGTTGCTCCAAGCCCCGTCCAGCCTGGCCTTGGATACTTCCAAGGATGGGGCAGCCACAGCTGCTCTGGACGGTCTGTGCCAGGGCCTCCCCACCCTGTTAGAATTTCTTTCTACCATCTAATCTAGATCTACTTTCTTTCAGTTTGAAGCCTTTCCCTCTTGGTCTGTCACTACATGTCCTTGTAAAATGCTTCTCTCCCTCTTTCTTAAAGACTCCCTATTGAAAACAACCCTATAATCAATATAATCCATCTGCATTCAGGTCTGGTGCCCTGGGTATGTCCCAGGATCCCTCTCTAGGAAGGTCTCGAGTGGTGCAAGGTGGAGCTTAGCTCTGCCTTGGGGTGATTTGCACCTGGACTTCAGCATCCTCCTCCTCCTCTAATCATCCACCCCTGGGCTGGCAAAATGGGAAATATGGAGCACATGTTAAACCCCCCCCCCCCCCCCCCCCCCATAATCTTTGTATTTTCTGGTGTCAGCCTCCTAATGCAGGGGATTTCCATGTCTTCCTCTCTTCATGTCTTTAAATATCCTAGTCCAAATATAGACCAGCAAGAGGGATTGCTTATATTTCTAATTAAGGAAAAACCCCAACCCACCAGGGCTGGGTTGCACTGCCTGATACAGCACGATTGTATCTCTAGTGTGATGCTCTTTCTTACTTATTGTAGCTCTAGATTCTTGGCTCACGTTTTTCAGGGCAGACACAAGCTGGGAACTCCCACCTTGGGAAGAAAATCAAGTAAAAAATGACTGAAAAATAATCTGTGAGTGCTGGTGCATGTAACTGACAGAAAGCATTAGCATTGAGTTCCTCAGACAGAGCTTGGCTTCATTAGACAAGTTAGTAGTGATGCATATTAATTGAGGAGGAACACATTTTTGTTATTTATGAGGGAGAAAAATGCATCTTCCTATGAATATTTAATGAAGCATCCCCTTCCCCCCTGTTCAATTTTTCCTGCTTGTTTCAGCCAAGTTCAAATGGGCTCCTGGGCAGAAGGAGCCAAACTCACTGCTGTGCCATCTGAAAAAACAGCCCTGGGTTGTGACCTCCCCTGTCTCAGGGGCTTCACACTTCCCTCAGTGGCTCTTAATTCTTTGATTTTTGTTGCTGCCGTTGTGCAAAGTGCCAGAGCTCCCAGTCTGGTGTGAGAATTCCCCCATCCTGCTCCTGATGCTGCCTCCACATGGTGCTCAGGCACTGTGAGACTGTCCAAGATCTCTTTATTCCTGCAGAGACCGAAAATCACAGTTTGAAATCCCATTCCCAGCCTGAGTTTCTGTATCAGTTGGAGCAGGATTGTGGCTTTAAGGCCAACAAAAAAGTGGGTCGAGATGCCTTCTACAAGAAGAGGTTCAGCTGGCACTGGGTGAACCCCAGATCTGCTGCACTTCTCAATGCCAGGAGAGATTGGAAACCAGAAGTCCCTAAACAATTTTTAGTAGAAATGCCTCCAGAAAAGATTCTTCTCTTTCTTCCTCCAGACTTTGATTTTTATCCCTTTGGATTTCTGGTGGTGGGTGGAGGAAGCTGCAAGAAATGTCAGGGCAACCCCGCTTGGCTGGAGGCACATCTGGACATTTTGGGATGACAGTGGCCTTTTCTAACATCCCCTGGCAAAGCGGAGGCGGAGGAGAGCTCCTCGCTTTCCTTCAGCTCCTGGCAGCCTGGCCTCTGCCACCTGACATCCACAGCAGCCTGGCACTCGGGGGGCATCAGGCTGCTGGGTGCTGATCCAAGCGGAATCAGACCCTTGGCCAACGGGTTGGCGGCTCCTTTCTCTGTTTTCCTTAGGCTCCCAAACAAAAGGGAAAAAGCCAGAGGCTGCTGGCTGTCCCAGCCGCCAGGAGTGCTCTCCTGCTTCCGTGACAATGTGTTAATTGCTTGCCTGGCCAGTGGCTCTGTTGGCTGGCTGCTGCCAGGGCCTGCTGGGGCTCTTTTGTTCTTCTTCCTCTTGGAAATAAAAAATAAATATTTGCAAAGATCCCTGTGCTTTCCCCCATCCGTCCCAGTGAGAAATGGAGCATATCAGATTTGTGCCCAGAGACCACTGCCCCCTGCACTCCTCTGTGCAACTTGGGGGAGCAGAGGACACAAACTCCCTCTTGGCCAGCACTGAGGATGGATGCTGCTTCCTCCCACAGGATCCCCATCTCCCCTTGCTTAACCCTGCAAAGCAAACAGGAGCTGGCGCCTTGCAGGGAGCAGAGTCTTGCAGAAGAGGAATTTGGCATCTCTCGCTGCACTGAGGAGCACTGGGCATCACTGGGCAGCACTGAGGAGCACTGGGCAGCACTGGGCAGCACTGGGCAGCACTGAGGAGCACTGAGGAGCACTGAGGAGCACTGGGCAGCACTGGGCAGCACTGAGGAGCACTGGGCAGCACTGGGCAGCACTGGGCAGCACTGAGGAGCACTGAGGAGCACTGGGCAGCACTGGGCAGCACTGAGGAGCACTGGGCAGCACTGGGCAGCACTGAGGAGCACTGAGGAGCACTGGGCAGCACTGGGCAGCACTGAGGAGCACTGAGGAGCACTGGGCAGCACTGGGTGGAACTGAGGAGCACTGAGGAGCACTGGGCAGCACTGGGCAGCACTGAGGAGCACTGAGGAGCACTGGGCAGCACTGGGCAGCACTGAGGAGCACTGGGCAGTGCTGGGCAGCACTGGGCAGCACTGAGGAGCACTGAGGAGCACTGAGGAGCACTGGGCAGCACTGAGGAGCACTGGGCAGCACTGAGCAGCACTGGGCAGCACTGAGGAGCACTGAGGAGCACTGGGCAGCACTGAGCAGCACTGGGCAGCACTGAGGAGCACTGGGCAGCACTGGGCAGCACTGAGGAGCACTGAGGTGCACTGGGCAGCACTGAGCAGCACTGGGCAGCACTGAGGAGCACTGGGCAGCACTGAGCAGCAATGAGCCCCATGATTGCATCCCCTGTGCTGGTGCAATGACCCAGAGCTGGAGCTGTCTCGCCAGCCCCGCCGAGCAGGGCCCGCCCCGCACTCCTGCCTTGGGTGACTGTCAGACACAGCAGGCACGGTTATTACGGGTGACAGCCTTGTCACCCCTCTGAGAAATCACACACCAGCACGGTATTGGTTGCACTTAAATTCACTGAAGACAATAAATAACCCATCTCTCTATTTAGGGTGAGGTGTTGCTGTTCAAAATCCTGCCTTGGGAGAGCCTCCTGGCTCCTGGAGCCAGCAGTATCCGGCAGTTTCTCCTCACCTCGGCTGGCAGCATATTTCCCTGCTGCCCTAGAGCCACGGTGGGGCTGGTGGGTGGCTGTGCTCAGCACTGCGCGGAGGTGGCAGAGCCCTGCTTTGCCCGCAGGCAGCTCTGATGAGCTTTGGCAGCCCAGAAGAGCAGCCTCGACTCCTTGCCAAACATTTCTCTTTCTGCTTCACGTGGTTTGGCTGGATTGTAACCCCAGAGGTGGGGACAGACTGAGAGCACTTTCAGAGACGGGAGCGTGTGGGGACAGTCTGGGCGTCTCTTCACTCCTGTTTCTCATTAGTGGCTGCACTAAGGTTTAATTTGGCCCTCCAGAGGGGAATTTCCTTCCCCTGTCTCCCTTCCCAAATGGTGCAAATGATTGCTATTTACTCCTGACATGGGGTTTGGGGTCAGATTCCCATAAAGTGTGGCAGTTCCTGAAATCTAGGGGCAGTAATGATGCTGCTTTGGTGGGTCTGAGCTCAGAGCTCCTCTGCTGCAATGACTTCTTCCCGGTCTGCAAACCCAGGCACTGTCTAAGGCACAGGAGGACTGTGAGGTAGAAGGCTGAGATCACACCCAAAGCCCACAGAAACCTCTTTTCCTGCAGACTCTGGGCAGGTAATATCTTTTTGACCCATTTATAGTCCATATATATGGACCCCAGCCCAAGGGTGCAAGAATGGAGAAACTTGCTGGAAGAACCTCACTTGTAACAGCACCCACCCCGAGCAGATGAGGTGCTTTTCCAGGTAGTTCTTTCCTGCAGTGACCCTATAGACTTCCATAGGGAACACTTGTGCACCTGTTACCAAAAGGTTGACAAATGTGAGTATATAACAGGATGGAAGCCCTCAGCTCTTAGACTTGGCTGAGTCTGGGTACTGGACCACAAATCTGAGGATAAATCCTATATATTCATCCTGGGGAAGAAAAGGCTTTGGGGTAACTTAATGGTGGCCTTTCAGTACCTGAAGGGAGCCTACAAGAAACATGGGGAGAGATTGTTTACAGGTGCCTGGAGTGACAGGACAAGGGGGAATGGCTTCACACTGACAGTGAGTAGCTTCAGATTGGATATTAGGAAAAAATTCTTCCCTGTGAGGGTGGTAAGGCCCTGGCACAGGTTGCCCAGAGCAGCTGTGGCTGCCCCATCCTTGGAAATGTTCAAGACCAGGCTGGATGGGGCTTGGAGCAGCCTGGGATAGTGGATGGTGTCCCTGCCCATGGCAGGGGGTGGGACTGGCAGATCGATAAGGTCCCTTCCAACTCAAACCATTCCATGATTCCATGACACTTGTTGCACCAGGGCTCCCACCAGCCTTCCCAGAGCTGACCGTGAGTGGTGAGAGTGGCTGAGCAGGACGTGGCTCCATTCCACACCCCACTGGAGTGACCTTCTCCTGTGCCTCTTGATGTGTGACAACAAAGTCCCCAGCAGGAGGAGATGCATGATGGTGTCAAAGCTTAAATACCAACCTGCTTAGTGCTCCCAGACTTGCCAGCACTGGCTGTGGGACACGGGGAGCCCCCTCCTCCCTCCACGTCCTGCAAGCGTGCACCGGGAACGTGGCAAATAGAGCAGAAGGAATTGAGCAGAGCATGTGTTCCTTCTAAAGATAGCACGCTGGGGTTTGCATCAAGGATCCTGCCACGCTTGGCATCCACAGCAGCTCCATCGCCCTCCCTTCGTGACAGGTCCCCTGGCGCGCTGGAAGGACGCCAGACCCGGAGTTCCTGGGACTTCCCTGCCCTGCTGCAGTGGACTAGAAAACGTACACATGGAGCGTGAAAAGAGGCACGTGGCTCGGGTGCTCCTGGCACTGCAGGTGTGGTTTGGGGGTCTGCAGACGCTGCTGTGAGATGGGACAAGGCTGTTCAGCTGTACCTGAGCCCAGATGTGTCCCCTGCGTGACACGGAGCCTCTGCCAGCGGGGAGCAGCAGCCCAGCCCTGTTTTATGGCCTTGACGTTGGCTGGTGGCTCCACGTGTCACTTACATCACCTCCAAGGCTACCAGAGTACGTCCCCAAGGTCCTCTTATGGGAATCGCTTGATTTCCTGTTTTCTCTCTCCACCCTGGGTGTCGGTGTCAGGCTGGGATTCCCCACACGCAGGGAACCCCGCGGAGGCTCCGGCTCCAGGCGCTGCCGGGCTACTGGAGAAGATGTAGGATCTGGGCCCAGGATTTCTACGGGATTGTTCAGCACATTAAATCCAGCCATGCTTGCTCGCCTGAAGGTCCTCCATCTAGCACCCTCAGCCTGAGCTCACCAGGCTGGTGCTGCTCAGAAGAGATGTGGGGAAGGGGATGGGAGCTGGGAGAGTTGTTTCTGCTCAAAGTAAATCTCAAGCCGTGCAGGTCTTGGGTTGCTCTGTGTAACCCTGCACCTCTGCAGTGACAACAGTGAGTGTCACAGGGTCCCTGCAGCCACCCAGCACCCTGGTTTGCATTAAAATCTGGAGGGTGTGGGTTTTTTGGTGGACCTAACTGTGATTCGTGGTGTCCTTAGGCAAGGATCTGTGGGAATATATAGTCCCCATGAAGAACTGGCCCTATGGGAAAGATGGGAGCCAGGGCCTGATCCCCCTTTTGCAATTAAAGGGAAGAAATCAGCATCTTGTATGAAATTCCCAGTTCCTGGTATTGCAGGGCTTCCCTTCCAAACAGCAGCCCCTGCTGTGGAACGGGATGAGGCTGACAGCATCCCAGCCATCAAAAACCAGGAAGAGAGCGGAAAAGACAGAACAGTGTACCTGGGGAAAAGAATAATCCTGTCAAGTCCCATTAAAGCAAGAGAATCAGCTGCTGCAGGGCTGAGAGGAAAGCACTGTCTGGGGTGAGGTCTCGTGGGGTTTGACACACGTCCAGCCGTGCCTGCAGAAGGGAATTGTGTTCTCCATGTGGCTGTGGCAGTGCTGGATGGTGTCAGGCTCTTTCCAGTTTCAGAACCACAGTGTTCTGATGGGAAGGGACATCCCTGGCTGTTGGTTTTCCTATGGGGGAAGCTCAGGTTGGGATATGGCAGAGAGGAGAGGTGATGGAGGGGGACTGGAGACATCCCTGGGGTGTCTTGTCCACTGGACAATTTATTGAATTCCTTCTCACCAGCAGCAGGCACTGAGCACTGCTGGGTGTCCCCACCCACGTTTGCCATGTAGGCGTGGGGAAACCCCTCGCTGTATGCCACAGCCTCATCTGAACGTATTTCTGGTAGGATTTGTGGCCAGCCCAAGCTAAAATGGAGCCTTCAGACCTTTTTCTCTTCCCCTAGGAGCGTGTCAGGGAGTTGAGCATTAAATCACAGCCAATGTAAAGGCAGGAACCCTGGAACCTTCTCTCAACTGCCTCCATCTGCAATGAATTCTCCCCTGGGCTCAGTTCTGAGTTTCCATCAATTGCTGGATTTTAGTGTTTACCATTCCCTGCCCTCCCCGTTGGGATCCAAATATCCTCAACTCTGCTTTTTGTCCTGGCTTTTATGCTTGGTTGTTTTCTCAATCCAAACATAGTGCAACAAAAATGCATTTGTCAGGGATTAGCTGATCTAATCCCATAAATGTGGTTTTACCTGGCTGTCAAGGGCAGGTCAGTGTGCAGGGCTTTCTCCACTGCTATACTGGGCCAAAGCATTTGTGGATCCCTGTTGGGAAGACAAGCTTTTCCTTGTTTTTAGGATTATTTTGATGAGGGTTAGGAAAACAGTGGAGATGCCTGCCTGGCCTTCCAGGTTCAATATCCCCTTTTTTCACTTTCCTGTCTCTGCAACCTCCAATCACTGCAGATTTAATAGAGGAATTATTATTAAAAATAAATACAAGCCCACTTAGCAGCCCGGCGTTGGCCACCGCTGGGCTCAAGTCCCTGTGGATGGGATTTGGAAGTTTCCTGAAGCAGCACTGAAGGTTTATTGTCTGCTGAGCTTTGCCTCTGTACTAATAACCCTCCCAAATGCCAGAGACAAATATCTGCCAGCCAGGAGGAGGTGGGCACAATGTGTCTGTTCATGGCAGGCTGGCGGGGTCACGTCGTTCCCCTCCACGGATCCGGCTGCACCTCTGGCTGTGGAACTGGGAAGGGTGGGCAGGGAGACAAACTGGAATGGGGATGGGAGCTGTCAGCTCTGAGCTGGGCACCGGGATCTGCTCTGGCCTGGCACGTGGGTTTGTGTGGTGCTCGCCAGGTGGCACGTGGCAGTGCTGGAAGTCGCTGTTACCAGGCACTGGTGACACGGACGGGGCGGGAGGTTGGCTCCATGCTGAGCACTCAAATGTCTCAGCCCTGAGACATCAGCAGCTCCCCCATCCCAACCTCTCCTGCACCCCACGGGCAGGATGGAATGGAGGGGGATGGATGGGATGGAAGGGATGAGATGGGATGGGATAGGATGGGATAGATGGGAAAGGAAGAAACAGGATGGGATGGAATAGGATGGGATGAGAAGGGAGTGGATAGAAGAGATAGGAAAGGAAGAGATGGGATGGGATGGGATGGGATGGGATGGGATGGGATGGGATGGGATGGGATGGGATGGGAAAGACGGGAAGGGAAGAGATGGGATGGATGGATGGATGGATGGATGGATGGATGGATGGATGTGATGGGATAAAATAGGATGAGATGGGAAGGGATGCGATGGAAGAGATGGGAAGGGAGGAGACGGAAAGGGATAGAAGGGATAGGATGGAGGGCATGGAAGGGATGGGATAGGATGGGGTGGGATGGGGTGGGATGGAGTGGGATGGGATGGGATGGGATGGGATGGGATGGGATGGGATGGGATGGGGTGGGATGGAGTGGGATGGGATGGGAGGGGAAGAGATGGGAGGGGATGGGATGGGGTGCGATGGGATGGGGTGCAATAGGATGGGGTGCAATGGGATGGGGTGCAATAGGATGGGGTGCAATGGGATGGGGTGCAATGGGATGGGATAGGATGGGATGGGATGGGATGGGATGGGGTGGGAGGGGATGGGATGGGGTGAGATGGGGTGGGATGGGATGGGATGGGATGGGGTGGGAAGGGGTGGGAAGGGGTGGGAAGGCTGCCTTCTCCCCATGTCAGTGGTGACTCAGCTGGAAGATGTGAGCGCTGCTCCCACAGCACAGCCGAGTGCGTGGCTGGGGGAACTGTCCCCACCTTCCCCCGACGCTGCGTTCACACTGCTGAGGAGCTGGAGAAACAGAGAAACAGCAGTCACATGGCAGCACCTTAAAATAGAGGTCACACATCCCCCACCACCTCTCGCCTGGTGAGAGGGTGTTGGCTGGCGCTGGGAACTGGGGGTAGGTCCTGCTGCAGGATGAGCGACGGAAACAGGGAGAGTTCTGCCATCCTTGTGCCGAGGAAACCGAAATGAGCTGCGGGTCAGGTCCCAGCAGCCGTGTGTGGCTTGTGGGGCTGGGAGGGGCTGTGGTTTAGTGGTCATTGAAGGACACTGAGGTCAGATGTGGGAGATTTGGTTGTAGCTCCTGAGCTGCAGGAAACCCTGTGCCTCTGTTTCCCATCTCTGCAGCAAGGTTAGCACTTCCAGCTGGAGCTTTTTGGACCTAAAGTGGCCTTTCAGTAGGTGTGTAGGCAGGACCTGACACAGGAGGTGGCAGAGCCTGGTGGGGCTTTTGGGTGTTGAGTAGCAGACACCCTCCTGGTGGTTACCAGCATCACCCCACAGAACTGTCCTGTTGTACACAGGACTGATGAAAGGCCCAGAGGGGTCTCCTCAGGGACACGTGTTGGATGCTGCAGGTGATGCAGTGCATTCCAGGCTCTCCAGGAAAGCTTCCAGCAGTTACAGGCACCTCTTGTGCTCAGCAGGATCCCTGGCAAAGAGGGACAACCTCTCCTTGGTGTGGGATCCATGGCAGGAGCCTGGGGTGTCTGCTGGAGTCAGTTTGTGCCCTTCAGGGCCTGTCTCCCTGCTGGTGCCAGACTCTGCTGAGGGTTGCAGGGTGGGTTTGCTGCCCTTCTGTTCCCAGCACCTTCTGGGGAGTTTGCAGGATGTTCTGTGAGTTTGGGAAGGGGTGATTGGGTTTGGGTGGAGGCTCTGCCACCAGCAGAGCCTGACACTGCCTGACTGCCACAGCCACAGACATCTCGCAGCTGTGGGGACCAGATCTGAGCCTTGACCCCGGGTTTCTGTGTCAGGGCTCTTCAGCTGCATTGCTGAGCTTTGCAGAAAGGGTTTTTCTCAAAAAAAAAAGAAAGGAGCCCAAATCTGCCAGGCTTTTGGGAACGTCAGTTTGAGGCAAGCAGGGCTGGTAATCAACGGTGCCAGATTCAGTTCATTCAACTTGCTTAATGGAATTTCTAATCAATTTTCTTAACAGCCCCGAGTCTGAATAGCCTCCTAAGGACTTAAATTCTGGGAGTGCCAATTCTCCAAGCACCCTAGGAAGAACAAAGGCTTGTCATTCTCCTAGCAGCTTCCTTTGCAAAGCAAAAAACAAACCTCCTTCTCCCAGCTGTGACTATAAAATGAACAAAAAAAAACCAAGGTGCAAAACATTTTGTCCTAAATCTTGCTGTTAATGATGTTGGTGGAAATGACAGGCTTTGAATAGATAGAAAAGTGGGTTGTTAGGGCTTGGAAGGATGCAGCTGGTGCTTGTACAATGGCAAATGAGCCGGCTGGCAGCGGGCTGGCCGTGGGGTTACCGAGGAGAAATGAAAGATGGTATCAGCTTCCTTCAGTGTTTCCCTATCAGCTGCTGCAGATGGACATGTGGAGTTTAACCAGCTCTAGATAACACGGAGGTTAAATAGACATTTCTCTTAGAGGAGAGCATTCCTCAAATTGCAATTATGCCTGGCAAAGAGCAAAGGCTTGTATCTGTCGAATATTTCTGCAGCAGAGAGATTTGCATCTGATTTTAATACACGCAGCTCTGTGCGAGTCTGGTTGGCAGCTGGAGGTGTCTGGGGGAAGACTTGGCCAAACCTGGGAGGTTTTCTGCCCTGTGGAAAACACCTCCACGCGTGTCACCCCCCTCCAGCACGTGAGCAGGAGCTGAGTGGCGTTGGGGCTCTGGATGTGGTGTGGGAGGAGGAGGGATCGTGCGTGGGTGTCTGAAGTGCAGGTGAAGGGAGCAGCCTGGGTGGCTGCGTGCCTTCCCAGCCTCCCCAGGGACAGAATTCCCGCTCAGTGAGGCAGAGAGCGGGATCCTGCAGCACCTGTGTTACAGCAGAGCTAATAACCGAGGGCAGCAGGTTTTCTGGCTGAACTTGTGATGCTTGGCTGAGCTCCAGGGACCCACAAAGATCGCTCTTCGATCCTCAGAAGTCAGCCTTCCCACCCCCCAGCGATGGCTAAAACCAGTCTTTTTTCTTATTATTTTATCCTCGTACATTTATGGTTGGGTCAGGCTGAGATGAGGAGCAAAATGGTCCCCCAGGGGATCCTCAGGCTCTCCATCCCTGGCATCACTGCTGGGTGTCCCCCTCTGCCCATGGGACTGGGAGCTGAGGGGACAGCTGTGCCCCCAAACCTCACAGCTCACTCAACTGATGAGTCTCCAAAAACAGGAATAAAAGAAAGGAACAGATGAGGTTGTGAATGTGAAGCCAGTTTTTTTAACACCTTGCCTGCACAACTGATCAATTCACAAGCCCAATCCCTGCTTTCCTAGACGGGGAGAGCAGGAGAGTCTGTCTAGCTGGAGGTCAGCAGAGCAGTATAAACAGGGAAACACCGAGATTATTAGGTAAAATGAACAGATCGGGGGATTAATACAAGAACCAGAAAGGATTTGGTCACTGCTGAGCTTGCTCTGCTTGGATAATACAACAGAAACTCTTCCCAAGAAGAGCAGCAGCAGCTTCATGGGATGTATCCAAAGTAATGGGCTCAGCATCCAGCAAAACTGAAGGAGACAAATAGAAATTAAATCGACAGCTTTGTTCTGTCTTTCTGCCACTTGGGCCCAGCTGGTGTTAAAATAGGATAAGAGGCAAACTCCTTGTCCTCAGGTGGCCAAGCTCAATGGCTGTGTCTGCTCCAGGATGAGCCAGTGGCTCTGGTACAGCCTCTCCCTTGCTGGCTCATGGAGATAAAGTTTTCTTCTTAAGCAAAATTGCATTTTTCAGTCAAAGTGTGCATCTCAAAAAGAGTTAATACGAAGCTGGGCTAAGCCGTGTGTCTGTATCCGGGAGGCTCAAGTGCTAAAATACTTGGCAGGGAGATGCTCCTCCTCTTCTCACCTTTAAATCGTGGCTCTGTTTCCATCATGTTTTGAGCTGGGGCCCTAAAATCTGCAGTTCAAAGACTGTCTCTCTATGGGAGTATTTGTAAGATGTAGCGAAATAAACTCAGCCATGGAATAAAGAGAGAATGGAAAAAGCAATGGAAATTTTGCACTGAGATGAGGTGTAACACTGAAGGGCTCCTCCAGCTCTGCTGCAAGCCAGGCTTGATGTGGGAATTACAGGGCAAGAAGCCTTTTTATATTAAACACAAAGGGAAACATTCCTGGTGAAACACCCAGCCAGATGTGGGGAAGCCCAGATCACTTCCTTAAACTCTTCGTCTAATGAGAATGGATTTAGTCAGTGCCTAGGGGTCACAGTTTGGGGGACATTTCCCCAGAAATGGCTAAGTCCAGGCTCTCGGTGCTTTGGAGCAGTCTTTTACCAGGGGCAGGAATTTTTTTTGCAGCATGAAGCTCTTTTTGGGTGTTTTAATAGCAAATCAGATTTTTAGAGCAGCTCATTGCAGAACACAGTGCCAAAAATGTCACCCCTCCCAGTTTAGAGCATCTTAGAGGGTGCTCTAACAATGCCCAAGGCACTGCCTTGTGCCACAGCTGGATCTCTGAACTGTGTCACCTTCTCTCCTTGCTCTGCAGGAGGGAGAACTGGAAATAAGGTCAATTCCTTTCCCCAGCAAGGGAGAGGACATCGATTTGTGCAGATGGTGGGGGGATGGAAGGGGAGGTTCTCCTTTAACAGTTGGACTCAACGATCTTGGGTCTTTTCCAACCCGAATGATTCTCTGATTCCTTAGAAAACGCCTTTTAATCATTTGCACTTCATCTGCACTGAACACGTGCAGCTGGGACTTGGCTTCCCTCAGGGACTGGGATTTGGGGAGGATTCATGGTAAATGCTCGGTATCACAAGCAGGAGCTGAAATCTGCCTTGAGCAGCCCATCTTTAACTTAAAAACCCCAAATCCACACATTGGGGAGCTGCTGAACACTTCCCCCATCCCTCCTTTTCCTTGTGCCTGGGATGGCCACACGCTTCCCGTCACAACGAGGGGGTGCAGTGCTGGCTGCTGTCCCCATGTGCTGTGGCTGTGTGCTGGGACAGCTTGTCCCAGACACCTGGGACACACAGGAGCCCGTTCCAGTGCTCGCACACTCCGCGGTCACGCTGCGAGATCCAGAGGCTCAGTGAAGTCATGAGAGATGTGCTGGGTATCCCCGAGTGCAGGATTTGGCCCAGATAATCCATCTGCCAAGGAACACGTGGCAGCCAACCCTCGGTGAATCAGGAATGCTTTATCAGCACTGGAGCCTCCCCGGAGGCTGCGTGTCCTACATAGCCATGGAGTGGCAGGAGGAGGTTACGTGACAAGCCATAAACCTGCTCTCCTCCGGGGTGACTCGGGGCTGGAGCCACAGAGGCACTGATCCCACACTGCCTGGCCTTGGCTTTCAACTGCTGTTGGCTCCACGGCCCTGGAACTGGCTCTGTGTCCGTGGAGACCCCAGCTCCTGGGCTCTGTGACAGCGCTGTGTCCCCTGGATGCAGCTCCCAGAATGGTCACAACAACCAGCTCACAGTCTGGTCACAACAGCCCCGTGGAACGCTCCAGGCCAGGGCCAGAGTGGCTGGAAAGCTGGAAAAGGACCTGGGGGTGCTGGTGACAGTGGCTGGACGTGAGCCTGGGTGTGCCCAGGGGGCAAGAGGCCAAAGCCACCTGGCTTGGATCAGGAGCAGTGTCCAGCAGGACCATCCAGTGTCCGTCCCCTGCACTGGGCATTGCTGAGGCCCCACCTCCAACCCTGGGGTCAGTTTTGGGTTTCTCATGACAAGAAGGACATTGAGGGGCTGGAGCATGACCAGGGAAGGGAACAGAACTGGGGAAGCGTCTGGAGCACCAGGAGCTGCTGAGGGAGCTGGAAAGGGGCTCAGGCTGGAGCAAAGGAGGCTCAGGGGGGACCTTGTGGCTCTGCACAAGTCCCTGACAGGAGGGGGCAGCCGGGGGGGTCGGGCTCTGCTGGCAGGGAACAGGGACAGGAGGAGAGGGAACGGCCTCAGGCTGGGCCAGGGGAGGCTCAGGGTGGACATCAGCAGGAATTTCTGCGTGGAAAGGGTGCTCAGGCCTTGGCAGGGGCTGCCCAGGGAGGTTTGGAGTACCCATCCCTGGAGGTGTTCAGTGAATGCCTGGTGGTGGCACTCAGTGCTCTGGGCTGGAGACAAGGTGGGCATCAGGCACAGCTTGGACTCGATGATCCTGAAGGTCTTTTCCAACCTAAATCATGCTGGGATTCTGTGATATTAATGAAAAACATCACTGGAGCACATTAATTTCTGATAAAACACACAGTCCACACTTTGCCATGTCCCAGTTATCCCTGGGAACACGTGTGGGTGCACACACACATTCCCTTGCTGGCTCAGGTAACCAAATTCCCTGTTTTCTGTCCGTACTCTCCACTCTCACTAGAGATGCTCTAAGTCCAGTCTTTTCTCTGGAGACACACTCCGTATTTGCAATAATTCCCTTAGAGCAGAACGTGACCCAAGTTTTTAATTTCCTATGATTTCCCCCTTGGATTTTTTTCTTCCTTCAATTTTCTGTGGGTTTCCTGGGAATTGTAGCTTTATTTATAAATATTTATTTATAAATAATTTTTATAGCAATTGGCAGACTTGGATAAAATCGGAATACTTTATTCTGGTTTTGAGTCCTGGGAAGTGTTTGGGTAGAAGAAGTGTGAACACATTTTGGGGAACGAACTTCTCTCATCTTCTGTTGAGCTGTTTCAGATTTTAGAAGAAGCAGAAGATGCCTGCCTTGAGTATAGAAATGCACCCAAGTGTTTTCAGCAAAAAAAGAATCATTTGGGAAAAATGTGAACGCAGGAAAGAGTTGCTCGTGGACATTTGACGTAAAGAACCTTGTGGATCCAGCTGGGAGACATGAGCAGGACCTGGGTAGGACAAGCCTTAATTTTGCCAAAATTTTGGAAGGTTGCTGTGACTTCAGGGACAGCTCATCCCACCAAACTTTTATATTGTCCAAAACAGGACCTGTATAGGCCATGGCACTGTTGATATAAAACTGAGCGCGGAACATTCAGGTGTTTATGTTGGAAAATAGGCAAAATAACTTTGTAAAGGATCTTGTAACTTCACCCCTGCACTTTGTAGGATAAACCCTGAACCTCTAAGAATTCAGTATTAATTTAAAAAGTAAATACATCTAACGTAACTTAATGCAGTAAGTATTGATTTGTCACAACTTGCAAGTCTCCATGACTATTTGTGTACAATTCTTGTCTGTTTTAACTGTTCCTGTGCACAACATCCCTCCAGAAATGCCTTTCAGCCAAAATTATTCCACCATGACACTGGATGTGATAGTGTTCTTTTCAGTCTCTTGCATAGAATGTTCTGGACGTACAAAGCTCTGATTTTTTTTTCTGAGATCTTAAAAAAACCCCTTGAAGCTGCTGCTGCACATCCCTAATACCTGCACTGGCTAGCAGCTTCAGCAGCAGTGGGAATATCAGGATCCCAAATATTTTTCTCAGTCTGATTTACATTATAATACAGATTAAGGGTTGTGCTTGCCTTTCAGGAGCTTAGTAACATCCTTTTGTCACCCTGTAACATCAGCTCCAATTCCTCTGACCAGGAATTACTGCAGGGAGCATCACTTGGGTGTAAATCTACCGGGATGAGCTTTTTCCTTTCTCCCCAAGTAACCCAAGTGCCTGGGCCAAGCTGGAGTCCGCAGTGCTCCCAGCACCCGCTTGGCTCTGGTGTGGATTTCCAGTTTGGACGGTACAGGAGAAAGTTTCACAAAGGATGTCTGGACTTCAGGCGTCTCTCTTTAAAGCTGTTTATTGCATAGGTGAAGTTACAGCAGCTCAGGGAGTGGGTATCCAGAGCCAGCCCTACAGCTGCCAGCTCCAGCTGTGGGCATACCTGAAGCCACCTTCTGTTCAAGTTACAAAGCATTTTATACTTTTTTTTGCAGAGTATCTTAACACATAACAACCAATAAGCACCACACACAATACCTTTACATTTGCCTATAGCCTATCATGGCTACTACCATCACCATATTATGGTCATTATCATCCAATCACAAGAGTAAGTTACAATTTAAGCTTACAGTGGAAAATTCTCAGACCTCTCTTCCTCTTGCTACATCAACATTTCTTGTTTGCCTGCCATATCTCTCTTTTTGGTAAAGACGTTTTCTATTTACTTATGCTCTTCTTGAGACTTATTTACTTGGTGTAAAATATGTCTTTGTTTGTAGTCACATACCTTTGTCCTATTCCTAAAAATCTCCTTCCAACTCATCTCCAACCTTTGCCTTCTCAGTTACTCAGCGATCACTGTTTCAGCAAAACATCTTTTACTCTATACCAAAACTTGCTTTCATTTCTATCTCATCCCCAGTTTCTACACTCACAGACCTTTCTGCCAAGCCTACATACCTGTGAAACTTTCTTACCAAACTTTCATCCTCCCTGACAGGACGGGGCTTGGAGCAATCTGGGACAGTGGAAGGTGTCCCTGCCTGTGGCAGGGGGTGGGATGGGCTTGGAGGTTCCTTCCAACCTAACCCATCCTGGAATGATTCCATGACTCTGTTTGGGACCTCTTCAGAGGAGCACGAGCAAAGGGGTGGTGCCAGCCCAGCACAGTCCCGTGGGCTCAGCAGCTCCTCAGGCTGTGGCAGCAGAGCAGCCTGTCTGGGCCTCAGGAGACTGAGGCTGTCAGCTTGAGCCAGCAGTGTCCCAGAAACCCCAGGTGACCCATCCTGTGGAGGCAGCAGGTTTTATCAGCCAGGGTCTGCATCCTGGCAAGAGTCTCCTCTGCACTTTCCCACAGGACATCGCATTAGTCACCCCTAATTATTCAGCTCTACTTGAGCAAAGCCTTGTCTCTGTCTTTCTTTCTTTTTTTTTTTTCCCCCTGTTAGCCTGAAAACCTATATTTAAATAATAAGGGGTGGGAGGCCTTTTTAATCCCAGCTGAATAATTCCTAAAATGCACAGAGGTAATCCTGAGCAGAGGGATGTTCTGAGAATGTCCTGCTTCGTTCCTCACCTGCCTCGGGCAAGCAAAGCCAGGCTTGAACACAGCTTATGCCAGGCTCTGCCCTGCTCCAAGCCTCTTGGGCAGCTTCCATGTCCTTTCTGGTGGATTTATGATTTTGGGATGTTTGTGAAGCCTTTCTGGGTTTCATTTACACCCCAGTCCTGCTGTGGGTACCTCATCCCACCCACATGACTCCTCGACGCCTCTTCCCCCATCTCACTGTTGTAAGCCCAGAAACTGTGATTTTTGAGGGGTGGGGGAATATTTGAGATTAGCAGAGAGGGATGGCAGAGCTCACAGGCCATGTGGAAAAGGGGATTTTACAGGGGTAGTGAGGAGAAGAGCTGGTTAAATTCGGGGCTGTTTCTTCAGTAGAAAGACGAAGATGTGATGGAGCCAGGGCCACCCAGCAGTGACCACAGACCACACCTCACCTGCCTCGAGTGTGACAGGAGAGGAAATTACTTTCTGTGATAGGAACACCCCGTGTGCAATTCTGGGGTGCAGAGCCCCCAGGAGAGTGAAATGCCGGATCCAAGGGCGCTGGCAGAGGCTTCTCCTGCCTCCTCCCCACCCTCCGCTCATCTCCATCACCGGCTGCCTCTCCATCCCGTTCATTTCTGCTGAGGAGGCTTAGTCTTGCCTTGTAATCTTGATTTGGAGTTTCATTATGAATTACTTGAGTCTCATGTGCCGTTTTAAATTGATTCGTTATGCCAAGTACTTGCCAAACGCATAATGAGGGTCTAAATCGGTCCGCATGAAACAAGGCAGCGATTCAATTACTGCGAGCACTCACACCGTGACAAAAGCCTCCATTATTGCTGTCACTTGCGTTTTGGGACCTTCCCGCACACATCCACACCCCCCAAACCCCCCGCTCCAGATCCGTCGGAGGCATTTCATGGTTCCTAGCGCCTGCCCCGTTATTTATTGTTGTTATAAACGCTGCTATTTTCGGCTGCCTCGCACACGAGCGCCGGGCTCGGAGTTCGCCCTGCAGGGATTGGTATTAATGAGAATGGGAGCAGCTCGGGGCGGGGGGAAGCGCTGCTCCGTCTCCTCCAATCCATTCACAAAAATCTGTGTGGCAGCTCCTAAAGACCGACGGCAGAAATGAAAATTAATCAAACGGAGGGGCTATTAAGGCACAGCACATCAAAGAGAGCTCGAAAAGTCTTCACACCATCAGTGAAGAAAGCTTTTATCTCTTTCTAGCAAATGTTAGAATCCAGACACAGCCCTGATGGGCTCAAAAGATCCATTAGGAGGGTGTGAATAATTATAATTGCCACCCCTAATCATGTCTTTCCTCGATTTCGGGGTACTCCAGGAAGGAATGTCAATACCTGCGACCCTTTTGACACATGGGGAGACTGAAGCACCACAAGGCATCGCAGGGCCTTGGTGACGGGTGGGGGAACATGTGCTTTAGTCCTTTTCCCCCCAAAATTTCTGCTTCACCTTGGGAAATGGTCCCAGTTACCTGTTTCATGGACTAAGGAGTGGTTTTGTGGACTGTGGAATGAATCTGTTTCCTGGGCTCAGGAATGACGGGCTAAACCTGTCCCAGACGTGGGCACTGACTCACGGAATCGTGGAACGGGCTGTAAGGGGACCTTAAAGCCCCATCTCATTCCAGCCCCTGCTGTGGGCAGGGACACCTCCCACTGTCCCAGGCTGCTCCAGGCCCTGTCCAACCTGGCCTTGGACACTGCCAGGGGTTCAGGGGCAGCCACAGCTGCTCTGGGCACGCTGGGTCGAGCCTCCTGGCTTTTCCCTGACCTTGATCTGCAGTTCATCTATCTTTAAACGGTGAAGCAGCATCCAAAATCCAGGTCCAGGACCTTCTCCTGTCCCTGCTCTGTGGCTTTACTGCTGTCCTTGAGTTGGGTGGGTGGAGGAGGTTGTTGCATTTTCGGTCACATCAGTTTTGGGCCATTCCTGCAAACTCTGGGGCTCAACCCATCCTTTTACCTCTCTGTTTTAGATTCAGATGAGCAGAGCTCAGCCTCAGGTCCCAATTCCTTGTCTCCTCCATGCTGCAGACTCCAGCAGCCAGAAGCTCTTCTTCCGAGCTCCTGATGATGAAACATCAGCGCGAGGCAGCGCCGTGCCTGCGGTGCCGGGGCTGACACCAGGGCTGGGAGCTACCGTGAATCATCCTCATTAAAAGGCATTTCCAGTTCAGCTGCAGAGACACTTCTCACCCTCTCTGCTGCCATAGCAGAGCTATTAAAAGCTCCCGTGGAAGGCAGGCAGCAGACGATGGGCACAGGCAGGTACAGCTGCAGCCCTGTGCAGGAGGCAGCGAGTGAAAAACACATTCTCTGACTCATTCCCCGTGCCAGCAGCAGGAGCAGGAGGTGGATCTGCTGGCAGCACCTCCACCTGAAAGGAGATGATTTCTCTACCTGAAAGGAGGTTGTAGCAAGATGGGAGTTGGCTGCTTCTCCCAGGCAATGAGTGACAGGATGAGAGGACATGGCCTCAAGTTCTGCCAGAGGAGGCTCAGGTTGGACATCAGCAGGAATTTCCTCATGGAAAGGGTGCTCAGGCCTTGGCAGGGGCTGCCCAGGGAGGTTTGGAGTCCCCATCCTTGGAGATGTCCAAGAAATCACTGGACGTGGCACTCAGTGCCCTGGGCTGGGGACAAGGTGGTGATCGGGCACAGGTCGGAGTCAATGACCTTGGAGGTTTCTTCCAACCTCAGTGGTTCTGGGATTTTATGATACTGAAGGAGAACATCACTGGAGCACATTAATTTCTAATAAAATGCAACAAGGCCAGGGCACGTGGGCTGTACCAGCCATGGTGTGTCCAGCAGGCCCAGGGCAGTGATTGTCCCTCTGCTCTTGGCACTGCTGAGGCCCCACCTCCAACCCTGGGGTCAGTTTTGGGTTTCTCTTGACAAGAAGGACATTGAGGGGCTGGAGCATGTCCAGAGAATGGCAACAGAGCTGGGGAAGGGTCTGGAGCACCAGGAGCTGCTGAGGGAGCTGGGAAAGGGGCTCAGCCTGGAGCAAAGGAGGCTCAGGGGGAACCTTGTGGCTCTGCACAAGTCCCTGACAGGAGGGGGCAGCCGGGGGGGTCGGGCTCTGCTCGCAGGGAACAGGGACAGGAGGAGAGGGAACGGCCTCAGGCTGGGCCAGGGGAGGCTCAGGGTGGACATCAGCAGGAATTTCTGCATGGAAAGGGTGCTCAGGCCTTGGCAGGGGCTGCCCAGGGAGGTTTGGAGTTCCCATCCCTGGAGGTGTCCAGGGAGGGCCCGGAGGTGGCACTCAGAGCTCTGGGCTGGGGACAAGGCCAACTCACTGTGACTCTGGGATGACAGAGAGGTTCCTTGCTGGGAATGGATGGATCCTTTTGGCACCAGGCTCCCGGGGAGGTCTGTGTACAGGTGGTGGTTGTCACCTGAAAAAGGGTGAATTGGGAAGAAAGGTGTGTGTAGGGTGTGTGTAGGGTGTGTGTAGGGTGTGTGTAGGGTCTCTGTGGCCAGCAGAGCTTCTGCATATCCCAGCATTTCTCCAGCCCCACGTTATCCCCATGCCCTGGGCTCTGGCACTGCTGCCTTCCTGCTGTGCCAGAGGTGGTTCCCTGTGCTGCAGGAGCAGGAGGATTTAGCAGGATTTCCCTGTTGAATCCTGGCTTATGACAACTGTTGAGCAAGGAGGGATTTTTGGGCTGATTTTCTCTAACAGGCTCTGCCACCCTCGTGCATTTCCCAGCCGTGAGTCACAACTCATCCTCTGCTTCTCCCCCTCCCTGGCATCTTCAGGCACCTCCTGAGGGTTTGGAAGATAATAACAATGATAATATCTTGTGCAGGGTTTTCTCTGGCTCGGTGCTGCATGAGGGCTGGGAATTCACCCTCTGAGTGAAAGTGAGGGTCTCCCATCCCTGCTGGGTGACAGGAGCTGGGGGCAGCACAGAGGGAACCCAGCCCACAGCTGGCCACATCTGGCAAGAGCAGCATTGCTGTGGGTCGGGGGGACCTGGGTGCTCCTCAGGAGGGACCAAATGGAGGAATCAAATGCAGAAATAAATCCTGGCAATTAAAAAGGCATCTCCCAGCTGACTGTTTATTAGCAGGGGTGTCATGGAGCTTTGCTGCCCAGAGAGAAGCTGCAGAAGCTTGTCCTGGTGGGGACTTCCATGATATCCCTCCTCCCAGCCACCCCTGGTCCCTCTCCCACTGGCATCTCCATCCTCTGCCTCCCATCACTTGCTGGCCAAAATGACATTACCAGGAGGAAAAGCTGTGAGAAAAAGGCCAAGTCAAGTGATTTCCTCTCTCTAGGCTGTTCTGGATCTTATTTGGTGCTTCCCCAAGAGAAGAAGGGGAACAAAGCAGCAGAGAAATCACCAGATTTACACAGAGAAGGAAAGCAAGCAGCAAACAGACATAGGGTCAAAGGAAAGAAGGGACTTTTGGTCATTTGGGGGAAGGTTCCTGTTTTAAGAAGGCCCCTCAGGTTTCCTCCCCTCTCTTGCTGTCTCCTGGCTGTTAATCATTCAGTGATTTATATTTGCAGCAAACCCTTCCATCTCAGAGTCCTTTCTGTGTGCAAAGACTCCAGTGAATTAATGGTGGGCATTGCCTCTGGAACCCAAACCAGTTCTGAAATGGAATGAAACTTCTCCTTGATAGTGGCTGCTACTTTTTTTTTTCCCTGTGTGTCCATTTATAATTAAGGTTTCTTAATTCCTTTTTTTAATGGCAGTGTTAGAGGAAAGGAAGAGCAAGACTCCAGCAGTGATTTCTGTGGAGGGTGAGCTGCATAAGCAAAGCAGGCAGTGAGTCAGCATCCTCTCCTGCCTCTGCCGGCAGCCGAGCTGTTGCTGGGGTGACTGTCACAGGTGACAGAGCGGATCAGCCTTTCCGGTGTCCCCGAGCTGAGCCAGGACATGTTTTTCTGAATATATCAAGGCAAAACCAAAAGGCAGGATGCAGAAATCCTCCATTCCACCCCCAACCCCCCCCTAAATTGGTTATTTTGTCATTTGGGGCTTAGAGGAAAGGAAAAAAGGAGCATGGTGGTTTTGGAGGTTGTGTAAGAAAAGTAATCTGAGAGAATCTCGTGATAATTGTTTCAGAATTAATTCGTTATTGCTGGCTCTTGTCAGAAAGGACGTGGGTCAGCAAAGAGAACCTGACCTGTGGCACCCATGGGTCACCTCCTGCCTGGACTGTCACCCATCACACCCCTGGTCCCCACAGGAGGATTAAGAAGGCAAAAAAAGACTCATCTGCTCCCCCTCACCCCATTTTCAGCCTTGCAGACATGGGATTTCTCAGCAGGGCTTCAGGGGGTTCCCCCAGAAGTGCTGCAGCTGCCAAGCAGGAAATCTGATTAAAAATAAATCACAGGGTTGAGCTGCAGAGCTTGGGTCTGTGAGTCCTTTGCAGGCAAGTTCCTTTGCTTCAGATTTTTGCTGGTTTGGGTTTTCCAGCTAGAAATGAAGCCTCTGCTGATGGCTGGGGAGTGTTTGGGAGCTCCAGCTTTACCTGCAGGCTCTGCAGCTCTCCCAGCATCCAGATGTTGCAGCTAAAGCTGAAGTCCCCACCTGTGTTTGCAAACAAATTCATCTCCCCTGCACAAAATGACCCTTCAATAACAACCTGACAGCTGAGGGAGGGCTTTTTATAACAAACCAGTTCCCAGCACTGGTGATCGAGGGTTAAACTGGCCGTGAAGATGGGGAGGACAGACAGAAGGGTCTTGAGGCAGAAGAGAATTTCCTCTGGATTTCCAGCTGGAAAGGGAATGATGTCAATATTAGACCTGTATTCAGGGTGTGTTTTTTTCTCTCAAAGCACTGCCCAAACATTAACTAATGAACAGAGGCCAGGAAGCTGGGGCTGCCCTAATGAGTTTGGCCTGGTGACCTGTGCAGGTTTTAATTTTCTGTTTAGTCACTTCCTTTGAGCCTAAAAGCCCAAGGACAGAGTTGCTGGGGGATCCAGCCCTCAGGAGCATCCTGGTCTCTGTCGTGGCTCTTTCATTGCAGCCAGGCAGAGTCACTCTGTTTCTTTCCATGATTTCATCAAACTCTAATGGAAGTCTGATGGCTTCAGGGTAATTCTACCGCAGTGACTTTGCTCCTGTGTGTGTTAGAAGGCATAAAAACGTGAACTACAGAGGAGGATTTTCTGTCCCTTCTCGGTTTCCTCCCCCCTGTGTGTTTCCTGCTTTAACCAGCAGCAGTTTTACATCGTGCAAAACCCAGTGTGTGATTCTGGTGAAAGGCAGAGTTCCCTCAGTTTGGTTTTTTGTGTTTTATAGTTGCAGGGGGGCTGGGGCTACCCAGAGCTGGGTTGGGCTGCCCAACCCTGTTCCTCCTTTGAGATCTGGAGAACAAGCCTTGCTCTCCAAGGGCTGGTTTGTCCCCAGGCTGAAGGTGTTGATGCACAGGTTACCCAGAGAAGCTGTGGCTGTCCCATCCAGGCCAGGCTGGACGGGGCTTGGAGCAACCTGGGATAGTGGAAGGTGTCCCTGCCCATGGCAGGGGGTGGAACAGGATGGGATTTAAGCTCTCTTCCCACCCAAACCACTCTGGGATTCTATAATTCAAGAAATGGTGGCTCTTCTCCATCACCACATCCTTGATGGACAAAGTGTCCCACTTGAACACACCACGATGGCAACGCCTCATCCCTCATTATTTGCTCCTGGGCTGTGTCAATCAAACTCCTGCAGCCTCAGATCCCATCTCACTCCTTCCTAACACGATGTTCACTGAACGAGCAAAGGAAAAGTCACAGAAAAATTGGGAGGATTGCGAAAAGGCGGAAAAATCCAAGAGAAAAAACACGGTTTGAAGGTCCTTGACAGCTGCCAGGTGGCCCCACGGCTGTCACTGGGATCTGTGCCTGGCTGAGACAGCTCCCTGCCCTCCAAAGGTCTCCTCCTCCCCACCTCCCGTGGATCTCAGTGCTGGCAGGCTCCGGTGCCTGCTGCCAGGCAGAGGAGGGTCGAGGTTGGCTCCAGCCCAGCTGCCCAGCACAGGAAAAATTGCTTCATTTCTCTGATGCAATTTATTTTTCTGAATAAAACTGGCTAAAGAGGGAGGGAAAGGTGGAGAGGGCGTGTTTCAAAAATAAACATCTGAGCCTGCACAAGGGATGCTTTGTGGCACCATGGTGACTTACAGATCCCCCAGGTTTTTTATGGAAAGCAAAACCATTTTCCTTAAAAACAGAGTTGTTTGTGCAGCTGGAGTTAGGCACCAAATCACCCAGAGTGTCTTGAAAGTCCTCGGAGTATTTCAACTTAAAATACTGCTGGAAAGAGACTGAGCCCATATTTTAGGGAAAATTGTTCCAACCACATGGATTTAGAGGGAGATCAGTTGCTGGTTTTGGTTGCAGGGCTGACACCAAGAGCTTTCCCTGCTGTGGGATGGCATCGCTCTGCTAAGGGAGGCTGTGAAGGCTCGTGCCACCTCACTGAGTGACTGTCACCAACCACAACCAGAAGCGACATCCACGGGATAAATTATTCAGGGGCCAAACAGTCCCCACTGGCCCACACGATGCTTTTTACTGCCAGAAATTGGGGGTTTCACATCTTTACGCTGAGGCTGCCTCTGGCTCAGCACCGATGCTCTTCCAGCATCACCCTGAGTCCCGGAGATGTCCCTGATTTTCCTGCTCCCCTCTCTCAACGCAGCTCATCTTCCCCTCCCGCGGACATTGGTAATGAAAACACTGTTGTCTCCCAGGATTTGTGGTTAAATTGCTTTGTCAATGTAATCTTAGACCTTAATGACCAGATAATGCCCTGCAACAGGAGTCGTTGGGTATCGTTTTGCTGTCATTGTGGAGGCCTTGGAATGTGATCCCCATTCCAGTGGAATTTGCGTTAACGTGGTTTGGCCTTCATAATCCCACCCAGTTAATCACATTTTTAGGATATTGACATAGGTCTAACGCCATCCTGAGCTGTAACCCCTGGATCCCCAAAGGTTGGATGGGATTTAGCTCCGTTAAAGCCGACGGATGACGGTGATGCTGACTAACTTGGCTGGTCTTTTTTAGCCACCAGAACTTGTTCTTCACTTCCCAAGAAATGCTCTTGCTCAATCCTCAGCTTTCATGGGAAACAGCCCATGAAAAATAGCACGCTCGGTTATTTTGGGGTATCAGTCCAATTTTCACTTCCCCCCCCAGCATGAGGCTGTTCTCTGAAGGCGTCCAGCAGTCGGAGAGGATCCCAGGGTGTTTGGGGTCCTGCTGTGCCTGGTGCTAAATGTCCTCTTAGAGAGAGGCGTCAGTTTTCCCTGTGGAGCTCCCAGTGATGCCTTCCACCTGTGCCGAGGGCTGAGCAAGCTGCAGGATTTGCACAGCACTGGATTTTCCTCCCTCTTCCAAATTTCAGTGTCTTTCTCAACAGAAAAAGAGAAACAACTCTGCAACTCTGAGTGCAGTGAAAAGCTTCTGGTGTAGGATTGAAATAGACTCCAGGTGGGAGGCGAGAAATACTCCCTCAATGTACAGATGAGAAACTGAGGCACGGAGGGATTGAAGGATTCACTCCACGACTGAGCTATACCTGGAGTCTGACTAAGACGGCGACAGGAATAGGAATGGTGTGCTCCAGAGTTAGAGCGCTAAATCCATCCTGGGAAATCGGGATTCAGTTCCCATCCCTCCCGCTGCCTCCCTGGATGGCGTTGGCGGAGAATTTGTCTTACCCCAGAGAGGGAAACCTCATTGGATGCTTTTGTGGCTTGGTGAGGAGACGAGATAGGATCCCTGATTTCTGGGAGTGAGATGGCCCCATCTTGGTGTACATTGGGAATAGCATCCCAGTTCTTCTGGAAGGGTGTGAGCCTCAGGGACTGAGGGGATGCTCCCACCTCCTGTCTCTGCAAGGAAGAAGGTGAGGATGGCAGGACTGGCCAGTCTGGAACCAAGGGTTGTGTTGCTCAGCTTATTCCCTGATTGCTGAGAGCCAGGACAAGGAGAAATGGCCTCAAGTCGTGCTGGGGAGGTCCAGGTGGGATATTAGGGAAAATTTCTTTCCCAAGATATGGCACTATCACAGTCTCACCAGGGCAGTGGTGGAGTCCCCATCCCTGGAGGGATTTAAAAGACACATGGATGTGGCACTTGGGGACATGGTTTAGAGTGGCCTTGGCAGTTGGACTCCATCGCCTTAGAGGGCTTTTCCAACCAAAACAAGTCCATGGTTCTGAGATTGTGTGATTGCTCCAAGGTAATCTCAGAAGGTTGGGTTGATGCTGAACTGTGCTTGCTGCCAACAGTCCCTGCAGTCCTGCCTGTGATTGGTGACCTGAGTGACAACCTCGAGCCTTTCTCCGTGACGTTTGTCCATTCTGAGCAGCGCAGGAGGGCTCGTGTTTCTGAGAGGAGAAACCTGGAGGGAGTTAAAGCTGCGCTGCCTGGCTGGAGCAGTTGGGGCTTTGCTGCGGGAGGACAGACAATGCATTTGCAGTGCATTAAGGTATTATTGTAACCGCCTTTGGCTGAGAGGTTTCTGATCCTGCGAAATAAAGACGAGCAGATTTGTCCCAGATTTATCAATGGAAGCAGAGTTCCCATCGAAATGGGAGGGAGGGGAGGGAAGGGTGGGTGAGATCCTGCACACAGCTGGGCTGGATCCTGTACGCTCTGCCTGGCTGCTGGTGCTAGCAGGGGAGCTTTGGGGGTAGAAGGACAACCCCAAAACACTGCTTGAGAGGTGCTGGGATTCATCAAGAAGGAAGGAAAATTTCAAGGCAGAAGCAGGATGCTAAGGCAGCCCCATGGCTGGGAATAACTGAGGGTGGGGGTAAAGGTCCCACGTGTTTTGTGCAGCTTGTGTCCCCCAGGGGAGGGGTGCTGGGGGGATTCCCCTCATGGTCTGGGTCTGGCTGTGGGAAGAGGGAAGTTGTTTGTCCCCTCTGCTTGGAAATTTGCCCTGAAAAGGCCATTAAGGGAGGCAAAGAGTCATGCTTGCTCTGCTTCCTCACAGAAACTGCATGTGCTGTTCCAGGGCAGCCTGCAGATCATTGCACAGGGGGATTTCTTAAATGGCCGTTAGGAGAGAAATTAAATTTGTTGAGACCAGATGCAGCAGAAGAGATGGATGAAAAAGCAGAAGGAAATTTGCAGAGGGAACACTGGGACATCTCGCGTTAGACAGCAAACCACAGCCTAGAGGAGATGGTTTGCTGCTGCACCGAGCTCCCAGCTTACGGGAAATCTTTGGCCGGGTTGGACACCACAGGGATATCCCTTCCCCTGGGCTTTTATCCCCCTGCCCTTGTGCTCAGACCTCCTGGTTTTGAAGCCTGACCCAGACCACCTCTGTTTCTGCCTGACAAATGCTGGGCTTGCTGCAGCTCCCGGATGCAAACCCCTGCAGAGAACGCGTGTGAGGCTGCCGGGGGCTCACAGGGGAGGTGATGCTGCTGCTGCAACCCCGATGCTGCCCCAAAGCTCGGCTGGGGACCCAGGGGAAGGCAGGAGCTGAGGGGAAGGGCTGGGGAGGATCTGCCCCTCGGCTGCTCTCTGCCTGCAGCGCTGCTGCTCGCCTGGCACAGCCTAATTGGCTTTGATAGGATTACAGGGAAGCAGCGGAGGAATAAACAGGGCCAGGAGGCCACGACGCGCTGGGGCCGCCGACTCCCAGAGAAATCCCAGCGCGACGCCCGACCGGAGCTGCCGGAGCTCAGGGGTTAATGTCTGCTGCTGTGCTGCAGCTATGGGGTAAGGGCTTAATCCTGCTGCTTCGAAAGGAAAGGCTTTTCCAAGCAGCATCCCAAAGGTCTGTGGCTCTCTCGAAAATTCCTGATGGGTTTGCCCCTGACAGATCCAGGGTAAATTATTGCAATTATGGAAGTTACACCTTGTGCCTCGAGCTTTGTGTCCTCAATAAATGTTTATGGTTTGAGGCAGCCTCATTTGTTTGCCTTAGACCAGACGACACTGATTTATTGGCAGAAATCCTAGCAGGGAAAAGGGATGAGCCAGACAAGTTTTTAACTGCTGCACACGTACATGTGGTGAAGGCATGATGGTTATTTCATTTTCATGAAAATAAAGCCTCAGACTTGGGTGTGAACTGTTGCTTCCAGGGGTTTTTCCCAACCTGCAAGCAACAAGGGGAGCTCAAGCGTTAATGGCACTCCAGGGCTTTGCTTTTTGCCTTGTCTGGGTTTTGGCATGGCTGGGAGATGCTGTGGGGTGGAAGGGAGGAGTGGATGCTCTCACCGGGAGCATGTTGCTGGTCAGCACCATGAACTGCTGCAGGAATGGTGGGGGAGCAACTCCCCAACTCCCTCCTCCCAGGAGATCCACACCCTCAAGAAAAACAGGTCTCAAAAGTGGGGCTTAAAGCCAAGGACGGAGGTGGCAACAAGGGGCTTGTGTCCAAGTCTGGGGTGGGGTGATGTGGCCTGGAGATGACTGTCCTTGTGTGGGGCGTGGGTGCACAGCCACCTTCCCGTGCCACCTTGCTGTGGCTCCTTCCCTCAGGAATCCTCCTGGGTTTCTGGTGGCAGAGGAGGTTTCCCCTCTGTCAGCAAAGGGGTCGGTGGGCTCAGCTCAGCCAGACCCCATCCTCACTCTTCATCTGCCATGCAGAGTCCGGAGCCAGCTCTTGCACCAACATTTATTGTTGTTCCTTCCCCAGATCTGGGTATTTTGGACAGCTTGTTTCTGATTTAAAGTATAAATAAGTTCGATCTTTTCCTCTGTTGTTCTCCCTACCTTCTGGGGGCTGTGCTGCTTAAAAATAAGTGGGATGATGAGCTCAAGTGGGGATGGTGGAGGGGTTTTAACCTCCATCACGGCGGGACCACCCGTCTGGCTCCGGAAGGGAATGTAGTCTCCCTGCTCTCCCCAACCCTCGTGGTCGAGCTCTTGGTCCAGTGCAAGGTGTCCCTGCCCACGGCAGGGAGATGGAAGGAGATGAGCTTCAAAATCCCTTTCAACCCAACCCATCCTGTTACTTTTCCCAAGCTGGGAGCTCCCTGAATTGCCTAAACCCCCCTTGGCACGTGGCTGGGGATTAAAGTGCTTCTGCTGTTGGAGAGAGTTGGAAAAATGGGGATCTGGGGCAGAGCTGGGGGTGCAGAGAACAGAGGTTGTCCCTGACGCACATCTCTGGGCATGGGGTGTTTTCCAGGGCAGGGCTCCTGCAGAGGAGGTTTTAGCCTGAAAATGTTGCTTTTACTCCCAATTGAACTATTTGCTTAAGAAGATCAATTGAAGGGAGAAATAAAGAAAAAGAAATCGAAGGGGTTTGGCTTTCTTGATGGAAGGTCTGAAATGCAGGTTTGGGTTCAGCCTGAAACCTCCTTGGTAGAGGGCTGGCTCAGCTTCGCTTCTGGGTTTATTTGAGGAGGGGGAAGCACACGGACACACAGAGACACAGACACACACGTGTGCACACACACCCATGCACACGCTCTCCGAGGCAGAGAAAAACAATCCCCAGCCTAACCCAGACGCTGATTCAAAACAACTGTTGGTTCTGGCCACGCTGTCGGCTTCCCACTGCCCGCAGCCTCCCACCGCGTGAAACCGTGACTGAAAACCAACCGGCAAACCCCAAAATTCAGAGTTAAAATTGCATTTCACCTGGGGAAGGGCAGAACAACTCTTTCTAGGCAGCGGTTCTACCAGGAAAAAACCCTCTCCCTGCTTGCAGCCCGCTGAGCAGCAAAAGATGCTCCCGGGAGGAGACTGAAGCCCCTCGGCGCTGGCTGGGGGATGGATGGGGGTCCCCCAGGTAGGGGCAGGGGAGGGGGTGCCCGCAGCTGGCGGGGGGCTGCGGGCAGGGCCGGGGGGCTGGTGGGTGTCTCCGAGAGCGGTGACTGAGTGAGGCGGTGCCAGGGCTGGGGGCGGATTTTTTGAGAAGAGCCTCAGCTCTTCAGAGCAGCGGCAGCCGCTGGAGGAGTTGGGCGGCTGTTGCTCCCTCTCCGCCCGGAGGAGGAGGAAGAGGAGGAAGAGGAGGAAGAAGAGGCTTCGGCTGCCGCCTCTCCGATCCTCCCTCCCCCCCCCCTCCCCTTCCGCCCCACACCTTTATGGACGAGCGCCGGAGCTTGCTCTACTCTCCGGCCGCCTCCTCCGCCGGCCGGCAGCCGCGGGGCGGCTCGAGCAGCAGCCACCACAACCTGGGCTACACCGAGCAGCCGCCCCCCGCCGCCCCCCAGCCGGCGCCCGAGCAGCAGGAGGAAGAGGGCGAAGAAGGGGAGGAAAGCAGCATGACCGTGGTGGGAGGCGGCGGCGGCGGCGACCCTTTGCTGGAGGAGCCCCAGCATCCCCCTGCGCTGCTCGGGGGGGACCGCTACGATCAGCCCCCGGCGCCGGCCGTGCCCGCCGGGCAGCCCGCGGGCGCGGGGGAGCACGAGTGCTGCGAGCGCGTGGTGATCAACATCTCGGGGCTGCGCTTCGAGACCCAGCTCAAGACCCTGGCACAGTTCCCCGAGACGCTGCTGGGGGACCCCCGGAAGAGGATGCGCTACTTCGACCCCCTGCGCAATGAGTATTTCTTCGACCGTAACCGTCCCAGCTTCGACGCCATCCTCTACTACTACCAGTCGGGAGGGCGCATCCGGCGTCCCGTCAACGTCCCCATCGACATCTTCTCCGAGGAGATCCGCTTCTACCAGCTGGGGGAGGAGGCCATGGAGAAGTTTCGGGAGGACGAGGGTTTCATTCGGGAGGAGCAGCGGCCGCTCCCCGAGAAGGAGTTTCAGCGCCAGGTGTGGCTCCTCTTTGAGTACCCCGAGAGCTCTGGGCCGGCCCGAGGCATTGCCATTGTCTCTGTCCTGGTCATCCTTATCTCTATCGTCATCTTCTGTCTGGAGACCCTGCCTGAATTCAGGGATGACCATGACTATGAGGGAACTGGAGGGCCCTTCGGGACAGGCAGTGGCCCTCTCCCACCTGATGCCTTCACCAACTCCTCATCCTCGGCTGTTTCCATGGTGTCATCCTTCACCGACCCTTTCTTCGTGGTGGAGACTTTGTGCATCATCTGGTTCTCCTTCGAGCTGCTGGTCCGTTTCTTTGCCTGCCCCAGCAAGGCCACCTTCTCCAAGAACATCATGAACATCATTGACATTGTGGCCATCATCCCCTACTTCATCACGCTGGGCACGGAGCTGGCTGAGCGGCAAGGCAACGGCCAGCAAGCCATGTCCTTGGCCATCCTCAGAGTCATCCGCCTCGTCAGGGTCTTCCGCATCTTCAAGCTCTCCCGGCACTCCAAGGGGCTGCAGATCCTGGGGCAGACCCTCAAGGCCAGCATGCGGGAGCTGGGCTTGCTCATCTTCTTCCTCTTCATCGGCGTCATCCTCTTCTCCAGCGCCGTTTACTTCGCGGAAGCCGATGACCCCAGCTCGGGGTTCAGTAGCATCCCCGATGCCTTCTGGTGGGCCGTGGTGACCATGACCACCGTGGGCTATGGGGACATGCACCCCATCACCATTGGGGGCAAGATTGTGGGGTCTCTGTGCGCCATCGCGGGGGTGCTGACCATCGCTCTGCCCGTGCCCGTCATCGTCTCCAATTTCAACTATTTCTACCACCGGGAGACGGAAGGTGAGGAACAAGCCCAGTACATGCACGTCGGGAGCTGCCAGCACCTCTCGTCCAGCGAGGAGATGAAGAAGGCTCGCAGCAATTCCACCCTCAGCAAGTCCGAGTACATGGTGATTGAGGAAGGGGCGATCAACCACAGTGCATTCAAACAGGCTGCCTTTAAAGCAGGCAACTGCACAACCACAAACAATCCCAACTGTGTGAACATCAAAAAGATCTTTACGGATGTTTAAAACAAACCCAAACCAAACGAACAGCAACAAAATGTGAGGATGCGGTGAAACAATACCAATGACAATACCAATAATAATGCAAAGTGACTGTGTGTCGGTGTTGTGTGGAACATGCACCATCGTCGGTCTGTGTGTGCCCTCGTTTTTATACCTTTATTTTTTTAGATCCTTCCTTTCTAAAGATCCAAAAGTAAAAGGATTTAAAATTCTCCGAGGAAGAGGACAGCCAAAGGGTAAAGAGAAGGAAGATGAAGACAAACCACACTCACTGTCAGAACAGGTGTTTGTTCTGCAACGTGTTGCAGGGCTGCTTTGCTTTTTGGGCTTTTGGGGAACCTCTTGCTTTGCTCCCGAATTTCCCCCCTCTTTCCCTAAGGGCAGCTTGTAGCTGATCTCCCTTCCATCACGTAAGATCACTTGTTGGATTAACAAACCCGGATTGGGTGGAGGAAGGAGGAAAACATGAGGCAGAGTGTACTGGGAGGGGGCTGGGAGGAAATAACCATTTAATTCTGCAGAGAGTCTCTGTTACCACATCGTTAAATGATGCTTAATATTGAAACATGTGATGTGCCATTACAGGCACATCCCAGATTCCCTTTTTCTCCCCATTAGATCATTTATGAAATTCTAATCTGGTCAGAGACCGAGTGCAATCAATGCTGATTTAAATAGAAAAAAACTCCCTAAGCCCTCGTTTTCTATTCTGAATTCCCTTCCCCTGTAACCTGATGGAATTATTTCCTCCAATGTCAAGTTTGTGGCCGTGCAGCAGGGATGTGTGCAGGGGGAGGGAGGGGAGAGGCAGACTGGAATGGTTTTGGGAGCTGCTGGCGCAGGGAGCGATGTCGGCGTGGAGCAGGATCCGTGACGGGCTCCTGGCCATGGCTGGGAGCCTCCATCCCACCCAGCCAGAGACAAAGGGATATTTCCTCCTCTTTTTGCAAAGCCTTTGGAAGACATGCAGCCGCTTATCAGCAGAAGATTAAAGTGGCGAACACGCCTTCCAGCGGAAGTCACTAATTCCGACCGGAGTGATGCAGTTGCCATGGTGACCATGGTTTCCTGGGAAACCCCCAAAGGTTGTCATGGCATCCCTTCTCCCATCCCCCTTGGTCCTTGCTCTTCCCGCAAAAAAACCTTTCCAGATGGTTCCAGCTCCTCCATCCCACAAGACATCATGGCTCGGCACCCCCTTCCTGGTCCCTGCCCCGCTGCTCCTCCCATGTGCCCAACAAAGCGTCCACAGGCAATAAGCACCCCCGGATCCACCTGTCCCTCACCTTGGCACTAAAATCCGGGGATGGAGGTTCATCCTGCTCCACCGAGAACGACCCCAAACCCACGGGGAACTGGTGCCAATCAGCTGCCAGGAAGCTTGGCCGGGGAGCCTCGGCAGCTTTGTGAAACAAGAGGGACAATAAAAAACAGGATTGAAAAATAACCAAAAATCCCGCCGGGAAAAATCACTGGCTTCATCTTCATGTGTGCGCCAGGGGCCATGGGACATCTGACAGGATCAGGTGAGCTTTGCACGGAGGAGAGTTCAATGGAGCCATAAAGTAATGCTGGTTTTTTTTGGACAAACCCCATGCTTTTCACTGCTTACTTTTATTCTCCAGCTTATCCTGCCGTTCTCGGGTATTTTTATACACGTTAGATAAAGTGGGATCACATCCTGTAGCTCCTCTGATTGTATTTGCCTTTTAGTGCTGTGGGAGGAGGAAAACCCTGCTGCTTCTGTGCAGCTGGATTGCTTCACTTCTGTGCTAAAAAGGTGATTTCCGTGGTTTAGTGCTCCCATCCAGCCCCTGCCATCGGTGAAGGCCAAAGGCAGCTTGGCCTTGAGAGCTTTGGCTCCAGCTCTGCTCAATTTTGCTGGATTTTGGGTTAAGAAAAGCCAAATTCCTCCGAGGTAGCACACGGAACAGGGATGCTGTTAAACACCTACAGCAAAGAGAGATTTGGCCCCAGCCTGTGCAAGTCACACCTTTCCCAAGGCTGTGGAGAGGGGGCTTGTCCTGAGAGATGCCAACCATGCCAAAATCGGAGTTTAGCTGGGATTTTTCCCAGACTTAGAAGGATCTGGATGGTTTGTAGCACTCTCCCTTAGCCACAGTCAATAAACCCAAGAAACACATCAGAGCCCCTCCTTGGCTGCTGGGGTGGGATGGTTTTATAGGAGCTACCAGAGGTTTCATCAGCTGAGGGTCCAAGAGATGATCTTTATCAGGGAGATGCTCTGGAACATCATGGGAAGGTACAAACCTGAGATCCCTTGTCCAGGGTAACTGGGATTCCTTGTCCAGGGTAACTGGGATTCCTTGTCTAGGATAACTGGGAACATCCCAGTGCAGCTTTTCCCCAGGCTGCCAGTGGGCTAAAATGTCATTTCTGCCTATGAGCTCTCACTTTTTATTTTTATTAAATTTTATTGTTGTTAAAGCTTTCCCACACACCTATTCCTAAAAGGAAGGTTAGAGTTTAAGAGCAGTGGAAACATCTCAGTCAGGAGAGTTGCAGATGAGTTCTGGGTTGGTGTTTTCCCCGTGGCAGCTGCACAGGGTATGGAAACCACATGTTCTCCTGGAAATGGCACAGGAACAATTTTCAGTTTCTCTGTCATCTTAAATAAGCAGAGACCTTGCAGGTTGTTGCTTTGTTTTCCTGACTCCTCCCTGCCTGGTTTTGTAGGAGCAGAGTAGTTTCAAAGGGATTTTATTGACAGCAAAGGATGCTTTATGGGAGAGGTGACAAGAAAACCACTTCATCCACTGGGGTAAAAGGCAGCTTTGCTCTGGTAGAATCCCAGAATGGTTTGGGTGGGAAGACCTTAAGGACGATCCAGTGCCACCCCTGCCATGGGCAGGGACACCTCCCACTGTCCCAGGCTGCTCCAGGCTCCATCCAACCTGGCCTTGGACACTTCCAGAAATCCAGGGGCAGCCACAGCTTCTCTGGGCACCCTGTGCCAGGGCCTGCTCACCCTCACAGGGGAGGATTTCTTCCATATATCTGACCTAAATTTTCCCCTTTTTGATGTTCAAAAAAATACTTTTCAGTACTGAGCGATATCATTGAAAAACACAAATTCACTGATGCTCTTTTAGATACACCCCAAAAATTGAAAGTGGAGAACTGGTGATATCCTTTGGATGTTCTGCCCTGTTTCTCTGCATCTTCCCTCTCTGCTGTCTCATGGGTACCATTCAGTGAGAGAAACTGAGCCACCTGAGCCACCTGCTCTCGAGGAAGGTGTCCCATGGCTGGGAGCTGGAACGGGATGGTCTTTAAGATCCGTTCCAACCCAAACCATTCAGTGACTCTGATAAATACCTTCTGTTCCGTGGTCTGACGGCTCCTCTGGTACTGGCTGCTGCACATGTTGTGCCAGGAATTGGAGAGATCCCTGAAACGCCGGGCTCTCCCCAGCCAGCTGTTACTTAAGTGGCTCTGCTCTCCTGCCGTGTGCCCCATCAGGACACGGCAGTGTCTCAGCAGCCACTGGGGAGTTACAGAGGAGCCTTGGAGTCGCCTGTCCCTAATGTGCTTAGAGGGGCAGCATTAGGGGATTAGCATTAGTGGAGCTGCTGTCTGCGAGGCAAAGGGCTTGCCTAGACTCGGCTTATTCCATTAAACGGAGGAAAGGGCATTACCTCCAGCTCCTGGCTGACGGCTCCCAGTACCCCCAGAGCGAGCACAGGGTCCCCGCAGCGCTTGGCAATCCTCGTGTGGCCTCCACGTCCTCCCTGTCCCCCCCCCCCCCCGTCCCTTGTCCTTCATCCCTGTCACCTGAGAGACACAGGGACTCTGAAGGATGGCAGCAAGGATGGAAGAGGCAGCTCCCACCCCAGGGATGCAGCCCTGGGAGGCTGGAGCTCCCACCACGGATGCCCTCAGTTGATTGCAGAAAGCTTTGGGTTGAAAAGAGCCTTAAAGAGCATCTTGTTCCAGCCCCCACCCAGGGGTACTGGGTGCCGTAGAGCCTTGTACCTCCTGTTTTCTGCTTCACAGCCCCCCTATCAGTTTCCCTTTCCCTCTGCCTGTATTTTGGGACTTGTTCCCCTGTTTCAGCCCTCGGTGCCGCATTGAAACACGTCCTTGGTGCTGGGGGTGCAGGGACACGCAGCGGCCGCAACCCTGGTCCCTCCACTCGGTGCTTTGACACCGTCACCTTTTTCTCCGGCTCCTTTGCCCTCTTTTTTGTGTGTTTTCAGGCCTGAACTCCTTCAAAAGGTTCTGTTGTTCTCCAGCACAATAGATGCCCTTCGGGTGCTTGGGGTGGCCGGAGCGGAGCAGTATCCATCCCACCCCACGTGTGGACACAGACAAGGGCTGGAGATATCTCTTTCCTCCAGGAGGGTTAAATTTCTTCCCAGGCAATTGTTCCTGTTCTATCCCTTGACAAAAGGAGCCGGTTTTGGTTTTAATCCCCAGTTTATGGGCAATTAAGCAGCGGCAAAGGGCAGACAAGTGCTTTCCCCGGCAGAGTGGAAGGAGCCAGCCAGGGTCATTGCTCCAAAGGGGTCTCTCCTGCAGGGATGTAGCACAAGGAGAGGGTGTTTGGCAGTGGTTGGTGTGTACGGGGAGCGTTGTGTGTAAAATCCGTTTAATTGTGTAGTTTGGAGCCCTCTCCTGCCAAGCTTTTAAAATATGCATATCTTGGTGCGGGCACACGGAGGCTCCACCGCCGCCGGGTGGAAGCAGGGCTTGGTTTTCCCTATTTTTAAACGCTTTAACAAACGATCTCTGGGTAGGCTGCAAACCTGGCAGTGCAAACAGGCAAGCAGGGTTTAACTGCGACTTATTTTGCCCTCCGGTCTCAGTTCTGTGTGTGCCTGGAAGGAGAGCTCAATGCCCCGGCATCCTCGTGCCAGGGCGGTCGTATGGGAGCAGGGAAATAGGGGATTTCTGGATGATGTATGACCTTTGTCATAGATGATCGTTGAGGTCCCTTCCAACCCAAAGCATTTGACGATCCGGTGGTTACAGGGGGCTGTGGGCAGGGCCATACCCAAGGAACTGTCTCACTCCTCTGGAGCCGGCCCTGCTCCCCTGCACCCTCCCCAATGTGGGTCCCACCCGCAGCAGGAATGGGGCTCTCGGCTCGGCTTTGGGGGTGTTGTACAGCTGCAGGATGTGTTAAGGATGGGATGTTGCTGCCTTTCCCCGTTTGCCTGGGTGCTGCTTGCATGGCTGAGGTCCAGGCAATCCCGGTGGGTGCAGGGTGGCATCAGCCCTCTGCCCGTGCCAGAGCTGGGAGTTGGGCACTGAGCACGGAGGGATGGAGCCATGTGCTTCTTTTCCTTGGAAACAGTCCCGGGGCTGTGGCCGTCACCACTTTGACGAGGGCGTTTGGGGGATATTTTGGGTGCCCTGCGGTGCCTCGTCCCATCTGGGAATCACTTGTCCAGCAGTGGAGGCTGCTTGATCCATTTCAAGGGGGGTGAAGACTTAGGTCAGACTGGCACCAGGAGCAGGGTCCAGCCCCAGCCATTCCTTAGGGAAGAGCCATCCCCTGGCAGGGACACATTCGCTGCCGGGGGATCCCTGCAGAGCAGCCCCAGCCCCTTCTCCCAGCCCCTCCCAGCTCTTGCTCCAGCCAAAGCTCTCCCAGCTCTGCTGTGCTTGAGCTTGGGATCCAACCGAGACCTTTCACTCCCGTGCTTGGCTCCCCGAACAGGCCAGTGAGTGACGGTGTCCCTGCCCCAGGGATGTTTGTCCCCCCGATGGCCGCGTGTTGGCTGCTCCGCGCTGGGAAGGCGTCGGGGCTCCTGCTCTTTGTCACTCAGGGAATCCCAGTTTTTGCTCCTGAGAAGCGATCTGTGTGTGGAAGAGGGATGTGTGCGGAGTCCCACACCACCCTCACAGCCGGAGCCCTTTTATCGCCGTTTCTGGCAAAACTTAGCCACAAACACAAGCCCCGTGAGCCTCTCTGTGTTTTTCCTCCCGGGATTCAGGTGCTGCTCTGACACCCGCGGGGTTCAGGGTCTGTCTGTGTCTCATCACTGCTCAGAGCCTGAATTTTCCGTGCTGAGGATGCTCGGCAGCCGGGCAGGGAAACCTCCCCGCATGAACCTCCCCGCAGGGCACCGTCACTTTTCTCCTCCTTATGAACCAAGACATGCTCAGATAAATTAGAACATGTCTCCCATCTCCTTCAGCTTCTCGCTGGAGTCAGGAGGAGCCGGGATGCTCCCTGATCACTGCTCTTCCCTGCTCAGAGCGGCAGCAGCCGTTCCCTGCTGGCTCTGCACACTCATTGCGAGACCCCCGGCTCAGCCGCGCCGACGGCAGCAGGCGCTGCTGGGTTTGTTTGGGAATGATTCATTTCCTTGAGACTCGTAATTTCGATGCTTTTCTGAGCGTGTTGAAGCTCTCTTGCTTTGCTCCAGTGGTTGCACTTCATTTTTAGCATCTCTGAACACCCTGGCTGGGCGGGCTGGGGTTGGATGTGCGGCTTGTGAGGGAAGATGAGCCCGTGGCCCCCTCCACTCGCCCCACCAAGGCTGCAAAGTGCAGTCAGGTTTATTTTGCGGCTGACCAGCACCAGCTGCTTTGCTTTGCTTCCCCCAAAGCACCACCATGCATAGAAAAGGAAAATCCTTTAGGGTTTTATCGTGGTCTGCTCAGTGGTGGAAGCACCGAAGGCTCGGCCGTGGCAGCGGGATCGCGGCGGCTGCAGCAGGGTCTGTGCTTGGGGTGAAGCTGAAGGTTGGGATGGGGGGTGGATGGGATGGACACACACTTCGCAAAGTGTTTCCTGCATTTGCAGAGAGCTGAGTTTGCCCTCGGGCTTGGTGCAAGGACGGAGCCGCGTGCAGAGCGGGTGGGGGGTGATGCTGAGCTGTTCAGGGGGGTTGGGTTGCAAATCCAGGGAAATGCGTCCCTGCTCCCAGACCTGTGGGGTTTGCTCCCTGGCTTTGGGCAGGTTGGCTCCTCCGCGCCTCAGTTTCCCCATCTGTACATGGCACCGAGCAGCCTCGGGAAGCGTTTGCAATGAAACTCCGTGGAAGGAAGGGGCAGTTTTGAAACACAGAGCAAGAAGTGAGGACTCCTCCAAAGGTTTTGTGGGATTCAGCTTTCTTGAGGCTGGACAAGCCTGCAGACCCTGTCCTGGGTCCCCCAATAATCCCAGTTATTTCCCTTGGCTGGAGGGAAGCCTGAGATTTCACACAGCTTCCCAAGCTGCCAGCTCTGCCTTCGGCTCCCCATCAACATCCTCCTTTCCCGTGATTTCTTCACTCTGCATCTTCCCTTTTCCACCCTTCCAGCACATTTCTCCTGAAATCTCTGTGCATTTAGGGTTGAGAACCCTCTTCTCCCTCCTTGCTGGTCTCTGCTTGGAGCTGCCACTGTGTCTCCTGTGCAATTTAACCTCACGCTGTTGCAGCAGGTCAGAAACCAGACACAAGAAATTTGGGCTTAAAATGGCCCTGGCTGCTGAGAGTTTGAGTTTGCAGGAGGGGTGAGGAAGGAGTCGCTGTGAACTGGATGTGGCACTGCAGGCTTGAGGGGTTCTCCACCTCTGCCCGTGCCTCGGTGGGTGCAGGGGCCTGAATGATATTCCACACTTTAAATCCTTTAGAATTAAGGCAGGAAATCTTCTTTGTGCAGCATCAGAAACAAGCCTGGGCTGTTCTGTCCTGGGGCTGGAAATTTTCAGGGATCTTTCTCCCGTCCTGGTTGGAAGATGCTCTGAAAAAACCCAGCAAGCCCGAGGAGGAGCGAGTGGGGAACACGCCCTGGGTCCAGCTGGGTTTCTCACTTGGGAGATCTCCTGGCAATTTGGCTTTTTTGGTTTTCTTAACCCAACAGCCACGCAATTCCCTTGAGGAGAGCTTTACACAATACCTTTATCAGCCAAGCGTGGCACTCAGTCAGAGATATCAGTTAATTTGATAAGATCTGTTTTCCCTAACGCTGCATTGATTGGCATCAATTAAATCTTCCTCTTTAATTCTGTCTGAAGACTCTCAGCCATTCCAGCACAGTGTTCCGGATCAGTGACAGATGGCCAGACCGGTTGTTTTTGCAGGTCACTTTGTTTGTCCCTTAAGAAACTGTCCCAAACAGGAGCTGTTTCTCAGTCCTCTGGAAGGACTCAGGAGATGCTCAGTACTTGCACTCCCAGGAGCTGCTTTGCCAGCTCTGAGTGTTTAGATAGAAGTTATTTGGCTCAGCCAATTTAAAAACATCTAATTTTTGTGGCTGCTGTTTAATATCCTCTATTTCTCTTGGGATGGAGCGGATTTCCTCTCCCCAGTACGATGGAAAGACATCTGGATCCCTTCAGGAGCTGGAGCACTGATAGCTCCTGAGTGCTCCTGACTTCTCACTCCCACTGCTGCTCTCGCTGGATTCAGAGAAATGACACCATTGTTAGGCTGAGGAGTTGGCATTTCTTTCTTCACCAGCAAAGATACAGCTTGGAAAGGCTCCAGGTTACCCCAAAGCACTGCATTGTTTGCCTGGTGGCAATTAAAATCGTTATTTACCGCTTCATCTGGCGAGTCCCAACTCCACCATCACCTTCTTGCCCAGTGGCATTTCCTGGGCTGAAGGTGCTGTTTGGGTCTTGCTGGTGTATTTATTTATTTACTGAGTGTGTAATGCTCCAGTGATCCTTGAGGATCCTTGAGGAGCCTTCCCGGCTGGCAGGTGGGAGGGGTTTAATCCCCCAGCAAGCCCAGTCCAATAAAGCAGAAAGCCCTGTCAGCTTTAAGCCCCAGAATGGTCCTGCTGGCACTTCAGGATAAGCTGTGCTTGAGCAACTGCCTGGGCTGAGATCCTTGCTCGGAGCACTGAGCCCCTCTGGAAGCTCATTTCCCCAGTGCTGCACTGCCTCGCAAGGGGATCTTTGCTCCTGGCAGGGATTCCCATCCCTTTCCTTTCTCTGCTGGATTTTAGCATCCCTGTAGCATCGTTGCTACATCCCTACATCCTCATCATCCCTGCAGATGCATTCTCAGCATCCCCAAAACATCCCCATCCCTCCGTCCTCGTCATCCCTGCAGCTTCATCCCTGCATCCTCATCATCCCTGCAACTCCATCTCTGCAATTTCATCATAGCTGCATCTTCATCATCCCTGCAACTACATCCCCAAATTCTCGTTATTCCTGCACCCTCATCTCTGCAACATCATCATCCCTACATCCTCATCATCCCTACATCCTCATCATCCCTGCAACTTCATCTGCAATTTCATCATAGCTGCAACATCATTCTCCCTGCATCCATATCATCCCTGCAACATCATCATTCCTGCATCCCCATTATCCCTGCAATGTCTTCCCTGCATCCTCATCATCCCTGCATCCTCATTATCCCTGCAACTTCATTCCCACATCCTCATTATTGTTGCAGCTTCCTCCCTGCATCCCCGTCATCCCTGCAACATCTCCATCCCTACATCCTGATCCCTGCAGCATCCAGAGAGGGGGTCTCTCCCTCCTCAGTGCATGGATCCCACCTGGCATATCTCCACCCTGCCTCTCCCTCTGGGCAAAACAGGCTGATTTTGGGGCTGAGTGGGGACCAGGCAGGTCCTGGTGCCTTAGGCCGGGCTCTGAGCTGTGACTGCAGCTCCTCCCAGCCTTTCCCTCATCACCGGCTGCTGGTGAAGCACGCGGCTCCCAGAGCCTGTTCTGCGGAGCTGGGGTGCTCCAATTGCCACGGTGGCAACTAAAAGCAGAGCACGGATTTTTGGAAAATGAGAGGGATAAAAACAGTTGCATTAAATTCTAGAAATTTCAGTGTCTTAAAGACAGAGCAGAGCATCTCCCTGTGTTAAAATAGGAGTCAGGCTGAGTTCCTCGAGTGTAGAGCTAAGGATGCAATTCCAGCACTGCAGAGATTGGGGGATTTTGTGGGCCCTTTGCTGGACACCCCCATCCCCACATCAAAATGGGATTTGGGGTTTGTGCTCTGTGGGAGCGACTGCACAGTCCAAGCTCTGGGAGTGGGATCAGCCCTGGCTCCTTGCATCACCTGGGCTGGGTTTATAAAATCAACCAGTTGCTCAATATCTCATGAATTACATCAGGTCAGAGCAAACCCAGCTTGATTAAGATAAAAACACAAGGAAAACCCACTTGGCACTAATTATTCTGGGTTTGGAACTTGCTGTTAATGTGGGATAACAGTTAACAACCAGAATATATTTAATGAATCTTTTTCCTATCTTTAGCTCACTTTAGACTGTGTGGCATTCAGTCCATTAAAGAATTTTAAATAGCAAATTTTCACTTTTCATTCGTGGGAAGTGGAGATGGGAATTTCTCAAGGGGGGGACCAAAGTGCAACATCTCTTCCACTTTACTTGAGAAAAGAAAGAACCTGTTCCTGATTTCCAAAGCAGCCTGTGCATAAAAGTGGTTCTTTGCTCTGCCCAACAGATCACAGAAGAAGTTTTGAAACGAAGACCTTCAGGACTGTGTTGAGAAATAAAACACCTCGAAGGAAAGGACAAACATCCCAAACATTCCGGACACGGTGACCGACGCTGCCGTGGACCCGACTGACAGAGAGCCTGTCCTCCCCAGCTAAACCCAGTTCATATTCCATATATATACATTTCTATTTATATGTGGGATGTCTCCCACTTCATCTGTGTTTTCTAACAAGTGCATTATGTAGAAGGGAACATCTTTGGAGCCAGATTATCTTTGACTCATGTGCAATATAACGAGACTGAGCAAAGCCAGGAACAAGGAGGAGGAGAGGTGGAAATCACTTGGACGTTATTTCAGTCATTTTTTATTATTATTTAAAAAAACCAAAACAACCAACTCTTGAAAGATTAAGCAACCAGAAAGGAAATGTTAAGCAGAGCTGCTAAAACTCAGCCCAAGTGTTTTGCTTGGGGTGGGAGGGAGTGGGGGGAAATTCAGTTGCTGTCGCTGTTCCCTGGCGAAGGCCACGGGCTGTTCTCAGCTCTTCGGGAATCGTTCCTGTTCCATTTTTCTCACTTTCCTGGAAATGCCCTTTATAAGTAGCTCTGTGCTGTACCAAAGGCTGTGATTTACTTTAAGTCCTTATTTAAGGAAGGAACATCTCTGCTGGTGCTGAGGAAAAGGATGTTGAACAGTTGTGCCTTGCCATCAGGATCACTCCACGAAAAACTAAGGACAAATTGAAATTCCTTGGTGGAAAAGGTCTAAAAATCCAATTCTTGGCTGACCATGCTCCTGCTTCATTCCATGAGAGCCTCTCTGCCCTTGTCTGCACTTCCACAGTACTCCGGAATTGTGGGAATATTATAGGGTTGCCTTGCTAATTCCATAATAATCGAGAATTCCATCCCTCCTTTGCCTGTTGCTGTTTCATTTTGCACACTGAGGCTCTTGCTGGCAGGTTTAGAGCTCTGGGTTGCCCGTACTGGGCTGGGAAGCTCTTAAAGCTGAGCTTTCTGTAACCTCACTGCTTTTCCCAGGGCTGCATGGATCAATATTATCCTGGTGCCACGGGATAAATGGTCTGCAAAGGGGTAAATGCGAATGGCAAAGGGGTTGATGGTCTCTCCTGCTTCTGACTCCCCCTTTTCCCCCTCCCCAGCCTCATCCACCTCCTCACGCTGCCTCCATCCCTGCTTGGAGATTGAAACCCTCCCAGCACAGCCTCCATCGGAGGAGCAGAGCGAAACTCAGAACAGCGTTGGATTTAAGGGTGAAAATGATGTTGGAGGGACTCGGATGAGCACAGGAACCTCTTTGTCTGCATTGCAATAATTCCCTGGGAATGGTTTGGGAATGTTAATTTGGACTGGACAGAACCAAGTGAGCCAGAGCTTCCTCTGAAGCTCAGGGGGAGGCAACAGGAACCAAAATCATTGTGTATGAAACAGACCCTTGAGCTGATGCTGCTGATTGTCCTTGGTGCCCACGGACAAGCCTTGAGGTCCCCAGCACACACCTGGAAGGTGGAGCAAGGACCACTCTTCCAGAGGGAAGCACCAAAACCTGAATCCTTCCCCCAGGGGAGATTTTACCTGCCTTTCACATGGAACATCCACAGGAGACACACGTGGGGTGCTTCGAGGCACAGCCCCAGCGAGGATGAACTTAAACCAACCCCTCCCTGGAAGGAAGGCTCAGAAATGGGAAAACTCGGGAATACTCAAGGCAAAGCAGCCAACTGCACCACATTTCTGTCTTGCAGGAGAGCTTTGGAGGTGAACAAGAACCCTGCACACAAACGTCAGCTGAAATTTGGATTGAGAAATTCCCTTAACCCTGGGAAAGGACGTGATTCTTACAAGGAATGTGTCGACTTTGGTGAGGTTCTCATTTATTCTGTTTGTTTTTTGAACACGGATGATTTCTTGGCTGGAATTCCTCCTCCTGCCATGGCAGGTGCACCACTGGTGGTGGAGACTTTGCTCATGGCAGAAGGGCTTGGGGGGCCCAAACACAGAAGTCTCTGGCGCTCTACACAGGTGCAGGTTGGGCAGAGTGGGCTGAGATGGTGAGAAAAGAAGCAAAAGTTGTTAAACCAGCAGTTTTAGCCAATTTAATCAGCTGGAGACTGAAGAGCAAATACGGATCTGGCTCTCAGTGGGACATTGCTCCTCTTGCATTTATTCCCAGCATAGTAGAACCCCTGTGGTCACTGGAGCTGTGGGCAAACGGAGGAGAAAGGGCCGGTGCTGCTGGCACCTGGATCTGTCACAGCTTTAACAGCGCGAGGTGCAGAGGGAGATGGGGATCGGGGATCGGGATTGCTGGAAGAGCACATGGAGCAGGTCCCTGAGCCCACGGAGATGAGCAGGGGGTGCCAAGGCTCGACAGGGATGCCGGGGAACCGCGGAGGTGAAACAACCCGCGGTGTGAAATCGATTGCGGTGCGAAAGCCGCCTGCACAAATTAGAGCTAATTAGGCAGCGGCTCTCATTAACCTGGTTTGGCCTGCCCGGAGGCCAGCCCGTGGTGGGGGCGGGGAGAGGGAGCTTCTCCATGGGATCTTCCAGCAAATTGCTCCGCCGGCAAATCCCCGCGGCTGTGGCAGCAGCCGGGGCGCTCTGAGCGGGGCTCGTTTGTGCCCCTGGCACAGCCAAACGCCCTCCAGGCGCCCCTCCCCTGTCCCCGCACAGAGCAGCGGTGTCCCCCTGCCTGCCCCACCCCAGCACGGAAATGAATTACTGCTCGGACCATAAACATCTCGGAGACCTTAAACGATCCTTGTAAGGAGACCGGGGAAAGTGCCCGGTGTTCGGGGCTGAGGCTGAGCCGTTCCCGTCGCTGGGAACTCCCAAGCGCTCGCTCTTCCCCATTGGAGGAAGCTGCCGGCAGGCTGGGGGAGATGGAGCAGGGCTTTTTTGGGACATCTCACCTCCCAAACCCCTAAGGAGCTGCAAAACGCATTTGTTTGCAGCCTCCCTGCAGCGTGACAGGTTCGCAGTGTGCTCTGGAGCCTGCAGAGGAGACTGAACAAAGCTTTAGCAGCTCTGAAATCGTGAGAGACTGACCCCAAACCCACTTTTCCGCCGCGCTGATGGGTTTGGGCTGCAAACAGCCGCAGGCCCCCATGAGAGGAGGGGGGCCCAGGCTGCCCGCAGAGGTAAGGGCACATTAACAGGAGGAGAATTGATTTTCTGGATTGCAGCACAGACCTGGATCTTGGGAAGCCCTGGTCCCAAAGGTGTTATATTTAGTTTCTTTTGGAACATGATCTAGTAGCCCTTAAAATGGGGGATAGAATGTATCAGTACTAAAGTGATTTTTATTTTTCACCGGTGTTACAGAGAGCTTTTTTATGGTGTGTGTGTGTGTGTGTGTGTGTGTAACATAATGATACCTCATCTGTTTCCGGTAGCCACTTGTTACAGCGTCTCTCTGTTAGGGCTCAAAACTGTATTTTGATTATTAAAGTGGTGGGAAAAAACCATATCCCTTCACCCGGTGGGGTTGGTGGGTCCCAGCCACCCCCCGGCCGTCTCACACCGATGATGACAATCTTGCCAAATGCCACCTCCCCTCGGTGTTGTACGTTCTGGCGCTCCGTGCTCTTGGGTTCCTCGTGCTTGGTCGCTGAGCCAGCTGGTTGTTAATGTGCTTTTCCACGATAACTGAGAGTTTGATAGTCTTTACCTGTCAGTCCAGTGTATTAATCCGTGTTGCCACCACTCCGAGCCCGGCCTCGTGCGTGTCACAGATTCCCGTCGTGCCGGCACAGCCGTGTGCAAATGGCAGCGGCAGCGCAAGGCTGCGTTTGGCAAGGGAAGCCAAATTAAAAATGTATCCAGTCGATTAAAAAAACAAAAAAGAGAGCGATTTAATGATGGCTGACATCAAGAGAAGATCCAAAAAATAGCGTGCTTTGATTCCCATAATCATCCCGAGGCAGGCTGCTCATCTTTATTCATAGCCCTTCAAAGCCGCGCTCCCAGACGCCGGAGCAGCTCGGAGCTGTCGTGCTCAGACGCGGCTCTTTAGACGCGGAACACGTCGGCATCTCTGCTCTGTGCCCAGCCCAGCGCCGGGCACCAACCCTTCCCCTTTTAATTTTAGGGTGCAATTAAAGTGATGAGAGCTCTGCTGTTGGCTCCGTGCTGGCGGAGAGGCAGGAAAAGCGGATCTGGGGAGCCGGGCTGGCGTGGGGTCACGTAAAGCTGCTTCTTATAATGACGTGTTTTAAGCTGTTTTAAGAAGGCAGCAAAATTAGAAAGCAAAAGATCTCCAAAACTGTTTCAGGGCACTAACGAAGGCTTAGGGGACGTGGCACAGGGACAGGGCTTAACAGCAGGGCTGGAAGGGGCTGTCGGAGGCAGTGAGGGAATACTGGAAAGCTGCTCTGCCCTGCTGGATTTGGGGGAAAAGTCAGGATTTGGTGAGGCCCTGGCACAGGTTGCCCAGAAAAGCTGTGGCTGCCCCATCCCTGGAAGTGTCCAAGTCCAGGCTGGATGGAGCTTGGAATAACCTGGGATAGTGGAAGGTGTCCCTGCCCATGGAAACAGGATGAGCTGTCCCTTCCAACCCAAACCACTCTGGGATTCCATTAATTTGTGATTCTGTGATTCCTGCAGTCCCATCCCAGCCTCTTTCCGCAGGCAAAGCCCTGCAGGATTGACATCTCAGAAACCAGCCTCGAGCACGCCGGAGGCTTCATTACCTCTCACACCTGGGTGTTTTCTGAGCCAGGTGTTCAAATGCTGTTATTGCTACTGAATCCTTTTAAAATTAAGGAATTTCTGAGGTAGAGTTTTTCTTCCCTGAGTGTTCCCCGCTCTCCTGCATTGCACAAATCCAGCTGGAAGTCTGTCTCTCAACCTGAGATTAAAGCCAAGTAGCATCTCTGGGTGAATTAAATTACACGTTCTAATCCCCATATTTTCCACCAGCCTCTGATACTGTAAATTATGTTTCTTTTTCCCATTTTTCCTGGTTTGTCCAAGATGATGTCATCAATGCACCTTTAAAGGGAATGGTCTGAGATGGTTCTGACTGGTGCTGTCCAGAACACATCTCTGACTGTTGCAAGGCCAGGCACTGCTGCTGGGTTTGAAATGCATCATTCCTATTCCAGAGGATGATTTCGGAGCAGGACAATTTGCCTGGCAACACACAAGTCATGGACAGAGCTGGAAGTGTGAATCAAAAGGTGTTAGGTGGAAATGTAGTCAGAAAGTGCCTGAAATAGCGGAGTTTTAATGCAAAACTCTGTTGGCTGCCACGTCCCTTGTGCTGCCATTGGTGCACTGGAATTAGATTTGGTCATTCCAATTGCCCAGGTCTTGCAGGAAAATCCCCCTCGCTGCTGGAGGTCAGGGGTTCTGTGGCTGAATTTGGCACCTTGCAAGGAGAGCAGGCTCTTAATTCATCACCTGAGACCCCAAAACGTGGCAGAAGGGAGGTGTTGCATTGACTTCCAGCACAGGAGCAGCTCACGTTTCTTAATTTCCCATCCTTTACTATGCAACTGGTTTTCACGGAATCTTCCCGGGATGGAGGCGGCTGGATATAATTTTGACTTTGCTTTCCTTCCTTCACACGTGTGCAAGTGGGTGATGCAGAAGTGTTTCCATGACTGTCTCACCTGGGACGTGCACGGGGTCTGTGAACAGTGAAATATTGGGAAATTCTGTGCATCCGACTGGAAATCTGAACTCTTCCCTAAATCCTGACTGATCAGGTGCCACAGGAGCGATGCAATTTTGGACTGGAGATGTTAAACGCAGTCTTGTTCCTCTGAGTTCATTTTAAAGTCTGGTTTTGCCACTGAGCTGTGTTGCAACTGTTTAAAACTTGTTTTTTTTGAAACAAGTCTGATGCTAAAACCAGCTGCTGCATCCCCTCGTCCTGGTGACTCCACCGTGGTGTGGGCCTTGTGTTCAGTTCCTGGTTAAAAAAGTGATTTTTTTTTCGGTTGCGTGATTTTTTTACCTGACGTTGAATTTATTTTTTTAATGTTTTTTTTTCTCATTAGAACTTGAAACTGTTCTTTCATACACAAAGTTCAATAAAACGGCTGAACCGCAGCGTGTGGTGTTTGATACTGAAGTGGGTGGAGAGGAAGTGTGGGGATGGAAAGGGTGGTGTGAGGATGAGGTTTGAGGAGGGTCCTCTAATGTGAACTCGTTTCTCAGGATGAAATAATCTGAAATTTAATGTCCTTCACAGGAGTCAGAATTTCCCCTGCTAGAGAAATAAAACCCTGGGGCAAAATCTGCACCTTTCCAGCATCCCACCCAGCCACCTGGACTGAGGGAGCTCCAAGAAAACCTTAAAATTTTGGCGGTGTGTCACCAGAAGGGAGGTCACTGATGGTGCTCGGGCACACGAATGCAGGCGGGGGGGGCTGACCCACCCGCTCCCATCACAGCTGGAAATCCGCAAAAGGAGCTCAGAAGCTCATTTGAGAACCTTGTTCTTGGCTTCAAACCACGTCTGTGATCTTCAAAAGTGAATGTGGCCAAAGAGTGTCAAAGTTTTGGTTTAGGTTTTTGGTTGCCTTAAAAATATTGAAGTTGTTTCTCCTCTGTTGCTCAGAGAAGCTGTGACTGCCCCATCCCTGCAAGTGTCTGAGGCCAGGCTGGAGAAATCTGGGCTGGTGGAAGGTGGTTTCACCCGTGGCAGAGGGTGAGACAAGATGAGCTTTAAGGTCCCTTCCCACCCAAACCATTCCAGGATTCCACGGCTCGATGATTCCATGATAAAATCACTTGAGCTGTGCATACAAGTGCTGTGTCCCAGGGCCAGAGGCCCCAGGCTCCTGCAAGGGGATTTTATTTTAGTGCTCACTGAGCCAGGACACCCAGACTATTATCCCAAGTGACTTGGTTATTTTTGCAAATCCCAGTTCCGGGGCTGAAATCCTGGAGGAAATCCTGCAAGAGGCTTCAGGTGCTGAGCTGGGGGCTCAGGACTGGGAGCAGAGCAGCAGCCACGTGTGCCCACAGCCACCCCGGGCAGGGTCACACCAAAGGAATTCAGCAGCGGTGGAGAACCTCAAGTTCCCGAACTTTACAAAACATCTTGATCCTGTCGGCCTCGGGAATTGTGACAGGGACAAAGAAGTTCCTAGAAAAGCAGCACTGAGTGCTGGAACTGGTCTGGGTGGTTTCATCTATCTCTGCTCTCGAGGTTTGCTGTGAGCACCAGCTCTGCTGGGGGAGGATGATCCATGGTGAGCAAAGTCAGCTACAGCTCCAGCACTCCCAAATCCTCTCATCCAGCCATGCTGGATGGCACCACAGCAACTCCTGGCTGGTGTGGGTGGCAGGGCAGATTTTGGGCTGGCTCAGGGGCCCTCTGAGGTGCGTTTTAGCAGCTCTTGCTGCTTCGTTCTCTGCTGTGGCCTCAATCTCTGTAGCAGCTCCCCGGAGGGTTGTGGTGTCTCCAGCTGCAGTTTTCGGTTGACATGTGGTTACCTGGGGGGTGCTTGAACATCCGGGAAAAGCAGGATGTGACAAACTCTGAGATGCAGATGGGGCATGAATGGCACCAGCCAAAACCAGGCCTGGTTAGGAAGGACAGGTCCGGTGGGTCTGGCACCATGTGGCACCGGGATTGCCTGAGGAGCCACAGGAAACACCTTCCACACCCCACTGATGAGGGGAGGGCAATGATCCTATACCCAGTCCAGGAGGAACCTTGGCTTGAGGCTCTCCCCAGCCCCTGTGGGGTTTGCAGCCCGTCCCTGGGGTGGTCAGTGTGTGGAGAAGGTGGTGTACAAGGAGCTGCAGAGGCACAGGACGTGGTCAGTGCCAGCAGCTCCTCTGCCCCGGGTCAGGCTAAATTTGCCAGGTTCTAGAGGGAAGAGCTGAGGGGCAGAGAGGCTGGTGAGGGCACGGAGTCATTCCAGGGTGGTGTTTCCTGCTGCATGCCCAGAGGTTATGAAGGGTAAACGCCCCCGAGGCAGTCCCGCAGTGCTGGGTGCTCAGAGCCAGCCCTGGAGCGAGCCCTGGTGCTGCCGGGCTTTGCCACAGAGAAATTCAGCTGAAATAAGGCTCTGGAGGGACCTGGCGGTGCACAGGGTGGTTTCTGCTGCCTTTTGGCTCCTGCTGTGCTCTACCCGAGTGTGGGCATCCCCTGGGAGGGCTGGTGGCCACGGCAGCTCCAGCAGCACATCCCTGCACAGCGACGGAGCCGCGCTGTAAATCCTTCCCCGGCTGCCTTGAGATTTCCCGCTCGGGAGTTTCCCTGGGAGCCATGTCCTCCCCGCATTATGAAGAAATATCGATCCATCATCCCCTGCCCAGCACCTCAGCACCGTGCAGGATTTTAATGACCTGTGTCCTGTGCCTCTTTCCAAGCCAGAGCATCCAGATCTTCCAACCGTGACTTTCCCAGGATGTAGAGGGGCTCTTCCAGCTCGGAGCCGGGCTCCTCCAGGTATTTCCCTGCTCCTCAAACCACACTGTGCTAAGGAACCCTTGCCTTGGATATTTTTGAGTGGATGGCGGTATCCAAAGGATCTCCCTTTGTGTTACAACCAGGCCTGGCATCCTTCTACAAGGGGTGTTGTCCACCCCTCTGCTCTCATAGTTACCCATGGGAATGCTGAGGTTGTAATTTCCCCTGTGGAATTCTCCTTTACTTGACAGCACCTTGTCCAGGCCTTTTGTTATCATTCAATTTATTGACAGACTCTTGACTTTGATTTTGTTCTCCCAGTGCTGCATTTCCAGCCCCTCACTTCACCCTGATGCCGAGGATTTGCGTGGTGTTTCTGCTCTGTCGGTATTTGGGAAGGGTGGAAGGGGCTTTATCTCCTGCTCTGTCAGGTGTTAGTCCCCTCTTGGTTTATCCTGACGGCAGGAAAGGAAGTATTCCTCTGGCTTCCCAGGGCTGTGGGATCACAGAGGATGCTGCAGGGACAGTCATTCCACAGAGTGAAGGGGTTTTGGATGCTCCCAGGACCCTCCTGCAAACACCAGCACTTCCTTTGTCCACCAATATTCCACAGCCCCAGAGGGTTTCAGCACAAGTCAAGGGAACCCCCGGGATCTGGACCATGGATCTGAGCTGCTCTTGCCCAGCCCAAGTCACCAGCCATGGGGGTGATTCCACGACTCCCAGGGGTGCTCAGGGGTGCCTGGTGGGTGCTGGAAAAACGTGAGCTGGAAGCAGAGTGTGGGGAGGGGGAGAAGGGGAAGCCGTGGTTAAAAATAGCTATTTTTGAAAGAAAGAGATGAAAACCTCTTTGAAGAAATGAGGGGAGAGGGGGAGTGTTTCCATGGAAACGGGGAAGTCTGTCTCTTCCCAAAAGAGGGGGTGGGAGATGAAGAAATAGTAAATACAGCAGAGGAATGACGGGGAAGAGGATGCTGCCTGTCAGTGGCATTCCCCATGGATCCCGCTGGCATTCCCCATGGATTCTGGGCAGGGGGCTCTGGCCTCTGGGTCCTGGTAGGAGCAGATGGGGTTCTGGCATTGCCTGCCCACACAGCCTTGGAAGTGTCACTTTGCATCCTCCCTGTGCCACCTGCAGCCCTGGATCTGTCACCTGCCCAGGTCACCAGAGAGAGCAGCGACCCAGAGCTGCTGGGGACACGTTCCCAGGGCCAGGTCAGTGTCACCACGATGGGGCATCCCAAGCTGCTCCCGGCAGCTCGGCAGGGACAGTAAATAACAAGTGTCCTCCAAAAGCCTGGGAAATGGACATCAAATCTTGGCTTTTTTCTTCCAGGAATTTCCCACCACGGCAGGGCTGTTTCCAGGGAAGGGAACTGTGCTGGGCAGCAGAGACATGGGGGGCTTGGCCACAGGGTGAGGGCAGCTGGGGGCTTCTGGAGAGACTGAGGCTGGGTGGAGTGGGCTGGGCTGGCCTGGAATTTGGCACAGCTCCCAAACTGGCACCATCCACAGTTTGGCCGGGTGTGGCTCACAGCTTGGCACAGTTCATGGTTTGGCACAGCTGACAGTCTGGCACAGCCAGGTTTGGCATGACCCAGGACTTCAACTAAAAGAGGTCAATTTAGATTTGATACAAGGATGAAATTCCTCCCTGGGAGGGTGGGCAGGCCCTGGCACAGGGTGCCCAGAGCAGCTGTGGCTGCCCCATCCCTGGAAGTGTCCAAGGCCAGGCTGGATGGGGCTTGGAGCAGCCTGGGACAGTGGGAGGTGTCCCTGCCCGTGGCAGGGGGTGGAAGTGGATGGTCTTCAAGCTCCCTCCCCACCGAAACCATTCTGTGATTCCATGATTTGGCACAGCTCCCCATCTGGAATGGCCATGGGGCCGGAATGTCCTGCAACAGCCCCGGGCTTGGGCCAGCTCTGTGGCCATTCCGCTCAGGGCCAGCTTGGTGCCACCATGCCCAGGCCGTGGGGAAGGCACTCCCAGCCTGAGCCGGTGGCTTCTCCTCCCTGCAGCAGCTCTGCGTGGGAGGAAGAGAAGAGGGAAATCATCCTCTCAAACCACTTTTCCTCCCAGCTTGTTTGCAGTCCTGCAGCTCCTGGGGAGGGATGAAAGTTTGGGGTGATGGGAACATCTCACCCCACTCCATGGCTCAGATCTGACCTTCAGCAGCTCTTGGCCCCCTCCCAGCACCACCAGACACTCGGGCTGAGACCCACAGGCTCTAAAAACGGCATCTGCAGGGCTGCTCATCCCATCTGTGCCGTGAGGGAGATGTTTCCACCCTGACCAGCACCCGCATGGGGAGCCAGTCCCAGGGCTGACGGCTGGAGGGAGGGGTGTCCCACCAGGGCAGTGCAGAGGGGACCCTGAGGTCACCTACAGCTCACCCCAGGCGAAGGAGCTCTGTCTGCAGACACTGGTCATGTCCAGCCGAGGCTTTGGCCATTTTCAGCAGAGTCATCTCCCCTGCAGGTTTCTCCCATCTCTCCTTGCTCTTCTATTCCCTAATCTCAACAACCAGAAAGTTTCAACTTTTAGCCCAATTTCCCTGTTTCTTAGTGAGCACCAACCCCTGGAGTGAGAGAAAAGCCCCCCAGAACTGGAGGAACTGGGATGTCCCATGGGGAGATGGGCATGGGCTGCTCCAGGCCTGAGGAAGAAGAAATGAAGATGTTCATCACCTCTCCTTTGTCTTGGGGTGCCATGAGCAGCGCTGGCTCGGCAAAGCAGGTGTTGCATTGGCACCATGGGTAAAGGTTTGGGCACATTTGGAGCCCTGAGGTGACTCTGTCCTCGGTCCCTTTGGAGCAGCAGGACTGGGACGACAGAGGGACGTGGCTGGGTCCCCTTGGGAGGAGGTGGTGGCCCAGAGCAGCCTGTGGGACACAGGGGCTCAGGTGACACTGGCAATAAGGCCCCAGGGATGCTGGGGGGATCTGTCAGGGTGATGTCCAGGCCTGTGAGCTGTGGCTCCTTGCAGAGCTGGACGTCCTCGCCGCTGGCTGGAAGGAGGCTTCTGGTTCCTTTTCCCTTGCTGAATTTGCCTTGTCCTGCTGTGCAAGTGAAACCAAGCGGCTCTGAGAGCCTTTCAGCCGGAGTGGCAGGAGCAGTCCAGGTGGGAGACACCCTCCAGGCCCCATGCCCACCCCATGCCAGCCCAGGCCCGTCAGGGGTAGCCTGGCAGGAAACATTCACAGTCACCCCCAGGCCTGAAGCTCTTTGCTGTGTTTTGGTTGAGCTACAAGACTTTCATTTCAATGAGTGGTGCCCAGCTCCTCTCCAGAGCGGCCCCCCAGGCTGGTGGAGCAGCTTTGGAGGCAAAGTGGCAACTCAGCCATCCTGACAAATTGAGAATTCAGACTGGAGCCCAAAGGAGCTGTTTTTAAAATAATGGGATATTTTATTATGAAAAACACCCTGGAGGATTTCAGAGGGATGTGTTTACTGTTAACTTTGCAGAGAGGTGATTTTTGCTGTTTTCCCTTCAGCAGTTGTGCCTTTCCAGGGACCAGGAGAACCACAGAGGACCCAGGAGAATCTCCCAGGGACCAAGAGATCTCTTCAGAAGCCAGGAGATTCTCCCAGGATTTAGCAGTTACTCCCAGGATCCAGGAGGTTCTCCTGGGGTGCAGGAGGTTCTCCCAGGGACAAGGAGCCCTGCCCAGCATCCCTCTTTGCTCTGCTCCTCCTTTCCCACATCACTGCAGGCAAAGCCCTGATCCCTCCCCATCTCCCTGGCTCGGGGAAGCCGCTCTGACCTATCTCACCACGGTATTTTGGGATTCACCAGCAGCATCTGCCATGGGAGAGCAGAGCCTGCTCTGTGGGGCCGTGTCACCGTGTTCCTGGGCTCTGTTCATATTTAGACATCTCCTGGCATCCCCTCCTCTTGCCACCACCCACTGCAGGGGGGTGAGGAGGGGCTGGGGGTCCAGGAGCTCCATCCTCTGACGTCAGCAGCAGGTGGGAGGTCGGATGCTTTCCCTGGAGGGTGAATCACAGTCCTGGGAACTCGCTTACAGCTTTCACAGCTCCCAAAATGACACAAGGCCCAGTTATGTCAACACCTTCAGCTGGAAAACCGTGGCTCAGAGGGAGATGGGGCTCAGTGCTCTGCCCTGTCCAGCCCCTCTGCTGGGCTCCAGCTTGGATCCTCTTCCCAGAACGGCTGTTGGGATTTGCTCCAGCCCTCAAAGTCCCTCTGGCTTTGCAGGAGGTGGGACAGGGTCCCCAGGAGGGACACCACGGAGAGCTGCTGTTGCCTGAGGCTGTGCAGGAGGTGTGAAGGTGGTGGCACAGGGTCTGTCCTCTTCAGAGAGCTTCTCTCACCCCTTCCCTGGCTTGGCATATGCAGGTGCCCACCCTGGGTGTCCTAAGCAGTGGGGCTGGGTGTGGGTTGGGCTTTCCAATGACCCTGAGAGTTGAATTCAGCTGTTCTGGCTGAGGCCAGGGCTGGGAATAGCCCTGCCCTGTGGCTTCCACCCATCTCCCACAGCACCACTTCTTGGGGTGTCTCCCAGCCCCACTGCCAGCAGGATACCACGGAAAAAAGTGGGGAAAAGCACATTTTTTGCTATTTGTAAGGCTGCCTGCAAACAAACCCACAAACAGAGGGTCTGAACAGCCCTTGGGGGCTTCCCTGGGAATAAAGGAAACGAGGGGAGATCACTCTGACCACAGGATCGCCTCGTTCCTGGAACATCCTCCCACCAAGTGCTTTTCCCAGCACCACTCACACACACGGGGTAAGAATTCCAGTTTGGGTGTCTATAAAATCCATTGAGATAAGAGAAATAATTCAGGAGGAAATTATTATTTAATAATAGTATTGAGCAAAGGCGTCATCTTGTTAAATCCTTGTGAAACAGCCAAGTGGGTGCAGAGCTCAGCTCGTCTGGTTCTCCGAGAGGCTGGGATGCGTCTGGAGCTGTCAGCGCGGCTGAGGGAGGCGAGCGCAGACACACAGATGATAATAATAGCTCACAATTAGGGTAGTAAATCAGGAGAGAGCATCACTCAATTCAGAGAAATTCCCCTGATTTGCTGGAGACGGGATTTTGGCTCTTTGTACGGAGCTGGTGCTGTTTGGATGACAAATCCCCCTGGTTCTGCAGAACCTTCGCAAGGCGGCAGCAGGAGGAGCGCGTTGGAAACTCAGCTCCACTTGGATTGTTCCCTGCCCAGCCTCAGTTTCTACATATTGCATAAGGATCAGCCTCGGGCAAATCATTTTCTGGGTTTGACCCACCCTGCTGTGGCAGATCCACCTCCAGAGAAGGCTAAAATGGTGCTGATGACATTAAAAACCCTCGCCCAGAGCGGCCTCCTGCCAAGCTGGATGCGTGCAGGAAGGAAACCCATAGTGCAAGGGCCGGTCGTGAAGGATTCCCAGTTTTCCTATAGGGTTAGACATTAATTTTCAATATTGGGATCTGGCTGGGGCTTGGGAAAATACAATTTTTGTTTCAGGGTGAAGAGAGGTGTCGGGAGGAGCAGCAGGTGATCACATCCCCCAGTGCTGCACCCGCTCTCTGTCTGTGCCACCCACTGCTGCGGGCACCTCGGGGAGCTAAAACACTGTGGTTTACCCCCCCCATGTCCCCACATCCCCCTGGGTGACTCTACACTGAGTCTGATTACACTACACTACACTGAGCACTGATTTTCTCAGGTATTCAGGGTGTTCCAGGCCCTCCATCCCACCTCAGGGTATCCCTGGAGTGATCCCCATCGGCACCAGTAACTCCATACAAATTTGATCACTGTATATGGGAATAAAAATATTTCCCATCGCCTCCTCCAGCACTTGTGCTTCGGGTGCCAGGAGCCTTGCGGGACTTGTTGCTTCCTTGGTGCTCCTTTTGGGGCCATGGGGGGGATGTCAGAGAGGTCCAAACCTCGTGCCTGAAGGCAGGGGTTGATCCGTAGGTGTTATACGTTTGTAGGAGCTTGGCCATCTCCTTCCTTTGGGGTGGGAAAAGCCTCGTCATGCAGGGACCTCAGTAAACACAAAATGATATTAAAATGATTGCTTTTCACATCCTCACCCCAGCCAAGGGCAGCCCCTGCAAGTCCAATCCTGCCCCATCTCCTTCCCCAGAGGTGCAGGGAGCGCTCCATCCCCCAGATCTCCCCGAGCAGATCCAGGCTATTACCAAGAAGATGGGATGGATGGGAGCCGCATGGCAAGGCAGCATCATGTATCCAGGGATATGATTATTTCCCAGTGGTTGGAATCTAGGTCTCCTGCTTGGGAGGAGGGGTGCAGGAGGAGGTGGGGGGGGGGGGGGGGGGGAAGACGCTCATATTAATCTTATGAATATTCATGGAGAAGCTGAGCTGCCTTCGGAGGTTGACTCCGGGGTACGAGTTTGGGGGGCTGTAGGTGAGAGGTGCCGGCAGCGGCGGGAGCAGAGCAGCTGCTTGTGCATTCTCCGCATGCCTGACTGCAGAGCCAAGTGTAAGTTGGTGCCTTTTTCTCTCCTCCCCACCCCATCCCTGCATCCTTCCCCCTCTTCCCGCTGCTCCCCTGCCTAAACACAGCCTGGCCAGGAACGGTGCAAAGCGAGGGAGTCGTGCTTTAGTCGCAAACACGACCCCAAACCGTGTGACTCCCGCCTGCAGTGCTCAGTGCGGGCTGAGAACAAACTGAGGGGCTTTGGGCAAATCTTCACCTCCTCCATTCTCCCCCTTCAGCCCCCAAATTTGCATGAATTAACCCTAAAGATGCTTGAGGGGGGGCGGAGGTTGTTTGCCACGAAAACGGGCTGTGGGGAGAAAGTAGGAGAAACTGAGTGCTGGGATGGGTGATGTCAACTGAGATGATGCCGTAACCCTCTCCGCCAAGCACCGAGCATCAGCGCTCGGCTTCGGAGTCGGAGGAAGAAGCCCAGAGCCCATGCCAAATAAACATCAACGTGTTAAATAAAAACAAAGTCAATTTCTGTGCCGTTAAACAAATCCGGGGTGTTCGGGGAAGGGAGAAAGGGGAGGAGAGCGTTTATGGGCAGGAGGAAAACTGCGTGTTTATTAAAAAAAATAAATAAAACATTGAAGGTTGGTTGATTTTTGGTGAGATGGGGGTTTGTGGCTGCCAGATCTTTGCTGCAGCAGCAGAAAGATGGTGTTTGTGGTGTTCTGGCGTGATGCTCGGAGGAGCCAGGGAAGGTCAAATCCAGCTGAACTCCTCGGCGAGTCGCTGGGGAGCGAGTGGTGGGGAGAAAATGCAGGAAAAGGATAAAAACTGGGACAAATGAGACCTGCTCTCCTGTGGGCCTGGCAGAAAAGGGTTAAGAGAAGCAGTTGAATGCTGCAAGCCTCGTCAGGGTTGTACTATTTTTTCTAGTGCATAAGGAGAAGGGAGAGGAGGGTTGCACGGAAAAGGGAAATTTCCAAGAAAAGAGGGATCTGCGGCAATATCAGCACCTCGGGGGATGAAGAGAGGAACCAACAGGCATAAATGGCCTGGAGATGGCTGAAATCTTTGCCGAGGAGATTGGGACCGCGGGGTTATTTTCCACCTGCCTCCCCTGCCCGGTTCTGTAATCCTGGCTCAAAGTAGACAAGTCGAGTTGGAGCTGAAGAAGGGAGGTTAGAGGGGTTTTTATTTCGTTTGGGAGGGAAAAAAAAAAAAAAAAAAAAGCACAAAATGAGAGGTTGGTGGGCCCTCTCCGGGCTGAGCATCTCCATGGTGCGAGGCAATGCAGGATGATCCGAGGGAGCGCTCGTCGGGAGCAGGGATGCTGAGAACCCGGCACCCACCGGGAACATGAACCTCAACATCCCCACGAGAAATTTCACCCAGCGGAGCCGAATCCCCACAGGGGTGGGTCGGCCGGGGGGTTGGCTCTCGGGAGGATGGGGAGGGTGGATGCAGGTCGCGTGGGTCCCGCGGCCGGGGCCCCGGTGCTCGTGGGTCCTTGGAGCCATCGGCGGGGGGACAGAGAGGGGCCGGCGGGGGGTTCGGTCTGGGGGATGAAGCCGGAGCCTCCCGAATCACCGGGGAACGCCGCGGAACGGCCGCGGGTGCTGTGCCCGGTGGGTGACACCGACTCCCGGTGCTGGCGGTGCTGGGAGCCCTCGGTGGCTTTGCAGAGCCTCGGCTGCCGGGGGGGCTGCGTCGTTCCCCCCCCGCTCCTCCGGCTGGCACGGGCTCGGCGGGCAGCCGGCCCCGCTGGGCTGAACAGAGCGCAGGGACACGGGGCTCTGGTTTTTTCCGCCTCGGCGCTGGCGCTCTCGCCCTCCTCTCTCTCGTGTTGCAGTGCAGGTTGGGCGGGCAGCGGGCGAACAGCTCGCGGCCGGGGAAACGGGGTGCCCGGAGGAGCCGGGGCTTTGCGGATGCTCCTCGCGAACCCCCACAGCTTGCTACCTTCTCGGTGTTTTTTCCAGGCGATGCCACACCTCCCGAGGACACTGGGGACATCGGGTTTTGCTGAGCTTAGCAGCTTTTCACCGTCGTACCGAAGGCATCAGACAGACGCTCATCTGCCCTGAAGTGCAGATCCGCAACAGCTCCCGGGAAGACTCTGTCTCTCTGTCTCTCTGTCTCTCTTTCTCTCTCTCTCCAGTCCAAACCATTACAAGACCTGACTTCCACCATCTGGGAATCTAACCCCTCTTATGTCCCTTCTCCTTTCTCTACGATGACTCACCATTATTTTTAACTTTGAAGAGAGAGGAAATTATGGGGATCTTGGAAGCCTGTATTTCTCTCTAGGATTTCCCCAGGGTCAGATAATCGGTGTTACTAAGAGACACACTAAGATTTGGCTTCTCCAGGTAATGTGATTTGTTTTCTGTGTGCCATGGTGGTTTGCAGAGAATGACAGGAGACGGGACACCAGCGGCCGAGGAGGGGGACTGCGGTGGTCCGCGGGGCAGCTGGAAGCACATTCCGGCAGCCGCAGAGCTTGGCTGCAGGCAGGGAGGGCAGCATGTCACCAGGGAAAGAGGATTGGGAAGGTGGTAAACTTAAAAGCGGAGTTGGCGCTTTCCTGAAGGGTAGATTGCCTGAGATCGCACGGTTAAATGTTAATTAACCCTTAGCTGCATGCCTGGAAATGAGCTGAGCCCGGCACCCCGCGGGGTCCTCTCGCCACCTCAGGGCTGGATGGGGTTATTTTTCCTCCTTCCTTTCTCTTCCCTTCCCCCTCTTTACTATTTTTAACTGGAATTTTTGTTTTTAGCCAAAAAAATAAGCCCTGGTTTGCCAATGCCAGTTTTTCCACGCTGGTTTTGAACAGGTGACGGTTCCTCAGGTGTTTTCTCTGTTCCACCTAATGGGTTTAGATGGGAGTTGTTGAACTCTGTCCCAAGGAAGGCAAATTAACCCCTCCAGGAAGGGGATAGACGTGTTAGAGAAGGGATCTGCTCTCCTCCCCCCAACTTTATTCCATCTCTCTCTTTCTCAGCAGGGGCGATTTTCTTTCTTCTTCTTTTTTTTTTCCTCCTTTTTTTTTTTTTTATCTCATCCCTTCGCCTTTTCATGAGACTCTTCCAAACCTACGTACCTGTCCTTCCGCAGGATAGTAGCCCTGCCCCGACCCCGATCCCACCACCGGGCGCTGGGAAGAGTTTAGCATAAGGATTTCTTTTAAAGCCCAATATGACAGTTGCTACTGGAGATCCTGCAGATGAAGCTGCAGCTCTTCCCGGTCACCCGCAGGACACGTACAACCCTGAGACCGACCATGAGTGCTGTGAGAGGGTGGTCATTAACATCTCGGGGCTGCGCTTCGAGACGCAGCTCAAAACACTTGCCCAGTTTCCAGAGACCTTACTAGGGGATCCTAAAAAGAGGATGAGATATTTCGACCCTCTCCGGAACGAGTATTTCTTTGACCGGAACAGACCCAGCTTCGATGCGATTTTGTACTACTACCAGTCCGGGGGGAGGTTGCGGCGGCCGGTCAACGTGCCCTTAGACATCTTCTCCGAAGAGATCCGCTTCTACGAACTGGGGGAAGAAGCCATGGAGATGTTTCGGGAGGATGAAGGCTACATCAAGGAAGAGGAGAGGCCGCTGCCTGAGAATGAGTTTCAGAGACAAGTGTGGTTGCTCTTTGAGTACCCCGAGAGCTCAGGCCCTGCCAGGATTATAGCTATTGTCTCCGTCATGGTGATTTTAATCTCCATCGTCAGCTTTTGCCTGGAAACATTGCCCATTTTTCGGGATGAGAACGAAGATATGCACGGCAGCGGGCTGAGCCATCCCCCCTACTCCAACAGCAGCATGGGGTACCAGCAGTCCACTTCTTTCACAGACCCCTTCTTCATCGTGGAGACACTTTGCATCATCTGGTTCTCCTTCGAGTTCTTGGTGAGGTTTTTCGCCTGCCCCAGCAAGGCTGGTTTTTTTACCAACATCATGAACATTATAGACATCGTAGCCATCATTCCCTATTTCATCACCTTAGGGACGGAGCTGGCCGAGAAGCCGGAGGATGGTCAGCAGGGCCAGCAAGCCATGTCCTTGGCCATCCTCAGAGTCATCCGCTTGGTGCGGGTCTTCAGGATCTTCAAGCTCTCCCGGCACTCCAAGGGGCTGCAGATCCTGGGACAGACTCTCAAGGCCAGCATGCGGGAGCTGGGCCTCTTGATATTTTTCCTCTTCATCGGCGTCATCCTCTTCTCCAGCGCCGTCTACTTTGCCGAGGCCGACGAGAGCGAGTCCCAGTTCCCGAGCATCCCCGATGCCTTCTGGTGGGCTGTGGTTTCCATGACGACTGTTGGCTACGGAGACATGGTCCCCACGACCATCGGGGGGAAAATAGTGGGTTCCTTGTGTGCCATCGCTGGCGTATTAACGATTGCCTTACCCGTGCCCGTCATAGTGTCTAACTTCAATTACTTCTACCACCGGGAGACCGAGGGAGAGGAGCAGGCTCAATATTTGCAAGTAACCAGCTGCCCAAAGATCCCCTCTTCCCCTGACCTAAAGAAAAGCAGAAGTGCCTCTACTATTAGTAAGTCTGATTATATGGAGATTCAGGAAGGTGTAAACAATAGCAATGAGGATTTTAGGGAGGAGAACTTGAAGACAGCCAATTGCACCCTAGCTAACACAAACTATGTGAATATCACCAAAATGCTAACCGATGTCTAGTCGCTAAAATCTAGTCCCGTATTTAAAGCTGAAGTGGAACAATTGCAGATATTGAGTGCTGCTCTGCATTGTAGTTAATACAGTATTTTCTACGGTGTATATTTGGTTCTGCATGGGAAGCAATAGCTGTGTAAGTGACTTTTAATCTTTGATTTCCACACCGAATAAGCGTCCGTGCAAAAAAAACCCAACAAACCCAAACCATTTTGTTGCCCTTCTCCCATCCCAGGCTCGTGGGTTTCCAAAGATACGGAGGGGACGGGCACTTCGAGCAGCGGGATGGGGATGCAAGGGGCAGGTCCGGGCCATCCCAGGGTGCCACGAATCCCGGTCCCTGTCCTGGGTGACAGCCAGCTTCTAGGCACGGGGAACAGCTGGGAAAGGTCAGGCAGAGCTTCCTGAAGGGCCGCTGCAGGCGTGGGGCCGGATTGCTGGAGGGCTCGAGTTCCTGCCCCGGGAAAGCCAAGCGCGAACGCGTCGCCCGGCTCGTGTTTCATAACTGAAATGCTGCATGCTGCAATAGTTTCAGCCACTGCAGTGTGCCAGTGTGAGGCCCAGGGGAGGGATAATTAGTGTGACAGCACATTATTTATTAAGTCTTAAATTTTCTATGCGAGGCATCGGGAGGGACGAGTAAATAAATCAAGAGCTTGGAATTTATTTATTTATTTAGATGACACTTCCATCATCAATATTTCCAGGATCACCAAAGACACCTCCACTGACACATTGAAAATGAGTTGGAAAAAGCATCTTTTTTTATATCTATATATAAAACTGGAGCAACTATGCTGTGGCCTATAATATATTTATACTGCAGTGAAATTTAACCAGTAATACAGTACAGCTGCATGGATATTTGTTGCATGAATCTGAATATTTAATACACACACAAATATATATTTTCTTAGTAGACTATACAGTATTCATGTTTATAGTGTTTATAGATTCTCCAGTGGCTCGAAGGAGATTCATGGGAGTTTAAAAAATCTCCATTACAGTTAAAAACCGGATGGGGAAGGCATGTGCTGACAACAGTTGGATAGATAACAGGGCAAAGCCTGAGAGATAACAAGGCAAAGCCTGAGTGTCCGAGCATCCAGACACAAGAGCCAACGAATGCAAGCCAGGGAAGGTGAGCTGGAAGTTAAACACCTGCGCTCATTATGGGGCGAGTAATTAGTCATTAATCCTGGTGTCAGGAGCAGAAACCGCGGCGGATCGGAGAGGGCACGAGGAGCAGGTGGAATAGCAGGTTCCAGCTCTCCTGACTTGTTTGTTCAGCAGTTTTCAGCCTTTCCCATAGAATTCCCGTGTGTGTGTGTGTATAGATATTTGGAGAGCGACTACAGGGCCGAATCCTCAGCAAACAGAGCGCTCGGGGCATCGAGGACTCCCTGGCTCAGGGCTGCTGGGATGGTGGGACATGGGCTGGAGCAGGGTGACCTGTCCCTGGAGCTCATGGCATCCCCGGGGCAAGGTGCGTTTTGGGCTTGAAAGCTCCTTTTCAACCACGTAGAGCCTCAGGGCTGGGGGTTTATTCCTTTCTGATGGAGCGGGCACGTGCTGAGGTGGGCTGGATCTGAGCTGGCACCTCTGAGCCTTTGCTTTGCCTTCTTCCAGGGTGTTTAGAGTGGTGGGTCGAGGTGCAGAGAGCCCGAGGTTCTCCCTCTTCTTCATCCCCGCTGTTATTTGGGGATGGGTGAGAGCTGTTGATCCATGGGGAATCTCACCTGCTTTTCCCATCCCTCTGTGGGTTTCCTTCTGTTTTCCCCATTGCTGACAATCCCCAGGGAGAGGTGCCCTGTTCCTCTTCCAGGTCAGGGGAGAGGGATGAGAATCCCTGCCAAGGTCATGGTGGAGCAAAGCCTCCCTGGGCTGTGGAATGGGGCTCAGTTGGGGTGAATTTGGGCTGAACCAGGGCACGATCAGCCCTGAAACATTGCGGAAAGGGTGAGCACAAGGAGCTTGGCGAGGGGTCAGCAAGACCCTTCCTTCCGCAGAGAGGAAACCTCTGCTCCTGACAATAATCCAACCGGTGCTAAAGTATCTACAGCAATGGCTCCAAATGCTGCTCCAGGGCAGGATCCATCTTGTGCTGACAGGGCTCCTCTGGGCCAGGTGGAATCACTCCTCACTTTTATTTGATTGATTCATTGATTAATTGATTCAGGCCTGGCTATCATTATTTCCAAGTGTCCATGGTTTGTGCATGGCAGTCTCTGCTTCTGCATGGGACAGAGGACCAGCAGCACCCATGTGCTGGGGTTCAGGGGCATTCAGGTCCCCGGCCTGTCTTTAATTGGATCTCGTTAATTGGGAGCCCTGCACTCCCACTTTGCTGTGGCAGCTTGGGAATGGGAGACACTGAAGCCCCTTCACGCACACACACAAAGAAGCCAGCGCAACCAAAAGCAATAAATCTTGAGTTCTGAAGCTCATCCCGTTGGACGGGACAGGGCTGGCGAGAGTCACTGGCTCAGGCACGATTCCCAGGGCTGTCATCCAACTTCCATGGATCCGGCTCGTGGTGGGACATGAGCTCGCACGGGGGAGCTGCCTGATGTGCTGGGATGCTGCTCGCCCACCTCTGGGCACCCTTTGCACCAGGGGATCCCATTCCCACTCAGGGTTGAGGTGTTTTGCTGGTGGTTTTGCTGCAGGTGTTGTGGAGGGTGCTGGCACTCGCTGACACTTTGCGAAGTGCCCGGTTGTTTAACGCCCGTGGGCTTGGGGTGGTTTGGGGAGCGTTGGCCAAAGCATTGGGTGGGTGTTGTCATGGCTTGGTGAGGAGGAAGGTGAGGTTTTGTGGGGTTCTGGGCACGGTGTTCCTGTGGGCTTTGCAAGGCCAGGCAGGAGGGGAGAGCGGATCCGTGAGCACCATCCAAACTTTCAAACCCACTCTCCAAGCTGGCGGGTCCTGGCTGCCTTGGGAAGCTCCACAGTCACTCAGCAGGGGCGAACGGGGACGAAGAGTGAGAGGCCACACTCCTGATGTCACTGACATGCCCCATGGCGAGGGCCAGCACAGCCAGTCCCGTCCTTAGGACAGATCCGGCACCTCCTGCACTGACCCTGGCAGATGCTCCTGGGGAAAACGAGCCCTGGTGGGAGAGCGGCTCTGGGCTGCCCTTGTTTGGGGCACAAGGAAAATGCCCAGGATCAGTGCTCAGATGTTTGGCTCAGGGTGGGAAGGGTTGGCGAGGGCCGTGCCTGGGAGGGATCCGTGAGCCCCCACGGAGCAGAAGGGTCCAGATTTCTGCCTCGCACAGAGAAACGGTTCCCCTATAGCTTTTAATGGGATTTGTGCCTGCAGGTCGGAGCTCTAGTGCTATTTCTAGCTTTGCTTCTGACTCACTGATGTGATCTTGAACCAGTTTTTCAGGAGGAGACTGTGATATTTTTTCTTTTTTTTTCTTAATTTTTTCTTGAGGAATTTGGTTTGAGAGACTCTGGGCCTGTTTCTGTGGAGATGCTGAGCATCCCAATCTCCTCCTGCCTCTGAAAGGTGCAAAAATGAGCTGCAAAGTGGCTCAGACTGGGGATGCTAAATTAGGGACTGGGGAAGGGGAGGGTCCCAGAGCTGTGTTGGATTTCATCAGACCTCTAAACAGAGGTAGTCTGGTTCCTTTCCTCCTCATGAGGAGCCATTTCCCTCTCTCTAAGGCTGGAATGGAGGACTGGAGCTCTCTGGTCTGTGGAGGTGCTCCTGGCTCGGCACCCGGAGGAGGCAGCGCCTCTATTTTAGTTTTAGCCACTGTGCCACAGTTTTGGAGAGATGGAAAGCTGTGATTACAGGGCGGGTTGTCTTCTAACACCCAACCTCGTGCCCAAGCCTGCAGGCCGCCCATCAGCCCTTTCAAATCTTCCAGAATATCTGCTGAGGGCAATGGGGTGAGGCTCGTGTACCAGCTGGATGCTTCCAAGTGATTAGGAAAAAATGATCTCTCTGGAGCACTGTGTTTTATTGGGAAAATTAATCTCTGCAGCGACTGTGTCAGAGTCCCACAGATTTGAATATTGAGCTATAAGAAGAAAAGGATCTCTGGATTGGCGTTATGAGAGTGTGGCACGTGGGTGTATAAATATGGGCATATTTGTGCACAAATACACAGAAGGAGAGAAAAAGACAGAGGAGGAGGAGGCATTTCAGGAAGGACCTCGCTTTGTTATCAGATAATTCCTGGGTCAGCCCTTGAAACTGCTGCCAAAATCTTGTAGCTTTTCCAGAGCTTGCAATACACTCGGGGATGGGTGCAAGCAGAGGAGATCTGGATCTCACCTTGGGAGCGGGAGCATCCTGAGGGACTGGTGGCATTCAGCTCCTCGCACCCCTCTGTGAGCAGCAGCTCTGCAGTGTCTCTGTTCCCAGCCCCAGCTCCCGGCTTGGGCCAGTCACGGCCATTTCTGTGACTGTGCAGGGAAAGCCAAGCAGAAGTTGAAGGGGTTTGGTGGAGATGCAGGTGCTGTGCTGCACTGCGTGGGGTTTGGGGTTACCGTTTGTAATGGTTGGGTTTTAGGTCTCTTAAATTATGGTGACTTTTGGGTCCCAGTGTGGCAGGTCCTGTTCTGGAGCCAGGGTAGGTTTATCACAGAATCCTGGAATGGTTTGGGTTGAAGGGACCTTAAAGCTCACCTTGTTCCACCCCTGCCATGGGCAGGGACACCTTCTACTATCCCAGCTTGCTCCAAGCCCTGTCCAACCTGGCCTTGAAACCTTATCTCAAGATCTTTACCGTGAGACCTCATCCCGAGGTCTGCATCCCTGGGGGTAGTTCTCCATGGCAGTTATCCGTGGTGGTCACCCATGGGAGCTGGTCACTGTGCTGCCAGGGTGAAGAGGCCTGAGGAAAGGCAGACTTGAGTCAACCCCAAACCATTTTGGTTTGCACTCACATTAAGGCTGTGGCTCTGTCCTCACACCCTTGGCAGTATTTGACCTCCATGTGACACATCCCTTGGTCCCTCCTGTTGGGGACCAGCCCCTGCCAGGGGCCCCAAGGGGGGACAAGGGTTCCCCCCAAGCACCAGCCACTGCTCCACCCTTCCCCAGCCCTGCCAGCACCCCCAGCCTCGGTGTCCCCGTGATGTTTCTGCATTTGGCTGCCCAAAGTTCACCCCCCTGCTCAGACCCGGCAGCTCCGACCCTGCTGCATCCCGTCAGGGGAAGAGGGCCCAGCCCAGGGGTGAAGCAGCCCTGGGAGCACAGCACTGATTTACACCCCGGGGACAGGATCCCCCAGCCCAGTTGTGTATGATGAGAGATAAATCCCTTATTCATGTTTCCCCTCCAGAGAGGGGGTGGTTTGGCTTGTAGGAGCTGCTGGACATTGTGTAACCACACCAGGTCCACGCACATGGACCCACCACATCTCCTCCCCAGCCCTGCCTGGCTGTCCTGAGCTTGGGGTTGGTCTTCTGGGGTTTGGTTTTTTTGATGATTATTATTTTTTATTTTTTTCTGCTGCCTATAAGGTGTAATTATCCATTTGCACTTGCTCCCTCATTGTTTGAGACTGTGCTCTTGTCCTCCAATGTCATCCCCGAAGCGCAAGGGGAAAAAATGGGTATTGGATCAACCCTGCATGTGGTGCCTAATTTGAGCAAATCAATAGGAAGAGGAAATCCAAGAAGGACTCATCCTAAGGATGCTGGAGCTGAACCTTTTGTTTCCATGGTTACGGGAGAAATGGGACCAGGAATGGAGAGAGGCCTATAAACTGTTAAAGGAGGACTCGTGGGAATTTCAAGTCATTTAACCATGCGTTTGCTAGACACAACTTTAGACACCAGCTGGATCCGAATTGCACAGTGTTTATAGAAATTCCTGCTTTATTGACGGCCGGGGGGTGCGTGGGAAGGGGCAGGGGGCCCCCGAGTCAATAAGGCTGCCCGTTGTATATAGATATACAGAGCTGTGTACATACATCTCCAAATGAGCATTTGCTGTCTGGTTTATCATCAGTGTATATAATTTATTCTTCACAGAGTATCACAATTTTTGTAAATATCGGCACTAATTAAGAGAAAATAAATATGTATATTATTGAGGAGTTATTTTGATATCAGTTCTGTGGAGGGTGGGAGAGGAAAAAGACAAGTAATTATGTTTTTGATATGTTTTTCTCTACAACTAAACCCTCTGTGAGAAGAGAAAGAAACAGCCTGAACCCGGGGAAATCAGTTTGTGCTCCACCATCAGCCAGTCTGCAGGGGCAGAGTCCCAAAAACCCCTGGGAGGAGGAGCTGATGGGTCTCAGTGATGGACATCGGACACGCTGCATGGTGTGTACGGCATTCCCACGGGAGTTGCTCCCAAAAAGCTCCAGCAGCAACGCCAGCGGAGGGGAAGGGGCTGGAAACCGGGTCAAGCCCATGTTCCCCATGGTTCCCCACTCCTCCAGCTTGGATATCAGCCACATCCACACAGGTAACAGGGAATGGGTGGTGCAGCGGATCAATCTGCTCTTGGGAAACTTGTGGGCACCCAGTGGATGGTTTTTGGAAGTAAGTGATCCCTCTTGGAAGAGGGAGAAGCAAACAGACAGGGATGGTGCTGGTAGCACATCATCCGTGGGATTGTATCCCTGGAGATGTCTCCTGGTAGGATCTCGAGAAGGAAACAGGGATGGGATCCCTGGGATGGCTTCAGCTGTCCTTGCAGAGGAAGGGTTGGTTTGCCCATCCCCAGGGAACAACTGCAACAATATTTTCTCTTGCTCTTTCATCTCCTCTCCCACGAGCACCTTGGGGCAGCAAAGAGCGGGGAGGGTGTTCGGGGCCCTTGGTTCTTGTGGTTTGGGGTTTGCCCATTTGCTTGGTGGCTTTCACAGGCAACGTGGCTGCTGCTCTGGGCTTCCCTTCTCACGGGGAGAACCCGCTCTGTGCTCAGAGGATGGAGGTGAAGTGCAAGGAGAACAAAGAGATTCTCCTTCTCCCATGGATGGGTTGGTCCTGCTTGGCTCTGGGACGTGGCACCACGCGGTAACTCAGGGGTTAGTGCCAAACCTCCTTCTCAACCACCCCAAACCCCTCGTACTGGTCATGGAGGAGCCCCTGGTGTGGGGCTCAGAGTCGAGTCTTGGGTTCAAGCATCACTGTGTGAGCCAGGGGATGTCACGTCCCATTCCGTGCCTCAGTTTCCCTGTCTGTAACACAGTTTGCTAAGCTGGACCCAGCAAATTGCAAATCTTAATTCTATATTAGGACAGTGAAAATGCTCAAATGGGCGGCTGAACCCATGGATGGGTCTTGTTGGGGGCAGAAGAGGTGTTCAAGAGCAGCCAGTTATGAACATTTACGTGTGGAAAGCCATTGGAGTGCACAAAAGGTAACAGAAGTATTTATGGGCGGCGCACCCTGAGGGAAGTGTCACACCGTGAGCTGTAGAGCTGAGTGGAGGCAATCCCCAAACTGGGCCACTCTGTGCTCCTCAGCCCCGTTTCCAAGCCCAGGAGAGGCTCCAGCTGGCTCTGGCAGATGCTGAACCCTTCCCTTATCGGAGTCCTGTTGGCTTGTGGGCTCATAAATATCTAAGCACAAAGTGGTACAAGGAGTTTTCAGCAGAGGTTGCTCTGCACGGGCTCTCAGGGCGATGGCAGCAGAGGCTGCGAGGCAGACACCGTAATTATTTTAAATTGCCGGGCTGTCAGCATGCGGCACCAGCCCAGCCGCGCTCCGAGGATGCGGGAGATGCCATCAGGGGTGTGCATCCTCCCCCAGCTGAGCTGCTTGGGCTTTTACACCGTTCAAAGAGGCCAGGAGAGGCTGGGAGAATCACCCAGCGAGGTGGAGACCTCCCCGCTCCCAGACAGCTCTTTCCCCCCCCAGATCGGCGTCTCCCTGCTCGTGATCCCGACTGTGGCGAGCGGCCGATCCCTGCCGAGCACAGCCTGGCTGGTTCTGCTGTGCTCACTGACCTGCTTTCTGCCACTTTCCTTGCCGAGTGTCGCCTCTCTGGCAGCCAAAACCCCACAAAACCTCTCACAGATCCGCTCCGGAGCTCACAGAGACCCCCGAGGTGGGCACGGGGTGCTCCCCACCGCGCATTTCGCAGGAGCTCCTCTCCCTGCTGAGCGGCTCAAGCCCTCCAAATCCTGCCCATTTCCATCGAGGAAGGACAGGACTCAAGTGCCAAGAAAGCACTACCTCTGCTGCTTCTCCTGGAAAGCTCGGGATGCTCAAACCCCATTACAGCCCATCGTGTGTGCCCCAGGGACCAGCAGGAATTTTTAGCCCTCCTGACAGCCTGTGAGCAAACCTGCTTCCATTTGGCAAAGTGGACACTCGGATCCTGAAAGCAGCTCCTGGGCCGGAGCTGAGAGGAGGCCATTAACTAAATGCTGAGAGTGGGGAAGGGAAAGTGATCCCAGAGCCAGGGATGCTGCCGCCCTCCCGGTGGTGCTCTGGGGCTTTCTGGGGTGGTGGGGCTCAGGTGGGAGCTGGTGCTGAGTTGAACCATCACTGCTGCAGTGCTGGTGATTCCAAAGAGCCTTAACCAGGCAGCTGGGTACAAAACATTCGCAAGGGTGGGCGTGTGAAGCGGGGCCCCCACAGTCTATCTTTAGGTAACCTCTAGGCAAAGGTTCGGAGCTTGCACAGCTTCGAGATGAACGTTTATCCTGCAGCTCTGGAAATCAGGCCAGGTCTCTCTTTCTCCTTCCCACTTCCTCCTTGCTCCTTCTTCTCCCTCCCTTGCATTTGCACTGGGTGTTGAAAAACCTATTCCTGGGAGCAGCTCTCTCATCTGCACCTCGGCACGATGTCCAGAGCGGGAGAAGGGGGGCTTAGGCAAGGGAGAGCAATATTTGGGTGTATTAAATATGAACCTGTGTGTTTACAGAGTCAGAATTAGCATTAGGGCAGACAAGTAAGACCCAAGGACTAAAGCCAGGTCTACCCAAATATCAGAGCTCCCCCAGTACTGAGGCTCCTTGTTCCAATGTCACCCCAATCTCATGGAGAAGGCACTTGGTGCCGGCCTCAGCCTGGAGTGCCTGAGGTCCTGCTTGGACATCACAGTGCCCTGAGCCTTCCTGTGCTGGGAACAAGCCATGGTGAGACTGCCTCAGCTTTTTAATCCAAAAAAATAGTGGGCCCAGGGGACTGGGAAGTTTTTCCCAAAGGCTCAGCAGAAGGTTTGCCCCTCTCCTGCTCTCTCTGGCTGCTGTTGCTGGGCAAAGCTCGCTCACCACCCTGGCTGGGCACATGAGCTGTGGGCGTTGATCCATCCCAGAATTCCATGATGTTCCACAGATGAGTCTTTGGGAGGTTGTTGGTTTAAAGGATGCCTTGCTGAGTTCACAGGGACCCAAGGGGAGGGGGCTGCAGCCCCCGGGTTTGCAGAGAAACCCTGGGGCTGGCGAGAGCTCAGAGTTTGTTTTGCTGCTTCTTTAATGCAGCCGAAACCAGCTCCTGGCAAGAGCCACGTGGGGGTTTGGGGAGCTGGAGATGCCAAGGTCACCCTGCTCTCACATCCACACGAGCCCAGCCCGGCACAGCCCCCCCCTGCCCCCGCAGCTGCCGTGACCTCCCTCCCCCGAGCACCTCTGGGGCCGCGGGCACAGGGCAGGGTCAGGCCCCGGGGACGTGGCTTTACCCAGGGAGAGGTGAAGGTTTGGGGCGGGCAAGGGAAGCAGAACAAATCTCTTCTGCCAGGCACCTGCTCCCTGCCTCCGCAGAAGTGCCAACGGCGCAGCGTTTGAGAGCAGAGCCTTTTCCGCTTAGGAGCGGGGTTGTCTTCCACTGTCCTTTTATCCTTGGCTAATTAAAGGCAAATCTGAGCCGAAGGAACGCAGTTCTTCATAGCTGAGCTTTAATAACTAGAAAGTGGCTGCAAATGCTTGGAGGCAGCTGCAGAAATCCTGGGCAGAAATAGCATTTTTATCTTGCAGCTTTACCAGCTTTGGCTCTGGGGATAATAAATTTCTGAGTTGTAGAAGGAGGCAACAGCGGATACAGCCCCGTATCGTCCGAGTTTACCAAAGCATCAGTTGGATGGATCAGCTGAACTCCCAAGTCCTCCCTGAGCAGGACAGCAGAGATCCCATGGCAGGGGATTGGAACAAGGTGACCTTTAAGGTCCCTTCCATCCCAAACCGTCCTGTGACTCCATGAGATTACGAGGCCATGGTGAGGTGCCACCAGTCCCTGGGGGTGCTGTGGGGAAGGGCTGGAGTGAATCCTGTCCCAGCAAACAAAGGTGTCTGCTGCTCCCTGGGCAGCTGGTTCTGGATCCAAGTCCTCTGATCCCAAGGAGGTGTCTGCAGGCAGCTGGATCCCATCTGGGACCAGCATCACCCAGCTCCAGCTGTTGGAGGGGAAGGTGAGGGAGGCTGGTCCCATGTCCCGGATGTTGGGTGAAATGTTTTAAATGGATCCTGTGGAGCTTAAAACCAGGCTGGAAGGTGGAAAATGTGAAGGAAAGGTGGATCATGGCTCTTGCCTTCCCCTTTTGCTGCAGCTGCTCTCTGCCCCCTGCCAGCCCTGCACGGTGGGAGGGCTTTGCTCCAAACCTCATGTTTTATCCCTGCGGGAGGACTGGGCAGCACCAGCAGGAAGAAGCAGGGCTGGAAGTTGATTTTTCAGCTTCAGATATCCAAACCCAAGCAGTCTGGTCTGCTGGGGTCGCCTGGGGCTCAGTGTGCTCCATGGAGAGACTGGCACCTCGGAGGGATGGAGGGATGAGGCTCCCCTTGGCTGTTGGCCTCCCTCCAGCAACTGCACAGATGGCTGCAACTTCTTCCACTCCCAGACTAGTCTGATCCATGCTCTTGAACATTCACATGCTGGTTATTTCCACTCTGTAAAAGGCAGAAGGAGAATTTAACCCTGAAGGACCTCCATCAAATCAGGAAGAAGGATGCCCTGCACTTGTATAACATCTCCCAGGCAGGCAGCCCACAGCACTTTACTCACAAACGTTTTTAAAGGTTTTGGGTTACTGTAATGCCCTGAAACCCTTAAGGACGAAAAAAGCCCCACAGCAATGGAACATTTCGTATAGCAGGGCATAATTTCATGAAGACAGACACCGAGAAAAGGGATGTGGCATCCAGTAAGGCTGGCAAGGAGCAGGCACGGAGAGTAACTATTATTATTCTGATGCTGATGTTGCGTGGCTCTTACACAGTGCTTTTCATTAGGAGCTCTAAAGTGCTTTAGGAAAGAAGAGACTCAGATGTCTGGGCCGTCTGCAGTGATTTCAGCAGCGGAGGGCAGGCAATGGTCTGCTGCAGAAGCTCTCACTGCAGTTCACTGGTTGCAGGGCAAAGTCCTCCTCTGCTCAGCTCCTAACGGCACTTTAGTTATTCTCCAAGCTTCCAGAAGTCTCCCTGTGCTCCACACAGGGCTGTGGTCCTGACAAACCAGCGCAGAGCTGGGGGACACCCTCCTCACGAGCACCCCCCTCCCCTCCACGCCCCCAGCATTCCCATTCCGCCTGCAACGGATGCAGCAGACGTGCTAAAATCCCGGCATTCCTGATCATTGGAATTGCAGCCTTCCCACAGCGGGAGGAGACACGAGGTCCCTGGGGGAGGACACTTGGTGCGCCACCCCAGAGGGGTTTGTGCTGCCCAAGGACGGAGAGAAAGGGCATCACAAGAGCTCCTGGCACTGCTCTGCGGCACAAATTCTCCTCTGGATTTCCTCCCCGCTCTGGCCGGGGGCCAGCAGGTAACAGGAGCTGCCCTCCACCGTGGCCCTGCGGCTGCCTGGCTCCCAAACACCCGCGCCCATCCCTGCAGCAGCTCCAGCCTCGCAGCCTCCTCGGGGCAGCTCCGTCCTCGCATTCCCGCTGCCTGCAGCACCCGAGGGCAGGGAGGAGCTGCTGGAGGAGAGCTGGATTCCTGTCCTGGCTGAGGGGGAAATACTGCTTGGAAAAGAACAGAAGCCCAGTCCGGGGTGCTCCTGGGTGCTGCTGATGTCCAGCCTGCGGGGGAAGGAGCCTGGATTTGACGTGGGGCAGCACCGGAACTGCCGACTCTGTCGAGGGGGTTTGCAGTGAGCTCAGCCTTGGCCTGGCCTCCCCCACCTGCGGGGACTGAGGGTAGTGGCTGCCTTTGTCCTTTGGCTCCTTAAGCACTGCACTGTTTGGGGGGGAGGGGGGTACCCCAGACCACGCCACATCCATGGGACATGTGCAGGACACATTCCCGTATGTAGGGACACGAAAATACCCCCATTAAATCCCAGTGAGCACTGGTTTGAGATCCCTCCCTTCTCTAGCTCAGCCTTAGCGATGATGCTGAAGGGGAAAACAACCCGTGGGTTTAGCTCAAGTGGTTCCCAGGTGGGATAGGGGCACCGTGGGCACGGTGGGGATTGTCACAGCGAGAAAACAATCCCTGTCAGCTCCAGAAAGAGAAGCCAAGACACTTTTGGCCACATTACTTTGGATAAGTGGGACGGCAGTGGGATGTCCTGCTGGTGGGAAAGGGTTTGCTCAGGTGCCTTCTCCCTGGCAGGGGCTGCTCAGGGAAGGCTTGATTCGGCTCTGCGGTGAGATGTGGCTCCCAGGAGCTCGTCCTGTCCCTCCCCAACAGCATCCCAGGAACTCGTCCTCTCCCTCCGCAGCAGCAGCCGCAGAATCGCCGGCTCAGCACAGCGCTGCGGCTCCAGGCTCGAGGATTAGCCACTCATTCGCCATAAATAGAAAATGGGGGGATGCGTTTTAGCGTATGAAATACACCCCGAGAGGCCGCTGATGCGCAGGAAGATGAGTGTGTCCTGTCGATCCCTGTCCTCACCCCGCTCCCCGCCTCCCTCCCCGCAGAGGTGACCCTCTCACCCTGTGCTGACCCCGCGGCCTGACCCTGTGCCGGGAGCGGGGGATTCATCCCCTGGTGGTGCTTCTCGGCAGGGAGGAGCCCTGGAGCCGGGCTCCCCACCGGGCTGGTCCCCCCCGGACACGTCTCCTGCTCATGGAAGCATTCCCGGGAGAACCTCTCCGATCGGTCTCGGTGTTGGAAGCCCCGTTACGGTCAGCAGAGAGAAACTCCTCCGCGTGATTCATCCGGCTTAATTTAGCCGTTTGCCTCGGGGTAAGAAGAGGAAAGCCTGAAAAGAACCTGGTTTTCTGTATTTGTGGTGGAAGGAGTCAGCGAAACAAGCCCAGATGGACCATAGATGCCCACTCCTGGTGCAAGGGGTGCCACTCGGATTTCCAGGGTGTCAGTGCCTGGAAGACCCTTATTAAGACCTGACTGTGTGGGATGGGATGACTTTGATATGCCCAGGCAGAGCAGAGCTGAGATGTGGAGTTTCCATGACTGTAACTGCTTCCCATCAGCAGCTCCATGCTTGGATCCATATTTTCATGGTGGAGCCATAAGGACATTTCCCTCCACACTCTCAGCCAGTGCCTTTCATGCCTACAGAGAAGAGAGGAGACCCCTCTGGATGCTCCTTTCTGGGCTGCGTGCCTTTGGCGTGCTGGGATGTGCTTTCCCGGCTGCCTGCGCTCCCTCCGTCTGCCGCGGTGGCACCGCGCCCGCGCTCGGCCCGATGCGTTTCCAAGGAGAGCTCCTGCCAAGCCAGGATGGGCTGAATGGGCAACCAGCACAACACTGCGGGTGCCACAGGCCTCAGTGCGGGCATGGGACGCAGGGTTTGGGAGACAGTAAAGTCCTTGCGTGGCTCTGCAGGGTGGCACCTCTTGCACCAACATCGGTGAACCAGCTGGGCTTGTTTCCCTGAATCCTTTCACCAGGAGCGCGCAGAACCAGGTCTTGTCAGGGCTTTGCTGCTGTGTGTGCACGGCTTTCCCGTGTCTGAACTGAGCTGGGGGGTTGATGTGGAGAAAGGCCTCTGTCTCTCCGCTGCCCACGATGGTGCTCTTGGCAGCAAGACCCGATGAAGTTCTCCCGGGAATGCCCCTGCGTGTGAGAGATGAAGGCATGGGTCAAGGGCTCCATGCTCCCATCTTTCCCCACCCCACATAGAAGTCATCTTCTTGTATCCTCGAGTCATCCCTGCTCGAGCAGCATTTCTGGTGCTGAAGAGAAACCCAGAGGAGCACCAAGGTCCCACCCACGGCAGTGTGAGGGTCAGCAGGGCTTTGGGACAGCTCAGCGCTGCATTTTCTGGGCTACTGAGCTCATTCAAGCACACAGCTCAGACTGCCTTTGGTTCCCAGCACCCCTCTGTCGCCATTCCGGTGTTCCAACCCTGCGCATGTCCCTGGATTTACTCCAATTTTATGCCTGATGAGGCTCAGGCCTTACGCTGCCAGTTAATGGACCTTAAAGTGCCTGGAGATCCCGGCCCTGCTTCCCTGGCTTCATCGAGGGTGGAGTTCCACTGCAGGGGAGTGATGGTGGGAGTGTAGGTGCCCAAATCCCATTGGGATGCTCGGTCCTTTGGGTCCCCTGAGAGTGGGGAGGCTCTTCCCTCTGGGTCCCATGAGAGAGCCCAGGCTCTCCCTGGAGGTGAATATCTCGCACACATTTCCATGCAGGCTCCTAAGCAGGAGCCACAGGATGTCCTTCCTCAGGGTATCCCACTCCTTGCTCTCGGAATATTGGCTGAAGCCCGTGCCCGTGGGATTGGCCTCATGGCCACACATTCCCAAGCCAAGGTGTGTCCTCTCCACCAGATCTGCCTATGAGAGGATTTCTGCACCCAGCAGAGGAGGAAAAGACATTGCAAGGGATCTGATGAGGCATCTGCAGGGAAATGAGGCTGCATCCAAGAGTCTCGGGAGTGAGGAATGTCCTTCTCAGCATGTCCCGATGATGTTTCCACCCTGGAGCAAAGCCATCCATTTTTAGTGACTTCCTGCTTAGGTCTTAAAAGCGTTGGGAAGGATGGGCAGATTTTCAGTGGCCTTGGGAGAGACGAGAAGTCTCACATGGTTCTTCTTCCTATTGATCCAGCCCTCCAGATTATTTTGCCTTGGCTGGCCATTTTTCCTCCCAAAGCCTCTTGCAAGGACGTGGCTCCAGCGGTTCTGCTCCCCTCCCATCTGCTGTTTCCATCAATAAAGGATGAGGGGATGGATCAGTCACTTCCCTCCAACTCCAGCCCTCTCACCCCTGACCATTTGCTGGCTTAAATGGAAACTTCTCCAAACTCTCCTGGAGGATACCGGAGTGCAGCTCCCCTTGGGACACAGTGGGAAAATCTCTCCTTCCCCTTCGATCTCACCCTGGCTTTGACATGGGGCTGGTTACCCTTGCTTGCTCACCTACCCACGGGATCCCATTCCAGTCCCTGGAGTGGGATGAAGAGGTAGCAGAGGGATGGATGTGCTCACTCTGGGGTCCCCCCTGTCAGGACTTGGCCAGGGTAGGGGCTACGCTAAGGCTGCAGGAAAGGAGCTTCTGCCTCTTTTCCTCCCCTGGAAGGTCCTGGGCAAGTTCCTTCAGCACAAATCCTCAGAGAAAAAGGACTTGGTGTCCTGGGAGGCTTTAAAACCCCGCCCCTGCGGCGAGTCACTGTCTGGGGGTGGGCAGGGGCCTTTCCTGGGGGGTGTCCCCCCAGCAACCCCTCCAGATGTGATTGCTGGTGGGGGAAGGAGGACAGGGCCAGGCCAGCAGCCCCAGACTCTGTGCCCCGTCCCCCTGCGTCAGCCTTGCACCGCTCGCCGTGGTTCATGTGCTGCATCTTCCTATTTAGAGGAAATCTATAAACCACTGAGAACAGAGCGAACCCTCCGAGGCCTTCTGCGGACAATTGATCAGCCAAGGCTTTCAGCTCTGTGATTTCTTTTTTTGCCCCTTTTCTCTGTCTTCCTCTGTTCTTCTGAAGCCACCTGGGCTCCCCTTGGGCTCCATCCTGCCCCACCTCCTGTGCAGGGCTACAAAGGCCCACAGCTCATGTCCCTGTGCCCATCAGTCCTGGCATTTTGGGGACAGCTGGAGCCTGCTCAGCAGCCAAGGTCCCACGGAATGGGGATCTGAGCTGCTGGTGGGCTCTGCAGCACTTGATGCAATCTCTGGGCCCAAAGCTGGTGAGGTGCCCCCATGGGGTGCCTCAGCCCACACAGGCTGGTCAAATCTCCCCAGTGGCCCAACTTTTCCCTCCCTCTTCATTTCCAGAGGTGAGAGAGCAACCAAGAGCTGGGAAACCACTCCCAGCTGCCCAGCACTTCTGTGCTTAGTCCATCTGCACTCTCCTTCTCCTTGGTGGGCTCCAAAATCTCTGTGGAAGGGTGGAATAAGCCAAAAGGGCAAAGCCCACCATGCCCCAAGGGTTGGAGGTGTTGCCACCAACCTCAGAGGGAGGAGGAAACCCTGCCCAGACAGCCTAGACCTGCTCTTACACCCAGGAAACCTCCACATCTGGCCTGGACCTGCCACAGCTGCTTCAGCCGCAGGGGCTGGTGCAGAGATTTGAGCCACCCCTGAGCAGGGAATTGGGAAAATGTTTATTTTTCTTCACAGAAAAATGATGACTCATTGACTCAAAGCCTTTTGTTGCTGTTGCTGTTGTGGGAAACATATTGTTTTGATTAATATCTTGGCTTGGGAATGGAGATGAGGAAAAAAAGATTTGAAGTTATCAAAGCATCCCATCAGGAAAATAATCTCTTTTGTTTCAGGTGTTAAGTTGGTTGAGAAAAGGCTTTTAAAGGTTAAACTGAGTTAAAAGCTTGGCTTAAGAGCAACAGTCATTCAAATACCCAAACCGCAAATTTTTTGGTGTCCCAAAGTCTTCATTTACTCTGATTCCAGTGGGATCAGAATCCCCAGATGTGGGAAAGGTGTTTCATGGAATCCCAGAATGGTTTGGGTTGGAGGGGACCTTAACACTCACCCCATTCCACCGCCTGACGTGGGCAGGGACACCTTCCACTGTCCCAGGCTGCTCCAAGCCCCGTCCAACCTGGCCTCGGACACTTCCAGGGATCCAGGGGCAGCCACAGCTGCTCTGGGCACCCTGTGCCAGGGCCTCCACCCTTACAGGGAGGAATTTCGTCTTAATATCTCATCTAAACCTACTCTCTCTCAGTTTAAAACCATTCCCCTTTGTTTCCAGACCAGAAGTTGTGTTTTAAAAAGGATTGAAGGCTCAGGCTCTGTCGAGGTACCTTGGACCTGGTTTTTATCCAAGGATAGCATCAAAGCCTCTGCAGTGATGGAGCTGTAGATCTCAGGGCTGGCATGGGCAGGAGTTGCTGGTGCTGCCTGGTCCCTCCTGCTCTGGTGACAGCTCTGGTGATGGCTGTGGGCCGAGGGCAAAACCCCTCCTGGATTTAATTTGGCCTTTCAGTGGAGGATGATGAAGGAATTTGCAACCAGAGTCTCTGGGGGAGGAGGACCAAGAGCATCACGAGCACGTTTTCATGTGCTGCTGCAGGGAGGCATGGCAGAGTGAAGAGCACTTGGCACATTTCAAACTGCTCTTGCAAAGCTGGAAAGCCCCAGTCCTGGTGAAACCCACTGAAATCCCCAGGAGGGAAATCCCAGAGCTCCAGCAACTGAGCACGTCCCCAGAGGGGCTCAAAGCAGAGCCCTGGGGAGACGTGGAGGCAGGGGGGACGAGGTGGCTGTGGGACACATCAGCTTGGGACCAGGAGTCCCCACCTCTGCAGCCACGGTGGCAATAACTGCTCCAGCAGTGATTTGGGAAGGGTTGTGAGGCACCAAAGTGATGCTGGAGCAGGAGGAGACGCAGCCACTCAGCAGCTGCCCGCGGCCGTGCTGTTCTCCCACACACTGCGAACAAAACCAGCACTGCTGGGATGGGGTTTGTCCCTGGAGGGCGTTCCTGATTCCTGCAGTGAGCTCCCAGGTGCTCCCAACCCATTGGGATTGGGTAAATAACTCGTGTCCAGGCTGGATGCTGCACCGGGAGCTGGGAGACAGCCCAGGATCACACGTGGTCGTTTTAATGTCAGATGTTTTCTTGTTTTCCAGGTGGAGAGCAGAGCGCAGGAAGCTGCAGACCAGAGGAGACAGAATTTGCTGATCTTTTTTTTTTGGCACTCATAAATTCGAGTGAAATTCCACTGAGGTTTTGAGCCAGGGGAAGGCAGCAGAGGAGAGGGGAGGAGAGTTGAACCATGTCCTTTGGATACTCCTGTACCCTACAGTGGGAATACGTTCCTGTCTGAACTGCCTTTTTTGGGGGGGAAGGGCAGAAAGACTTCCAGATTTGCTCCTTATGGAGATATAAATCAGTTTCTCCCCCCTGGAGCTCTCTTGTCCCTTCCCCAGTGTCCACGGAGCCAAAGAAATATCCCCACGGCATCTGCCACCCTCCCTGTGCTCCATCCCCAGCTCATCCCCCTCCGTGGTGCTGCTCCCTGAGCCGGAGGCTCTGCTCAGGTTCATCCTCCCCAAGTTCAGCTCTAGACATCTTGGAGCTATTTAAATATTTACAGCAGACGGTGGTAAAAAAGATTGAACCATGAATTATTCACAGCTTCGCTTTTATCTTGGCAGGGGCTGTTGTGTTGAGCAGGGAGGATCCCTCTGCCGAGGGATGGGCCGTGGTCGGGAATGTGGGGAGGGAGAGAGGGTCTCGGGGTGGGCGAGGGGAAACCGGATGGGCACGGTCAGGCCATGGTGAGATGAACCTGGCACCGATGCCAGAGGGATTTTTCCCTCCTTCCCTGTCTCTCAGCCCAGGGCTGGTGCACGGGAGGACACGCTGGGGCCCCGCTGACGTTCGGGAGCGCGTCAGGGGTGTCCGGCTGTGGCAGAAGCTGCTGGGACCGACGCAAATCCTGCTCCAGGCTTGTCCCTCAGCCTGTGTGGCCCTGAGCAAGGAGGTGACTTCCAAATGGTTTATATCCCACTGAGCTGCCGTGGCTTTGGGCATCCCTGGCACCAGGCGGGCTTGGAACTCACCTGTGTGGCTCGAAGGGCCGCGATTTCTGCAGGCGACGCTGCCCTGGGGAATGTGCTGCAAATCCCTCCCTGTTCCTGCTCACTCCCGAGCGATTTTCCCCAAGGATGCCCACGGAAAGCATCACACAAGCCCCTGCAAGACACTTTTTTTTCTGGGGCCTCAAGGGCTTCAATTACACCCTTGAGGCAGAAATAAGTGTTCCAAAGCTCGGCTGCAAAAGGGGGCTGAAAAATCCTCCGTGCCTTTCTGTGCCTGGCAGCCTCTCCCCATCAGGGCTGACTCCCACCAGCCTGCAGATGGATTTTGACACCATTCCGGATCTCAAGAGGAGCAGGTGACATAAAACGGAGTTTTTGGAGGGGAGGAGTGGGGGTGAAACACATTGGAAAAGAAAACCCACAATCCTGCGTCTCTCCTCTCGCTGGGATCAGGGCTTGCTCTCAAACTGGTGGCATCTTATTTGCATCCAAATAAGCCTGAGCCTGGGGCCAGAGCAGCCTCGCCAGTGTGGAAGAACCCAGGAGCGCGTCCCGCTGCCATGGCAGAGCGCGGCCCTGCATCCCAGAAATTCCCGGTGCGGAGAGAGGGAGAGAGGGAAGGAGGGAGGGACGGCAGCGCCCGTCTGGCCGTGCCGGCTGCGGCACTGCGGTGCTCTGGAACACGCAGGGCATCCCCGTCCCTCGGTTGGCACCGCGGGAGCATCCAGCCCGCTCCGCTTCCCCGGCTGCAGCGCGTTCCCAGCCGGCAGCGGCACGGGCGGAGCGCGGCTCTTGGAGTTGCGGCTCTGTTTCCTCCGCCAGCCCCGGCGAGAGCAAAATTAAGACGGGGTTTCAGAGCTCCTGCGCCCCCGCGGAGGCTGCAAATCCTCCCCGGAGCAGCACGAGGAGGAGTGGGCAGCCGGCAGCTGCTCGTGATGCGGCTCGGGGCGGGAGCGGCCGCTCCCTGCCCGTGCCGAGCTCCGGAGGCGCTTTCCCGTTGTTCATCCTAAAAACTCCCCTCGAAGTCATCCCCAGCCCAGCTCACCGGGATCCCCCAGGTGGTCTATGGGGATTGGAGCCCGTGACTCCGCTCCCGCCTGCCCCGGGAGAAGGAGCCCCCCGTGCCTCAGTTTCCCCGTGTCCAAAGCAGATGCCATCCAAAACTCTGCGGGATTAGGTTTGGAACTGATGGTGACACGGGATTTTTTAGCTTTTCCGGGGAGGGTGTTTCCCCCCAGGAGCAAATTAAAGGCTAGAGGAGGGAGAATTTGGTTGCCTGCATCCCAAAATCTGGGGAGTCTTAGGGAGCAGCACATGGTGAGCACCATCAGCCTGGAAGTGAAGGACTCCCTGGATTTTTGCGGATGGGAAAAGCTGACTTTCCCTGTTTGTGCACGAGTGGGCACATCCCACCTCTGGGGCTTCCCTAAGAGGTTATTCAGCCCTAAAAATAATAATTTTAAAAAAAAAAAGTGGAATGATTCTGCGTCGTTAATCCCATGGAGATATCCCAGCCAGGGCTGCGTCGAACCAGTGAAGTGGGAGAGAGGGATCACTCCTGCTTAGTAGATGGAGGGATGAGGTGTCAGGAATTCATTGGAGGGGCAGAGAAATTCCAGAGGTTACTCTGAGGGTTTGCCCAGCCTCGCAATGAAGGGCTGGCCATCCCTTCCCTGGGAAAGACCCGCAATTATTTCTTTGCTCCCAGAGGAGAATTAGTCATTGCTGGCTCAAAAAAAAAAAAAAAAAGAAAAAAGAAATCTTATTTTAACTTTTAATTCCAGTGAGGATGGGGGGAACACACACCAGGAGCTGTCCCTGTGTCCAAACCAGTTTGATGTGGGATTTCAAGGGGGTTTCCCCCTGTGGCCTCCCCTAAGTCAACCCCTGACTTCCCAAATTTCAGCAATTTGTCCCACTTGGCATTTACTGCAGGAATAGCTTTAATATTTTGCTTAAAATCTTTTCCAAGAAGCCCCCTGGAGTTGGAGGGCTGGGGGCAGGTTGCAGGGTTGAGTCAGGACACGGACTGACGTCGGGGCAGGGTTAAAAAGGATGAAAATGAGGGTTTCTCCCTAATCCCGGCAGGATTATTTCTCAGGGAGCCGTTTCCCCCTTGGGAATTGCCTCTGGAGGGTCCCCAGGTTCAGCTCTCCAGGGGTGCAGCACATCTGGCTGGGTTATGGGGGCAAACAGAGGCTCCTGTAGCCCCGGAGCCCCCAGGAATGACCCTGGCGCTGCCCGTGGAGGAGAACAGGGATGGAATGGTATCTCCAGACCTTTTCCAGGTCACATCCCTAGGAACGTGTGCCCTGGGGCCTGTGCTGCAGAGCCCTGCCTGCTTCTGCAGAAATTTGTGGGGCAGAGATGATGGGCCCACCCCAAGGGATGATCCAGCATCGCCATGGATGATCCAGCATCTCCATCCAGCATCGCCATGGATGATCCAGCATCTCCATCATTCCTTTTCACCCTCCCAGTGAAGCCGTGGGCCATGGGAAGGGACAATGCTGCAACCAGCCCCAGACCTGGGCTCAAACTGCCAGCCCAGCCCCATCACCTTTTCCTTCCTATTTCCTACCCAATTCCTAGATTTTCACCCAGGTTTTGACCCGACCAGCAGGAAAACCTGCTCATTTGCATTATCAGGGAATCTGGAGCCTTCCAGGCCGGGTTAGTTGGGCACCTGTGGAATGAGGTTGATAATCTGGCGAGCAGCTCCACCTGCCTGAGATTGGGAAAGGACCTTTGGCAAAGGGAAACCAGTTTGGGAGCATCCCTGGGGCTTCTGGTCTTACTGGGACAGCCAGGAATGTCCTGGTCTTGGGGTGGAGCAGGTGAGTGAGGCCAGGCCGAGCTTAGAGGGAGCAGCGGTTGGGTTTAGGTGGTGAGGCAGGAACAAAGCCGGGATGTGGCTGTCGGATCCGCGTGTCGCAGGCAGCGGTGCCGGGGATGTTGTGACAGCTCCCTGGCAGCTCCTGTCTCATCGTCCTCCCCTGCGGGATCCCGGGAGGGGGAAGAAGGATTGGTAATGGAAGGGATGAGGAGAGGTGGGCTCCTGTGGGTTGGTTTGTTTTACACCAGTGAATTTCGCTGTCTCGTTTCAGGGCGCACGCCGGGGAATTGAGAGGGTGGTGCTGCCTGCGGAGCTGGCAGGAGCAGGAGGAGGGGTGGGGGGCTGGAGGGGAAGTTTGGGAGCAGCAAGGAGGAACCAGCCCCTCAGGAGCCACCTGCAGTCAGGGAAAATTCTGAAAGTTTCCTTTTTCCAAATGCTTATTTTAAGGTATTTTACCCCAGGAAGTCTGTGGGGTGGCAAGGCCGCTGGGGTGATGGATATATCAGCGTCCAAGAGCTCCTGAGGATTTATCCATGTTCAAATGTCACCGCTACAGCCCAGGGGACTGCCCAAAGGGGCTGAGTGAGTGGCTTTTCCCATTTTTCCTCCCAAAAGGATAAATTTTACAGAGGACCCTTGTCCCCCCTTAACTGCCGGGAGCAGCCCTGCACCGGGGCAGGTTTGCACCAGCCAAGAGCGGGTTTGAAACACCACGCTGGGGATGAGGAAGGAGGGGAGGGCTGAAGGAGGGCGGAGGGGCTCCGTCTGTCAGGACTCTTCCCCTCTCTCGTGCTCATCGGAGCGCGCGGAGGTCGGGGCTGACGGAGCGGGATGTGACAGCTCGTCACGAGGATGTGCCGAGCTTGGGGAGTCCTCTCGGCTTCTGCATCGCAGCAGCGGCGCTTGGGGAAAGAAAGCAGCATTTTGGGACAATGCTGGGAAGCCTCATCTCCACCGAGAGCCTTCCTGAGCTCGATCTTCGCCCTTTGCATCCGGCCTCCGTGGCAAGAGGGAAGTTCAGTGAGCTCTGGACCAGCAGAACAGGGAGGGTTTGGGGCTCGTGAGCAGCTTGAGGGGCAAGTGGGACCTTCCCAGTTCCTGCAGCATCCAAACATTGCTGTCTGCCACCAAGAGCCCCCTCTCGCCCTGCTCCCGAGGAGTGGGGCAGACAAAACCCCTCTTACGGGGCAATTCTGGCTTTCCATCCCGGGGTGAAGGATTTTTAGAGAAACAAATACAGATTGGAGGTTCAGCCTATGAAAGAGCTGTGAACCAGTGTTTCACTGCAGCACCTGAGAGCCGGTGCCAAATCCCTGGGACATTTTGATGCTGGATCCCTAAATCTGGTGATTTTTGGCAGCAGAAGGGTCTCTTCCTGTGTTTCCACAGGGAAAGGTCTCTCCCTGTGTTTCCTGTTCTCTGCCTTCCTCCCCAGAGCAGGAGCACAACGGGACCCTGGTGCGTGGGTGGGTCCTGGCAGGTTTCCAGCTCTGCTTTCGCTTTAATCCTCATTTTCTTTAACTCCAAGCAAGAAATTACCCCTGCAGCCCGTGCCAGCCCCTCTGCCATGGGCAGCTCTCCCCTTTGGGGTCAGTTTGGGGTTAGGAAAATATGTTGGGATGCAGGGAACAGCTTGAATACCTGTTCCTGTGCAGTTATAGGATATTTATATATGTATCAACATGCACAGAAATGTCATATTTAAATTCACATTGATGAGTGGGTGTTTCCATTCTCTTTTGTCTCTGCCCGTGTGCAGGAAGAGGGATATTTATGTCCATGCCCATTATTTATCTCTTCCCCAGGGAGCGATGGCACCAGCTGAAGCAGCTCCCTCCTCACCTTTCCGATCAGCCCAGTGAGTCCTGATTTATCTGAGGCAAAAATTTTCCCCCAAAAGATGAATTCTCTACGTCCTCAGGTTCAATCTTTGTCGCAATATCTCCCTGCTCCCTCCCAGCAGCCAGAGCCAAGCCCTGCCGCAGCTGAGGTCCCCTCGAGCACCTCTGCACCCACAGCTGGATGGGTTTTGTCCCTGGGAATAGCCTGGACCCCCTCAGAGCCCGGGTAAGTGTTGGAGAGGAATTTTAACAGCAAACAGAGAACTGGAGCCTTTCAATCCCTCGTGGTGCCACCCTGGGTAAAACACAGGCACCACTGTCCTCTTCTGGCTGGAGCTGTTATATCACCGCCAACATCTCCAGGAGCCTTTTTGGGGTGAATTTTCCGTGTTCCCTCCCTGCCCCCTGCAGAGGATGGGGTGGGGAGGCCCCAATTCCTCAGCAGCACAGCCCTGCCTTGGGGCTGGATGCAGATCCTGGAGAACACGGGGAGTGTCTTGGGCTGTCCCCGGTGCTGATGAGGTTTAAATGGGTTTTGTGGTGCGCTGTGCAACTGCTCCTGGATGCAGCTGCTGTATTCCCATCCCCCAGACAGCGGCACTGTTGGATTTAATTCCTGCTACGAATTATTTTGGTCTTTTTTTTTTGGGTTTACGGTCCACTAAATCTGCTCCGGGAGGGGCACAAATTGCCCTGCAAGGTGAATTTAAGATTACTGACAGTAACTTTAATTTTCTTGGTCATTTTTTCAGAGTCACCCGTGGCCCACAAGACCCAGCAAGCACCGAGCAGACAGAAACTGCTGCTTTGGAGACAGCAGCAAACACCCTGGGATGCTACCAGGCTTCAGCTGCTGCAGGGACCTGATTTGGAGACTCAGCTGGAGAAACCTGAACAGGCAGAGCTGCTCCCTCAGGCTGGGGATGGGAAGAGGAGCAAAGGGAGCAAAACCTGCTCCTCCCTTGCCTCGTGGGAGGGGGTGTTTGGCAGCTCAAGCCTCTTGTGCCTCAGTTTCCCCACCCATACCCTCGCTTTGGACAGGATTTGGTGACCATGAAGTGGTGCCATGCTTGGCCTTATGCCTCCACAAAGCAGGAATATCCCCTCGGGGTGGATGTTGGCTCAGTCTGGTATCCTGCACCTCATGGGAGGGAATTTTCCCCTCCAGTGATGCTGGTTCCAGCGAGGGCCCCAGAGCCTCCCCCTCTCCTTCCTCCTGCCTGACCCAGCAAGTGCAGGGAGAAGAAAGGATGCAGCAGAGATCCCAATTTCCCATTTTCCTCCTCGCTCCTCCATCTTCCCCTGGATTTCAGGGGCACCAAAGGGAAAGCATTTAATTACCACCTTGCTCCAGCATTTCATTTTCCATTGGTGACTTTTTGCTGCCTTGATTATCTGAAAAGAAACCATTTCCCTCTCCTTTCCTTCAGTCCAGAGCAGCTGTGGCTGCCCCAGCCCTGGAAGTGTCCCAGGCCAGGTTGGACGGGACAGTGGAAGGTGTCCCTGCCCACGGCAGGGGATTGGAGATGGGCTTTGAGCTCCCTCCCAGCCCAAATAATTTTGTGATTCCACATCCTTCGGCTGATAAAAAATGGACAAGCAACACCCCCTCAGGGAGGAGACTGTGGTGGGGATTAAACTAGGGCTGGAGATGGACTCTGTGATGTCATCCCCGGTGGATACTGGGGTGAGAGGCTGCTCTCCCCAGGGAGCGAGCAGCGGCAGGAGCGGACACGAGCTCTGGTCAGAGGTGCTGGGAGTTTCCTATTACTGACACAGAATAGCCCGATTTTGGTGACCAGGAGCCGCTGTGACGCGGGTTGGGGTTATCCAAACCCGGCAAGAAGGTGGCGGGCATGGAAAAGGAGCCTGTCCGGAGCTGGAGCAGCAGCGAGTCGGGCATTGAGTCCCAGAAGCTGAGGGTCAGTGCGGGGTCCGGGTGGTTGGTGGCGGTGTTTGCAGGCTGTCTGCTGAGGGGGTGGGGATCAGATTGCCCAACCCCAGCCCGGCACGAGGGATAGCATAGCCCGGCCCGTGAAATCAGAGCGGGCAGAGAAAGTGAGAATGGAAGATTAGAGAAGGGAGAGTGCGGGGGGAAGGGGCCTCAGGGCACAGGGACCATCGTCCTCCGGCTGAAGAGCTGGGCCGGCGGCTGCGATGGTGCTCCCGGCCCTGCCCTAAATGCGCCTCACCTCCTCTGCGCTTTGGGGTCGTGGCTGTGCCTCAGACCTCTCCCAAATCCCCAGCTCCGAGCAGCAGTGGAGAGCTCGCCCGTGTGAGCATCCCGCACTTCCCGTGCTGCTGCGGCTGCCGGGGGCCAGCCCGAGGCACAGCGGTGGTGGGATGCGAGCTGGGTGACAGAACTCACGCTGGCACAGCCTTTGGCTGCCTCTGACACGCTGCGTGTGGGCTCACGGCCGGGATCTCGAGCTCGGGAGGGAGCAGCTGCCGGGAAGGGCCGCGCTGGCTCAGCGTCAGGCGGATACCAGAGCGCTGCCCGCACACCAGAAGGGACACGGGGCTCGGGAGGGAGGGAGGGGAATTGCTGTCCCAGCTGAAATAGGAGCGGGTGGCAGCCCCAGCCCGCCAGCAGCCCCAGCAGCTGCTGCGTTATCCCAGCTGGAAACGCACTGAACAAGGCAGATCCGTGCCCTCCACGGGCTGGGCAGCGCTGGGGGCGGCGGCGGAGTCGCGCAGGGAACGGCGAGATCCCCGAACCTCCTTTTACCAAGTTAATCTCAGCTTTCCCTTCTCCTGCTCTGGACTTTGGGGGTGCTGTGAACCCGAAGTCCCAACACACGGAGGACCCACCCCCCCCTTTTCTCCCACTCCACGCCCTCTCCCAGCTTTTCCCGTCCCTCTCTGCCTGCCAGGGACCCGCTGGAGCGTGGCCGGCGCGGAGCTGCTGGCGCTCGGCCGCTCTCGCCACGGGCAGCTCGGGCTGCTCCCGCCGCGCCGGGCAGATGGCAGGCAGGGCACGGCACGTCCTGCCGAACGCCACGGTGGGAAGCTTTTGTTTTGCTGCCTGGAGCTTCTCTTTCCAGGGCATCGAGGTGTCTCTGGGAGCGGGAGCAGCGCTGCTGTGATGGGGGAAACATCCAGCCCTCCTCAGAGAGGGTTCAGGGTGGTGCCCTGTCCTGCTCTGGCATCGCCCTGGGACAGGCTGGACTCGGCTTTGAAGCTTTTGGTGATGGGCAAAGACTTTAAATCCTACCAAGTACAAAAATAAGGAGAAGAAAGAACCGAGAGGGACAGAAAGCAGAGAGCAGGGGGGTGATGGGGGTGTCAGGGTGCAGTGAGCAGGAAGAAACCCAACCCAGCTGAGTGGGTGCATAATTCATTGCCCCGTTAGCTATTAATGAGCCGGCCCTTTGTATCAAGTCTCCTGACGTCCTTGTAACAACTTCAGGCCTTTCTGTGGAGCATCACCCTCCGGAGCTGTTCCTGTACCACTTGCCATGCGAACATGATTCTTGATGTGTCCTGGGCCTTCGTTACCAACATTCAGCAGAACGAGTAATTAATGAGATTCCCATGGCTGCGGTGTAACAGGAGCCTCTGGGAAATACCCAAGGCAGTCCCACCTCTGAGGGTGCTGGGCTTGCACGGCCCTGGCTGGTGCTTGAAGGGTGAGGTTGGACTTCGGGACTTCTTTCTGGGTTGGGTTAAAGCCGAATGGCCAAGCCATGGACCTTTCCTGCACCACCTGCTGTCCGTGGCTTCTGTGGGATTGGATGTGGTACTGAACACCAAAGTGTTGGTCAGCTCAGTGGAGCAAGGAGAGGTGGGGGAGACCCATCCATGCTGGTCTGCAAAGTCATGGCCACTCTGCAGCCTCCAGCCTGTACCTTCCTCCCATCCTCCTCCCTCAAAAGAAGACAGGTTTTACACATTCCATGAATTCTTGGGACAAACCTGACCAGGACACCACACCACAGGCTTGGAAGGAGCCACCAGAGCAGCCAAAATCTCCTACAGCTCTTTCTTGGTGCTCAGGGAATGAGGTGGGTCTTTGGGAAGAGCCTTCTGCATCCTTGGGGTTTGTCACCTCCTCCCTGGCACTGCCTGGGGCTCCGAGCTGAATGCAGGGCCCCTTCTCCTGTTCCCCACAGTGTGGGGTGCTCAGTGCCTCCTGGAAATGCCCTGAAACGCTCCCAGGGCCTCCTCCAGACACAGACAGGTCTCAAGCCAACCGCTCCCCAAAGTTTTGGCCTCATGTCCCTAAAGCGTGGCACAGGGAGGAGGTGGAGGCCAGGACCCAATCCCAAAGCCATGCAGCCCCTGTTGAGGGAGGAGCAGGCCTTGGCGGGACCCCGAGCCTGGGCTGCAGCCCACAGCTGGGCAGGAGACAGCTGCTGGACACTTGGGTGCCGTTTGGTCTTAAAATGTAAATGTTGCTTCTTAAAACCAGCATTGCTGAGGTGGGGACCCCTCAATGCCAAGGGGACTCCCTCCCTCCATGGGGTCCTGCCCAGTGGGATAATTCTGCCCCCAGGGACTGAGGGGATCCCTGGGGGGGTTCAGCTTGGGAGGTGGGCTCTGGGAGGTACCACCCTTCCCTCGGGGCTGGCTGCTGGAGGGTTTGGGGTGGTTTGGGGCTGCCCACAGCCCTGTTCGCAGCACCGCGTTCCTCCCCGTGTTTCCTTTAAATCCAAGGACAGCGAGGCAAGGTAGGGTTTCACTGGGGTGTAGGATTTCCGAATCTGAGTCTTTCCTGACACAAACTCTAATCCTTACCTGCGTGTCAGAGATGTGCAGGGACCTGCCACGTCCAGAACCTCCGGGATTCTCCTCCTGCCCGAGGAAGGGCTGTGACCTGGGCTGCCTGACCAGGGCTGCAGGTGAGTCACTGGCTTTATCGTGTTTTCTGTGCTTGTAGACACCATTGGTGATAGAATAGAAATGCAGCAGAGCCCACCTCCCAGCTGGGAAGGTTCCCACCTATATTAAGCCACTTATTTTACTTTATTGTCAGTAGGATGCGGAAGAATCCCCGGGCTGAAAAGGTTTCCATTTTATCTCCAGCTAAATTGGTGCTGGGCTCGTGGCTTTAGAGCAGCTTGTGCTGATACAGGAGTTTTGGCTGCTCTTGGGTCTGTGCCCAACCCCAGACAGAGACACTCTGTGCTTTGAGCATTCGCAGCCTCTTTCTCTTCCAAGACTTAAATAAAGTGGTTACTTTTGGCTGTGATCTTTTTAATGGGTTTGAATGTTCTGCAAGGCTTCCATTAGAAAATCCTCAGCCGCTGCAATCTGCTTTATGGGAATGCGTGTGAGGAATGGTGAAGACATCCAAATGCTCCCAGGAAATACTGGTTGCCTTCAGCCTGCTGCAATTAAACTGTGAGGAACTGGAGTGAAATAATTCGTCAGGATTTCTGATGGGCTGAAATCCACGGCTGTCAAGGAGTCACTTAAATTCCAAAACAGTGTTGGGAGCACCCGTTGTGTCGGGATGAATTAAACTGGGAGGGGATGGGATGCAGGAAAGATGACGTCAGGTTCAGGCTGCAAGAATAGTAATAGTTAATGGGATGTCCCTTTTTAGGTTGGCTTGGGAAGGAGAGGGACATTTCAGGTGGTCCCAAGGAGGGAATGTGGGAATCCCCACTGTGCAGCGCTTGCCCCCGTGGCACAGAGCAGGGTGTGGGGAGGGTTAATGGGAATATTGGGTCCAAACTGCTGCTGGTTCCGTGGATTTGGTACAGTTTGCATTTAGTGGTGAAGAATAACGTGATTTTCTGAGAGTCTAGTTTAGGTTGTGTTCCCTGGTCCTGTGGGGCAGTGCAGGAGCCAGTCCTGGTGCTGGCTCAGCGCTCACTGCTTGCTCTACCAACGCTTCCATCCTCCAAATACCGATGGGAAAGTCCATGGAAAACCAGTCACCGGGGTGAGGGATGGGTGGCAGAGCTCGGAGCGATCAGAGGCTTTTCTTGGTCAGTGTTGGGGTCAGGTCCAGTGAAGCACCACCCCGGGATTACCCAGTAAGGACTGATCCGTGTTTGATGTGTGATGAGTTTCACGGCCTCAGCAGGAGACAGTCTCCAGACAGTGCAGAAATTCCAGCCAAACAGAGCCTCAACCAAACAAAGCCGAATTTTTAATGGAGAAAAAATGGTTGTCTTGCTGATTCCCAGAGACACAGGATTGGGGTTCCCAGGTTGAGCTGTTCCCTTTGCATCTCCCTAACCCCAAAATGGCTTAAAACCGCGGCTTTTATAGCCAAGGTTCCATGTCTGTGCCTTGTGACTGATTTTCCATTGCATCCCAAGATGGAATTCTGCTCCTGGAATGCAGCTGGGAAAACTGTGGCTCTGTCCTGGGTGTGGAGTGGGGACCGGAGCGTCCCATCCTGGGGCAGCTGCGAGTCCCTGGGCTGTTTCTGTTTGTAAAGGTTACGGGAGGAGATTGAGAAACTGCTCCGAGGCAAAATCAGCTCCAGCTTGGCATGAGGAGCCTGGGGCTGCCAGCAGAAGAGGGACCCATGGGCAGCTTTTTGCTTTTTTTTTTGTGGTCTCCTTTATTCCACAGCTCTGGGGGGTGGAGATTTTCCAGACCTGATTTTCCAGGATTCCTTTAATTTCCTTGGGTTTTCTCTGGAGCAGCACCCTGGGAGAACCCAGCTCTGCACACTGATGCCTTTTCCTGGTCTTAAAATCAAGAGGCATACACGGTTAGAAGGGGAAAAGGGTTTTTACCTTGGTATTTATTTTAAGGATCCTTAGGTGCACACGTCCAGGTCATATGCATCGACATGCACCCTGCTGAGTCTATCTCTGTCCCCCTCACCCCCCAACATTGGGTATAACATTATAGGTTTCAAAAATTAGCATATCTATCAAAGATTCCCCAATGAGAGGCTCAAGTGAGCCCCCCTCCCCAAGGAGCCTTCCCCTGGATGGTTCTATCTTGGTTTACAGAATGTGTTCTGGAGAGGACCTTGGGCTCTGGGGCACACTGATCCCTAGCTACGAAGCTTCTAAAATGTTGAGTCTCTCAGCTTGACAAACAAGTCCAAGAATGTAGGCAAAAAGCACTGAGAGTACAGAAGTTGTAAAAAGGTATAACAGGGGTATAAAAGAAAAGGCAAAAATCTTCATGGCATTACACGCCCCTGCCGGGATGCCTCTGGAAGGGCTCAGTGCAGGCTGATCTCAATATTTTCCTACCCCGGTTCACAGCATGCAAACCTGCCCCAATTACACGGGCTGGAATAAAGCTTGAGGGAAAAGCTCCGCTTCCCAAGATGCTGGCAGGAGGATTCAGGATGCAGATGACTTTTGGAGGTCAGTCAGCAAATGCCCCGGCTGGTGCTCCCCCGTTCCTGTGCATCCAATCCCTTTGCAGAGTGGTGGTTTTGCCTTTGCTTGGGAATTTTTGGGCAGCTTGGAAGTTTGGGGCAGGGAAGGAAGGTGGAGCTCGCTGGGGGAACACATGGAAAGGGAAATTGTTGTGGTTTCATTAAATCCTGCTGGAAAAACAGGCAGAGGGTTGGAACAGCAGCTGGGCTGCCTGAAGTGGGGGTGGTGGGTCATGCTCACAGTCCCGATGGATCACTGGAACAACGGAGGGGTTGTGGCCGCGTCCAGAGCTCTGCCCAGCACCTGCCGGGGGCTGCTCCGGGCTGAGTGAAGGAACAGCCAGGACCCAGAGCTGTCCATCGAGGTGTGACACCCCCGCAGGGGCTCCTGCAGGAGCAGCTCCCCCTGGCCATAGGAGAACAGCACGGTAAAAGCCCCGGGGAGGCAGTTCCTGCTCCCGAAGTTTCAACAGTTTGGGAGCTCTTGCGATGTCAATCCCAGGCTCCCGGGAACAGAGGATTTTCCTGTGTGCCGTAGAAAAACCAGGCCCAGGTGAGGAAGCGCCTGGACAAAGGGCCGGAGGGGCCCTGGATGCCTCCACCTGGCTGGTGCTCGGTGTGTCCGTGCTGGCACTGGGAGCACTGGAGGCTCCTGTTTTTCCAGCTTTTCTCTCCGTGGATGCAGAAGAACCAGCTCCCTGTGAAACCTGTCCTGGCTGCGTGTGGCAGAGCATCCCAGTGAGCAGCTCTGGTCGGAGGGGTCACATCTGGGCCACATCTGGGCATCACCTCCTCTCCCTCTGCTCCACGCAGCTCCTTCCTCACCCTCACTCGGAAAGCAAAGGCCTCAGACACTCCTGTAGACATGAAAGAGGTGGGTTGGACTCCTGGTTGCCGCTGCTGCTGCCGGGCAGGACAAGCGAGGGAGCAAAAACCCATTTCAGGCACAAGGAGAATGAGGGCAAGGAGTCCCACCGGGCTCACGTGGGTACCGGCATCGCCTTTCCGCAGGAGAGGCTGGAGCATCCCAGCGCTGCCCGCCACAGGCGGAGGGGCAGCTCTGCCGGGCAGCCCCGGCCGGCGCAGCCGAGGAGGCGGCGATGGGAGCACGGGCACCGCGCACGCCGGAGGAGGATGAGGACGATGCTAAAGCCGGGTTTGTTGCTCCCCTCTTGGGCTCAGCCGCCGTCGTGGCCGGGGGAAGTTTGGGGGCAGAGGAGAGGAGAGTTTGGTGGGTGGGTTTGGGGCAGTCGGGGGCTGCTTTTCTGGTTTTTGGTGGGTATTTTTTGGGTGGTGGTGACCAAGGGGGAAGTTTAGTTTGTCCTTGGAGAAACGGGGAGGGTGAAGCGTTCCTGAGCACCGGGGGAGTGCTGCGGGGAACCCCGGCGTTGCCAGGAGTCAGAGGGTCCCACTGGCGTCATCTCAATCACTTTAAGTCTTAATTACTTATTGCGGGTCCGAATTCCCCTGTCCTCTCCCGGGCGCCGTGGGAGTGCGGGTTGCTGGGCTGGACTGGGGGCCGCCCTGACCTCTGCAGTGCCTCTGGCTCAGCACACGAAGCCGCAAGCCTGGAGCTACACCGGGACCCCAAACCTGCCACAGGCTGCTTTTAGTGCTGCTGTTGCAGAAATCGGGATCAATGCAGGATCCGTCTGACCCGATTAGCGGCTTCCTATTGCTTTCCATTTATACCTCATCTCCGTTTTTGCCTCCGGCCGCTGACCTCCTCCAGGGTTTGCTGCCAGTGCAGATTCCGAGGGGGACAAAGTCATTTGTTCATCCCTAGGAGCAGACTGAGGTCACAGCACCGAGCTCTGGGTGCTGGGTTGGGGGTGGAGGGGGGCCGCTCTGCCTCTATCCCAGCACTTTGGGACGGACTGGGAAAGTTTCCCATCGATTTGGGATCGAGTTCTTTATCGTGTTACAGGGCAGTAAGCAGGACGGTGGCAGTGGGGGGATGGCTGCCTACCCCGGCCCCAGCCAGGCGCCCGGGCGGAGCCGGGATGCTCCGGAGGGAAGAGGTCACTCCACGCACCCCCTTTTTTACACCTCTGCCGCTCCAGGCTGATCAAAGCACTTTCCGAGCGCTTTGTGTCCGTGTGTCCATTCAGCAGCCGCTCCCCAAAGTGTGTCCAACACTTTGCAGCAGCGGCTGCTCCGTGAATCCCAGCGGGGACCAGACCCGGCCCCCGAAGAGCTCACTCAGCATCCCCAAAAAGCCACCGCAGCACCTCACAGCCAAAAATCCATTTAAATCTTTTCCTGAATCAGGCTAAACCCCGGCTCGGAGTGCAGGGAAGATGAGGAGGGCTCGGCTGCAGCCAAGCCTGGCCCGGTCCCAGGCTGTCCCTGTCCCTCGGTGGAGCAGCCGGCACCACCGCAGGGCTGATTTCATTCCACCTGGCTTTTCCTGCTGCCTGCGCTGGGCTGTGGCCGCTTTCACGGCACACCCGGAGCGGAACCTCGCCGGCTCCCTCCGAGCAGGAACTCGCCCTCGCTGGTTATTAAATTACGTCCTGACCCGGTTAATCCATAGCTGATTAATTTTGGACTCCATGGCTGGGTATAAGAAAGGTTTCATCTGTCTCGTGGCGTGGACTCTATGTGCCGAGCTCTCTAATAATCTGATTTTTCAAATATTAAAAAATACGGGTGGAAAAATCAGAAGGAGGTATGAAAAGTGGGGAGGGCTGTAGGGGTCCGGCTGGGCACAGGTCTCTTCCTGCCGTGGGGTCAGCAGTGATGGACACTCCATCCCAGCACTGGGAATCCAGCTGGGGATCTTCCTCATGTGCCTCTTTTCCTGGAGAGCTCCTGCTTGGCTCTATGGCACATCCACAGCCCTGGGGAAACTGAGGCACGGAGAGGGAAGTAGCCCGTAGGAGCTGGTGGCTGCTGGCTCAGGCTCATAATTTGTTTCCGGGTGCAATTTCATGGATTCCCAGGATGGGTTGGGTTGGGAAGGATGTTAAAGCCCATCCTGCCCCACCCCTGACATTGGCAGGGACACCTCCCACTGTCCCACATTGCTCCAAGGCCCGTCCAGCCTGGCCTTGGGCAGTCCCAGGGATCCAGGGGCAGCCACAGCTGCTCTGGGCACCCTGTGCCAGGGCCTGCCCACCCTCAGAGGGAACATTTAGTCCCAAATACCTGATCTAAACCTACTCTCTTGCAGTTTAAAGACAATTTGGGTGTTTAAATGTTGAGGCTCATCCTGTTCCCCCCTTCCCCCCCTTGCCGCAGACAAACTTTAACCTCTGCTTTTAAAAGCAAAGAGGTTTCAGATCTGGCTGCTCCTGAGCCCTGGGCTCTCCTGGGGCTGAAGAAACCCTGGGATTGCTCTGAGCCACACCATTATTTCAGTGTGTTTTGGCCCCTTTTCCGTTCCTCTGCTATTCCCACAGTGAGGACTCCAAAGCAGAGGCAGCTCTTGCCAGATGCCATCATCCCCTGGAAGATCTGAATTACTCTTTCCTATATTTTTATCATTCACAAACTGCCAGCATCTCCCCTCCTGCTGATCCCCTCACAGCTGCACACATTTGCTTGGAATCTAAACAGTTCAATTCGCAAACACCTCTCCTGAGGAGGAGGACCAGCCACAAATTTTCACAGGGTCTCCCCCAGCAGCAAACCCAGAAGCTCCGTGTTTTCCTTCCCGAGATGATTCCTGCCCCGCTCCATCAGTGCCAGATGCCCAGGGCACCTCACTAAGCCTCCGAGGACACTCCGTGCCCGAATCAGAGCTCGAATATTAATAACCCAGCCCTAATCGAGGGCGTTGAAGGGTCTGGGTCGTGCTTTTACAAATTGCACCCCCCCAAAATCCAGCCCTCCTGATGCTGGGGGACTGTTGCTAATTGAGGGGCACTTCAATTAGCTGGGACGAGAAATAAGAAAAACTCCCTTGGTGGAGACGCCGCGGAGCCACCTGAGCTCCATCCCAGAGCCGCGGGGCTGGAATTACTGAACCCCAGGTAATTAGTGCGGCAAGGAGAGGACAATTAGCGGGGGCTCATTACTGCCCCGAGCTGCTCCGCGGACCGGAGCCGGTGCACGGCAGAGCCCGGCCCACACGGATTTCACAGGAGTCTCTGTGGGCTCAGAGAATTCAGGAGAAGCAAAGAAAGAGTCCCTGCCTCCTTCCGCTGCGGGACGGGACCTGCAGGACCCTTCCAGCCTCCCCCTTGTTCCCTGCTCCGGCTCATCCCGCGACAGAGCAGAGGGAAGCGGCTGGGATGAGCTGCTCTGTCTCCTGCACCATTCCCGCAGGGAAAATTAAGCTCCCTGTGCAAACAAAAATTCAGGGACCTGCTGCCAAATATTCCTCCTTTGCCAGCTAATCCCTCTGTGTTTTAGGACAGGCTCGGGGGTGTTTTATCTCCCCTCTGCTGTCAGAGCTGTGCGTGCAGAGCTGCTGAGCAGCGATCCTGTACCAGGAGTTGCTGGATTCTGGTCCATCCCGGATGCAGGACACCCTCGGGGGCCAAATTTGTCTGCGGGATAAATCCCAGCAGAGCTGGTGATTCCAGGAGCAGAGGGTTAGAGGGAAAGAAGCGCCGGAGGAGTGCCTGGGGCAGCCTGGCTGGAGCGGGGATTGAAATCCTTAAAGCCAAGAGGGTGTTTAAGGTCACCTTGGCTGGGAACAAAGGCAGAACTTTCCCGAGGGTGTCCGGGGTGCAGCCGAACTCCCCAGAGATGAGGGAGTTGTGTAACCGCCCCGTTTCTTGGAGGCAGTGATGTTATTCCGGGCATCTCCCCCCGTTCCCGTCTCCTCCGGACCGCAGCAGCGCTGTCACTCCGGAGATATCCCCATTATCAAGGGGTTTTTTGCTAAAGCTCCTCAGCCCCAGCACAAGCCAGATCTTCGGCTCCTCTGGGTGCTTTTCATGCTCCGCATTTCCCTCAGCCACAGCTGCTCTCTGCCCGGGTGCAGGAAGTGACCCTGGTTAGTTCCAGGTAGATTTTGGGGAAAATAAACACCAAAAGAGGTCAGATTTTGCCAACAGATCTCATCACCCAGTGCTCAAAGCCCTTCCAGAGCTGGGTTTGGAGGGGAGATGGACACAAGCCGAATTTAGGTGCCAGGAATGTAAAATTAACTCCTTTTTGTTCATAGATGCCCTCAATGGGATGAGGGTAAATGTAAGGACTGTAATCTACAGGGGTAGAGAAATGGTGTGTAAAACGATAAAGCTGCCCTGAAGGACCTGATCAAAGGTCTGGATAATCTCCTGTCCCCTTTCCATCACAGAGGGCTGGAGACGTCTGTAAGATGCTCCAAGCCGGCTCCAAGCCGGGCTCTCCTCCGGGACAGGGAGGTTTTTAATGTGCTCATTAACGTCATGAGAGGAGAAATAGCTCAGAGGACAGAAAAGGATGCTGGAGGGGGGGAAATCGAGGTGACCGGGTCCCTCAAGAGCAAAGGAGCGTCACCGTGGAGGAATTCAGGAATTCAGGCTGAAGCCTGCGGGTAGAAATGTGCCACCCCCTCCTCTGCCTTCCCCCATTGCCTGAGAGGGCGAGGAGGAGATGGAGGAGGAGGAGGAGGGTGGGAAGGTAACCTGGGTGAAGGGAGAGGTGGGATCCAGCCCTGGGTGAGGCCAACAGGGACGAAACCACTCAGGAGCACCCAAGGCGATATGGCCGTGAGCATGGCAAGCTCCGGGATGGAAAGAAGGGAAAAACGGGGAAAGAAAACAAAAACCCCGGTTATTTTAACGCCTCATGCCAACCTGCCCGGTCCTGTCCACCCAGGGAGCTTATTAATTAATTAATTAATTAATTCCTGGAGGTGACAAGCCCAGTGGCGCTGGGGTCGGAGCCAGCATCCAGCTGCATCCAGGCCTGAGGAAGGGCCACGTCCCTCCTCTCCCTCGTCCCCCACCGATGCCCTTTGCTGGGCTGTGCCAGCTGTACCCGCTGCCGCAACTGGTCCCAGTCACCCCGGGGCGGGGACGGAGATGTCCCACGTGGTGGTGGTGGCACTGTGGCCGTCCCCTCCTGGAAAGGCGCCCGCTGTCCCCACGGCCACAGGCGAGAGGTAGGTGGGCAGCGGGGGATGCTCCAACCCTTGGGCTTTCCCCTCCCCTCCTCAATGCCATTATTTTATATTCTTACTGAAAAGAGCCCTTTCGCCTGCTGTAAATCTCTCTCCCGGTGCCAGCGGTGTGCGGGTCCCTGTCCCCCCTCTCGGCCTCCCTCCCGGGGACCAGCTCAGACCTCGCCACGTCACGGACAAGACTTGTCCCCGCTGGACCATCCGGAGCATTACCGGGGATTAAAGGTGGCATCCGCCAGAAGGGCACGTCCTCCCCCGTCTCGCCCGCCGGCGGCTGGGGGCAGGAGGTGGGTGGCCGGGTCCCCCCTCCCCGGGCGAGGGGGCGTGGGGAGAGGGTGTCCCCAGCACGGCACCGGCCCCTGTCCCCATGGACCCCCGGCTGACTCCAGGGCTCGCCGGGGGATGGCGGGGCCGGGGCTCCGCACGGTGCCGGATCCCAGGGCCGCGCCTGCCAAAGCCCGGCCCCGGAGCGCGGGGCTGCCAATTCCCCGGTGAACCAAAGAGAGAGCAGCCTTTTAAATGACATTGCCTGCGTTATCCCAAAGGCACCTTTCGAGGGTACGGCTGGACTTTTCTTTCATCTCTGCTTTCCCTACACATCCCTATGCGTGTTTAATAACTCTCTTCCCAGATGCAGAGAGCCTTGGCGCTTCCATGCCCTGTCCAGGTGAGTCCTTGCAGGCGCTGGCGTGGGCGGGCAGCGGGAAGAATCTGCTCCTTTCTCATCCCATTCAGGGATGATGGGGAGAGGAGAGGAGAGGAGGGGGGAGAAGAGGCTCAATGCCTCCAATAATCTGGAAAAACCTCGGAAGTGGATATTGTTCACCGCAGGAGCGTGAGGGTGGTGGAAGGAGTGGGCAGAGTAGGGGATTGCAGGCGGGAAGGTTTCACTGGATGCAGAGAGCCTGGTGGAAACCACAGCCCCGATTCCCTGGGATGTGCTGGGTAAAACACAAACTCTCCCTCAAAATGACCTTTCTCTTTCACCGTCGCTCTCCCTCGCGTGGTTTTTTTTATTGTTATTATGATTTTCCACAGGCAGGGATTTCCGCTGAAGGATATTAGTTAATCAGATTCCGAGAAGCAGATGTTGGGTGATTTAGGAGGAAAAAACGAGGCAACTTTCTAGTTCAAGCCTCGGCTGGAGCCTGGAGCGCGGTGCAAAGCTTAGGGAGGATGTTTGGTGGCTTCGGGACGCCCTGTTAGTTTTGGTCTTAATTAAAAATGAGACAGATAAGGTGGTTTGGGGGCTTGGGGACAGGCGGGACACCTCCCTCCAGTGACAGGGACAGACAGACATCTCCATGTTCTGGGGGTTTGAGGCAAGGAAAGGAACCTCAGAGCCCTGCATCCCATGGGAAGCTGTTCCAAGGGCTTGAAATGGAGTTAAAAAGCTCCTTTCCATGTCCCAGGGGGGAGAATGAGCCCGACTTTCCACTCCCAGCCCTGCCCAAGACATGTAAATTGCCCCTTCTGTGCCTCAGTTTCCCCAGCAGGGACGGTGCTGGGGGGGCTCAGCTCGATGTTCGCAGAGGCTCTGGAGCAAAGGCAGCTTTCAGCACATCCCAAATCAGATGTCGCTCCAAGCTGGGGCTGGGGAGCCTTCCTGCCCAGCGAGCAGTGCCAAGAGCCGAGCGTCCCTAACGCTCAAAACACCGGGATGCAATTTCCCCTTGTGGGTCCCTTCCAGCTCAGCCTACTCTGGGATTCTGGGAATTTCATGGTCAGCTTTAGCTGCTCCACTCTGTTCCACTGCCAAGAGACGTTCCCAGACATGGGGACCCCTCTGGGTTCTCCCCCAGGCTGGAGGTGTGGTGGGTCAGGTCAGCTCACCCTGCCAGTGAACACTAAACTCTGATTCAAACTTTATTTTATTCTGATTTAAAAATCAGCTTGGGATTCATATTAAGAACAAACAAGAATGCAAGAAGGGAATGAGGTGGGCTGCTTTTCTTCTTTCCTTCAGGGTTTGTTTTTCCCTTGAAAGACTCAAAAGAGCTTTATTTGGGCCAGGTTTGTTGCAGTATCCCTTCGCAGGCCTCCTGATGCTCCTGAAACCAGGGTTATCCTCAGCTCTGGATTGCTGCTCCGATGCCTCAAATCATCCTGCCAGCACCAGCTTCTCACAAAGCCACCAAATTGTCCAGCCCAGGGTGAATCCAGCCCCACAGAGACCTTGGGCATGTCCGAGCTGGGCATGGCTGGGGCTGGAGGACTCAGGTTTGGAGTCCTTGGGGCTCCCCAGCTTTGCCTGAGGTCACTTTGGGGACACAACCGTGCTGCTGCTGCTTCCTCCAGGCAGGAGGTTCTTCGTTCTGTCCCTTGCCCCAACCACTCCCCTCTACGTGTCCCAAGTGGGGAATTTGGCACAAAACCAGCCTGAAGCAGCTCTGTAGGGCTGGATTTCTAAGAGTAGCCAAGCTTTGTGGGTTTAGTTTAAACAAAGAAACCTGGTCTTGTAAATAACTTATGACAAATTGTAGGATTTGTCCGCACACCCAGAATCTCTCCCACTGAGGAGAGAGTGAGGCTTTGCCTGGTCTGGGATAGGGATGCTGGGTCCTGTACGAAGTTCTGCTGCCAGGGCTGTAAAGCTGAGGGGAGGGAAGATTCACAGCAAGCCGGGATGGTGATACCCATTTCTGCAACAGATTCAGGATTTTGGCTTGTCCTACCCCCTTCCCAGCTGTGTGTCAGCAAGGATGGATCCATCCAATGCCCCAAATTAACCCAGTGAAAGAGGGAGATCGAGGCACCGGGAGCCATGGGGGGATGGGTCCCTGCCCAGCACTGAGAAGCAAACCCTGCACTGGGGACCATCCTCATCACAGGACCAGCCCTGGTGCCACTGCTGCTGCTCCGTGGCCTAAATTGTGTTGCTATTCCTGGCAGTTGAGGGCACTTGGGTTTTTTGTCTCCCTCCCGCTGAAGTTGGCTGGGTAAGAAAGCCGGAGTGCCCTTGGTGCGCGGCGGTCACGCAAAGCAGCTCCACGTGTCCTCCTGTGGTGTCTCATGCCTGGAAAATACATTTGGAGGGGAAATAAATCAGGGCACTGAATTTACTTGGAAAGTTCATTCTGGGGAGAATCTCCACAGAAGCGTTCCCTGTTAACGCCTGATTCCTCTCTGTGCTTCTCCCTGAGGCAGGACAGGTAATTTCCCAGCTCTGTAACTTGGTCTGGTCCCTGGGCTCCTCTTTGACTTTGCTGAGTTCAGAATGATGTCGGTGGTGTGTGGGGAGGTGTGTGCCTGGGAATATTTGGGGACATGCTGGCTGTTCCTGAGTGCCTCACAGAACTGGTCTGGGAGATAATCCACCCCGTGGCCCGAAAGGTGCTCTCCAGTGACCTGAGTGCTCAGTCCTGAGCTTCCTCCTGGGGCTGGGAATGTGCTGGGTCTGTCGTGGAGGAGGACTGGGAGAGCTCTGGAGGATGTCACCCCATCCTCTGCCCGCCCCAAGGTCTGGATCAAGGCAAGGGGTTCTGTTCCAACCCCTCTTCCCAGAGCAAAGGCGTTCTCCAAGGCTGGTGGACATTTCTCCTCCTGGCCTGCTTCCTGCTGGGCTGCACTCCCCAAATTCCCGCGTGGTTCCTGCTTTGGGAATTGTTTCCAAACACTGCTTGACCCAGCTGCAACGTGCCCAGGACCTCCTGGGGTTTGACCCAATGCCTCTCCCACCTGGATCAAGGGCTGCTCTTAAGCAGGACAGCCGTGTTTAAAACCTCCAAATCCTGCTCTGAACTTTGGATCCGCACCGGAAAAAGGATGAAAGGACCCTTTGCTCTGGGATCACTGGGGAGAGGTGGGGTGGGACACCTGGATTCAGCCCCATCCTCTGCTTCTGCCTGACCTTTCATCCTTGAGTTCTGGAGGTGGGTTTGGGAGCTTTAACAATGACAAAGCCCTGCCAAAAGGCTTTGCAGGATGCAAAGGTGAACGACTAGCTGGAAGTCATTTTGCCGGTCAGTGGCATTAATGTTTCCATTAAAAACCAAAACAGGGTGGTGTGAGCTCAGGTTTGTTTCGCTCTGCTCAGCACATGCACAATTCAGCTCTGTGTCCCTGTCCCTTGCAGATCCTCCTAGCGTGGGAAAGACGCGGGCAGCCGGCATCCGCTGCGGGGATTTCTGCTGCTGAGCTGATTAGTGTATGATGGACGTGGCCAGTTGGAAGGAGATGGAGGTGGCACTAGTCAGTTTTGACAACGCCGATCAGATCGTGGAGGATCCCTGTTATTCCAACGACCTCAGCCCCGCCGCGCAGTCGCGGAAAGGCCACCCCAGCTGCGCCAACCTCCTGTCCAACCTGCGGATCCTCATCAACAGCGAGAACGCCAACAATGAGACCATCTTCTCCAGGTTCTCCACCGAGTTCAGCGACCACCTGGTGGGGGAGAGGGTGGGCATGGATGAGGGGGACCAACGAGTCATCATCAACATTGCTGGGCTGAGGTTTGAGACGCGGCTCAAGACCCTCGACCAGTTCCCCGAGACCTTGCTTGGGGACCCGGAAAAGAGGATGCGTTACTTTGACTCCATGAGGAATGAATATTTCTTTGACAGGAACAGGCCCAGTTTTGATGGGATCCTGTACTATTACCAGTCTGGGGGGAAAATACGGCGCCCGGCCAACGTCCCCATCGACGTCTTTGCTGATGAAATCACCTTCTATGAGCTGGGTGATGAAGCCATGGACCAGTTCCGGGAGGATGAAGGGTTCATCAAGGATCCTGAGACCCTCTTACCAACCAATGACTTTCACAGGCAGTTCTGGCTGCTCTTCGAGTACCCCGAGAGCTCCAGTGCAGCCAGAGGTGTAGCTTTGGTCTCTGTCCTGGTCATTGTCATCTCCATCATCATCTTCTGCATGGAGACCCTGCCGGAGTTCCGGGAGGAGAGGGAGTTTAAGTCCACCGAGGAGCTTTCTAAGAATGTGACAGACACCTTGCTGGCCCACAGCACCTTCACGGACCCTTTCTTCGTCATAGAGACCGCCTGCATCGTCTGGTTCTCCTTTGAGCTCTTTGTCCGGTTCATCGTGTGCCCCAGCAAGACCGAGTTCTTCAGGAACATCATGAACATCATCGACATTGTGTCCATCATCCCCTACTTCGTGACGCTCACCACCGAGCTGATCCAGCAGAGCGAACTCAACGGGCAGCAGAACATGTCCTTGGCCATCCTGCGGATCATCCGCCTCGTCAGGGTCTTCCGCATCTTCAAGCTCTCCCGGCACTCCAAGGGGCTGCAGATCCTGGGGCAGACCCTCAAGGCCAGCATGCGGGAGCTGGGCTTGCTCATCTTCTTCCTCTTCATCGGCGTCATCCTCTTCTCCAGCGCCGTTTACTTCGCGGAAGTCGATGAGCCGCAGTCGCATTTCTCCAGCATTCCCGACGGCTTCTGGTGGGCCGTGGTGACCATGACCACCGTGGGCTACGGAGACATGTGTCCCACCACCTTGGGCGGGAAGATCGTGGGGACTCTGTGCGCCATCGCGGGGGTGCTGACCATCGCTCTGCCCGTGCCCGTCATCGTCTCGAACTTCAACTATTTCTACCACCGGGAGACGGAGAACGAGGAGAAGCAGATGCTGCCCGGGGAGGTGGAGCGGCTGCTGGCCAGCGTGGCCACGGGCAATGGCAGCATGGAGTCACTCAATAAGACCAATGGGGGTTACCCTCGAGACAAGGCCAAAAAATGATGGTTGAGGCCCTGAGGGACTGGGCACGGTCAGGTGGGATTGGCTGGAAAACGTATCCAACATCTGCATGCTCTGATTTTTTTTTTTTAAACCAAATGTGCTGCTGCTTTTTTTTTTTCTAGACATTTTTCAATCTCTGATTTCCTGTGGCTGTTCAAATAAATACCATCTTTCTTATCTCTCTGCCCTCCCCATTGGTCTGGTGTTTTTTATTTGATGCTCATCTGCTTGACATTTCTCTTCCCCATCCATGGCGTCAGAGTGGAATTCCCCACATACAGAGGTTTCCCCGTTTACCGGAGAGGAAAAAGGGCAAAATGACATGAAATGCTTGGCTCGGTGACACCCAGCTGTCCAGGAATGAAGGTGGGTCCAGCTCCCTGCTTTTCTTAGCCCATTTTAAACAGTTCCTCCCCACCCACCACCTCAGACCTGGGGGTCTCACAAATCCCCACACCTGCGACAGCTCCGACTGAAAAATAAGCTGGCAAAAAGAAACAAGAAGGGATATTTTCAGCTGGATGGGTTCCCTGGTCTGCCTGACTAATTAACTGTGATGGCCCAGCAGGGTGGGCAGTCATGGATGGCCCCGAGGCAGCAGGTGGGGGATTAGGGGATGCTGACCAGTCACGGCGGCACAGCCACACGAGAGGTCCAGGGCACCACGGCTCAAAGCCCGCTGGGGTTTCTGCTGGAAAACTGAGCTCTTAGAGAGGGAATGGGGTTCCTCCTGCAACAAACGCTCATTATCTGGTCTACAAACAACCCTGGGGACGAGCCACTGTGACCTTGTAGCTTTTACTGTCACTTCTGGTGCTGCAAAGGGGGCACAGAGCGATGAGAGCCAACATTTCCTGACAGCTCCGCTCCCTGCTGTAACAAGGCACTTCTGCTTTCCTAAAAATGCAAATTTCCAGTGGCACTTTGGATGGGAGCAGCCAGCAACCGCTCATTTTGCCATTCTCTCCAACGCCAGCAGGTTTTCTGACAAAAACATTTTGTTCCCACTTCCCTGTTTCACTCGACTCTTGTTTTTTCTTTTTTTCTGATGTTTCTGCCTCCATTAAAATCCCAGCTTCTCGTGCAGTGTGTCATCTGCTCTGCTATCCCACACCTGCTGCATGGATGTCTCATCTCCTGACGGATCCCCGTGATCATTACACAGTGTGCCAGCATCCCTGGTGTGCAATCTCATTCAGAAAGCAGTGGTGGAACAGGGATTAGATTTATTGCTCCTGGTCTGTCAGAAAATGTGGGTTCGGGATTTTCCCTGTAGCAGAAATCCCACAGTCCTGGTGGGAGGGGGTTTTTATTTTGGTTTTAGGGGATTTTGTGCATTGTCTTTCTGCAATGAGGTGTTTTGCACCCCAGGAGATGGATCTGAGGCATGACCAGTGCAATTCCTTTTCCCTCTGGGACAAATCCCACTTATCACCTGCTCTCCCTGTTGTTTTTTCCCATCCTTCCACCATCCTTTTCCCCACCTCTTGCAACCCCCACATCATCATCTCGGACAGGAGAAACCGTCAGAGCTATTTCATCTCCTTCCCGCTGTGTCCAAGTTCCATCATCTGTGGGGACGCTTGGAGAATGCACAGCTGGGCACAGCTGGAGGAGAAACAGCTGGGAACAGCTGGGAACAGCACCCAAACATTCCCAGCTCCTCTCTTTTCACCCCTCAATTCTCCCCAGCTGCTCTTCCACATCACTATTCTTATTTCATAGCAGCTTCTTTCTCCTTTCCTTCCAGAAAACTTGAATTTTCCCATTCTTTTGTATTTTTATTGCTCCCCTCCCCAAATTCTCCTCCAGCCTCTCTAATCAGAAGCACTTTTGGTGGTTTTTCCTCGGGAAATCACCACAAAAAGCTCTGATGAGAAGGTTTGGGCTGGGAAATATTCAGCCTGATCAGCCATGAGCACATTTCCACTCCCCCTGCAAACATGGACCATAATGGTGCTGGGATGGATGGATGGGTGGATGGATGGACAACCTGATTCTTATAAACTTGTAAACTTTATCCTCAAATAAAAGAATAAATGCTTCCAAATCTGGCATGCAGAAAATATTGCTTATTTGGACTCAGCTTTTTGTTCCTGGCTTTGTGCTGCTCCATGGCAACGCAATTCCAGCTGGGAATGGTGTGTGGGAGGGTTGAGACATGGGGCAATACAGAATCCCAGACTGGTTTGGGTTGGAAGGGACCTTAAAACTCATCCCATCCCACCCCTGCCATGGGCAGGGACACCTCCCACTGTTCCAGGCTGCTCCAAGCCCCATCCAACCTGGCCTTGGACAGTCCCAGGCATGGGGTAGCCACGGCTTCTCTGGAAAACAGATAATTACAGATCTCCAGCTCTGTGATATGATGACAAACTCTGCTCCATCCACTGTGAGAGGCCAGGTCCAGGGGGGATCCCTGACTGATGCCATGGGAATGAGGTCAGAGGCATTAAACCTCTCTAGACACATCAATTTATTTCCAATTTGCTTGAAAGAGGAGGAAAACCAGGCTATGAATTCCCAGTGTCAACACTCAGCTGGTGCTTGACGAAAACCTGAGAGAAACCCCATTTTCCCGCACCATTTGCAGCTTTGTCCCTTCCCAAACACAGGCCCAAAGCTCAAAGCTCCATGAAATCCAAAAAAAGCCCTCAGTAACTGTCCTGTTCCCAAGTCAAACCCTAATGAGCCAGTCTGTCAGGTCCTTCAGCACAGAGGCTGAATTCCCTCTTCGAATTTTTTACTGCCTCAGGAAAAGCTCAAAGAAGACAAGAACCCCCTTTGCTTTATCAGAAAGGTGTCCTGGCCATGTTTTAACCTTGGAGCAAGACAGAACCTGTTGCCAGGTGTGAAAGATTTGCAGGTAGGAGTGACTCCCTCCTTTGAGCTGAAATTCCCGAGAATCCCAGCGTGGTTTGGATTGAAAGGGACCTCAAAGCCCATCCAGTTCCACCCCCTACCATGGGCAGGGACACCTCCCACTATCCCAGGTTGCTCCAAGCCCCGTCCAACCTGGCCTTGGACACTTTCGGGATGGGGCATTCCGGGAGTGGCAGCGCATCCACGAGGTGGCACTCCGGGATCGACATTTCCCTGCCACCGCCAGTCCCGACGCGTTCCTCGCGCTCCAACCCCTGCTTGGAAGCTTTTCCTTGGTTTATTCCTTCATTGGGATGTGAGCACAGGTGTAGGAAGGGCTGGCCCGGATTCCCACGGAGGAAGACGTTTGCCGGGAATTCTCAGCACCAGCGCAGGAGGAGGGTTTAGGAACCGCCCCCTGACTGTTGGTCCTGCCTGGAATAAGGAGCCACATCCCACTCGCACCCCGCTCACCGAAAGCACAGCTCCAGCCCCTGGCTGCTCCTCCAGCTCTTGTCCATCGTGCAGGGCTGGTCCCTGGGTGGCTGACCCTCGCAGCCACGGTTCCCACTGCATCCACCTCATTTCTTTAGTGAGAAAATTCCTGCGATGGAGCTGAGGGCAAGTCCTGTGTGCCCAAAATCCGGGGCTGGGTCACTCTTGTGCTTGGGCTCAGGAGAGTCCCACCAGCTGGGGCTGGGAAACCCAGGGATGTTCGATGCCGGGGAGCTGAGGGGAGTGAACCACACTCCCACTGTCCCACATCACATCCTCCTCTACAGTCAGCTCAGTTTTTACACAGTGCCAGAAGAGAATAATTAATTTCCAGCCCAAATCGCCTGGATCTCTCCCCGCACATCCCTGTTCCCACTGGGCATGGAATCTCCAGGCCCCACCAGTGATGGAGCCTCATTTATCAATAAATAACACAACCAGTCCCTCGCCCCTCAGCACCACAGAAATGAAGACACAGCAGGGACTTGGATCTCTCTCCCGGCTTCCTGCTGAGCAATTCCACTGCAGCTGCTCCTGGGGAAAGAGGCAGCCTCCATTTTTAATGGGGTTGGATATGGATGGGGTAATTTCCCTCACAAAACAGAACTGTGCAGGTTCTGTGCTTCTCGTCGTGGGAGGCACAGGGTGAAAGCCTTTTCCTGCTCTCTTGGGTGGTCCAAGGGAAATCTCCAGCTGAGCCACATCCTCCTGAGGGACTTCTTGCCCTGGGGTGGCTTTGGGCTGTCAGACACCATGCAGGGAAAGTGGGAACGAGCCCTGTGTTCAGGGATGGGGATCTACCAGGACAGGAACTGGTGGGATGCGGCTGTGGGTCTGTAGGGATCTGCTCTGGGATGGTTTGTGTCTGGGGTGGTGAGTTCAGCCTCCCTGGGTGGAAATTTGGGGGTTACAGAATCATTCAGTTGTTGCAGCCCCAGTAAAAGATCCACTCTTGACTTCCACCCCTCAGCCCTGCAGCAATCACCGCTCTCAAAGGCCCTGAGCAGAACTGCGATGACCAAATGGTCCTTGGCCACCACAAAGCAGCTGGTGTCCATCAGCTCCTTCCTGACTCCTGCCATTCCATGGGAAATAAACATGCAGCCGCCAGCTCAGAACCATCAACACTTTATTTGTGCCAAAAGCCGTGGCTGTGGTCCGGGTCCAGACAAAACCTCGCCACCACCGGCATCGTGGTGGATTTAAACAGCCTTGGCCAGCCCAACACGGTTGTTGGCCCGGTCAAAGATGCTGTAGTACACCCTGATGAAGACGTCTCCCAAGATCCAGAGGTCCCCAGAGGTGTCCTGGAAGCTGCTCATGCAAGATCCTTGGTCGTACTGCATTTGAGCATGAAAAGGCAATTGGGAAAATGTGGACTGGTCTCTCCTCTTGCACTGCTCTGGAGGCCCGTGGCCATCCATGCCTTGTCTCCCAGGGGGATGGGAGAAGCCAAGGTGACCAGAGCCACTGGACAGAGCAGAAGGACCTTGAGAGAGGCTCCTGCAGCCAGGACCAGCTGGTTCCCGCTTACCTGCTCGGTGTAAGCCACAGCAGACACAGGGTACTGGACCCTGTCGATGACAAAGATGACATCGGGCATGGCAGCGATGGAGCTGCAGTTCACGCTGTGCTGCAGGGGGGAGGGAAGGGGCTCTTAGGAGGGAAACATGTTCAGAGGGTGAGGAGTGAGGGGAGACCTCACTGGGGTCTTTAGCATCCTCCCAAGGGGCAGCAGAGGGACAGCTTCAATCTCTCTGAGCAGAGACAGGACCCAGGGAAGGGCTGGAGCTGTGCCAGGGCAGGGTCAGGCTGGAGAGCAGGGAAAGGTTCTTCCCCCAGAGGGTGCTGGGCACTGCCCAGGCTCCCCAGGGAATGGGCACAGCCCCGAGGCTGCCAGAGCTCCAGGAGCGTTTGGACAGCGCTGCCAGGGATGCCCAGGGTGGGGTTGTTGGGGTGTCTGTGCTGGGCCAGGGGTTGGACTGGATGATCCCTGTGGGTCCCTTCCAGCTCAGGACATTCTGTGATTCTCTGTCTCACTGACATAAACCAGAGGCTGGGAGTCCCAGGGGGTCTCTGCCAGGGTTGCCACAAGCAGAGGGTGGTGACCCAGCCTTGGCTGGGCTCTGCAGTACCAGGAGCCTCCAGGGCAAGCAGGGCGAGCTCTCACCTCTCCATACGTGCCCTGCCTGGCCCCAACTGCACTCTGGATGCTCCTGATGCCCGAGGGTGGCCCGACCACGAGGGAAGTGCCGGTGTCGATGATGGCCTGGCAGCCACCAGCGCACGCAACCTCCTGGCTGTTCACAATGATGCTGTGGGGAGAGAGGAACCAGGGGCTGTGAAATAACCAGATGGACCTTAGGGATGGTTTTAACTTCTTTTATATGAGTTAAAGCTGGGCAACTCCAAGGGCTGCCTGTGAGTCTTTTCCTTTCTGGAGCTGCAGAGCCAGCTGGGAACACAGCCACCATTGCAGCCATGGGCACTGAACACAGCCCAGCAGCTGGGACCCACTCGAGCCCAACAAAGGAGGTCTTGACCCACGATTTTGCTCTCCACATCACCAGAGTCATCTCCTAAATCACAGGACAGGAACTAGGCTGTGCCCCAGGCACAAAGCATCCTCATTTTGGGTACTACAAACTACTATGAAGTTTGTCCCCCATCCCTCTGCATCCCTCAGCCCCGGGGTGTGGATGGCACTGGAAGCCTCTGGTGGCAATGGGCCCAAGGTCACTTTAGAAGCAATGGTTTGAGGCGACCAGAGAGCAGCAGAGCTGATTTGTCACCTGTCCATGGAGATCTGCCAGTAGCCCTGGTAAGAGACGGGGATCCAGTTGATGGGGCCGGTGAAATAGGACTCATCAATGCCCCCGAAGATGACCACGCTCCCTGCTGCCTCACTGGACGATGCAGAGAGAAAAACAAGGGGAGGTTTTGCCGTGTGGCTCAGCGCAGGGCCGTGTGTCCCCAAGGGGGGGGCGCTGATTGTGTCACATCCCCACCCTCCTCACCAGCTACACCCCAGCCCAGCAGCGTGGCCAGAGAAAGGGAGCTGTGGTGGAACCACGTGCCTGGAAACTTTCCCAGTGAGCCATAACCCCTCCGGGGAGGCTTCTGGCGCCCAGCCCTTGCACACTGTGACACAGACACGACATCTGATGGCAGCAGTGACAAAGATGAGCCAGAGCCACCAGCGAATGACGTGCACGAGGTGCATCCCCCCTTCCCCAGCCCCGCAGGCCCCCAAGGCTCACCGGGACAGGTAGACAGAAAAGAGGTTCTCCCGCAGCAAGCTCTGGTTCACCAGGTTATCAAAGACCGGCGTGATCCCATCAGCAGCCAGATTTGGGTATCCCAAGCCCAGGATCCCATCGAATTTGACATCGACAAAGAACTGTCCGGGCTCGGCGGTGCTCAAGCCGAAGAGTTGGTTGGTGTCCACCAGAGAGGCCACCTAGGGACAGGGAGGGCCCGTGAGGCCTGAGGCAGGCACTGGGTACCGGAGTTGATCCGAGGCAGAAGAGCAGGGGATCCCCTGGTGCAGGTGGAGTGGGAGCTGCAGACAAAGTTATTAAAGAAGCCCAGGCACCGAGGCACGAGGGGCTGAGAGAGCCCCTGGCTTTCTGAAGCCCTCCTCAGAGAGAGGAGTCTGGATCCAATCTCAGCCTCAGATACTGAGGGTTTAAATTCTTTGATAACTTCATCCCGCAAGTTTTAATGATGGCAAATCAAATGCATTTCATGAAAGACAAGTTATTTAGTAAGAAAGCGAACAGACAAAAGATAATGGATGGAAAATCTCAATGGGAATTACTACACAGGATAAAACTGAAGAACCACAGATAGGTTACACCATAACATAAACAGTGCGCTATAGCAAGGTACCTGCACTACAGCTGGCAAAAGGAATAGCATTGATTAGGAGCTGAAAGTGATTTCCCACCAAAACAACGATAACGTGCACAGATCACTTCATCCCTGTGGAGTAACCGTGGAGCAGCGTCCCCTCTCACGGGAGAAACTCCACACATGCCCAGGAAAAGGTGTAGAAGATTTCTGCTCTGTGGAAGTTTGGTGTGGCTTTTACAGCTGTAAAGTGAGGGTCACTCACAAACCCAGCTCCCTCGGCCAGGTGTCACTTTAACAGTGAGAGGTTTGTTGGCAGCTGGGAGGTGCCAGCGCAGTGTTACCCCACGGCTCCAGAATAACTCACTGCAGGACAGCTCGTCCTGCTTGGGTCACCTGCTTAGCAAACAGCAGATCAGCTTTAGGGGGTGGGATGTTCTCCACTGCCCCAGCAGAGCCATGGGGACACTCACGGTGACGGTGTCAGAGCCCACGATCCCCTCCATCTCGCCGGTGCCGTAGCGGATGGACAGACTCAGCCCTGTGCTCTTGTAGGTGGAGGACTGCGAGGGATCAAACACCCGGTGGGTTTCTAGATGAGTGAAAAAACACGGAATTAAAGCTTTGGGCGAGGCCAAGCCTCAGGGAGGTGTGGGAAGAGGAGCCCTGCTGAACTGCTGTTTATTATCCTGCCTTCAGGGATAACTCAGCTGTGAGCATTTGCTGTTCATCCTTCCCCTCCTCCAGCAGCCAGGGATCCACCAGCATTCCCATCCCCCTTGCACAGGCGGGGGAACTGCGGCACCAAGCAGTAATCATGTCCCCTGTGGAACGCAGCTCTGAGCAGGTCCTACACCCCAAATCCTCATCACTCCAGCTCACTGCACTCCGTGCACCCCGCTGGGCGATCCCCTCTGCCCTGGCAATGTCACCCCAACTTCCAGGCTTGGTGGAGCCGTTATAAACCCGGGATGAGCAGCAGGACCCGGCTCCTACTCACGGCAAGCCAGGCTGGTGCAGGACACAGAGGGAACCCAGAGGTCGGAGGAGCCAGTGTCGAAGACCACGGTGAAGTCCTGCGGGGGGGTGCCAATGGAGATGGTCCCGTAGTATTCCACCTGCGGGGCCAGGGATGGATTTTAAGGCATGAAACCAAAACAAATTTTGTCTAAAGTAAAGAATTCTGTGAAGAGGTAACACTGCTGCAGTAAGAGCTGTGCTTAAGGTCTCTGCTGCAGCTTTTTAATGTTTAAGGCACTTAGCAGATATTTCGACTGAAAGTTAAAAATCTGTATTTTCTATTCAATTTTGTTGTGACTTCATGTATCTGAGCTTGTTATCTTTGTGGTCCCCTTCTTCATGGAGACCCCCTGCTCCTAGCAGAGCTCCTGGGGGACATTCCTCTGTCCTGGGCCACTGGCATGGGCAGGGAGGGGTGAGGGATGCGAGCTGAAGGCTTTGGGATAAAGGATTTGGGTTTGATCTGTGCCCAGCACAGACACAGGGACAGACATCCCACAAACCATCCCAGGGCTGTGTCCCTGGGGATCAGAGCCCATACTCACGTCGAGGGTGTTCACCAGGGGCTCGGTGGTAGTGCCGGTTCCGTTGGGAAAAGCGTGTGGGAATTTGGTGCCGATGTCGTAGTGGTGATGCTGGAAGAACTGGTGCAGCAAATCCTTCTCCCTGAGGACATCCCTCAGCTTCCTCCCCCTTTCCAAGGGCAGCCTGGCACAAGCAACAAGGAAAAAGAAGAGTCAGATGGGATTTTGCTGCCTGCAGCTCCAGCGAGCAGTGTTTGACACCTCCAATGTTCTGATCCAACAGCAGGAGCACAGGAAACTCCCCCAAAACTCTGAGTCAGGGATTTCCTCAAAAATCCCAAAACAACCCTAGAAACCACCCCCACTCCCTGGCACCTCCTCATTCTTTGCACCCCTGGAGCAGCTTTCCACAGCCTCAGACCTCCCCTCTGCTCCCCAAAGCCGCTAAAAGCCCCCAGCTGCTCATTTCCCCTTTCCCATTGCCCGGGTGGCCCTGGCAGTGATGCTGCTGTGACCCACTTGGTGACACCCTGGCAGAGGGCAGCGGCAGCACAGAGCAGCACCAGGAACCACATCCTGCCAGGACAGCCAGGGCAAGTCCCGGTGGTTTATAAAGCCCCTGCCCACCCCCCCTGCCGTGCCAAGAGCAGCCGGGACCAACGGGAGCTGCTCCCTCCCCTCCTTTGGGCACCCGGCCAAGGCAGGTGGCACCCAGGGACCGAGGGACACAGCAAACACGAGCCACTCGTCACCGGGCAGGGGGGAGCTGTTCCCTTATGCCACCCATGATCCTCACCCGTGCTCCCCACTGGATCCCAAATCCAAACTCTCCATCCTTTACACCCCAAATCCTTCATCCTGACCAGGCACTGCCAGGCTGTGGGCAGAGAATCACGGAATTCTAGGATGGTTTGGGTTGGAAGGGACCTCAAAGCTCATCCAGTCCCACCCCTGCCATGGCAGGGACACCTTCCACTGTCCCAGGTTGCTCCAAGCCCCGTCCAGCCTGGCCTTGGACACTTCCAGGGATCCAGGGGCAGCCACAGCTGCTCTGGGCACCCTGTGCCAGGGCCTGCTCACCCTCACAGGGAGGAATTCCTTCCCAAGATCCCATCCAGCCCTGCCCTCTGGCAGTGGGAAGCCATTCCCTGTGTGCTGTCCCTCCTTCCCTTGTCCCCAGTCCCTCTCCAGCTCTCCTGAATCCCCTTTAGTCCCTGGAAGGGTCTCCAAGGTCTCCCCAGAGCCTTCTCCTCTCCAGGCAGAGCATTCCCAGCTCTCCCAGCCTGGCTCCAGAGCAGAGGGGCTCCAGCCCTGGGAGCAGCTCCGTGGCCTCCTCTGGACTTTCTCCAGCAGCTCCAGGTCCTCCTGACGTTGCAGCCCCCAGAGCTGAGGCATCATTTTGGCCTTTCAGCCTGGCCCCCAACGCCATTGCCAGGCACAGCGGCACCTCTGTTCACACGAACGTCCCCCGGGGCTGGCACGGGAAGGGCCCTGTGGCTGCTGGCGGGGGTGACCCCACCGGGGGGGTTTAACTCGGGTTTCTCGGCGCCGGTTCCCCCCCTCCCGTCATCTCAAACCCCGTGAGTGCCGCGGGATGCAAACAGGGCAAGGTGACCCCGCGGCCGCCGGCGCCGGGCTGTGCCCGAGATACGGGACCCTGGCGCGGCGTTCCAGCCCCTCAGAGCTGCGGTATCGCCGCAGCGATAGCGGCTCCCGGGCCCGCCCCCGTCCCCGGGGTGCGGGGGGCACGGGCGGTGCGGGACGTGGGTCCGGCACCCGCTGGCGCTGCTCTGACTGAACCGCGTGTCCTCAGCCCCACACCCCTCCAGACGCCCAGATTTGCAGGAGATTGGATTTCCTTGAGGATGGAAGGGGAAAGACTACGGATTTTAAATTTTTTTCTTTTTTTTTTTTTTTTGCTTTAATGTTTAATTTCCTGTGGGAATTGCCGCTGTTGCGAGGGTGCTGTGGGCAAATCCACTCCATGCACCGGGATGTCCCCTCCGCTGCAGGGGTTCCACGATGGGGGTGGCTCTTGCAGTGCAGTAAAGCAGGAATTTATAATGGTTTTGTAATAATCCATGATGATTTTTCTGCTGAAATTGTCCGGGTGGTTTGTAGAAGAGTGGGAAGGGGCTGGGCCGTGGCAGCCAAAAAGGCAGCGAGGCTCATTCCAGCTTGGTGCCAGGAAGGAGTTCAAGATGGGTTTGAAATGTGGGAAGTCATCAGCATGAATTGTAGGAACCACCCTTGCGACAAAAATTTGCTCCAGGCCAAAAACGAATATTTTTAAAAATTATTGAAATAATAAATATATTAAAGTAAAAATACTAATATACAATGTATGAGGGACACTGTGAATTATAAAACCTAAAAATATAATGATATATTCTGTGTTTTAATATAATATAAATACATAAAGCTCCTGAAGTCCAGTGAAGAAGAGACTAATTAGAGCAGAGTAGAATAGAGAATGGAAAATAAGATAATTAGAATAGAATGGAATTACAATACAAGATAATTAGAATAGAATAGAATAAATAGAATGACAAGAGAATTATAGACTAGAATAAAACACCCCTAGAGAAGAGAATAATGAAATAGAATAGAATGGAATAGAATAAAGAACAGGATATTCCCCTGCTGCTCTGAAGCCATCCATGTAATTATTTTAGGTGTGGAATATTCACACCTCAGTGCATCACCAGAATGCGGTGCTGGGTTTGTGACATCTCAGCCGTGTCCTGCTCCCATCCCATCCCAGCCCTGTCCCGCTCCCATCCCAGCCCTGTCCCGCTCCCATCCCAGCCCTGTCCTGCTCCCATCCCATCCCTCTCCTGCTCCCATCCCAGTCATGTCCCGCTCCCATCTCAGCCCTGTCCTGCTCCCATCCCAGCCCTGTCCTGCTCCCATCCCAGCCCTGTCCCGCTCCCATCCCATCCCATCCCATCCCATCCCATCCCATCCCATCCCATCCCAGCCCTGTCCTGCTCCCATCCCAGCCCTGTCCCGCTCCCATCCCAGCCGTGTCCCGGCCGCTCCCACCCCTCTCTCGTGCAGCCGGTTCACCTTGGAGGCAGAACATCAAACAGAGCTCGGGACTCGCCCGTGCGGGGGCCCCGAGGGGCGTTTGGCTCCGTTCCGGGCGGGAAGGCGGCTCCGGGGATCAAAGAGCCCCGGGGCTCCGGCTCACCGGGCGGTGTTGACTTTCCCCCTGGGCTTCCCCCCCCTCCGCGGGAGCTTTGCACCTCCAGGAAGAAATGAAAAGGATCTTTTCTAGGTTTCGCTGCCCCAAATGCGCTTTGAAAGCAGCTCAGAAGTGGGGGTTTTGCTAAATTGCAGGAAAAACCCTGCAGGGACGCAGGAAAGGGGAGCTTCTGCACCACCTTCGTTATGGACAGCTCCTGACTCCCCCAGTTCACAGTCTGAAGTCAAGCACAGCCTCCTCCTTCAACGGGGGCGTCCCTCGTTTTAATCAAGGGATTTCCCACTTATTTGTCACCTCCTGTAGCTGAAAGCCACTGGGAGATTGGCAATTCCCACTCCTGGGGTCTGGGGAGTCCCTCCAGAACGGGAATTGAGGATGGTAAGAAGCTGCTAAGAGGTTTTGTTTCCTTTTGTTGTGGTGGAGTCTGCTGGGAGAAAACAATTTGCAATATTTTCCACTGGGAGATGTCCAAAAATTAAGCAAAAACCCCCAAATTAACATCCCTCTCTGCCCCTTTTCAAGGTTGTGGAAAGCCTGAGGCAGCTCATAAAATAAGGCAGCTTAATAAAAGAAACCCAAACCATGAAATTATATATTTTTGGGCCATTTTATGAGTTATTGTGGGGGGTTTCCTGAATTTTTCCCTCTCTCTATTGCCCCGAGACCCCTTCCTGGGGGTTTTGGGCAATCCATGGTGTTCCCAGTGCCACATGTGGGTACCACAAATTCGCCTGCCTGGGGATGCAGCAGCCCCACAGCAGCATTTTCTCTCATAAATAAAAAGCAAAAAAATCCTGATTTTTTTTAAAAAAAAACCAACCTTAAATGAACTCAACCTGGTCTTTGCAGTGTTTTATTTTCACCACATTTATGACATTTTTGAGGGGGAGAAACAAGCGCAGGGAAGTTTTTGCCGGGCCTCAGACACCAAATCCCGACAGCTTCACCAGCGATGGGAACACAGCCACAGCCCGGGGCCTTTACAGATAGAAATCGGTGATTTTAGAGCACCAAAACCCCCGCAGACCCCCCCAAACCCCACTGGTTCCACTGTTGGAGCTCCCAGCTGCACAGGTTCTGCAGCTCTGCACACACGAGCATCCAGGCCCCAAATTCAGCTTTGGGATTAATGCTGCTGCCTGAAAGGAAGCCAATATTTTTTTGGTGGATTTTTTTTTTTTTTTTTGCTGTAAATGCTGATTAGTTTTAATTTCTTCTCTTCATTTCTCTCTCCTTACCCTGGCTGGAGGTTGCCGCAGGCAGCAGGAGAGAAGCTCCAGCAGCACCCGAGTTTTCCACAAGAGATTCCAAGAGCAGAACTGCGAACACACATCCGAGACCACTTTTAGCACATTTAATTCCCTTTGATATCCCCTGCTCCTCTCAAAGCGAAGCTCCAAACCCTCATGCTGAGGCAGGAAAATGTTTTGCTGCGTCCCAAAGAGCCACATCTGGCACAACACGGCTCCAGCCAGCTCTGCTTCAGCCTCTTCCAAACCCATCCCAAGGCTCGGGAAAAACCCATTCCTTAATTGCCCACAGCTACCCGATATGGATTTGATTTCATTGTGGGCTGGATTAGATCATCCATGAGCAGCTGGAAGAGCTGCTGCCAGGGAAAAAACTCATGGATAAGGCACGACTGGGCAGTATCACGATGGGAATTATCATCCCAGAACTGATTCCTCCAGCAGGAATTGCAGGGGAGCTGAAGCAGCTCCGAGGATACGGAGGGGCTGCAGAGGATTCGGATTTGGGATAATTTGGGCAGAAACTGAAGCTTTGGGTGTTGAATAAAATGCTCCAACTGCTCATAAAATGAAGTTCCCGCCCCCCCCGATTTTTGTTTTCCTTTGTACACAACTGAAAAGTGTGAAAATAATCCAAGTCAGGTCTCCAGCAGCTCTGCTCTGCAGATGAGATGATGCTGCTCAGCTTCACGTCCCAGATTTTACCATGTTCCAGGATAAAACACCACATGAGGAAGCTCTGGGCTGCCCAGCACCCACTTCCACTCTTCAAATCGCCTCACCCTTGATTTTTCCTGGATGAGACAAAGAAGGGGGGTGGAAACTCACTGGCAGCATCCAGGAGCCAACACCTTGGGAAAGGGATTTGTGAGGCCCCATTTGCCACACAGAGAATCCCCCAGGCCCAGCCAGGTTCTGCTCCAGGCTGGGATTGAGCCACCTGTGGGAGCAGCTTGGCCTGGCCGTGCCTCAGTTTGCCTGTAGGACAAACGCTGAGCTCAGAACAACATTGGCCACCTCAGAGAAGCACTCCTGAGGCTGCCGGGTGCTCCGTGGGCACCTGGCGGCCACAGGAGAGGGAAAGACACAGGAGCTGGGGGCTCATGGGTGGAATTTTCAGGAGCATCATCCTAAAAATGGATGTTCTTGAAGTCGATGGAGCAGCGGTAGCGGCTGTCGAGGACCCTGGAGCACAGGAGGCTGGGCAGGCAGGGGCAGGAGTGCTGCTGGCGCTTCCCAAGGAAAGGCACCTGCGGGGAGGAACGAGAAAAATGAGGTGTCATGGCCCAAAAAATGATCAGTGAGATCAAAGCCCTGAGAAAATCTCTGGCTCTTCTCCGAGGTTCCAGAGGGATATTCCTGAAATTAATTTTTGATCCCTCTGAAGCCCTTGCTTGTGCGAGCAGCGGGTGCAGCATCATTAAATCTTCTTCCTGGAGCATGAAATGGATGCAGGCACAGGCGGTGGGATGCTCGCTCCGAGGCTGGGATGCTGCTGCTAAATCCTCCAGGAGCAGGACGGCAGCAGCCCCGCGCTTTGGGCTAATCCCGGTGAGCTGGGGGTCCTCATTCAGCAGAAACCACAGCACTGGGGCAGCTCGGAGGGATTCACTCAGCTCCTCCTGGCTCGGCAGAGCCTTTCTGGCTCGGTTTGGAGCAGTGTGGGGTGTGCCTGGCTTCTAAAGGAACGGGCAGAGGCTCCATCCCAGCTCCCTGTCACCACCCACGGCTCCCCCGGGGCATCCCGAGCGATCCAGGCCGGGCTGGATGGGGCTCTGAGCAACCTGGGCTGGTGGGAGGTGTCCCTGCCATGGCAGGGGTGGAAGGAGATGAGCTTTGAGGTCCCTTCCGACCCAGACAGGCGGGAATTCCACGATTTAGGATGGCGAGGACAGGCAGGGCGGTGCCAAAATAATTTAGAGGTTGAAATCAGCTACTCCAGCTTGGGGACCACCACGATCCTCACCCCAAACCCCCAAGAGCCCCCGACAGCGACCGCCCTCTGCATCCCAGGGGAGAAGAGATGCAGCGACCGACAGGTCTGGCGCTGGCTCCGCCTGTGCGGGTCCCACCGCGCCGGCTCCTCCCTGCCACAGCAGTTTTTCCTTGGAATTCCTGCTCCAGAGGCACGACAGCGTCCCTGCAGCAGCGCTGGTGTCCCGGGCATCAGCTGCACTCCCAGCTCCTCCTCACTGCGCTCCCAGCCCCCCACACCAATTCCTCCTCACGCGGGGCTTTACGGAGCTTTCCCCCGGTGTGAGGAGCTCAGAGCCCCCTTCCCAGCCCCTTCCCGGCCCCTTCCCAGCCCCTTCCCCTCCCCAGGGTGGTACCTTGTGGCTGAGGGGGTGACACTCGTCCCCCTCCTGCCCCAGGGGGGTGCAGACGCGCAGCCCCCGCAGCCACAGGCTCACGGCACAGCAGATCCCGCTGCCGCACGGAGGGTCCCGCGGGTAGGGCTGGGGAGGAGGGAAAAGCGTCGTTATCCCTCTTTTCGGGGGGTTAATGGAGAAATCAGCCCCGAGCTGCTGGGGGCAATCCCTCCTGGGGATTTAACATAAAGGGGGGGCTCCCAGCTGCCCCGTTTTGGGTTGAGGTGGGAGTTGTGGGGCACAGCAGGGGTTGGGTTGGGGTGCTGAGGTTTGTGGGGTGAAGGGGAAATCCCTCGTGGATACAGGGATGGGGGGGACACAGGGAAAGCTCGCAGCTGCCCAGCTGAAAGCCGTGCTGGTGCCCAGGGAGAGCAGAAGCAGCGAGGGGTAAACTCATTGTCCATCCTCCCTCCAGGGATACGGCCCGGCTGAGCCTGTGAAACCTGCTCAGTATCCCCGCTCCCAGGGCTTTTGTTCCATTGCTAACGGGGAGCAGAGCGATTCCAACAGCTCGGCCTCTCCCACCCCAGGCAGGTGCAAAACTCTGGGGAACGAGAATGGGGAAACTGAGGCACGGATGCAAACGCTGCCCCAGCTCAAAACCTCGCCTGGGAGTCCATGAAAGTGCTGGGAAGAGGGGGATGGGGACACTCTGAGCACGAAGCAGGTCCCGTTGTGCCCCCCCAGGGTGACCAGAGGGGCTCATGGCACCCCCAAACCCTTCTCTGACCCCTCTGTCTGACGCTTGGTTGGCAGCACAAGGAGAACTGGTGGGATTCTCCTGAACATCCCTGGGGTCACCTCTCCTCAGGGCACCTCTCTCCCGGAGCTCCCAGCACAAACCCATCACGGATGAGGAGCTGTGGGAATTTCAGCTGGGGGAAAAAGCATGAAAACCCACCAGAAAGCAAAATTTCTGTGGTGCAGCTCTAACAGGGTGGCAAAAAGGGGATTTTATGGAGCCTTCCCTTTCCCCGATTCTCCTTGAGCATCCAAATCCCCTTGAAACCCCCAAATTCTGTCAAAAACCAGATCCCAGGAATGAGGGACCCTCCCTCACCTGCAAACTCAGGGGGCTGCAGGCAACCAGGGAGCTGCACATCCAACCCCTTCCCTCCCTCAAAAGGAGCCATTTAAGCCTTGGGAATCATTTAAGGAGCTGCTGGATCTGTCTGGCCCTGGATGGAGGTGGATCCCACAGCCTGCAGCTCTGCAGCTCCGGGGTCTGTAGGGGTTGGGGAGATGCAGCCAAAGCCACCCCAGGCTGGAAGGAAACAGCTCTGGCTGTAAGGGAAAAGAGGAGCCAAGAGCCAGCTGAAGTCAGCAAGGAAATTCCCCCAGGTTGGGAAAAACTGGGAGGCAGCGGGATGGAAAACTCTGCCTTGGTTTCAAACAGATTTTTCACTCCTCGAGGAAAGAGGGGGGTTCAGCCCTGCTGAGACCAACGCCAAGGCTCCTGAAGCACCACCAAAACCTGGATTCTGTCCCCGAAACTCGCCTTTAGCACCACCCTCGGTCCAGCTCGGGAACACCGAGTCCATGGACAGGGTGAGCATCCACCTGCCCTCGGTGTTCCAACAGCTCCCACCTCTTTGAATGATTTAATCTGGGAGGGAGAAGGAAAATCTGAGGTGTTTGAGCCCTTGTCCCAGTCGGGAACATGCTCAGAGAGACGCCAATAAAGATTTATTAATTTTCCCCTGCTGGAAAACGTCCTGAAATCGCCCATTTCTGACACGGTGCCGAGAGGAGGAGAAGAGCGAGGTGTGGCTTTACCCTCACGGGCTGGGGCTGGGGCAGCGGGAGCAGCATCCAGGCGTCGGAAAAATGAGCCACGAACGGAGGAAAAATGAAGAAAAATGAAGAAAAATGAAGAAAAATGAAGAAAAATGAAGAAAAATGAAGAAAAATGAAGAAGATCAGCGGTCCCTGCGCTCCTCTCCGAAGCGAGGAGGGCGAACCAGCGGGAGCAGGACTCAGCCCGGTGAGGACGGCGCAGGGGCAGCGGGGGAGGAGCAGGAGGAGGCTCAGGAGCCGCAGGGTCCGGCCTCCCACCCTTTATAACCCTGCGGGTTTTCCCCCGGGATGAGCTCGGGAGGAGCAGATGAGACCTGAATCTCAAACTGTGTCAAAGGTTAAAAAACCACCGGGAAGGGATAAAACCTCCCTCCCTCCCTCCCTCCTTCATCCACCTCCCAGGGGGATTTTCCACCGCAGCCGGATTTTCCAGGCACACCCCGATACCCGTGTTTATTCCTGCCGGGTGCACGGGAGAATTTCATGAAGGGTCTGTGATATTTTTTTTATCAGAAAGAAAACCAAAGAATGAAGTTCAGTTGTTACTCCCTGGCTCGTCAGTGCCCAGCATGCCAAAAGCGTGGCTCCATGACAAATATCCCACAGAAAGAGAGGCTTGGCTGCATTTATTTGGGAGCATAAAGGGAGGCAGAGAGGGGAAAACGTCTTTTTTAGTACTGAGGGTGTGTTTCAATTTGAATATCACGTATAAATATGTTGATTTATGGCTTGAAGTACAACGCGTCAACCTCGAGCTGCTCCTGGGAGCATGGGGGAGTAAAAAGGCTGGAAAAGCTGGAAAAGGCGGAATGATCAGCTTATTTTTTAAATCCGTGCATCCTGGGAGGACGCAAAGGAGAACATCCCGATGTGCTCAAGGCTGGGGGGCCTCAAAACAAAACCACCCACTGCTGCTCACAGTGAAGGAATTCCTGCAGCCTCGGCCGTGGGACGTCCCCACGGAGCTGGGACCACTCCTCACCCCCCTCCTCATCCCATGGAGCCCCTCTGGGAGCCCAGCAATACAAAGGTTAATCCTTTTTAGGGTTTATTTTAATCGTAAGTAAAAAATAATAACAAAGAAAAATCGAAATACCCTTCCATGGCCAACACCTGGGTGCTTCCACGGTCAAATCCTGGATCCTGGATTCGGCTGGGACTGCCCAGACCAAGCTCCCAGGCCTGCCTGGGGCACAGATGGTGCCTCAGACCCTTCTCAGGACAAGGGCAGGACATAAAACTCTGCTTTTTTCACCCCAAAAGAAAGCTGGGTTTGGGATTCTCACCCAGCGGGACGGATTTTTCCAGCCCTGGGGTCTCGGACTCCTTTCCAGCATTTGGAATTCAATCTCCTTTGGCTTTTCCCACTGAGGAATCAACACCCCGAGGCTGATTTGGGGGCTGGTCCCTGTTGGACCCAGTGCACAGGGACAAATCTGGGATCAGGAGCAGCCCTGTCTGGGAAGCGTGGTCCAAGGTGATGGTTTGGCATTGAAATATGGGTTCGATCGGGCTCTTGTGGTGGTTTTATTTGTTTGTTTGGGTTTTGTTGTTGTTACTGGTTTTTTGGGGGGTTGGCTGGCTGGTTGGTTTGTTCTGTTGGGGTTTTTTTGGTGTTTCTTGGGTATTTTTTGTTTTGGTTTGGGTTTTTGGGGTTTTTTTTTGGTGTTGTTTTGGTTTTTTGTTGTTGCTCTTTGGGGTTTTTTTGAGAATCAGTCTGGTGCTGAATTGCCAATCGAATGAGTCAAAACCAGCCCCAGCACTCCCTGCCCTCAGCCCAGCCCAGGTTTCCATGCAGAGCTGCACCACTGAAGTGTCCCCGACCTCGGCTTGAATTAATTAATCCAAAATCTCTCCTGGCAGAAATCCCGCAGCCGGGAATGGCTCGGGAGTGGTTGTGCTCGAGAGGTTTCCTTGCCAAGGGGCTGACAGGACAGAGGGGAGGCAGCCCCCGACTCCAGAGGGGTATTTGTATTTGTATTTGTATTTATGTTTGTGTTTGTATTCATGTTTGTGTTTGTATCTGTATTTGTTTTTGTGTTTGTATTTGTATTTGTGTTTGTATTTGTATCCATATTTGTATTTGTGTTTGTGTTTGTATTTGTATTTGTATTTATATTTGTATTTGTGTTTGTATCTATTTGTATTTGTATTTGTATCTGTATTTGTATTTGTGTTTGTATTTGTATCTGTATTTGTATTTGTATCTGTATTTGTATTTATGCTTGTATTTGTATTATTTGTGTCCTGTGTTACCTCCCAGAAGTGGGGAAAAAAGCCCCAAAACAAAGGCACTTTCATTGCAAGCCATTCCCGTGGGCTGGGGTGCAGCAGGAAGCCCCTGGAAACCCTTTGAGCTCGCAGCTTGACCACAGAGAAAGAAAAGCCCAATAAAAAAAAAATTAAAAAATCAAAACCCTGCTGCACTTCGCTTCCCCCTTCAATAACAGTTTAATTTCCCGAGCTGACAAGCCGAGATCCGCGGCCGGGCGCTGCCTCATTTCGGTGCCGCGGGCTCCCGGGGCTGCCCCTTAAATCCCCTCCCACCGCCCGCTGCCGGCACGACGCGGTTTTTGGGGGGGTCCTCAATGGAAAACCGGTCTGAGAGTCCCTTTTAACACCTCTGTGCCCCATGGGGAGAGGATGGGGGTGCTGATCTCGGCCGTATCCTCGTGTCCCTGCATCCCCAAACCTGCATCCCCCGCCGTGGTCCAGCTGCGAGAGGATGCTCTGGCCGGGGAGGGGGTACAGGAGCATCGTTAAAAGCCCACTTGATCCCGGGCGGTGCTGCGTGGAGGGAGGGGACACAACTCAGCCACGCTCAGGAGGATAAAGTGGAGAAAAGGAAGGAAAAAAACCCAAATATCGCAACTGTGCCGCGTGCTCTGCGGGAAAACGGACAGGCGGGGCGGGCTGGTTTGGGGCTGCGGGTTTGCTGCGGCTCCCCCCGAATCCGGGCACGGTGCCTACGTGAGGGGACGGCGGCAGCCGCACAGCGGGGCCCGGGAGGGGCCCGGGACCGGCGGATTTTGGGGTGTCCGGGGCACCCCCACGGAGCCGAGCGCGCCCCGAGCGCTTTTGGCCCTGCGGAGCCGCCGTCGAGAGGTCACGTGGTGCCGCCGCTGCCAGGCGCGGGGCGGAAGTGGCGGCGCTGGCGATGGAGGGGACGCTGGAGCAGCACCTGGAGGACACGTACGGGCCGGGGGGACACCGGGGACACGGGGGGACACCGGGGGGACACGGGGGGACACGGGGGGTGAGGGGAGCTGGGCCTGGGCCGGCCCGACCCGGCTGTGACCGCCGCTGTCTCCCCCCAGCATGAAGAGCCCGGCCGTGGTGGGCGTCCTGTGCACCGACTCGCAGGGGCTCAACCTGGGCTGTGAGTGAGCGAGCGCCGCCGCGGGAGGGCACCGGGGCCGCGGGAGGGCACCGGGGCCTGGCCGGGCCCGCTGAGGGCTGCCGGGGGTGGGAAGCACCGGGCACTGCCCCAAGGAGGACTCCCGGGGCTGGGGCACACCGGGCCCTGCCCATCCCCTCCAAAGGCGCCCGGGGCTGGGGGCTCCAGGCCCTGCCCATCCCCTGTGAGGACTTCTGAGGGTGGGGGGCACCGGGTTAGGGGACACCAAGCCCTGCCAGGCCCCTTTAAGGGCTCCTAGGGGTGGGGGGCACCTGGCACTGCCCCACGGGGGTTCCCGGCTTGGGGCAGCCCCAGGTCCTGCCCATTCTCTTTTAAGGGCTCCCCGGGATGGGGGCACCGGGTTAGGGGGCACCAAGCCCTACCGGGACCTGCCCGTCCCCTCTAAGGGCTCCCAGGGGGGCACCAGGCCCGGCCCTACCAGACCCCTCCCCGTCTGGGGGTACCCGGCCTTGTCCTGCATCGACGCCGCTCTGAGCACACCGGGCCCTGCCCTGCTGTCCCCAGGGGCCACCAGCTGCCTGTGCCTCGGGGGAACCCGGAGCCGGCTCTTCCCGAAGCTTTAATTCAGGATTTTTGGTGGTTTGAGAGGGACCATTTGGGGAGACACTGCATCAGCCCCCAGGGAGGGGAATGGGCCGGGGCAGGATGAACCCCCTTGGCCTGGGGAGGCAAATGGCCTCTCCCCAAGCACTGCCCTGGCACATGTGGCTTTGCCCATCGTCTCCCCCCTGTCCAGGCAGAGGGACCCTGTCGGATGAGCACGCTGGCATCATCTCGGTGCTGGCCCAGCAGGCAGCCAAGCTCACCTCCGACCCCACTGACACGCCCGTGGTGTGCCTGGAGTCGGACAATGGGTGAGTTCCCAGCCTGGAGCTGCCGCTGTCCCCCCGCCTTTGCCTTTCCCCCAGCCCTGGGAGCCTCCCGGAGCCAGATCCCTGGAGCAGCTTCTCCCTGGAGCTGCAGGGGCAGCTGTGGAGGAAGCCCCGTGCCAGTGAAGCTGTGGGGGGAGGCAGGCACTGCCATAGGCAGATTCGTTGGATGAATGGGATTTTAAAAGGCAGGAGAGGTAAAAGCAGTGGGAAACCTTTCAGGGGGGGTGGTCACTGCAGCTCGGTAGCTCTCCCGGGATCCCTGTGGGTAACAAAGGCTGTGAGGCAGCAGGGACGCTGCTCAGGGAGTGGGGACATGGAGCAGCCGAGGTCTGGGATGGAGCTGGGGGCTGCAGCTGCTCGGTGATTGCCCTGCCCACTTCCCACTTCCCTGCCAGCTCCTCCTGGCACAGCTGAGCTCCCTCAGCACGTTTTCCTTGTTCCAGGAACATCATGATCCAGAAGCACGACAGCATCACCGTAGCAGTGCACAAGCTGCTGTCCTGAGCCTCGGGGACCAGCTCCGCTCGCGGCTCCTCCTCCCTGCACACCACCCTCCCTTTGGAGCTCCACACCTGGGATGAAGGCTCTCCCTCCCCTCTCACGGCTCCTGGGCAGCTCTCCGGGGCTCCAGCTCACATTTTAGCCCTTGTGCTGCTGAGGATGAACCGTGGGCACGCCCCCAGCCCCTGTTACAGCAGATGCTACCGGCTGTGTGTGGGGGGGGCTCATTTGTTGGAGAGATCAATAATAAAGGACCTGTAAAAACCCTTCCTTCCTTCTCTTTGCTCCGCCTGGGAGAGCCGGGCCTGGTGCTTCGTTTCCAAAGCCAATCGAGGTAACTTCTCCCACTCCCTTCATTTGCATTTCTGTAGAGAAACATTGGAATTCACGGGGGCTCCTCCAATAGGAAAGGTACAAACGCTTTCCAAGGAATTTCTCCTAGGAAACATTTCGCCTCCTCAAGTTAAACATTCTGTGGGAGTTACTTGCTCACTGTGCCTTGGGGTGAAGTTCAGACCTGCGTGTGCTGGCCCTGCCGGGGCCCTGGGAGCTGTAAATGGATCTTGGAACATCCTCACTGTACCGGTTTGGCCAAATTTAGAAATATATCCTCTGAGATATCCTCAGTTTAGAGGCATAGAAAGGCACAGGAATTAATTTCTGGGCATAGGCAGCGACACTCACAAATCCAGGTCCCTCTGTCTCTCGCAGATTTGAAACAGGCAGGGAAACAATCCTGCAAAAGGACTTGGGAAGCTGCTGCACTCCGATGGCTCCTGTGTGCTGGGGAGGGAAGAGGAGCCGGGCTGCAGCTGCAGGAAGGGGAAGGGAAGTTTCCCAGCAGAGCATGAGGTAAAGCTTGCGCTGAGTCAGAGTGAAATGCCCTTGTCACTGCTCTGACTTTACTCCTCGGAGCAGTGACAGTGACAGGCTCACACAGGAGCCGCCCCTGCCTGGCCAGGCTCCACGCTCCCATCCAGCTCAGTCTCAATCTGGAGTAAAGCCCCGATCTTGGCATATCCAAGCTCTGTGGTGGCCCTGGGGAGTCCTTCTCCCCTGTCCCTCCATCCCGCCAGGCTGGGAGCAGCTGGAGCTGGAGTTTCCCCCTGGGCATCCAACAGCTCCGAGTGCTGCTGCCCCCTGCCCCTCCTTCAAGCCCTTAAACCACGCTCAGTACAAATCTCACCCTGCTCAAATAAAGCTCAATGTACATATGAAAAGTCCTGCTGTAGGGAGAGCTCCTCCACAAGCTCCCATTTATCCGGAGTGATGCAGCTTTGGCAAAGGAAACCAGAGAGCATCACTATCCCCCAGTGCTCCCAGTTTTCCCTGACCTCAGGAATGCTGCCTGGGGTGACAGCTCAGCCGAGAGCAGGGCAGGGAGCAGCAGGGCTCTGTTTATCCGGGCAGATTCGCAGTGGAGGCGCGGAGCCGACGCCGATCCCGCTCCGACCCCAGCGCCGCCCCGGGGCTGCAGCAGCGCGGCTGCTCTGCCCAGCTGGAAAACACAAAAGTTTTCCAGCCTATCCCATCCTCGGTGCTGCAGTTTCCCGGGCTCAGGGCCGTGCAGGACGGGCAGGGACAGGGCCCTGCTCCTCTGCAGCCACCGGCAGCCCCAGGCCTGGCTCCAGTCCTCCCCTGCTCTGCTCTGGCCACATCCGGAGCTTTCCCCGGAGTCAGAACTCGGCAGGCGTTTCCCTCCCAACAGGATTTCTGCTCCAAACGCCCCTGGTTTCCTGCTCCCAGCTGGGAAGGGGAGGGACTCCCGGCTTTGGGGCCTCACAAGCCAAGCTCTGCCCCCAGAGAGGAGGAGGAGGAGGAGGAGGAGGAGGAGGAGGAGGAGGATGGGCTCTGTCCCCCCAGCGCTTGCCAGGCTCCATGTCCTGCTCAGGACCGACACCATCATCCTCATCGGATGGGAATGAAGGAGCAGACTCTGGGGTGCCGAGTCAGGAAGGGGGGATTTCATCTCTGGAGCAAATGAAGAGACTCTGAAGAGGTTCCTCTTGGCTGTTGACGGTTCCGGGGAGGATTTTCCAGCATGCAGCAGCGAGGGGGTAAGGAAAAGTTCCAGAATCATCATCCCCAACTGCTGTAGGGTCCAGCTGCTCCCTCGGGCAGGATCCTGCCTCTGCCAGAGGCACGGGGTGGGTGAGAGGATGGAAGGGAAACAAGCAGAGACAAGAGGGAGTAGGAAGAGCTTCCTGGAGAGCTCCAAGGTGGATCCAGACAGACGGAGACCCCCTGGCTTCTGGCACAACCCAAACTGCTGAAGCAGCACTAAGGACTTGCCCACCGCTAAAGCCTCAGTGGTTACAGTAATTTGGTGGGAACGAGAAAGGAAATTGAACTGTTTCCAGACAGGGATAAGGTGGAATTGTCGAAAAGGTTGGTGAAAGATCACCAGGCTGAGTGCAGCGTGTGGTGCTGGCCCCAGCAACAGGCACGGGGCTCCACGGCAGCACTGCCGGCGCGGGAATGGTTTTGAATGGCAACAGGAGCAGTGGAAGGTGTCAATGTGCCCTGACATTCTCATCGGCAGGGGAGAGGAAGGAGGATGAAGAGCCGGAGGCTTCGGAGGCTCCATCAGCTGGGAAGAGCCGAGGCAGCCCAGCAGCAGGCGGAGGGTGGGCGTGGGCAGTGGTGTTTCACTTCTTCCTGGTAAGCAGGGAATGCACCAAAGCCTCCTGGAGCTGGGGCAGGGGGGAAAGTCTCCAGCCTCGCTCAGAGGATGGGACAAGCCGAGCCCACCCGTGCCAGGGCACAGTCCAGCCCCGCCATTCCCTACGGAATGCCACCTGCAGACGTCTCAGTGATGGACAAGGGGGTTCCCTTGCCACGATAAGATGACTTTTACTCAAACACATCACCACGGGGGTGTCAAACCCCACAGGGGTGTCCTGTCCCTTCGGCAAGGGCACGATCCCACCTTGGGCAGTGAGAGGGGAGCTAGGGAGCAGCACACACACTCAGGTACTCTCTGGGAGGACCAGGCACCTCACCACCAAAGGCACTAATTCTCTGTGCTCCAGGCTTTATCTTCCCACCAGTAATGAATCAAGGAATTGTGAAGCTTGGAAAAGACCTTTAAGGTCACCGAGTCCGACTGTAAAGAAGGCACCATCCCCCCAGCTAGGAAAGCTTCCCCCACTTCCACTCCACCCCAAGTAACTCACTGCCAATCATTAACCACCGGCCACCAGGGAGGCAACAGGAGTTAAAATTAAGGACACAAACTGTCTGTCCTTTGCCCCTGTGGCAGAGAAATCCTGGGAAAGCGCCCCGGATAACATCCATGCCTACACCACTCATCCCCTCATCAACTCCCAGTGATCTCCAACTGATCCATTTAGACTATTGCTTTAGTACTAAAAAGCAACTTAAAAGGCAAAAATATCCTCCAAGAGTTGAGCTCTAGTGTTGCTGAGGGTTTTCTGAGCATTTGTTGGGATCAAACTGCAGCAAGGCCACAACCAGCCCACCCTGCTGGTATTCCCAACACCAGTCCAGGTGTCCCAGTTTGTTTCTCCCACACCACCACAAAAGCAGCAGAAGGAAAAGCTTTTCCTCACCTCCACCCCCTCTCGATTCAGGTCAATGTGCTCGTGATGGGGATGCTCAAAACCTTTGGGATTTTCTTCGTGGCTTTCCGAGAGGAGATCGGGGGATCTTCCGAGCAGGTCAGCTGGATCGGCTCCATCATGTCCTCCCTGCGCTTCCTGGGAGGTGAGCTGGCATTCCCAAGGCTTGGAGCAGTGCTGCAGCCTCGGCTCCATCTGACCTGGGGGCACTGAGGATCCGCTGTGGATCCAGTTCCCATCCCAGACTGTTCCAAACTGGGCATGGCTGGTACTCACATGTGTCTGAGCAGGAACGTGGTCTAAACACAGGGTCCTGTGTCATTCAGATGGGATAGTGGAAAGAAATCGGATATTGGGAAGGAATCCTTTCCTGTGAGGGTGAGCAGGCCCTGGCACAGGGTGCCCAGAGCAGCTGGGGCTGCCCCTGGATCCCTGGCAGTGTCCAAGGCCAGGCTGGACACTGGGGCTTGGAGCAGCCTGGGACAGTGGGAGGTGTCCCTGCCATGGCAGGGGTGGCACTGGATGAGCTTTAAGGTCTCTTCCAACCCAATCCATTCTGGGATTCTCTGAATGTCACTGTAGGTTTATTGCACGGATCCAGAGCAAACAACAATCCTGTCCCAGCTGTGGGACAATCTGGAACTGCTGGGCATGGCGTGATTTAGGAAGGAGACTCAGGAGAGCTGAAAGTTTGGGCCTTGCCTCCTTCCCTGCCCCATTCCCTGAGCCCCCAGGGTACCGGGGAAGTCTCTCTCCTGAAGATTGACCCATCCCAAACCCCTCATCACCCCCTGACTCCCAAGGCTGCACATGGACCACTTCTCAGTGGTCCCAATCAGGTCCCCAAGCCCTGCCAAAAGCAGCTTTTGTCACCTTCAGCCTGAGACATGTCCCTCCTTCCCTTGCAGCCCCGCTCGTGGCCGTGGTGTGCCGGAGGCTGGGAGAGCGGCCGACCTCCATCCTCGGGGCCGGGCTGGTGGCCGGGGGCTGCCTGCTCAGCACTCAGGCCACCAGTGTCCCCTTCCTCTGCTTCTCCATGGGATTCCTCCTGGGTGAGACTCCCTGGGCATGATGAGTAAATCAGCTCCTTCAGCCGTAAGCCTGGGGAAGGGTCTGGAGGGGGAGCAGCCAAAGGTTTGTTCAGCTGGAGAAGGGGAGCCTGAGGTGATCACAGACAGGACCCAGGGAAGGGCTGGAGCTGTGCCAGGGCAGGGTCAGGCTGGAGATCAGGGAAAGGTTCTTCCCCCAGAGGGTGCTGGGCACTGCCCAGGCTCCCCAGGGAATGGGCACGGCCCCGAGGCTGCCAGAGCTCCAGGAGTGTTTGGACAGCGCTGCCAGGGGTGCCCAGGGTGGGATTGTTGGGGTGTCTGTGCAGGGCCAGGGGTTGGACTGGATGATCCTGTGGGTCCCTCCCAGCTCAGGACATTCTGTGATTCTGTGAACCTTCAGGGCCAAAGCATCCCCAGCTTCTTTCTGTGAGATGCTGTGTGAACTCCCAAAGCTTCATGCTCAGAATGAAACATCAGTTTCAACATTCCAGTCCCAACTAACCCTGATTTTTTCCCTGCACCTACACAGATCCTGGCCTTTTAAAATCCCTTATACAAGGGCAGAGCCTCCAATCCCCCAGACACCAAATCCCACCCACCAAATCTCACTGACCCCTGACTGCCACAGCACAAATCCCCCCTTTCAGCCCAGGAACACTGCAGAGCCAGGGACCACGACCTTGGGATAGCAAGACACAGAATCCTGACAGCAGGAGTCCCTTTTTGGGCACGGAGTTCTCAGTTTCAACCTTCCCACAGGGATGGGGTTCGCCTGCCTGTACCAGGCGGGCGCGGTGATGACGGCCAAGCGCTGCCGGGCACGCCTGGCCTTCTGCAACGCCCTCGCCCGCTCCGGGATGGGGCTGACGTTCCTGATGGCTCCCTTCACTCAGCTCCTCATCGAGTTCTACGGCTGGCAAGGTGAGGGATCTCCTGCTCCTTCAGATTCACCAGCTCCCAGAGGGCGTTTGGGGAGATCTGGGCAGGGTAAGAGGCTCTTTTTAAAAATTCAACACACCGAGGAACAACTCTGCCTCTTCTAGGACAGTTTGGGGGCATCTTGTTAATAATTAAACACTTAATCACTCATTAAAGTCAGAGGCAAAGCGCAGACCTCAGAAATCAAAGCCAGAAATGCCTACTTTTAGTGTAGTGTTTCAAGACCATCTTAGAGGTCCATCACGGGTTTAAAGGAGGAAAAGCAAAACAAGCTCCCAGATCCCAGAGGCAGCTCTGGGTTTGTTGTGTGCATCGCAGCAAAATGAATTTCCAGCTTCTAGAAAAACATGAACAAAAATCCCTGCTTTGTTAATTCCTCCATAAGGAGAAGGCAAAACCCTTTCTGATGGCAAAGCTTTCTCCACGGTCAGTGGAAACCACACCCTGCTCTAGAAAGGCCATTTCCTGCTGCTCCTCCCTTTTCAATCCGAGAACAAAACACTTTTTGCCTTCCCTCAGGTACTCTCCTGATTTTTGGAGGCATCATGCTGAACCTGGTGCCCTCCAGCATGCTGCTGTGGCCCGTCAGCCCCCGAGTGCCTCGGGAATCTGCTGAAAACCAAGACCAGGGGTCTTCAACGGCAAAGAAGGATCCAGAAACTCCTGGGGGATGTTCAGCTGGAAGCACTCACAGGGAATTACAGCTTCTCAGAGCACAGCAGGCTCCCAGCACGGAGGGACTCGTGATGCCCCACGGCAGAGATGTCTCCGATCCAGCAAATCCATCTGCCTTGGGAAGGCTCCAGAAACCCACCCCGGAGAGCTCCTCCTCGGAAACATCCACCGAGGCCAAGAGAAGCCACAAACCCCTTCCAGCCACCAAAAAGGAACCTTCTCAGCCTCTCCTGGACTTCTCCCCGCTGAAGGATCCCGTTTTCTTCATTTTCACGTGGTCTTTCCTGTTCAGCCACCTGGCCTACTTCGTGCCCTTCTTCCACCTGGTGGCGAGAGCCAGGACGCTGGGCATGAGCAGCAGGGACGGCTCCTACCTCATCGCCGTGGCTGGTAGGCAAAGGGATCCTTTACACCCACGGGTCACACAGCAACACCACAGATTCTGCCAAGAAATAGTCCCAGGTTTGTCCTGGGATGGGTTCTCCTGGCAGAGGTCCAGCCCCTACCCCCTTCTGCGGACACGGAGTCGCCTCCTGTCCGTGCGCAAGTCGCTCCCGCTGGGGTGGTGCTGGGTGGTGCTCCCAGTGCCAGCTGCGTGATCTCACATCCCCCCCTGCTCTCAACAACCCCAAATTTCCAGTTTCAAGGTGCTCTCTGTCCTCCTGGAGCCTTCCCATCACGATTCCTGCTGTGCTTAAAGCCACAAACCGCCGGAATCCAGAGGGGCATCCAAAGCCCTCCAGTTTGACCCAGGAGAGAGAAATTCACTATTGGGGGGAAAAACCCCACATTAACGTGGATCCAGGCATTTGGATTTGGTACATTCACCTCCAAGTGGGGAAAAAACTAGGCACACTCCCCAAAAACCAAACCCATGCCTGGTTATAAGCCGGGATTAACACTAAAGCCATGCTGGGGTAAGAAAGCAGCTCCAGCCTCAGTCAGCAGCAAGTATTTTATTGTACAAAAATACATTTTCTTTGTGCAGTGCTGGGGAATGTTCAGCAGTGAGGGGTTGTCGAGGCGTTAGGAGAGCCCAGGAATGAATGTGACATTTGGAATTAGGAGTGGGAGGGACTCAGGGGTCAGTGGGACACGAGCTCACTCGAGAGCTCCTCGGATTTTGCTTCATAAAAAAGTGCCAAGAAATGTAAAAAACAACTCTCAAACCCCAACTCTCAAAGCCCAGCTTTCACAAACCCAACAACCAAAAGGCTGCTGAGCCTCTAAAATTCCTGGGTTTCTGTGCTCTTTGGATTTTTAGAAGAATTTCGATCTTAATATTCAGCTTTTTCTCTTTAGCGAGTTCCTCTTTCCTGGCTCAGGGCAGTTCCGAGGTGTCTGGGCTGCAGAGCCCCAAGGGAATTTTTCCAGAGCACTTCGGTGCCCTTGGTAAGAGCAGCAGAAGGGAAGAGGGAAAAACCCCAATCCATGGATTTTGCAAGAGCCTAAAAACGCCTCCCTGGAACTTTTCAGCATTTCAGCCCTTTGTGGTCACGTCCTCACAATGAACAGGGAAATTGGGATGTGACACAGCAAATGACAGGAATCATGTATAGTAACAGAAATAGGGAGCATAAAAATCAGAAATAAATAATAAATAATCAACATAACACCATAAAGCATTATAAATAAACACATATAAAAATAAGCATGGATATAATAATATGAAATAATACAAATAATTAACGTTATAAAATAAAGATAAGAATATATTAGGGTTAATAGAAATAATCAAGTGTAATGTGAAGAATGCAGAATAAAAATATAAATGATATACTATAAAATACTGTAAAATACAGTTGTAATGTATAATGTGCAATATTGTGTTATATAAAAATATAACAATATAACAATACAAAAATATAAAAATACTAATTTATGATAAACACAGGGAAGATATGAATAATTTAAGTGTATGAAGTATATTTAATTATATAAAATAATATAGATGAGATAGATAAGTTAAGATATATTAGAGCTGATAATAATAAACCATAATCAAAATAATATAAAATAATATGATTAATATAAAACACAAAATACTGTATCAATATAATACCTATTATACTACAACTAATATAAATAATCACATAAAATACAATACAGTGCAGCTAGATTTATAATATCTAATATATTTCTATGAAGTAATAATATATAAAAATGAAGTAATAATATACAAAAATACCTAGAAATAACAGAATTTCAGTATCATACAAACCCCAGTCTCCCCTGAGGCTCTGAGAGCTCCTGTTCCCTCAGGCATCACGGAGATGCTGAGCCAGCTGCTCTCGGGCTGGGTGGCCGACCACAACTGGACCAAGAAGTACCATTTCCATGTCACCTACCTGCTGCTCAGCGGGGCCACCAACCTGCTGGGGCCACTGGCCACCACCTTCCCGCTGCTCCTCACCTACACCGTGGCCTTCGCCACCTTCTGCGGAGGCTTCATGGCTCTGGTGCTGCCCGTGCTGGTGAGTCCCACGTGTGATCAGCCAGGGCCAAGCCAGGCTTGTGGCACCTGCTCCACTCCCAGAATCACCTGGAACACACAGACAGCTCCAGCAGGATCCTGCTGGTGGCCACGGAGCTGCTCCCAGGGCTGGAGCCCCTCTGCTCCAGAGCCAGGCTGGGAGAGCTGGGAATGCTCAGCCTGGGAAGGAAAAGGCTCCAGGGAGATCTTAGAGCCCCTTCCGGTGCCTAAAGGGGATTCAGGAGAGCTGGAGAGGGACTGGGGACAAGGGAAGGAGGGACAGGACACAGGAAATGGCTTCCCACTGCCAGAGGACAGGGTTAGATGGGATATTGGGAAGGAATCCTTCCCTGGGAGGGTGGTGAGGCCCTGGCACAGGGTGCCCAGAGCAGCTGGGGCTGCCCCTGGATCCCTGCAAGTGCCCAAGGCCAGGCTGGACACTGGGCTTGGAACAACCTGGGACAGTGGGAGGTGTCCCTGCCCATGGCAGGGGTGGAAAGGGATGAGCTTTGAGGTCCCTTCCATCCCAAACCATTCCAGGATTCTCTGATCCAGATAGAAAAGCACCATCATAATTTGGCATTTCTTTCTGGAAGGCATTCAGAGATTTAAACACCTTCCTCAAAGCAGCTGGAAGGCAGAAAAGCCTCTCCCATCCCAGTAATTTCCATGTTGGCCTTAAGGAGGCGAACGGATTCCAGACTGGATCAGACCTACAGGGGCAAAGTCCTTCCACAGCTGCAGCTGAAGAGCAAATTCCCCAGAAAAAGAAAACTCCCCAGAAAAAGGAAACTCCCCAGAAAAAGAAAATTCCCCAGAAAAATCAAATCAAACCTTGTGCTTTAAAAAAAAAAAAAAAAATTAATTCCATTAATCTCTTGTGCATATGCATTCCTATGAACTCCATCACTAATTGTTCATTTTGTTCATTTTGGTTTCCAAACAGGTGGATCTGGTGGGTGTGGAAAAGCTCCACAGCTACCTGGGGTTTGCTGCCTTCTTCGCAGGGATAGCAGCCATGGGAGGACCCCCTTTAGCAGGTAACTGATGTTATATAAAACATCACCCACCCCAGAAATCCGGGGATAAAACACGCTGCTGGCTCACTCTCCTACAGGGATCCATCCCAGCATGGGTTTTCTGTTCAAACAGAGGGTGGGAAAAAAAAAAAAAACAACCCTATTTCAGAAATGTATTTTTATAGACAGGCAACATTCTGCTTGGGAATTTGCAAAATCCAACCAGCAGCTTGGAAAACGCTGCCTGGAATATTTAGGAAATGCTGCCTGGAATATCTGGAAAATGCAGTGAAGCCCCACGTGCGCAGTTCAGCCCTGACCACGGCAGGACAACGAGCACATTACCAGGGATTTTACTCCCAACAGTGTTAAAATAACACTGAGCTTGGACTGGGGGGACTGGAGGGGAAGCAAGGACAGGCTCAGCAACATTCCCACCAGGCAGAGGCACTGAAACATCAGGAGAAGCCTCAGTAATCTCTTGTTTTGACACAGATTACACAGCTCAGCCACCAGAGCTCTGGGCCCTGAGATAAGGAGCATGAAAAGCCTTTGCTCTTCTCCCTCTGCCAGAAAACCAAGGCAGCTGTGAGGATTTGGGAGATTTCACTTAGAAATGAGTGTCCAGCCTGTGCTCAGGAGCAGGGGACTTGTTCTCCTCCAAACAGCTTGGCCAGGACAAAGCTTTTCCTTTCCCTGGGACAAAGCTTTTCCTTCCCTGCAGCCCAACAAGCTGACTGCTCCCGGGCTGACCCCCAGTGTGGGCAGCAGGGTGGGGGGCATTCTGCCCCTGTGCCCCTGTGCCCAGGTGAGACCCCACCTGCAGAGCTGCCCCAGCCCTGGGGCCCAGCACAGCCCTGGAGCTGCTGGAGTGAGTCCAGAGGAGGTCACGGAGCTGCTCCCAGCGCTGGAGCCCCTCTGCTCTGGAGCCAGGCTGGGAGAGCTGGGGGTGTTCAGCCTGGAGAGGAGAAGGATCCAGAGAGACCTCAGAGCCCCTTCCAGTGCCTAAAGAGGCTCCAGGAGAGCTGGAGAGGGACTGGGGACAAGGGATGGAGTGACAGGACAAGGGGGAATGGCTTCCCAGTGCCAGAGGGCAGGGTTAGATGGGATATTGGGAAGGAATCCTTCCCTATGAGGGTGGTGAGGCCCTGGCACAGGGTGCCCAGAGCAGCTGGGGCTGCCCCTGGATCCCTGGAAGTGTCCAAGGCCAGGCTGGACGGGGCTTGGAGCACCCTGGGATAATGGAAGGTTTCCCTGCCAATGGCAGTGGGTAGAAAGGGATGAGCTTTGAGGTCCTTTCCAATCCAATCCAAACCATCATTTTTTTGTTTCCTGCCCTCCAAATCAGATGTCCCCAGCCTGCAGAGGCACCTGGCTCAAAGTTGCCAAGGCTTCTGTAAATTCCAGCTCCATGCAAAGTTTCAGCAACGCTGCTGTTCCACCAGCACAGGAAAAAATTCATTTTCCTAATCAATATCCCTGGGCTGGTTATGCTCTGTCTGCCTGTGGATGCAATTTCAAGCAGCCAAAACATTTCATTGACCAGGAGCTCCACATTGCCACAGCGATGGCCAGCCTGGATCCCAGATCTCTGCTGCTGCTCCCAGGTGTGCATTCAGCAATCCCTCAATCCCACTGAATTCCCTGCCACGACAGCAGGAGCTCCACACCTCAGCTCAGACTGCAGTTCCACTGCCATCCACCTGCAATGTATTTTCACTAATGGGAAGTCTTTTGCTTGCTGCAGGGGATTTGTAAAGCAAGCAGGCTTCCTGCAAAAACCTTTCCACAGCAATCAGGCTTAGTGCAGGCGGGATAAATAAAGGCCAAATAAAGCCAAGAAGCAAAACACTTCCCCATCCATCTCATTACAGGCAGAGCAAGTTGGAAACAATCCAGAGCTCAGGATCCAGGTTTGGCATCCAAGATAAATGCTGCAATTTTCTCTTTCAATGCAGTTGTAAGTGTGAAAACTGAGTGAGACCAGAAACTCCTGATGAAGTGGCCAAACCCACCTGCTCCTTGCAGAATGCAGGATTTAAACACTCTGTGAGACCTTGGAATTTGGTGCTCTCACCTCCCGGAAACCTTGAGTTTAGAATTACAGTTTTATCGAACTCAAGTGATTTTATGCAGTGGAAATAATGATGATGGGTAATGAGAACTGTAAAGGTTAAAACTGCCTAATTTGCATATTAGATCAAAGCCTAATGCAAGGAAAAGGTGCCTTACCTGCAAATCTGTTCAGCTGAGAGCCCTGAAATCCAGGGGCAGCTGGCAGGACCCGAAGGGGAAGTTTGGAATCTCCTTCAGAACTCCCCATCTACTGGCACCTCTGGATGCTGCCACGCTGAAAAAACCCAACCCAAAGCAGAATAAACATTATTTTGGCAGCCATGAGCAAGCTGAGAGGAGGGCAGAGTTTGTTTCCACCAGCAGTACAAATCACTGACTCAAAGTGCAGAAGAGCTGAACCAAAGCATGTAATGCAAGTTCTAGAAGAGATTCCAGCCCCCAGAGCACAAACTCCAATCCCAAGAAATTTGGGTGGTGATAGGAGAGAGGATGGAGTTTCCCAAAAGCTCTGCTGGTACATATACTTACATGTTTTCTACATTTTACCTTCACCTTCCCACTGAATTTTGCTCCTCAGGGCATCAGGAGCACCATTTAAACAGCCTGACCCAGCTGGCAGCACCAGCAGTGCTGGGAATGTTTTGTTTGGATCACATTGGTGCCTGGGATTTACCAGCATTCCTTACAAAACTGCTGCTTTGCTGGAGTTCGAACACCACAAGATCCTAATTCAGCTTTCTGCAGCAGGAGTGATTATTTGTTTGGAAAAGGATTGGGGGCACAGAGACTGGAGTTGCTTCAAAAGGTTGGGGTGTGGTGGAAGTTGATGGCTGTGCTGCCAGTGAGGCAATGCTGGTAAATCCCTCTGCACCGAAATCCCATTCTGCACCAAAAAAACCCCGAAGAACATGAAAAAAAAAATTAACAAATATCCTGAAGGATATTTTAAGCATAATTGCAGTAAATCAGAGCTCAGCTGGAGCACTCTGTCCTGCTCCTCTCACAAATAACTACGTCAGCATCCCTTCTCCTCTCCAAATCCCAGAGACTTCCAGGCAGCAAAACCAGATCCCACCCCTGAGAATAAACCCCTCCACAACAACCTCGGGGTCATGGGAGAGTCACCCAGCCCAGCACCACGGGATCCTCCTTCCCAGCTGCAGCCTCCGGCTCCTCCAGCGCCGTTCACACGCCAGCCCTGGGGGAAAAACAGAGGGGCTCCCCCGAGACAGCAATGAGCCAACAGAAACTGAAACTGGGCAAAAGCAGCTTTTCCTCTGCCTTATAAATATATAATATATATTTCCTGCAGCTGTGGAAATCTACAGCAGGGAAACGTCGGTGCCTCTGCTCCGGCACAGATCCCAGCGTTTTACCGGAACCCTTTCCTTCCGTGAGCCCAGGATCTCAGGGACCAGATCAGGTCCCTTCCTGGGTTTAAGAATCCCAGATTTGGGCCAGACCTGCTGTTTGTGTAAATCATGGAAGCCCATGGATGTCTGGATTCCACGGATGTCTCCAGAGGAATTGCATTTCACGGCAGCAGCAGATCTGGCTCAGCTGCTGCCCCACACCCGCCCAGCCCACACCACATTTGGGACTGGATGAGGGTTTTTATGTGCAGCAGCATCTCCCACCACTATGTAGATTTTAGATTCAAAGAGAGGAATTCCCCACCTTTCAAAGGACTGCCCAGACCCCAGATGATTTGCCAGGACCAAACCTCACCAAAGTGACCTTGGAGGTCACTTTAAATGGCGACCTGAGTCCTTCACAGATTCCTGGGGCTCGATGGAATTCAGCTTTGCCTTTTAAGTCCTCCCAGAGCTGATTTTATCAAGTTCACCTCCAGCTCCTGGCTTGGGCTCTCTCCTGTCAGAGGAAGTGCATTAAACTGGGTCTGCTCACAAGAAGACGAGGCTGGAGAACAGGGGGTTTGAAGCCCAAATGTTGCAAATACCAACACGTGCAAGTCATCCCATCAATCCAACGGGATCTTCCATCAGCTGCTTTTGGCCCACTTATTTAACAGGGGAAAAAAAAATTCAGGGATTCAGTTCAATTCAATTAAAGCCCGTGTCCACTGCAGGGATCACAGCTGGCTCTGGGAAGAATGAGCTACGTGTCATTTCCTCGCAGGAAATGCTGCCCAGGAAGAGTTAAAATAATTCAAAGGAAGTATCTGAGGAATTCTTAGATGAGAACACACATCCTTTGCCTCCCACCCACCGCCCCAAATGGTTTTTTTCACTGAGAAAAATCCCACAGCTTTAATAACAACCTTCTCTCCTGCAGGCTGGCTCTACGACTACACCCAGACCTACGCCTGCTCCTTCCTCTTTGCTGGAGCCTGTGCTCTCATCTCACCTATTTCCTTCTTCTTCGAGCCTTCAGCCCAAAAATGGAAGCTAAAAAAAGCCAATTTGAATGACAGCCCCAGGTCTGGCTGAAGTTTTAAAGGCTGGGCTTTGATTGCATCCATGCTGGGAAAGCCATTGCCTGTACTGGGAAGTATCAACAACAGCAACCCTGAAAACTGGAATTCTTGGATGCCAGATTCAGTTTGTATATGTGGGTATTTCTCCTGATTAAAGCCATCTGAGGAATGCACGGTGTGAAGTGTTACTTGATGGGGAAAATGCAGCCTATGGCGTGGGTGGGCCTGGGTTTCACTGTGCCTTTGCTCCTGAGCTGGGTTTTTCTGCCTCTCACATTTAATCCTCAGCACGACAGCTCCGTCCCTCCCGGAGCAGAGCTGACTCACCTCGTGGGATGAGCAGCCAAGGAGCTCCAGGTGCCAGAGCACAGCCAGAGGTTTCAGCCCGTTCTATTCAGCTACAAACACCCAGCCCTGGGGAGGGATGCAAGGGCAGGGACAGGGGGATCAGGATGGTACTTCCACGAGGATGCGCAGAGCAGCTGTTCCAGGAGCCCCTCTCCCTGCGGGCAGGATGCTGCAGTGGGGCCATTCCATCTCCCAGGCACAGTTATTGCCACAGCACGGAGCACCTGCAGGCAAACCCAGTTTTAATTAAAGCCAGAACCACAACACAGCAAAGGCAGAGACCAAAGCCACCCCTCGGCCTCCTCTGCCCTTCTCTCCCCAGCTTCCCAACCGTCCAGAGACTCCCTGGGATTCCAGGCACACACAAAGGCAGCTCCAGTGCTGAGGCTGCATTCAACCAGCACCCCACAGATTTTGTTTGGGTGGATAAGACACAATACAGCAGCTTTGCCTTTCTCTCCAGTAGTGAAGCTGCAGTTTTTTGCATTATCACCAGACATTTGAAATTAAGATGTCAACCTGGGATATTTATTCCAGCCATTGGCATTTTCCTTCTTTTCACCTCTCCTTTTTTTTAATTATTAAATTGTAAAGAGATTTAAGTATCCTATGTTTTTTCTCACCCCTTTTTTTCCTCATCCCTTTTTTTAATATTAAGCCATCGAGAGAGTTGTTTCCCCTGCAGAAACACCCCTTTAAACTGTGAAATGGGTTATTTCAAGCCCCAAATTAGCTGGTCTATTTTTAATAAAAAGCTACAGAATATTGTAACAGTTTTAAGGAGCTCAAACACTGGCCCAGGTAAGAAAGTTCCTGCACAGATGATGGGCCAAATTCAGCCCTTACACAATTACACAGTGCCAAAGAAACTGTGCTGAAACAAGGGGAAAATTACAGGGAATGGGGAATATCAGTGCTACAAAAGAGTTCATTTTTCATGAGCTGTTTCACAGCTTCTCCCAGGAATCTGCAGGCAGCAAGTGCTTCGGGAATGGTCCTTTTACTCTTTAATCATCATCCCTCTACACCTTCAACCTCAGCATCCAACACTCTGTGATTCAGATGGACCAGGCAATATCTGCATCCAGGACAGGATCCCTAGGGGGCATTTTCCAAGCCACCAGGATTTCTGCATGAGATTATAATTTCTGAAGGGTTTAAGGCACTGGGAGTTGAAGGGGGATGAACAGGGGCCATCCTCAGCCAATCCTGCACTAAGGCCTCAGCCAAGACCTTCTGCAGCAGGGACGAAGCTTTCATTGAAAAATTTTGAGTTTTCTCCTCTTGAAACATTAAAGTTCCTCACTCTCCCTCTCACCAAATCAAATGTTACCAGCAGCTTTGCTTTGCTGCTGTAACAGGAACTATGTGAGAGCCTTGGCTTCAGGTTTTCAAATTCTAAAGCTTTAAACCCCCACTTGCTCTGCCTCTCCTTAAGAGCAGCTGTGCTTTGGCTTTTAACAGTGTGACCAGAGCTCTGTGGGGATGCAAAGAGGCACCCCACCAGCTCCTCACCCTGCTGCTCCTGCTCTGCACGATCCCAACACCTTTCCCTACGCTCTGCTCCCTGTAAACGAAGCCTCTGCTCAACACCTTCCTCCTTCCAGCACAAGCCCTGTGATATTTTTACCTCTTCTGCCACCAAGAAACAACTTGGCAGGATGTGGTGTCCACACCTCCCATCCCATCTGCTCCAACAAAGCTCCCCTGCAAACCTCCAGGATCTCAAGGAGATTCCTCCCCTGCCTCTCCACCAGACCAGTAAGTCACCAATTCTTTACCCTTACTCAGCAAAATGGGAGTGCTTGTCCTGCCTCTCTGTCCTTCTGCAGAGGAGCAAACAGCTCAGGAGCTCCCATTTCCCACATCCCACCCCATGGACGGGCACCACCAGCCTTTATTTGCCCCCAAAATAACCCTGTGCAGGCACAGCACCTTTCTCCAGCCACAATTACCTCGTGTCTATCCAAAACTGCTGAGGAAACCAATGCCCACAGTGAGAAACTCCTCCAGGAGCCCTGTGCCATCCTGCCAGTGGGCTGGGAGGGGCGAGAAGAGTCTTCAAACCTTTTGTCTTTGCACTGAGCAGGCCCAGGGTGATGGCTGCTGGTCAAACACCTCTCTGCTCACAGCTCGTGCTGGGGAGGCAAGCACAGAAAAGGCGCTTTAGTTCCCCTGGCAGCTCTGAGAACCAAAGGCAGTTATTTACTTGCAGGATACAACAGGTGCATGAGACAAACCAACAGTGAGCAGGATGGGAACCCCTGCCTGCAGGAAGGTTTTTCCATCCTGATGCCATGATGATTTTTTGCCTTTTCTTTTATACACCTTTTATATAGCTTTTTATAGCTTTTTGTATTCTTAGTGGTTTTTAGCCTACATTCTTAGACTTATTTGTTAAATTAGGAGAATAAACGTCTTAGAAGCTGCAGACCCCAAGGTCCTCTCCAGAACACATTCTGTAAACCAAGACAGAACCATCCAGGGGAAGGCTCCTTGGGGAGCGAGGCTCACTTGAGCCTCTCACTGGGGAATCTTTGATAGATCTGCTAATTAGTAACACCTATAATGTGATACCAGATCTTTTGGGGGTGCATTGCAGTGTGCATTGAGGTGCATTCGACCTGGACGTGGTGCACCTAAGGATCCTTAAAATAAATACCAAGGCAAAATCCCTTTTTCCCTTCTAACCATGTCTGACTCTTGATTTTAAGACCAGGAGAAGGCATCGGTCCCACTGAAGTCACCTTGCAAATCACTTCCTAAAGCTGTTTTTACACAGTGCAGAACAGCACAGGGTGTGTGGAGAAATGCGGGAGCAGGGGTTGCTGGGACACAAATGAGGTTAAAAGCTGCAGTCTGAGGTGGAGTAAAAAATCCCTTTTGTCCCTACTCCCTCCACAGAATGCCAGAATCATTAAGGTTGGAAAAGCCCTCCTGGATCATCGAGTCCAGCCTGTGCCTGATTCCTTGTCCCCAGCCCAGAGCACTGAGTGCCACATCCAGGCATTCCCTGGACACCTCCAGGGATGGGGACTCCAAACCTCCCTGGGCAGCTCCTTCCAAGGCCTGAGCACCCTTTCCACGCAGAAATTATTCCTCAAAATGTTTCCCTTCCTCAAAGGAAATCCTTCCCTCACTCATCTGCGGTAGAGAAAATGAGCAGCAACGGCTAAAAATGATCCTCAGCATGAAAAATGCTTTGTTTAAAGACATTTAAATGCTCCCCCAGCCATCCTGGTCCTGGGAAGGCAGTGGAGAACCGGATCCCTCCTGCCTTTCAACCCTCGTGTACCTCACAAGCAGCATCTCCACACTTTGCATTGGAAAGAAATCACCACCAACCTCCTGGATCTTTCCAAGAAGATAACTTCACTCACAAGAAATCAAACCCCTTGGAAAACCAATGCCAGTCTCAGCACTGTGCCCTGAGTCACTCAGGGGAACACTTCCCTGCCCAGCTCATCCTCTGCACGTGGGATAATGTGCTGTGGCCAGCTGGATCTTGATGGGAAACCGCATTTGGAAGCACTTTAACCAGGATTCATGGGCTTAAAAACCTTCCAAAATTCATGGTGCAGAGAAACCAAACACTAAAGATCTCTCCAAAAGATCCAGCGACCTGCAAGGAACCAGAGCTGGCTGGAAGGAATCCGAGTGACCACAGGAACCCAAGAACACAGTCTCCAATTTTCACTGTATCCCAACAAAGACCTGGTACAACACCTGAGTCCCTCTGGGAAAAAAAAAAACCCTTAACAGTTTCATTTAGATAATTAGTTTTCTGAGCACTGACAGACAGAGGACTGATACCCTGAATCCTGATTAATTTGAGCACCACAGGATTAAGAAAGCAAGAAGAAAACATGGAATTGGCTCCTCCACCAAGACATGGCAGGTAAGGATTACTCCTGGGTTTGTGTCATCCCAACAGCTGGGCTGCAGGGGTTCCATCCTTCCCGGGAAGGAAAGGCTTTTCCATTGTCAGTCAGTGATTTATTCCCAGGTGTAATCCTGAAGGAGGAGCCTGGGTAGCCTCCAGGACCTGCTCCCAACGCCTGCTAGGCATCCTGGCAGGATTGATTTATGGGGTGGGCACCTGCTGGGTCTTAAACCTGCTGCAAGTGATGTTCCATGTGCCAGGATAAAAAGCTGCTAAGACTCAGCTCGGGTCTATCAAAGCTACAGAAGCTGGTGCAGTCGAAGATCACATCAGGAAGCACGTTGCATCCCTCATTCCCACTGGAATTATTTTATATTATTAATTTATACAGCCACTGTGCACCCCTGAGTGTCCTGGCTATCAGCTGCAGGTTTCCCTTCCTTGTTCTGTGTTTTGGGTCATTGAAAGGCAGGACAGAGCTCCTAAAACACAGATTTAGCCATTTCTAAGTACACAAAATCAACCTCTTCCTGGTCAGGCTCTGCCCTTGATAAAAAACAAAATCTACTAAAAACCAAGGCTGTGACTTTCCCAGCGCTCCTCAGATGCCAACAGCAGATAAACACAGGCACTGGGTACAGAGGAAGTCGATCCTGATGCTTATCATACAATAAGGAACAATCTTTATCTCGCAATGAAATCCCCTCCAAGGGCTGGGCTGGGATTATTTCGGCTGTTTCTCCAACGTGCCCGAGCTCTGGGTTTGCTTGGAGAGCTGTCTGGGAATCACACACCCCTCAGGGTGTGGGCCAAGAACTCCGGGTTTAACCCAACCCCTGCGGTCTCCCTTCGACCCTTTCCAGGCACCTCAGTTGTTTGAACCCAAACCCACTGTGAAGCTGCTCCTGCCACAGCTCCCAGCACGCTCATTAACCACAGGGGGGAAAATCTACATAATTCCCATTTTAAAGGGGAGCAAGAGGCTTTTCCACAGCTGTGGCAGCACAGGGCACACCGCAGACAAGGAGCTTCAGCTACCAACACTGCTGAGGTTCCTGTGCTCACCTTAAGCCACATGAAGAAAGCCAAAAGCCATTTAAAATAGCTGGGTAAGGATATGACAACAGGGACTTCCAGCAACAGGAAACGTGGCTGCTCTTCCCTCGCCCTGCTCGGCAGATACCGCGTGCGGTCTGGGCTGTTTGCTCGCCCTCACACACACTGATAACAGGAACACTCTTTTTTTTTGGTGCTGGCTTCCCCCCCTGCCTGGAACACGTCCTGCAGCCGTGTTTACCATGCAGAGCGTTATTAGGCTGCAATTCACCAGAGCCTGAATGAAAAAATTTCACTTCCAAGGAGCTGAAAGCCTTCGCAGGAGGTGGGAGTTGTTAGAAAAATAATAATAAAAATCTTTAAAGATATCATGGTTTTCATTGAAGTCCATGGGAACTTATCAGCGGCTCTAATGAACAAAAATTAAAGCAGATGTTTGAAAACCCAGAAGATTTAGCTTTAGCTGAGATCCTCATGGGAAAACTTTCCAGCCTGCAGAAACCACAAAGGGAATGGGAGCTCTTGCTCATGGCCACGGACAATTCCAGAAGTAATTCATGGGTCAAAGTCTCTTTTCCAAAGCAGACTTTGCCTCTGAAGCTACCACCAAGCCTTGCAAAACTTTCCCCTACAGATATTCCTCACGTGGGCAAGACAGAGCCAGGATTGTACTCTGGAAGAAAGAGGCAAAGGGTGTCTTTACAACACCCCAGGGACAGAGAGAACACCAATAAACCGAGCTCCAGCCCCTCAAGCCTTTGCTCAAGCTGCAAAGGAGTCACAGCCACCCTGGCTGACAAAAGGGCGGTCACAGGGATGGGGTATCTGGGATTGGGCTCTCCCAGCCTCCAGCTGCTGTTGGGGTTCAGCCCTGAGTGCCATGAGGAACAGCAAAGGCACTCTCAGATATCCAAGAGCTCCGAACGTGCTACGCCTCAGTGCCAGAGGGGAACGCTGCGCTGGCAGAGGGGGAACACAAGGTCTTAGAATCACAGATTCCTGGAATGGTTTGGGTCGAAGGAACCTTAAAGCTTATCTTGTTCCACCCCCTGCCATGGGCAGGGACACCTTCACTGTCCCAGGCTGCTCCAAGCACCATGAACCTGGCCTTGGACACTCCCAGGGCTGGGGCAGCCACAGCTGCTCTGGGCACCCTGTGCCAGGGCCTCCCCACCCTCACAAGGAAGGATTTCTTCCCAATATCAAACCTAAATTTCCCCCTTTTCAGCTGAATCTATTCCCCTTTGTCCTGTCACTCCAGCTTCTGATGAAGAGTCCCTCCTGTATTCTCGTACACAGTCGTGTCTTCATCCACCCAAGAGGAGCAGCACAAGAAACATCAACATCCCCTTTTCTCACCATGTGCTCCCCACAAGCCTCAACAACAGCAGCTCGGGTGGTTCAAGACCTCATCCTGCCCTGAACCTCTGCCCACATCAGAGCTCAGCTCAGGCTGGCACTGACCAAAGCAATCCCTTGGCCAAGGAAGCTGCAAACACCTCCACAGCCCAAAGGACATCTCCTCTCCATGGGCAAACAGAGCTTAACAACCACCCCGGGAGACCTCGCTGGCTTCCCTTCACTGAAACCCTTCGCACCCCTCGCGTGTCCTCAGACACATCTGAAGCGTGCGATGGCACAGCCTGGAAAGGCAGCACGTGCATCTGAAAGGAGAGAGCTGCTGGAGGATCCACGTGTTCGCCTGCACAAAGGGCAGAAACGCCAGGGAAAGCTGCCAGCTCGGGGCTGGGTCAGGCTGTGTGCATTGCTCAACACTGGCCTGACCTCTCACTGGATCTGGGGAAATACTGAAGAGAGCTAAAAATCTCCAGCCTGATCTTCAGATGCAATTGCAGAACTAGGTATGAAGGTCAAGGCAGGCAGATAAGGAGATGAAATAGCTGTGACCCACAATTAATCTACAGCTCATCCGCTCATCTGTGGAGCCGACCACATCCCACCCCCATCCTGGGACAACACACATGAGCTCAAACCCAAGAGCCTGGCCACAGAAGCTGGGCTGGGAGGTGGCAGCTCCTTAATGCACAGCACCAGCAGCGTGTTTGACAGCACCCAAAGCCCCGGGTTCCAGCCACATTTAATTAATACATCCCTGGAGCAGGAGGCAAAGGGTGAAAAAAATAGGAGACCTTTGTGCCACGGTCCGTGTTCTCTGCTCCTACTACAGGCACCTCCAGCAGCACATGGACAAACAGGAAGAACAGCAGGAGGCTCCTGTCAAACCCATCACAGCACGTGCCGCTGACCCGGTCCCTCAGAGCTTACTCTGTCTTAGGAGTTTACCTCACCCAGTTCTCAAGGCAGCTCTAATTACACTCAGGCACAGGGCTCCGAGCCAATAACCGCAGGAGACACAACGGGAATCACAAAGCCATCAGCTCAAGAGCCTTTCCGCTGCTCTCCCTGGCTTTTCTGCCTGTTTGACCAAACCCTTTTTGGTCTTTGCCCCAGCCCTCGGCACACGAGGCGGGAGCGTATCCTCCAAGAGCATTTGCCATTTCGTAGTAAACCAGCAGCATGAGGCCAACACAAGCTTGGTATTGGCCAAGAGCAGAATCTGGGCCATCTGATATTTTAAACTTATTAATTCAGCTGCAGCTGGTAAAAGCACAGTTCTAAAAAAATGTGTGAATTCAAATAACCGGCTCCCATCTAATCCGCTCGCACCGCTCTCTGCTGCAGTGCAGTTAATTAAATGGCTCTCGTTATAAATCCACTTTCCCCAGAAGTCTCATTAGCCAAATTAATATGATGCATATAGAGCACTTAACCCTTCCAAGAGACTGGTTTTAACAACAGCCTGGCTCTACCTGGCCACTGGAGCATCCCTCTAAGCCCCTCAGAAGGCAGAGGGGCAGACCCAGCACCCGAAAAACAACTCGCTGGCACAAAGCGACCGCAGGAGAACCATCCCACACCACATCCCACAATACCTCAGAGTCTCTGGAATAAATACATAATGTAAAGGAGACAGGGAACCATCTCCCAGTGAAATAGACAGTGAAATCTGACTCAGAGAGGCAGAACTCTTCTCGAACAGCCACTGACACTTTGAAGCACAGCCAAAAAGTGGGATAGAGCCCAAGCCCTGCCACAAACACCTGGATACCTGAGCAGGTGACCAGCTTGCCAAAAACATCCCCTTTTTTGGGGGGTACACTAAGAGATCACCCATCTCCTGTCAGCATCAACCCCCCAGCTGAGGCAAAGGGGCTGAAACACATCTCCCATTACTGCTAGCAGCCCCAGACCTATGGTACACCACTTCAAAGGAGATCCAGAGGTTGTATCACAACAGCACAAGAAACACATTGCAAAAACCAGAAATTTTAACTACAAATACCAGCTTCTAAAAGAAAAGGCATCTCCTGAGTCTCCCCTCTCCAATTCCCTTCCCTCATTACCAGCAATAGCTACAATTGCTCCCATTTACAACAAACAGCTTCATTTAAATTATTACACCAGCATCCCATAAACACAGATAATTTGCCAAATCATCGCCTTGGCTTTCCTTGTCGACACACACAAATTATAAACACTATTCTGGGTTAAAGCAGTGTTAATTCAAGCAGTTCATGAAGTCAAAACAACAGATCCAGCTTGCCAAGCTGAGAACACGTAGCTTTATGTGCTGTTTGTTAACGGGACCCCCCCAACGAACAGGGAAGCGCATCCAAGAGTCGGCTCCTTCGCTCCCGTTCCCGAGCGGGTGGAGCAGCAGGGTGACTGAACCAAACACTGTTAGTAAGCATTAATAAACTGGAGAACCAAGACAACAAAAGGCGAACAACAATCTTCTTTGACATTACAATTCAGTTCAACCTCTTCCAGCCCCTTACCTGTTTTAGGGATTTACACAGCGCTTTGCCCCGGGAACAGACACCTTGCAGAGCACAACCACAGCATCCGTCGGCTGAGAGGCATCTGCAGCCTAGCAAAGATCCTGCCCGGCTGCAGGGGGTTATCCATGGAGGTTAAAGTATGTCAAGGCAAACAGGGCACGCTGCCATTCAAGGTGTCTTCATGGCACGTCACAAGAATTGTACCACGAGCTCCTGAAGCCGACGATGCAGCAGTGGCAGCTTCCTCTCGACGGCCGCGGTCCTCTCCTGCAGCAAACACGGAGTTGTGCTCCTGCACGGGAACAGCCTTCCAAAGCTCAGGAGCCCCCGGGACAGGAGAACTACAGCACACAACGTTTTCGGGCCGCCTCCGGCTTTTCCTCTCCCCATCTGTACTACACCGGGAGCGACTGCACGGAGCGCGCGGCGGGGCCGGGACGCGAGCAGGGCACATGCACATCCGAGGCGTGTGGAACCAACTGGCTTCAAAACCGGTCAAAATAAGGCACTGAGACACCACGCAAAGGTTTTAAATTACCGCCTCCAGCTCTCAGGAACTCTTCATCCATTCAGCACTAAACCCACAACTGCTGAAAAGCCCCTGGAGATGGAGGAGCGCCTCGCGTACGGCAGGAAAGGCTTTATTAACAGCATTTAAACACTTTTAAGGACTCATTTCTCTTTTTCTTTTGGCAATTTTGGTGCAAAGGTTTTACGTGCAAGATTCAAAGCAATTTCAAAACTTTTTTTCTTCAAAATTAAAAAAAAAAACCAAGAATCAAAACTAAAGGCAAACATGTTGGGTGAACAAAATAAATCAGAAACTTAAAATTCAGGAACTCCAGCTCTTCCAACCAGCGAAGCCCCAGACTTGACCACCGTTCCGAGGCGCAGGGCGGTGCTTCCCTGCTTCTTGCGTGCCAGCAGCAGCACCGCTGCCCCGTCCCGCTGAGGAGAAACGCAGCAAGTGACCCCTTTTTCACTGCAAACACGGGGGCCACAGCAAGGCAATCAGCTAGAATCCTTCTGACTGGTACCACAGGTCGGTCAACGCGAAAGTGTCGGTGCTCTCCCTGCTTCTTGCTCAAGACCCACAACTATCAGCTCAATTGGGCAGCAGCAGCAGGAACCCCTCCGCTGCCAACACAGGGGCCAAACGTTTGTCGTCAATTCACTTCCAGGCAGAAAAACCATTTTCCTCAAAAGAAACAATTTATTTAGAATGAAACAAAATCAGCTCAACTGTGAGCGCATGTTTGAGTGACAGCTACTTTTAAGCTGTGTGAGCCATAAAAAGGGTATTCCTTTACTTTTCCAGCAATCTTGTGTACACAGCACAAAGCAAAGAGGTCATTTTTTTTTTCCACTTAAAACACGGGCATTGGCATCACAATAGCAGATACACAACTTTTTTTTTTTTTTTTAAAGCTGCCATTTTAGTAAAATGCACAAATACTAAACAGATAAGCTTTCTTCCATCAGGAGGCCCATGGAAATTCCACATAAGCCACAGCTTCTCTTCCCAAAGGTCCATTAGAGCTTGGTATCCCATGTGGTTGTCTTCTGCAGTCCACCAGATTTGCTTGCAGGAGGAAAAAAAACGTTATTTCAATACAAATGTGTACACCAGATTTGGGTTTTTCCCCTCCCTACATTATACAGATGAACATAAAGAGCTACGAGGCCTTTCTGAATATTCTACTTGGACTTCAAAAAGCACCAATACCACCCACAGGCATGAAACCTCGGAATGAAGTCACCTTCTAGGGATAGATGCAAAACAAGTAGTGCAGGGCTTCTTTTTGGACCAGGATTAAACTAGGCTTACAGTACTGATGATTACCCAACTCGTAGTAACACTTGATGGGGCACACCGAAATCATTAACCAGGAGAAAAACCAACCCAATTCTTGCTAATTCGGTTGACTTTCCTCACAGGGTATTTCCTGAAGGCAACTTATCAACAAAACCATGAAATGTAGTGTCACACAGCTCTTTTGCTCTCGTTTTGCCGCGCAGTTCTAACAGCAGACAATGCCAATGTTAAAGAAAAGGCCAAATCAAAGACACACCCAATATAATTTAAAATTGTTACTATTCAAGCCGTATCTCTCAGCCACCATTTTCACACAATCGGAGCTGCAGGAAGATGAATATTCAATGAACCATTCTCTGCACCACCCGCTCTGCTTTAAGCCTGATACAAAAATCACCTCATCGTTCAGTCTATCAATCATTGGAATATCTGTCCTTCGGTGCTATAAAGAAGTAAACAGGGGGATAAAAGGGAAAGAACCCCAAAAGCTCTAGAGCCACATGGCAACCATTTCTTCCCCTCTGGGTACACAGCACTCCCCAGGAGCACTGCCCTCAACACTGTTTTGCTTAGAGCCAGGAATTACCATTTTCCAAGCCATTTTTCCCTGAGTCCTCAGAGTTTTTGAACCTGTCTTCACAATTTTGCTTCTCTCCTCCTTCCCCATCAATACTTCAGGCCTTTCACCTCAGTTACCATCAACCAGAGGGTTCCCAAACCCACGCAAGAAATTAAAACTCGTTCTCTGCTCTCCACAGGGGCCAAGAAAGTTGGCACCAAAATATTCCATCTTTAACACCCTTGTAGGGAACGAAAGAGAGAGAGAGAGAGGGCAAGGTTTGTCTGCCTGGCAAGGATGCCCTTTTCTCTCTGCAAGGCTGACAAGGACGTGTCGGTATTTGTGCCCCTAAAACCTCTGGATTGAGGATAACCTCGGTGCTCCCGTGGCAGCAGCTCGGCGGGAGCAAACAAAGCCACTGGCTGGAGGCCAAGGAAGTTGCACAAAGTTTCCAATTGAAAGAAATAAAACAACTACCTAAAATCTCAAACAAAACTACGAGTCATTTGAGGTTCTTTCCCCAAAGCATAAAACACACGGATGAAATGATTCAGGAAAAGGACATCCTTTTTCCAGGCTAATTCAACACACTAATGAAAGAGAAGAACATCAGCTGCACACAAGGTTGGGAGGGAATACTGAGCTCTCGCCAGAGCAACGTAATGCCAGACACAAGGAAACAGCCAACAACTGCTACATCTGGTTTGCTCTGCACACAGTGGTATCACCCCACAGGCTTCTAAACCTTCAGCCCTGGCCAAGCTGACTTCAATGGACAGTTACTCCAATGGGGAACACCTCAGACCAAGGAGGAAAGCAGAGCCTGCCCAGCTGCACCAGCCGGGACGGCAGCACGGGAATTCAGTGCCGGCAAAAAAAAAAAAGCTGCCAAAGTTTTGCCACAAGAACCCTCAAAGGGTGTTAAAATCCCTGCTTACAAAACAGAGCAGCAACCACAAATAAACCAGATTCAAAGCAGCAGGTGCTCCATTAAATAAAGAACCAGAAAACCTGGAGTCAAACACAGCCTTGCCTGCTCCCTCTGGCCCTCCAGCACGGCACAATTTAACAGCCAGTAGCAGGTGGAACCACTGTGATTTTCCAAGGGAAAAATGGAAGTGCACCCAGGATGCTCTTCCCAAAAGGCTTCCCAAACCAAGCTGGCTTTGGCAAGCTACATTGACCCCAAGTTTTATGGGTTTTTAAGCAGGTGCCTGCTGCGGATCAGCCGAACAAACGCTGCTCTCAGCGACCTTAAGTGTCCAACACAAACATTAGTGCTTCTTTTTCCCGGTTTTGGGCAGATTTGAATTCCCAGGTGCTCAAGTCTCTTTCCTAGAAAACTCTTGCAAGTGATTTCTGTCAGATGCAATGAGAAAACTCCCTGCGAATGCAAGCAGCACTGGCAGCATTGATCACCTGCTGACACACAACAGGCACCTGCTCCAATTAAAACATTCTTTGCAGTAAGTGGTAAATACGCTGTATCTCCTTAAACACAGTGATTTGCATTTCCGGTGTCATTCCCAAAAATTCTCGTTGTTAATAGTAAGCTGAACAGCTGAATTCTGCCATCTCTTACATTCACATTGAAGGGCAACCCAGAAATCCTGGATTTTACCCTCAAATTTAAGAGCATTAAATGAGGCTTTCACCTTTTCATTTAGAAAGAAAAGCAGCTATAAAAACCAGATCTGTGTTTAAGATACGCTATCAGATTGGAATTCTCAGTTCACCACGATGTTTGGGGTACTGTGTCCACTCATTCCGGGCAGATAAAGCAATCAAAGCCCTCTTAAACCACAGCCCTCTCTCACAAGTGGTTCAGTAACAAAAATTCCTATTTTTGTGACAGAAACTCAAGCAAGTTCAGCTGCACCCATAAAATACATTCAAGACATTTCCTCCTTCATCTCCTATTCGCATCCTATTCCACACTTTGAATTTGATTTTTGCCGTGCAAGTTGTAGCAGAAATCAACTCATGCCTGCATCAATCATCCAAGGAATCTACTGGAGCATGGACCGAGCGAGGCAGCGTCGCTTCTCCGTTGCCCAAATCCCTGAAAACATGGCTAAGTGCAAGATTACATTCTGGGTTTAAGTGCAAGATTACAATTTTGGGGCCTGTAAAAAGATAACAGTCAGATTTACACTTCAGTTTAGAAGCTGCTGCAACATCCTTTTGGTTGTTAAACAGAATATCATGGAATTAGATCCCATCAGAGATTGAGATCCCTTCTTCCCTCCTAAATGCCTGGATTACCAAGGTGGCCGAGACAGCTGGAGAAAAGTGCCCAATGGTTGGGGGAAAAATAAGAAAAAATTAACTATGTTCTGTGAAAAAAAAAAAAACCTGCAAACTGTTTCATCCTTGAATCACAAGAACAAGAGCTCAAACCTCGGTGTCTTGGAGTATTTTTAACATTTCTCCAAGATGCTAAAACCACTTTACTCCAGGTGCCCATGATAAACCTCATGTAATGCCCGCTGCACACTGTACCTGAAAAGTCCCTAGCAGACAGCAGTTCCTTGCTATTAACAAAGAGGTAAAATGTTAATGAGAACTTTTATGTAATTAAATTATCACAGAATGAAAAGCATCTCTGGAGAGAAGCACTTACTTGCTCAGAGTTTGCACTGTGGAACCAGACCCCACTGAACCTGCAACTCTTGGAAAACAACAACAACAAAAAAAAACGCAGTAAAACCAAAACCCCACGATATAACTCAAGTTCTCCTTAAAGCACCTCCTTGTTTCCTGCACACCAGAGTGAGCACAAGACATTCCTGGTTTGTAACAAAGTCCTCAGCTCTTCACCAAACCTCGTCACTGCTACAAACCCAAAGTGCACATATGGGATACACCGGGAAATCAGGGAAATACACCTGGTAAAAAGCCCAGTTTCAGTGCATGCACCTGGGGGGCTGGCTGAAAAAGGAATCCCTTTCCACAAAGGAATTCAGGGTTCTGCTGTGTACCCGAGAGCAGCTGCTGCTCACCTGAAAAACGTCGACCTCGAGCCACGCGACTCAACGGGGAAACCACTGAGGCTCCCCAGGGAAGGGATCCCGTGGGCCAAAGGGCCGCTGGCCTGAGGCCGACAGGGAATTTCAAGGACTCAAAAGAGGAGCTGACACCAGTCTGTTACTAGAGTGTGGTTTTCCATTTCCACTGAGTGCTTTAAATCTGGTCTGTTGGGTTTGGAGCTCTCTCAAGGACGAGCTCTTGGGACTTGCTTTAAAATACATGAAATGAAAAAAGGACATGAATCAAAATTAAGAAGACGGGAATTCTTCTTTCCCTCCCCTTCCCCCCCACCCCAGTTTTTCTTATTTTTTCTTTTCTATTTTCTGTAAATCAAAGCAGGCTGAGCCTCCCTGCTGTCCCCACTGATAGGGAATTCTCAAAATATCCTATTCACGCTACTCCTAACCAACCTCTCTGGCTTCTACCTTTATAGAAAAATGTAGTAACAGAAAATCGGGCCGGGAAAGTCACCTACAAACAAAGATCTATTTAAAATAACGACAGGGCTGGCTAAGGCTGTATCCCATAGCACCTGGCACACGCTGGAAGGGCTGCATGGAGGAGTAGGCAGGGTTGGGAACAGAACACGAGGGCCTTAGGACGCCCCACGGACAATGATCATGACCAGATAGTCGTCCTCTGATTTGGCCAACGCCTTGGCCGTGGAGTCCAGGAACTGCTGGGAGAAATCGCAGGGTGGAAAGGCGTGCAGGACCCCGCTGTTCTCCTTGTCTTTGTTCCCCCCTACAGGGAGGCTGATCACCCCGGCAGCCTGCTTTTGCTTTAGGTAGGACACCAGATTCCTGAGCGGCCTCTGCGTGGAGGTGGTGGCGGCCTCGGCAGCCCCGGCTGCGGAGCGGTTGTCTGAGGCGCCGGGCACGGCCAGAAGGATGGCGTATCCGTTGGGACCCGCCACCTTGATGCGCCGGTTGACCTCGTCCAGCTTGGGCTGGTCCAGACGGAGACGTTGGGTGATCTTGAGCTGAGCCACTTTCCCCCCAGTCGCTCCCTCCACGAGGAGGCTGCTGGCGACTCCGAGGTCCCCCTGGAGCAGGTGCATGTTGGACGGGAAGTTGCTGTTCTTCAGCAGGAGCATCCCCTGCCAAGCCAGGCACAGCTTGGGCGCTGCCCCGGCCTGCGCCGCTCCGTCCTGCTGCTGTTTCTGCGGAGGAGGTTTGAGCCGGGAGCCGCCGCCGCCGCCGCCCTCCGCTGCCCGCTCGTCCTTTTTGGCCGGACTTTTGCACTCCTGGGCGGCAGCGGCGGCGCGATGCTTCCGCTCCCGCTCCGCGGAATTCTTGCGGTCGCGCTTTTCGTTCTGCGCCCGCTCCAGGCTGCCCCGGCGGGATTCCCGGATGGGGGAAGGTCGCTCCAACAGGAGCAAGCGGGATGAGCGCTCGGGGTCAGTACTGTAACGCTCCCGGCCTCCGAGGAGCTCGGGGCTGCGGTCCGGGGGAGAGGTTGTGGCCAAGCAGTGGCGCTTTCGGGAGGAAGAGGAGCGCTCACTGTCGGGGGAGCGGTCCAAGTGCCGGCCTCCATCCTCTGCCAGCCTCCGTTTCCTAGGCTGATCCCTACTGCTACTGCCCAACTCCCTCTCCCCGCGGTCCCGCTCCAAGGACCACCCATCCCGGCGGCGCTCCAGGCTTTCCAGTGGGTCATAGGCAGCTGCCCGATTACTCCTGTCCCGCACAGGGGGCGGTGGGGGCACCCACTCTGTCTCGGGATAAAGGTCTCTGTCACGGTCTCTATAGAGCAAAGGTGGCGTCCTGTCCCGGGCCCCCCGGAGAGGGTCAGGGGGGGCTCCCCGGTGAGCCCCAAAAGCAGCCGCCTCCGCCACAAGCTCGTAATGAGCTGGGGGTGGCAAGGGCAGGGGCTGCAGGTAGGGCTGCTGGTACCGATGCTCCGTGTCGGCAAAGTCTACGCGGAGCCGGCGATCCGGCCCCCCCAGGGGGAACCCCCGCATGTGAGTGCAGGCCGCCTGCGCCGCGTCCAGGCTCTCGTACTGGATATAGGCCCAGGAATCCCCTTTGCGGTAATCGATCGTGCGGATGGTGCCAAACCGATCAAACTCCCTGGCCAGGGCAGCCAGAGGCACCCAGGGCCCCAGGCCGCCCACCCAGAGCCGGGTGGTCGGGGTGGCTTTCCCATATCCGATCTTGATGGGGTTACGCAGCAGCACCTTCCCTGACATGGCCAACTTGGCCCGGTGCGCCATGTCCAGATTCTCAAACTTAAGAAACCCATAGGTGCTGGTCTGCCCACGTCCCGGCCTCTTGATGTCCACCTCAGTGATGACCCCAAAACGGTCAAACGCTCGCCGCAAGTCCGACTCGCTCACGGTGATGTCCAGGTTGCCCAGGAACAGCGTGCGGTTGGCTCTCTGGTCATCCTCAGGGCTGATCTCCTCCTCACCGGCCGCTCCGGCACCTCCTCCTCCTCCACGGAATCCCCCGGCCGCCGCCACGCCGGCCACGCGCTCCAGCCCGTAGGCCGGCCGCACCCGCGCCTCGTAGAAGCCACCGTAGTCCCGCTCCCTCTCCAGCTCCCTCGGCAGCGGCGGCGGCGGCGGGAGCCGGCCCAGGGCGAGCTGCTGCAGCCGGTAGTCCCGGTATCCCAAAGCCCCGCCGCTGCCCGCGGGGGACAGCGCCCGCTGCGCGGCCCCGGCCGGCGGGTGCCGCACGGCCGCCGCCACTGCCCCGACCGCCGCTGTGCCGTAGGGAGACTCCTTGTCCAGCAGCGCTGGGGAGCGGCTGCTGCGCCGGCGGCCGCTGCCTCCGCCGACATAGACGGCCTCGATCTTGAGCGGGCGGTCGTAGAGCACGAGGCGGCCGCGGGCGTGCTTGGCGGCGCGCGCGTCCTCGGGCCGGCGGAAGTTGACGAAGGCCACGCGCTCGTCGGCGGCGCCGGCGCCGGGCGGGAGGCGGCTGATCTTCACGCTCACGTCGCCGAAGCGCTTGAACTCGTGGAAAAGCCCGTCCTCCACCGCCTCGTCGCTCAGCGCCGAGCCCAGCTCGCTGATCTTCAGCGTCTTGTACTCGCCGCCGCCCGGCTCCGACGAGGAGGAGGAGGAGGAGGCGGCGGCGGCGGCCGCCCGCGATTCGCCGCCGCGGCTGCTGCTGCTCCGCGACGCCTCCGCGGTTTTACCGCTGTAGCCGTGCCGGCCCCCGCCGCCCGCGGCCGCCGCCGAACCGGTCTCGTACTCGCGGCTGCCGGCGCGGCCGCCCTTGTCCGTGTGGGCGCCGCGCCGGCCGCTCCCGCTGTTGCTCTCGCCGGACGCCGCCGCCGCTTTCCCGCCGTTGGAGCCGCCGCCTCCGCCGGACGAGCCGCTCGGCTTCTTGCTGCCGCGCGAGGAGGAGGAGGAGGATGCCGAGTCCTCGCCGCCCCGGGAGCGCTTGGCCTTGGCGGGCGAGCGCTCCTTGCCCTTCATGGCGGCGGCGGCCGCGCTCCCGCCGGGCCTCCCCGACCGCCCCGCTCACGCACCCGCCGCCATCTTGGGAGCCGCGCCGGCAGCGCGCGCCGCCCCCCCCGCGCCCATTGGCTGCCCAGGGCGGCGCCCTCGCCCATTGGCTGCCGCCGCGAGGAAGCTCCGCCTACCGCCTGGCGCTGCGCGTTCCCATTGGTCCGCCGGGCTGTCGGTCTGCCAACCAGCCCCATGCTCCCGCGGGGAGGGGCGGGAATTGCCGCCGTCGCGCGCCTCCCCGCTCCGCTTGCTCATTGGGCAGTTAGAAAGGGCGCGGCGATCTGATTGGGCGGTTCCATCTGTCAGTCGTGGCAGCACAACCATGGGAGGATTTTCGCTGCCCATTGGACACTGGGCCGAACTTACCGCCGCCTTCTGATTGGCTCTCGTATCTGCCAGTTACAATATTCACACTGCGGCCCCGCCCCGCCCTTTTCCATTGGCTCTCTCGCTTAGATGTGGGTTCCCATCGTACCTCTCAAAATCTCGCGAGTTGCTATTTCCCGCCCCCTTTTCTCATTGGTCATTAGTCAACGCCATCGCCTGCTCTGATTGGCTGATCCCTACGCCGCTCACGACGGGGCGCGCCCTGCCCCCTAACTCCACTCCTGGTTTATCATTGGGCGAGAAAATCTCCCCAGGCATCTGATTGGGTGCAGACAGGCAGAGTGTTGATTGGCTAGGACAAAAATCAATCAGCTTGCGCTGACTGTGATTGGTCGCAGCGCGTAGGGAGGCGGTCCCCAGCAGAGCTCGCGGTGCGGCGGCCCCTGAGGGCTCAGAGCGCGGCGGGCTGCGGTGCCGGGAGGAGCTGCGGTGCGTGCTCCCTGTCACTCCCCTCAGCTCGCCACTACACCCACCGGGCCGGGCTGAAGCCACCGCGGGGGAGAGGAGGAAGATCGGCTGCATTCAGTGCCTGTCTCACCCTCCCCCTATTTCCTTGTGCTTGTCCGCACCAGGGAATGCAGAGAAATGCTCCCGGCGACTGGGAGAGCTGCGCAGGTGTCTGAGGCTCCCCAGGGCCCGGCCCGCGCTCCTCTGCCGGTTTTGGAACCCTGAGTAGCTGCAGGCACTGTCTCGGGGCACGGTCACTCTTTACTCGGGGCCTCCAAACCGCTTGAAATATTTCCTTGTTAAAGCTTCACAACACAGTGGGTATCCTGATAGATTCTTGCTTTCAGCAGCGGTCCCATCTTTCCCTGGGGAGTTGGAGCTCGGAGGTTCTCGGAGATGGGGAAGAGGTTTGGATTCGGTCTGAGGCGAAGGAGCCTCCGCGACCTCAGGGAATCCCAGTTTCCGTGGAGCAGGAACGCCTCTAATCCCGGTATTTTGTGAGGATCCCGCTCTAATCCCTGTATTTTGTGAGGATCCCGCTGCCACGTGGGGCCCTGGGCGCTGCCTCTTTCTCCTGCTCTGCTCTGCTCTGCCTGTGGGAAGTGTAAATAGGAAAAAGAAAGGTTCAAAGCGGGAGAAGGCGGAGCAGGGCTGTGTCCCCCAACCCTGCTGGAACTGCTGCCCCTGCATCCTACAATCCCATAAATCATCCCCCTAAACCCTAATTTCCCCCAATAAAACCATAACTTCAACACCCAAACTCCAATTTCACCCTCCAATTTCACCACCAATCCCCAGCTGGATTCCCCCAACTCCAAATTTCGCACTCTAAACCCTCATTTCAGCCCCTCCAAACCCTCATTTCCTTGCCCAAACCCCAAAATTCATCCCCCAAACTTTAATTTCCCTCCCTAAATTCCCGATTTCACCCCCAAATCTCAATATCATCTCCCCAAACCCTAATATCACCCTCTCCTGTTCCATCTTTCAAACCCCAATTTCATACTCGCAACCACTCATTTCACCCCCTAAATCCTAATTTCACCCCGCATGACCTAATTTCATCCACCAAACCCTCATTTCATTCTCCCAAACCCTAATTCCGACGTCCCAAATCCCAATTTCTTCCCCCAAGCACTAATTTCACCCCACCTGATCCTGATTTTATATCCTAAACCCCTATTTTCATCCCCCTAAACACTAATTTCGTGCCAACAAACCCTAATTTCACCCCATCAAACCCCAATTTGATCCTCTCAAACCCCAGTTTCACCGCACAAACTCCAATTACACCCCCACAACTGCAATTCCACTTCCAAATTCCAATTTCAACCCCCCCAAACCCCAGTTTTATCCTCTCAACCCCCTATTTCACCCTCCAAACTTCAATACCATTCCACGAACCCCCAGTTTCACCCCCAAACCCCAATTTCACCCTCCAAACGCTTAGTTTCACCTTCTAAACCCCAATCCCACCCCACCAAACCCCAGTTCGATCCCCCCCCAACCCCAAATTTCACCCTCCTAATCATTATTTTCAAATCCAGCAGTTCCTGAGGAGGAATTCCCTGCAGCTACTGGGATGGGAAGCACTCCGTGGAAACCCGCGGCTCTCCAGCTGCTCCGGGCTGTGTTTGAACGATCCCAGCCTGAGTGGCTGGAGGTCAGGAGAGCAGGAGGCACAACGTTCCCTCACGAAATCCGATCGCTCCCAGGAGTTCATCCAACAGGGGGAGATGGGATCTGATTGTTTTAGCAGGGCCCATTAGGCTGTGTCTGTCTGTGTCTGTCTGTGTCTGTCTGTCCCCTGCCGTGTCGTCTTCTGGCACAGGGACAGCGGCTCCTGAAGTTGTGGGAGGGTTTCAGTGGAGGGTAAATGGCTGAGCATGAAACCATTCAAGGTTGGAAAAGCCTTCCAAGACCATCGGGTCCAAGCTGTGCCTGATGCCCACCTTGTCTCCAGCCCAGAGCACTGAGTGCCGCCTCCAGGGATGGGAACTCCAAACCTCCCTGGGCAGCCCCTGCCAAGGCCTGAGCACCCTTTCCATGCAGAAATTCCTGCTGATGTCCACCCTGAGCCTCCCCTGGCCCAGCCTGAGGCCGTTCCCTCTCCTCCTGTCCCTGTTCCCTGCCAGCAGAGCCCGACCCCCCCGGCTGCCCCCTCCTGTCAGGGACTTGTGCAGAGCCACAAGGTTCCCCCTGAGCCTCCTTTGCTCCAGGCTGTGCCCCTTTCCCAGCTCCCTCAGCCGCTCCTGGTGCTCCAGACCCTTCCCCAGTTCCGTTCCCTTCCCTGGTCACGCTCCAGCCCCTCAATGTCCTTCTTGTCATGAGAAACCCAAAACTGAGCCCCAGCAGTGCCAAGAACAGAGGGACAGTCACTGCCCAGGGCCTGTTGGACACTGCTCCTGATCCAAGCCAGGTGGCTTTGGCCTCTTGCCCCCTGGGCACACCCAGGCTCACGTCCAGCCGCTGTCACCAGCACCCCCAGGTCCTTTTCCAGCTTTCCAGTCACTCTGGCCCTGGCCTGGAGCGTTCCACGGGGCTGTTGTGACCCAAGGGCAGGACCAGCACTTGGCCTTGTTGACCCTCACACCATTGGCCTCCGCCCATGGATCCAACCTGTCCAGATCCCTCTGCAGAACCTTCCTGCCCTCCAGGAGATCCACAGACCCACTCAGCTTGGTGTTTTCTGTGAATCAAAAAGGGTGCCCTTGATCCCCTTATCCTGATCACGGATAAAGAGATTAAACAGGACCAGCCCCAATCCTGAGGCCTGGGGAACCCCACTAGTGACCGGCTGCCACTGAATGCTGAATCACAAAATCCCAGACTGGTTTGGAAAGGACCTTGAAGCCCATCCCATTCCACCCCTGCCATGGGCAGGGACACCTCCCACTATCCCAGGTTGCTCTAACCCCATCCAACCTGGTCTTGGACACTGCCAGGGATGGGGCAGCCCCAGCTTCTCTGGGCACCCTGTGCCAGGGCCTCCCCACCCTCCCAGGGAACAATTCCTTCCCAATATCCCATCTAACCCTGCCCTCTGGCACTGGGAAGCCATTCCCTGGGTCCTGTCCTTCCATCCCTTGTCCCCAGTCCCTCTCCAGCTCTCCTGGAGCCCCTTTAGGCACTGGAAGGGGCTCTGAGGTCTCCCCAGAGCCTTCTCTTCTCCAGGCTGAGCATTCCCAGCTCTCCCAGCCTGGCTCCATAGTGGAGGTGCTCCAGTTCCCTCAACAGCTCCATGGCCTCCTCTGGACTCACTCCAACAGTTCCACATCCTTCTAATGTTGGGGCCAGCAGAACTGGATGCACCATGATTTTTAAGTACAGACCTTGGAGTGACAGAAATTGTGTTTGGAACATACACCGAGCTTCTGAAACTGAGATTCTTCTGTGTAACAACCTGAACCCAGCAGGTGTTTCAGAGCCAGACCCGTGGTGATCCGGGAGCTTGGTGTGTGGATCATCATCGGGAAGCTGTGGGAGATCAGAGTTGGGTGGATGGAATCAATGAGGTGACACAAAGATGTGAGCAGGAGGAGCCGGGGCTGATCTGTGGCTCTGTCCCACGGGCTCATCCCAGCTCCTGCTCCCGGCTGGACCCAGCTGCTTCCTGCAGAGACACAGCTGAAGGATAAAGCTCAGGCATTATGATTTCCCTCCAGAAAAATTGTTCTTCTGTCAAGATGGTACTGTTTTACAGCAATACCTCCCTTCCAGAGCTGCCAGAAAGGGTTTTGGAGGGAGGGTTGGAGTTGACTGAGGAATGAGACCCAGCAGCCAGCATGTTGTAGGGAGCAGAATATCCCAGTGTACAATAAAAAAGCATCACTGCAGCCTGGATCAGAAGCCCCCACATCTCATGCAGAGATCCCTCCCCTCCAGCTCCTCTCCTGCGTCTCCGATTGTGTCTATGGGATTATGGAACCCCGGACTGGTTTGGGTTGGAGGGACCTTAAAGCTCATCTCCTTCCACCCCCTGCCGTGGGCAGGGACACCTTCCACTAGCCCAGGCTGCTCAGAGAAGCTGAGGAATCACTCAACGAGGTGAGAGAAAACTGCACAGAAAACCATAATGTGCCATATTTCAGCTTCATCTGAATTTTTTAGTTACAGCTGGTAAAACCTGGCACAGCTCCATGGCCGGAGAAGAAATGCATCACTTTAACAACAAGTGATAGAGACTTCTGTCTCCAAAGTCCTCTCCTCTTCCCAATGGTGCCTGGGGTTGGGAGAGAAAGACGGATTAAAATTCCTCAGCAGATGAGTCACAGGGTAAAAGACACCTTGAGGGGGAGCACTGGGCCATATCACCGCAGGAACGGGTCCTCCTGATAGGCATTTAATCTGATTTCACTCCTCCTGACCTGCTCCTTCCAAGGGGAGACTCTTTTCCTCATGGATTTTTCCACCTCCACATCAGCTGCTGGCGATGTGGATCTCTGTGGATCTGTACAGATCTCTGCTCGGCAGCACTGGGAAGGAGGTCTGGAGAGGATCAGGCTTTGTCAGGCCATGAAAAACGATCTGGCACAAGCAGGAATCTTCCCCTGGGCCCAGGCTGGAGAAGGAGCGCTGTGCTCTGCTCTGCCTGTGCTTAGTTAAAAGTGTATGAATAATTCAGGTGCCAGATGGCCCTTGAGCCCCTGGCCTAGATCTAAACATCTAATTACACCTGCTGTCCCTGGGACTGGGCCATCCACGTCCCTCTGCAGAGCTGGGCTCATCCCACAGGACACTTGGGTGCTGCAGAACCACAGAAATTGGCCGTTTCCTGCAAAAAAACCCCAAAACGTTCTCTTAGGGTTTAACTGTGTGTTTTCCTTTCCAAAGCCAGCTGGAGCAGATCACAGAGGAGCAGGTGGGTCCGATGGCGGAGGAGATGCAGTGGGCTCCTTGGATGGATCCCAGAGCTCCCGCTCCAATCCCACTGATCCAGGCAGGCTTGCAAGCCCCTCTGCTGGGGAGGCATCTGCCTGTTTGCAGTTTTGCATTCAGACGAGCTGCCTTTCTTCCAGGAGATGTGCTCGTATCCCAGCTGGCTGTTGGAGACGTGGAAATCCATTAGCTCCACTTAAGCGAAGCCACAAGAGCCCTCCCGGGAGCAGAGCTGCCGCGCTCTCCGACCCGGAGCCGAGGCGAATCTTCCCCTGGAATGGTGGCTGCGATCCCCGCAGTGGCCCAGACCTCGCCTTGGCCAGCAAAAAAGGAACTGGAGAACATCCACCCTGCGGGATGCCGGGGAGGTTTGGCAGCGAGCAGCGAGGCGGCACCTCGAGGAAAGCCGGGAGAGAGCAGATTCCTCCCCGCAGCCGGGAAAGCCGTGCCCGGCGCTCGCTGCCTGACAGCGTGCGATGGAGGCAGCCGCTCCTGAAGCCAAGCTCATGCTGGCGTGATCTCTGCTCACCATCGTCCCCGAGAGCTTTGGGGACAGCTTTGGGTCCCCAAGCAGCGACTTCTGCGGAGCAGCCTCAGCACCAGCAGCGCCAGACACCCCGCGGCTCCCCAGCTTCGTGTCCCCGGGGCTGTCGGGGCTCTGCCCGCAGAGCAGGGAGGGCAGAGCAGGGAAGAACAGGGAAGAGCCGGGCAGGCAGCCCCTGCCCGTCCCGCTGCCGGCAGAGGGCAACGACAGCCCGTGAATTACCGGGTCTGATCCGGCCCCGCCGCCGCAGCCCAGCCCGAGACCCTCTGCCCTGGCTCCTCACCCCCCTCCGCTCCCTTTTCTTCTCCATTTCGTCTCTTTTCCTCCGCTGCGTGGGGAGGGCTCGAGTTTAATAAGTAATGAAGGAATTTATGGAGCCATTAGCACGGTAATTGTTCGCTTTCCACCTAATATTCAGAGATTAATGGAGAGGGAAGAATAAACCCCCAAAGTACAGAGAGAATTAAGGCAGGATCAGGGATTGCATTGCAGGGCCACATCCTTCCCTAAAGCCCTCTGTCCTGAGGAGACCTGGTGCACGGGCATGAATCCGTAATTCCGGAGCTTTGGGCACCCAGGGACCCCCCGTGCTCTTGGTCCCGTTTCCCTCCCAGGGACTCGCTGAGGATGGCCCCACTCAGGACAGTGATGTCTGTACAGGATGGAGCCACCTGATTTTGGGTGCCCAACGCCGACGCCTCGTGGCAGAGCTCTGCGGCTCCTCCTGCGGGGGTGCAGCCCGAGGAAGCCAAGCGGAGCCCGGGGAGGCTGCACACATCCATGGGCTCCAGGCGCTTTGGCTCTGCTCTGTCTCCGGTCCATCTGCCCCCTGCAAGCTGCTGCCTTTGCCTTCCAAGCGTTACCTGTGCTCAGAGGAGCCCAAATTTACATCCTGCTCCCCCAAAGACTCTTCCACCGAGAGGCAGGGATCTGGTCCATCGCCACTCCGTGCCTCGGTTCCTTTCCATGCTCGGGAGGAGCAGCAGGGCCCAGAAGGACTCAGCCCATCTGTGCTCCCGCAGCGATCCCGGCAAGCAGGCGCCTTTAAACGCTGGAGCCATTTCCATGTCACCACACGGTGACACGGCCAGGAATGAGGGATGAGCTGGGGCTTGCTGGGCAGACACCAAACAGGTGGCAGCTCTGGAGGGGGGACATCACATAACCACAAGTCCCCAAAACGACCCAAACACCAGAGACTCCATCTCAGCCAGGGCCCTTGGCTGCCTTTGGCAAAGGATTCTCCTTGGATAGGGAGAGGGAGGGAAAATGGGGGAGACCCCCCCAGCCCTGCTGAGCTGTAACGTCACCGCTGCGTGTGACGTGTTTGCAGGACAAGTGGCACTTGCTCTGGGAGGGAGAGGCAGCGCTAAGGATGCTCCGAGGAGCCAGACAGCGAGACCAGCCCTGAGACCTGTGCCCTTCCCTGAGTCCCAGCGGGGAGGAACAAGGACACAGCCTGCGGCAAAAGACATTTTCCAACAGTTCGCACAAGCTGACGGGAAGGGAGGTGCTGGGCAGGAGCCTGTGGAGCACCCGGCACTCGCACAGAGAGACGAAGGAGATGGCCCCAGGAGACAGCTCCATGTGCCAGCCAGCCACAGGCACCTCGCACCTCTCTTCCACACCTCTTAAGGACCATCCCCATCTCCCTTTGTCTTCCGGGTGGTGTGTGTCACGTCTGGCAGCTCTTCCCTGCGACAGGCTCCAGCCACGGGGGGAGTGGAGCATGTCATGCCAAACAGCACGTCCGTCCCTGTCCCTTCAGGGCCCTGCCTGCAGCCCTGAAGGAGAACAGATCAGATCCTCCTGACATCTTCCTTCCTCTCCAACACCTTCCCAAGTGCAAAAGGGGTTGTGCTGAGATACTTCACCCCAGGGCACGGGTGAGAGCCCAGAGGAGGTGCCTGGAACCCCTCAGCTCTGAGGACGCACGTGCTCACCACAAAACTCCAGGATTTTTCCTTGTTAGCTGCCCTTCCCATCCCCTGTGATGCACAGGCAGCCCAAAACTGGTTTCTCATCCCACTCACCTGCAAACAATTTTCCACCTCCTCCTAACCAGCTCCAGTGCCTCAGTTTCCCCACACTGGGAGGTTTCAGGGAGCAGTTTTTCCATATGTAGGAATGGGCAATGCCCCAACCAAGGTCCCAGCACATCCCATGTCTGGCGCTCCAGCATGGATTCATCATGTCTTTATGTCACCAGGAGAAGGGAAAAATGGCAATTAAAATAAATCAGAGGCTGGCAGCTCCATTTGTCAGCTCGAGGGGAACAGTTCCAGCCTGGATGGGGAGGGAACTCGGGCAGGAGACAATCAATAAGGCCTGTAGGTCTGTAAGGAGACACCCACCAACCTTCAGTCGGGGCCCCAAAGTCAAAACCTTGCCTGACTTTGCTGTTGGAGCAGTGCTGGACCTGGGGAAGGAACGTGCGAGTTGAATTCCCTCAAGATCTTGTGTTTCCAAGCCGACAGTGCTGGGCAAGGCTGTGCTGCTCAAGGAGACCCTTCTCCAGGTGTAAGGGGATCCTCCATCCTATGGAGGAGCCGTGAATAATTCATGGTGCTGGCTGGTGGCACGGCTCCTGGGCAGACCTGGGCAGTGAGGGCTGCTCCTCAGAGGGGGTTTTAGCCCAGGATGCTCCGAGGAACAAGGGAATCTTCTCATTTCCAGGGAGCTGGGAAACACTTTGGGATCTCAATCCTGCATGGTGTCACTCCAGGCCACCCCGGTGCTTCATACCCACCAAGCTTCATCGCCGTGGTGGCTCCATACTCCTCATCCCATGGGACCGTACCTGCCCCTCGTGTCTCCTCATGGACATTGTGTTATGGATTTAATGCCATGCTTTTCCGTCCCTCTGTTGGTCCATCAGCAGCTCACTCCCAGAAGGGCTGGGCTCAGTCCAACACCTCCTCACCCACTCCCAGCCTCCATGGGGATGAGGACCCAAGCCAGGCTGTCCTTCTCCAGGCAGAGGCACCAGGAATGGTTACTCCCAAAGGAGAGCTGTGAAGAACAGGGTGGTGTCACCACAAACCTGCCCCAGGCAGGCTGGTGGGATCCACAGGGTCTCCACAGGTTGGATGCCAGTCCTACCCCATCAGCAGGACACCTGGATTTGGCTGCTGGGAGATCCTGATGGAAAAGGACTTTGTTTTAGAGGCCCAAAGAGCTCAGCTTGTGGCTTTATGCAGTGTGGGGGCAGTTCACAGGCACGGGAGGGTGGCTGAGCAACCCTGCAGCCTCCTCCTGCCCCCGGGATCTCCTTCATCTCCATCCCATCTCCATTCCTCCTTCTTCCCCTCTAAGCTGTGATAAATCCTGTGGGTCTTCATCAAAAACCACTCTGTACATTTGGTGCCTGGAGCTCCTTCAGCCATGGACTATGAATTCTTGCTAAATATATATTTAAGGCAGTCGTGGGGATATTTTTAAATGACCCCTGAAGCTATTTCTGCTTAATTTCCCTCACTTTTTCTCCGTGTCTCTCCCTGATCTTCTCCTCCAGAGAGGACGAGAGCTCATTTTCATCTCTCCTGTCTGGGAGATGGGGTGCCTGACTGGCTGAGGACAAAAAACAGCCCAAAAAAGAGCAGACAGGTCTGAGCAAGAATAGCAACAGGGCTGGCCCAGGGCAGAGCGCAGCAGGGTCCGGCCCCCCTCTGGCTTCAGGGTGCTGCTAATCAGCAGTCAGGAGCACCCAGGGTGGAATATTCCTCTCTGCAGCCTCACCCAGGCACCAAACAGGGCTTTCAGAACCTCGGTAATCTTAAATTAGGTTGAACCTACATGGCCAGGATGAGATCTACTCCCAGTCCTGATCCATGGGACCAGCCCCTGCTCAAAGGCAAAGGCACATCCCAGCTTGCCGTGAGAAAACGGTGGGTCCAGCCAGAGCCCCAAACCCAATTTATTTTCCACCTTGGGCCAAGCTGTTTCTCTGCTTTACATCTCAATTTTCTCATCTGACACCTGTGGAAAATCACCCGTCCCTGGAGCTAATAAGGGCCCGCAGATGGAAGAGGTTATTTTCCAAGGCAGCCCTCGGGGGAAGGGCGGTGTGTGTGTGCACACCCGGGTTAGCGCACCGAAACGCTGCCGGGGAGAAATACAAACCGCTGCAACACCCCAGGCTGGTGCTGAGGAGAAACCAGTGCATTGGTTTAACCCTTTCATCCCCACCCCGGTCTCCTGCCCCCGCTGATGTCCTTGAGAAGCTGTCATTCGTCTCGAGCCATTGGCTCGTTCATCTTCCCCGCGGGAGGGATTTGCCCTTCCAGCTCTGCCCCTCGCCCTTCCCATCCGTTCTTTTCACAGGTGATTAATTCCCAGCCCTGAGTTTCATCCTGCCACAGCAGCCTCCCCCTCATGCTGACCCGTTTGCTTTGGGCATTTCTCAGGTGTCCGTGGGGGTTTGCTCTGGCTCCTCCGGATGGGTTGAGTGGGAAGAAGCAGGATTGCCTGCCGGCTTCCAGCAGGAAAGGGGGAATGCTCCTCTGCTCCTGGCTTCTTCTCCATGGCTTTCCATCTCTACCTTCCCTCCCAAATTTCCTTACCTGCAACCCACCTTTAGCTTTTTTTTTTGGCTGCTCAGGCATCTCCGAGCCTCGTGAAGTGTTGACTCAACAGGATCCCACAGAAAATTAAGACAAGAGCCCATCATAAACCAGAAAATGGGGATCCCAGGGAGGGAATGAGGCCCTGAGGAGGCCCTGCCTCCCAGGGAGCTCCCCCAGCCCAGGGCAGGATTTTAACCTGCATCTGCACCGTGCTGGATGAGCAGCCCTGGGGCTTCACTGGTGAGTTCATGCACCAGAGTCCAGCCTGGATTCCCATTAAAGCTCCTCCAAACTGTCCCACAGGCAGGTGGAGCAGCACAGGGACAGGAGCAAATCCCAAGGCCTGAGGACACCCAGTGCTTCTATTTTTCTCCAAATCTCTCCAAAATGCTTTAAGAGACCTGGCTGATCTTTCTTGGTGCAAAATGACCCCATAGTAGGGGCTGCCAACAATCAGATTCTAATAATGGTCACCACCACTGACACACTCAGAGCATTCCCAGCAAACCAAACTGGGTGAGCTGGTGCAGCTCCTTCCCCCCCGAGCTCTGCCTGCATGCTCAGGATTTGGCACTGAGGGAGTTTCTCACACCTCAGTCAGATGCAGGCTGGAGCTGCTGTGAGGATTTGGCTGCTTGTTGGAAAATATCTCCCCAAATCCTGGCTGGGAGATGGGAGGGAAGAACTGAGGACGGGAAACTGTGGCTCAGTGTAAAACTTCTCAGCTGGGTCCTTTGAAAGTCCTGTTGCACATTCAGCCCTGGAGATTCTCCATCGACTCCTGTATCCGTATTTCAGCATGGGATGAATCTGGGATGGATCCAGGATCCTGGTCTGTCAGGAGCTCGGCAGCAACCGTGAGCTACAGGCTGACAAACGGAGGTACAGATGGGGTGAGATGCCCTGAAATGCCCCTCAGAGGGGGAACCTGACCCCAGGAGACACCCAGGACATGGAGAGGAGACCCTACAGCTTCAGGAAACATTTTATCAGGTGAATGTCGAGTGCCCCATCCTGCAGTCTGGATCTAACCCCTTCCTCCCACTGCCGGGATGGTCACTGGGACAGCCCTGCTGAGCCCTGGGACCAGCCAGCCCGGCTGCCAAGAGCTCTGGGAAGGTGGATTGCTTTCAGATGCTCTTGGGGGAGGTCCAGGACACCCAGAGCTGCTGATCGAGCCAGGGCTGGGCACGTGGCCCGGAGCAGAGCCAAGTGACAGCTCCTGCTGTGCTCAGAGCAGCGCGGGTGTGAGAGGAGTGTGAGAGACAGAGTGACCGAGGGGCTGAGGGAGGAAAGCAGGGAAGAGGCCTCGGTCACTATTTACAGCATCACTGGCCAGGCCAGGGAGGGCATTGTCCTGCTCTGCTCTGCTCTGGGGCAGCCTCACCTCCAGTCCCGGGGCACTTTTGGGCTCCACAGAATAAAAAAGATGTGAAGCCACTGGAGGGCATCCGATGGAGGCCACGAGGATGGGGAAGGGTCTGCAGGGGTCTAATGAGGAGGGGCTGAGGGGACTTGGTCTGTTCAGCCTGGAGGAGAGATTGAGGGGAAACCTCACTGGGTTCTTCAACATCCTCCCAAGGGGCAGCAGAGGGGCAGCTCCGAGCTCTGCTCGCTGTGAGCAGGGACAGGACCCAGGGAAGGGCTGGGGCTGTGCCAGGGCAGGGTCAGGCTGGAGATCAGGGAAAGGTTCTTCCCCCCGAGGGTGCTGGGCACTGCCCAGGCTCCCCAGGGAATGGGCACAGCCCCGAGGCTGCCAGAGCTCCAGGAGTGTTTGGACAGCGCTGCCAGGGATGCCCAGGGTGGGATTTTGGGATGTGTGTGCAGGGCCAGGGGTTGGTCTGGATGGTCCTGGTGGGTCCCTTCCCACTCAGGACATTCTGTGATTCTACTCACTTTTAACCCAGTGCAGTGGTTGTCCTTTGCACGTCAGCGGGGCCGGCGTGCTCAGAGCCACAGTGACCATTGCACAGCTGGACAGAGGAGCTCTCCAGGGGCCCTGGGAGAGCTGGGGACACAGACACCGCTGGGACACTGCAGTGGGCAGGTTGTCCCTTGAGGACCAGCATCCATCCCTCCCCTGGGCTCCCAAGGAAGTTTTACCAGCACCCAGAGGCACTTTGGAGCCCCAAATGCCCCCTCTACCTCCTGTCGCTTTTTCTTCTCAGCCACTTCTTCCACCCCAGTTCTTTCCCCCAGTACTAATGGGCTCCCACCCCTCCCCCTGGCCTCCCAGCCCTTCCCTCTCAGTGCTGCTGTTCCCACGAAGGGTCCTGAAAGGGTACTGGTGGCACAGGGTGGTTTACAGTGACCTGTGTCCACCCAGCCGGCATGTCCCTGGCACAGGCCTGAGCAAAGACCTCACAGCTCGTGGCAGTGATGATGAGCGGGGTCTCAGCGAGGAGCTGGCAGTGAGCACCGAGCGCCCGTGTCCTCCCCAGCTGTGCAGGGCTGGGTTTGGGGTGCTGGCACAGCATCGGGTGCTGCACTGCTGGAGAGGTGGCAGCTGGGAGTGTGGCTGAGAGAGCTGGGAATGTTCAGCCCGGAGAAGAGAAGGTTGTGTGGAGACCTCGCAGCACCTTCCAGGATCGGAAGGGGCTACAGGGAAGCTGGACAGGGACCCCTCATCAGGAAAGGGAGGGACAGGACAAGGGGGAATGGGTTCAAAGTGTCAGGGGACAGGAATACATGGATATTGGGAAGGAATCCTTTCCTGTGAGGGTGAGCAGGCCCTGGCACAGGGTGCCCAGAGCAGCTGTGGCTGCCTCTGGATCCCTGGAAGTGTCCAAGGCCAGGCTGGATGGGGCTTGGAGCAGCCTGGGACAGTGGGAGGTGTCCCTGCCCATGTCAGGGGTGGGACTGGATGGGCTTTAAGGTCCTTTCCAACCCAAACCATTCCAGGATTCCATGACACTGGCACAGGTGACCATCCAGTGTGGCAGGGGCAGAGGCCATGCAGTGAAGCTCAACCAGGGACTGGCAGCCCACACTGGGGGGACCTGGCTGAGACCCCCAGCAGGGTCTGGGTCAGTCTCTGAGCTGCCCAAAGAGAAGAGGGTCCCCCCACGACCATGGGTGCCCACCCAGGGCAGGCTGAAGACATCCCTGGAGAACCAGGAAGGGGAAACAGGCGGGAGTGAAGCAAAATCCCACCCTCGGCTAATCCAGGTCCTGCTCCAGCCTCAGGCTGCTGTTCCCCATGGCTGCTCCAGCCCCTCTGTCCTGCTAAACTGCCCCCCTCCCTTTCTCCGAGCCGCAGCATCGCCGTGAGAGCTCTGATCGCTTGATCTGGTGCTGCTGCCCGGAAAAGGACTCCCAAGGACACCAGACAAGGAGGGGACACCACGCTTGCCTTGATTAGATGGATTTGAGACCAGCTCTGAGCCCTCCTCCAAGGCTGGTGCAGCAGGGCTGTGATCTTCCCAGGGGAGCGGCTCCAGTTTGCTTGGAACACCAAAGGGGAGATGTCACCCATCCCTATGGCATCCACATTTTCCTGGGGGCCAGGGGTGCAGCCCTCCAGCATTCCCCCTCCCCTCTGGCCACTGTTCCCACAGGGAGAGCAGCAGCAGCTAAGATAATTCACCATTTAATGTGACCAGATGGCTTAATTTAAACCAAATCAGAGGGGAGAGAAGCCGGTCTGAACGTCCCCAGGAGTTCAGGCTGTCCCTCCACCTCTCCCTCTCTCTTCACTGCCTTTCTCCAGCAGCAGGTAAGGTCCTGCAGGAGCTGCTGCAGGGCTGGACTCAGCCCCAAAGCTCCTCAGGTCCTTTCATCCTTTCTCCTCCCCAGGCTCCACTGTGCAGGAAGGAGGAAAAAAAACACCCAGGTGTAGCAAAAATTCCAGCCTCCCCCAAGGCCCTTTGCACACCGTTTTGGTCCACAGAAGCCCTTGAGATCGCCACTTTGGGGGTCGTGTTGATGGGTGACAGGTACAGGTGTGGTTGGAGGTGGTGGCACTGTCACCCAGCAGTGCAGGGACTGCAGGGGCAGAGCTGACAGCGATGGGGAGGGGCCAGGGTGGGCAGAAGCCTCAGAGGTGGGCACAGGAAGCAGAAGGATGAAGACCAAAGGGACTGTGGCTCCTGTGCTAAATCCGTCCTGCTCCTGTTCTGCCCCTCAGGAACATCCCAGCAACCATGGTGCCCCTTAATCCCTCCCTAAGCTGCCCTCCAAGCTGTGCTCCCCTGACCCTGTGCCCATCACACTGCCAGCTCTCACGGAATCACAGAAGGGTGGGAAGGTCGGTCAGGCTTGGAAGGGCCCTCTGCAGATGCCCCAGTCCAACCCCCCTGCCAAGGCAGGGTCGCCGGGGTGCAGGAACACATCCAGGCGGGTTTGGCATGTCTCCAGAGAGGAACACTCCACAGCCCCCTGGGCGCCTGTTCCAGTGCCCATCTTGAGCTCTTCCCCCACCTCAGGGCTTCTCCTGGCTCTTTCCTTCCACCCAGAACCAAATCCCACTCCGGCTTTGGCCATGCAGGCCCCATTTTATGCCCTTCAAGCCTCTCACACAGTGAGATCCTGCCCAGACTGGAGCTTTCAGTGCTAAAATCAGCGTTCTCTTGGTCAGCAGGGGTGGAGGAGGCAGATCTGAGCCCAGACCGTCCCCAGGGCACGGTGTGAAAGCGGAGGATGATCAGGGAAAGGTACCATCAAGCGTTCAGCACTGCGTTTTCCTACCCAGGAATTATCCCAACACGGCTCCCTGTGCCCACAAGGAGAGCCAGGGAGCCAGCCCTGCTCCAGGCAGGCACCACAGAGCCAACACAGCTCCTTGGGCTGCCAACCACAACCATCCCCACCTGCACAAGGAAAAGAACCTGAGATGGGGGGCAACACCTCCAACAGCTGTGCCGACCCCCCTAATTTCCAGAACAAACACACCAGGCTCTTCTCTGTCAAGAGGCGTTGATTTTCCTCTCATTACCCACAGAACAAATCCATCCTGGCTATGCAGAGCTTTCATAACAGGTTGCATGGCTGTAGGTGATTGCTTTAAAAAGCTCCCCACCCATGGAGCTGCGCTCGCCGAGCCCGTTCCCTCCGCAGTAATAAATGCTAATAATAAGGCTCGGCACCACGCAGCATTTTATGGCCTGTCTAATGCAGGAAGTCAAAGTTACTGAACACAACGGGCCCTTCTAGCCACAAAAATGAGCAGAATACGAGGAAAAAGCCAAAGCAGCCTTGATTTGGGCTATCAAAGCCGAGTCTGGGAGTTAAATGATGCGCCCGAGGCTAAAAAGTGCATCGATGGCAGGACCTGGGGCTGGCGATTTGCTCCTCTCCCAGCCGCGTCCACGAGCCTGCCTCGGGCACAGAAGTGGATGGATGATTCCCATCCCCTCGCAGCAATTTTCTCCCCCATTAGACTAATTAGCTCCCCCAACCCAGCAGATTTCGCTCGTTCCCAGCCCGATGTGCCAAGGCCGGGGTCTCGGGAGCTGCTCGGTGCCGTATCAGCACGGAGCAGCCGCTCTGCCGCGGCTCGGGGCGGTGATGGGCAGGACTGATCGCCAGCCAGGATGTGCTGAGCCGAATTTCAATCAGGCCGGGCAAAACCCATCCACCTGCATCCTCCACGGGGGAAATCTGGAGGGAGAAGCCTGGAAAATGTTTCTTCCCGCGTCTTGGGAAGAGTCTGATCCCATGGAAATGCAGCGGCAGCGGGGTGTGGATGTGGACAGGGTGGCAGATCTGGTGGAAGGGCAGACGGCAGCTCCAGGCATGATTTTGTCCTGCGGGCTGAAAACGTGGAGGGAAAAAGCAGCAGTGAAATGTGAGGAGAGGAGCCAGGAGCAAAGGCTGGGGCTCACAAAGGACGGAGCTCATGAAGGAAGGGACTCACTAAGAAAATTCTCTTTTCTCCTCCCTCCTAGTGAGGTTTTGAGGACGGGCACAAACCACGACCACAAAAAACAGCAGCCCTTCCCTCAACAGCAGCTCCCTGCCCACTGTGGAAGTTGAGGTTCCCTTGTTGCCCCTCTTTTAGGATCAGCTGGCAGCAATGAGGGACTCGGGTGCCTCGGGAGCCACCCCGATTTACCCCTCGCTCCTGCCCGTGGCCCTCGGGGCGGTTCCGGCTCTGCAGCACAGACAACGGGATTAGCATCGATCTGCCGAGAGCAGCATCCTGGGCACGGGCACCCACCGCCCCTCCCGGCCTCCCTGGCCGCACCTCTAACCCGCAGCCGGCAGCAGAGTCTTCTGCAGAGTGTCCTGGCCCCCTACGTCCCCCAGAGCTGTCCGGCAGAGGGGACAAGAGCAGGTCCTGACCCAAAGAAACCACGACCCAAACGCGCGGTGCAGATTTGAGAGCTGAACCCCGGGGCACATCCCCCCCCTCCCGCTGGCTCGGCTTTTTGGTTACAGCTGCTTTAGGACAACGGCCATACCCCAGCAGCTGCTTTCTTACCCACGAGAGAGAGGAAAACATCCCTGTTTTATCCCCAAAGGCCTCTCTGGCTCCAGCAACATCTGTGCAGTTTCAGAGGGAAATGGGGAGAGGGGCTGAACGTGAAAAGACAATTCCTACTGCATGCTGCATTTTGGGGTGGGGACATCCCAGCAGCCCAAGGATCTCCTGCATTTAAATTCCTTTTCCTTGGAGCTGGGTCCCTGTTGTGGTGCCTGGGGGCTGATGAGAAGGGGAAGGAGCAGCAAGGCGGTGTTTAGAGTCATGGAATCCTGGAATGGTTAGGGTGAGAAGGGACCTAAAGCCCCTCTTGTTCCAACCTCCGTGGGCAGGGCCACTTTGCACTAGACCAGGTTGCTCCAAGCCTGGTCATTGCCAGCAATTTCAAAGAGGAACAAAAGCCCTTGAACATTTTTAATGATGGATGTTCCCTGTCTGCTCTGCACTGAACAAGGAGCCTTTAAAGTCGGGCTCCCTTTGATTAGACGATGGACTGAGGGAGAAAGAAGGGCTTCTCCTCCTCCTTATCTATCATCTACCCTCCTCCATACCCAGCCTGCCCCAAAAGGGCTAAATTTAGAAGCAAAAGCCCCAGAATTCCAAGCAAGGAATTTCCAAGGGGCAGTAGGGGGAGAGCGGAGCAGCAGCCCCACAACCAGGAACTTCTAACCCATGGTGTCTCCTGAGGGGTTTTAGCAGAGGATGGGGGACATCAAGGGGGTTCCTCACCATCTATCCCCAATTTATCCCTATCATTTTCTGGGATACAGGAGCTCTCATTCTGCTGCACAGAGCCAACACAACCCCCCCATCACGGCCACAGCCAAGACCAGAGAGGAGAACTTGCCCCTTCCTTCCTCCTCCTTAATCTCTTCCAAAGCTCTGCTCCAGATGAGTTAAGAGCCCCAGCATCTTAAAAGGCCATTTCTCCCCACAAATCCCAGCCCTGCCAAGCTCCTCAGCTCAGCTGCCTTTCAACATCCCCGACTGGCTCCAAGGACTCTTAGACCAATGACGGGAATGTGACGTCCTTCTCTGAGAGGGACAACACTCGGGAAGCACGAAGAGCCCCCAGCTGCAGCTGACTCCCAATTATTCTGCTCTGAAACTGCTTTGTGGTATTTTTTGGAGTTGTTAACATCCCATTTAAAGTGTCCCCTTGAGCAGAGCTGGCTGGCAAGGAGCAGGGAGGGTGCACGGCTGGAAGGAACCGCAGCTCTCCCGTTATGGTAAGTTTTCCAAAACCCACTGGTTGTGTCCCTAAATAGTTCCCTTCCACGGACAGTGAGATGGTGTCAGCTGCCTTTTTTTAAATGAACAACAGAAAATAACAAAAGAGCTGCAAGTGGCAGCTATAAATGCAGAGCAGGGGCTGCAGGGGGTTGGGGTCCCCTGGAGAGGGGCCGGGGGTTTGCAGGGAAAGCAGAAACGCGTTCAAAGGGGGCGATGCTGGGCTGACCCTGTGAGGAGCTGCCGCAGCCTGGCAGAGCTGCTCGGACACCGTTGACCTTCCCCTTGCTGGCAGTCTGGGAGGAGATGGTATCTCTTCCAGCTGGAAGCAGCCATCCATCCCTGGAAGTGTCAGAAGGCAGGTTGGATGGGGCTTGGAGCAACCTGGGCTAGTGGAAGGTGTCCCTGCCCATGGCAGGGGGTGGGATGGGATGAGCTTTAAGGTCACCTCCAACCCAAACCATTCCACGATCCATACTGAAAGCTGCTCTTTGGGCTTCTCCCCTCTTCCCCTGGCCAAGTCTCCTGCACCCTCCATGCTCAAGGGGGGACTCCAAGCTCTGCTGCAAAATGCTTCCCACCAGGGCTTAAACACATCGGGTTTATCACATATCTCTGCCCATCCCTGCTTCCCATCACTGCTGGGAATCACAGAATCGTTTAGGTTGGAAAACGCCTCCAAGAACATTGAGACCAACCTTTGAAAAGCTGCAAAAATCCTCCTTTCTCCAGGAAGAGCCACAGGCTCCCACGGAGAATTCAGCCAGGTTGCTGAAATAAAGTCAGTGGATATCTGGCGTGCTGTGGTTTAGTTTGGGGGGTTGGTTGGTTGGTTGGTTGTTTTTCCTGCAGGCTGTTCCCCAAATACCGTTTTCTGGGAGCAGGAAGAAAAGCCAGGGACTTGCTCACGCTGGGAAAAAACCAAAGGCCGACAGTGGAGCAGCCTGGGCAGGGATAAGAGGGAATTCATTTGCACGTGTTCCATGCAGCCTCAGACACACAAAATCAGCCCCTGGTTACCACCGAGCTTCTGGCAGCACCAAGAGAATGCCCCTGGCACGTGGTCCCCAGCCCAGGGACAAGGGGACTCCCTGGGACACTCCTGCCCTGGTGACACCATTCCCAGGGGATCGGCTCACCTCCTGCATCCCAGAGGAATGTCCATCCCAGCAGCACAGGGTGGCCCTCTCCTCACCTGTGCCAAACCTTGGCCAAATCCACGATCCAAGAGCTGAACCACGACCCTGCAGCACCAAAGTGCCTCTGGTAGCACCCCCTTGACTCCACGGGGAGCGACACAGTTTCCAAGACTACAAAAAGCAAGGAGTTGGGCAGAAAAATGACTTTTTTCCTCTTTTATTACCGAGAACAAGGAAAACAGCCCATTTTCTGAGCACGGCCTGAATAGGAACAAGTCTGCCTAAATTCCCTGTGAATGGAGATGAAATCCCATCGTGTCAGCTGTTTCCAATGCTGGAAAATCATCTGTTGGATAGGAACTGTTTCAGGCATGCTGAGCGCAGGGCAGGGCTGGGGGAGCAGCTATTAATGCCAGTGGAAGGGGTTCTCAATTAAAAAAAAGCCGATGACAACAGTTTTTAGATCAAAAGGAGCCTTTTCACAGGACATTTTCTTTGCTTGGGCAGAAATATTAATCAATCAGGCTGAGAGGAGCTGCAGCAAAAATCATTTGGTTTGGTACCAGTTTGGGAGTTGGATTTGGCTCGGAGGACACGGGGTGTTAAACACCCATCGCTCTTTTAATGAAAACACCCCCGAGAAACCGAGGAAGCTTCTCTGCAGATGGGAGCTCAGGGTTTTTTCCCCAGGTAATGGATGGCAAAGCACAAATTCCGCTCTGAAAATGGAGCGATTTGTTCAACCCTGGCTGCTCATGACTGGTTTGAAAAATCGAAGTAACGAACGGCGCTGTGGAGAGCGTGGCCTTGAAGTGCCCGATTGCACCGGGGCTTCGGTGGCTCCCGTCTGTCCGCGGCCTTCTGCCTCTGCGTGAATCCCACCTGCCCTCACATCTGGCTCTAGGACAGAGATCTCACCAGGAGGTCGGGATCTGGGGAGCCTTCTGCTCCCAGAAGCAGCTCATCCCCACAGAGATGGTCCATCCCTGCCCAGCAGCTGCACCATTTACACGTCACCCATGGGCTGGCCCTGCGGATGCAGCATTCCCGCGCAGGGAGGCAGTGCTGGGGCTGACCGAGAGCTGGCTCTGCTTTGTCCTTGGTCTCATTGTGCTTTTCGGCCTCCCTCAGGGTGGCTAGAAGTGGCTGCAGGTTGGGTTTCCAAGGTTTCCACATGCTGGATCACCGCATGGAAAAATCCCACCAGAGCAGGGGGAAAACATCGGGCAGGAAACGCCGTGGCTCCAACTCGCATCTCAGCGGGCCCGAGGATGTGGCTTGTTCAGGAAAATCACACTCCTGGCTTCAGCATCCGGCCCATGTCCACATCCCCACCGAGGGGGGCCTCCAAGGGTGCCACCGGATGGGTCCCCAGGCCAGCCATCCTGTGGTTATTGGGAGAACCAAACCAGCATCTCATTGCTGGGTCCCACTTGCCAAATCTTCTCCCGTGCTGCACTGGGAGCACTGGGTTTTCTCCCACTGCGCTGCTTTGCCACCCAGCACTGTCGCTGCACCAGCTGGGCTGAGTCCTGACCACAGTGCTGGGCACAGGCAGGAGAAATCAGAGAAAAGCCCTGCAAGAATGAAGAGTTTTCTCTTAGTTTTCTGCCCAATTTCCAAGGAAGATGCAGCAGGAGGGGGGAAAATCAGGGGGGAATTTTCCAAGCTAGAAAATAACAGAGACCCCAACGTTTCGGTCTCTTCTCCATGGGAGAGTCTGGTGGTTGAGGTCTCTGCGATGGCCAGTGAGCAAACCAAGGCAAGGCAGTCCTGTGGTGTGACCCTGAGCCAACACCTCCAGCCTCGCGTCCTCCGAGGGCGTTTCTGCTCCCGCACATCGGACTGGAGACAAACCTGCCCCTGGAGAAGCCCTTTCAGAGATGCCTCGAGGCAGAAAAGGACACAGATCCAGCACGGGTGAGAGAATCTTCTGATTTAACTCATTTAGCTCCAGGAGATGGGGTGACAATTCCTGTTCCCACCCTTCCAAACCCAACCTTGGCGTCACATTGCCCCTTTTCCCCACAGCAAAGCACCAAACCCGCCCCGCACGGAGCACACCCAGCCCCCGAACCCCACCAGAGGGGCACGGGGTGGCTCGAGCAGCACAGCCCACACCCAACCACCTTTACCAGCATTTCACACCCACGCCCACGCCTCTGCTTCCGCCCCAACATCCCAGCGGGAAGGGATTGGGATTTACAGCCAGCACCCTCCTCCTGGTGCCATCCCATGGGTCGACCCCCTGCTCCCGCTCTCTACCTGCTGCCTTTTTAAAATTTTATTTTATTTTATCTTATTGTCATTATTTTTTGCAAGGAAAACGGGTTGCCCTGGAGCTGGGTCTCCATGGAAACTTGGGTTTTTCAGACACTCAATGGAAAACGCTGGCACGGAGACGCTTGTGCAGGAATACTGATTCAGCCCCAGCGTCTGTAACACTGACTGCATTTTAATCCCGCTCCGCTACCCGGAGAGCTAAAAATACCCTGTGAGCTGTCGCCTCCTGAACTCGAGTAAACAGCTTAAAGCAACACGGTGCTGCCAGAGCAGAAATTCCATGAATCAGCTGAAAAAAAAAAAAAAAAAAAAAAAGGGATGGGGGAGGTAGTGGTGGGGTCTCAGCCCTCGAGGAGCACCAGCTTGGTGGGGGAGAGCAAATCCCCACTCCAGGGATAGAGAAGGAGCAGCTGGAGGCAGCAGACGGGTCCTTGGGGCTGTGTTGCACCTCTCTGAGATGCCCTTTTCCCAGTGTAAAAGCAGGAAAACAAGGTTTTCCCTGGCCCCCAGCTGGCTGGGAGGAGCGCTGTGTTCTCTGCCGTGCCAAGCTCAACGCGTGGCACTGACATGGGCTGGGCAGGAGCCAGCTGTCCCCACCGAGGGGGCTGGGGACAATTGAGGGAGGGGTGACCTTGCTGGCACGGTGTTCTTCCTTCTCCCTCCGATCACCTCTCCGAGAAAAAGACCCTGAGGTCCAGCAGAAGGGGCACTGGGGCCGTGGGCACTGCCAGCCCCTCACCGTGCCCACAGCCCTGTGCCAGCCCAGCCCTCCCGGGGCCGTAATAAGCAAATAAAGTCCAGCTCTCCCCTCCCAATTAGCTGGGACTGTCCTCAGCTGACTCCCAGAGCTGCTTTTTGCAGAATACACAAACACCTCCTTAATTTCTCTCTCTTTTTTTTTTTTTTTTTTAAAGACATTCTCCCCGCAGCTCAGCACTCCCCGGGAGGGAACACCCAGATGGGGAAACTGAGGCACGAGCCTGCTTGCTCAAGAGCTCGTGGCAAGCTGGGAGTGAATCCAGGCTTCCCAGGTCTCCCCAGCTGTGCCCGGAGCCGGGATCAGGCATTGCCCTGCAACATCCCATCCAGGAAACTCTCCTACCTTCATTAGTGCCGGCTCCTAATTAAAAGGCTCTCAAAAGCCCACAGCAAGGACGTGAACCCGCATCCAGGTGGCTTTGTGGAGGTTCCAGCAGCTGGATGGAGAGCTGGGATTGATTTTTCTAGGGAAACTCTGCATTTATACATTTGTTTTTCTTCCCGCTGGGGGGGAACAGGCGGCGTTCTGGGGATGCTGCTTTGAGCCTTTATTTCTACCAGGATCTAGAGAAGCAGGGAAAACGCCATCCCCAGCTCACAGTCAGACGATTCAGGGTGGGTGATAAATGGGGTTCTGCAGTGGAAAATTCCCCCCTGCCCTGTCCAGTGTGGGCAAAGCCTGTTTCCCAGTAAAACCATTTCAGGGCTCAGCCATTCCCAGCACCCCAGGAACCCCTCCTGAGCCTCTCCCCGGCTTATCTGGCATTTCAACACCATCTTACAATACTGCAAAGCGGGGATGAGGGAAAAAAAGAAACGTTTTAGGTCCGTGTTTGTGGGTTCTAAGATCTCCCTCCAGCAGGGATGGGATTAAGGCCATTGGCTCTGAGTAGCCAGAGCAGTAAAATCTGTGCGTGGCTAAGCTGCAAGGCTTGCTCGTTTCTTGATGATAAAGAGACTCTGTTTGGGGCTTGAGTTATTTATTGGACTGCATCTCATTAGAAGAGTGGGCACTGGGCACACTGAACACCCCCAGCCCTTCCCCTCCACGCTGAAATCCTCTGCTCCAGCTCTGAACTGGGGAGCCAGGAGCAGCCCTGGGGAGGGGACGTGCAGGGCCGTGGCAGTCAGGGAACACTGCCGAGTTCAGCAGCTGCAAATCTCCGTGGGATCAGGGTGGGATCAGGGTGGGATCAGGGGGATTCAGCCCCCAGCCCCACACTCAGCTCAGCACCTGTGCGTGGAGCAGCGTTTGCCAGGCAGATCCGTGCTGGGACAGAGCCAGCTCCCGCTGCAGCAGCACCCACAGGGTGGCCTGGCTCGGGGGGAAAGCCCCTCTGGCAGCTCAGACCTGGCCCCTCGCTTCTCCCTGCAGCTCCTTTCTCAGCCACCCCCTCCCAGCAGGTACTTTCCTTGATTAAAAACCCTGCTCTCATCCCTTGGTGTGGTGCCCCAGAGCCTCGCGCTTGTTTTTATTGACAGCCCCATCTTTTGTTGATTAAAATTCCTTTAAGTGCACCTGGTGGCTGATCCCACTCCCGAGCCAGGGATGCTGTCACTGTCCCCTCCTCCATCGGGCCTTGCTGCCCAGGCTCCCTCCCAGCCGCGTGTCCCCAGGTGCTCCATGTGTCTCCTTGGCTTCAAAAATAAAGGAAAGGAAATAAAAATGCTCCAGGATGATGGGGAAAAGGGTGATTTTTGTTTGGGAAGAGAAAGGGACTGGTGTCAGGGCATGCCAGGCTCTGTCCTCATCCCTTGTTTCCCTTCTCCCACTTGGCTGGATTTGCACCTAGAGGGATGCAGAGCCAAGGAACACGGGCCAGGAGCCGAGTCGTGCCAAAAGCACCGAATCCAAGTCTTGCGGCTCCGAACAAGCAGTGGCACTGACAAAATCCCTGCCAGCCCTGGGCTGGGGCTGCCGGAGCTGGGCTTGGCTGGGATCGCCCACCAGTGAGGATCATCTGCTCTGTGGGGATGTGGGAATGCCAGGAGCCTCCCACTGCCCAGTGAGAGGGCGGATGCCTGGGTCCAGAAATGGGTTGGATTCCTCGTGGGGACTGGAAGACAAAATCGACCTTTCTGCTGCCCTTTGGGATTTCTGCTCCCTCCAGGAACTGTTGCTCTTCCACACCTGATCCTGGTGTTCCCCCAAGAGGGTTTGGGCCCACCTGGGGTCCAGCCTCCCCCAGCTCCATTCCCCCACCTGCCACAACATTCCTGTGTCTCCATGATCTGTTGGGAAGCTGGGTTTTCCATGGCTTTGCCCAGCAGGAGCTCGGGAATCCCTGCACAGGCTGGGGGTTGGGATGGGCTCCATCCCCTCCTGCATTCCCACACCCCCACGGGGTCCTGGGCTGAAGGACCTTACCTGGCTCGTGGATCTCATCACCTTTGTGCAGCTTCAGAGAGGTTTGGCCATTCATCGTCCCCTGCCCCCCAGATTTAGGCTGGGGCCACGATTCTCAGCCTGCAGCCCCAGGGTCAGGCGTGGAGGGATTTTGCTCTCTCCCAAAGCAGAAGGAGGAAGGGGAGGGGCCCGTGGGGTCTGTGCACACCCATTACATCCCTGAGTCACCCATTTGTTCCTCCTGGCTAATTTTTTGCCCAGGGATCAGGGAGGAACAGGTTGCAATTGGAATGGTGGTGGGAAGAGGCTTTGTCCAGGCTGGAGCAGCGACCTCATCCTGCTGCTGGAGTTCATCTCCAGCCACTTCTGTCCCAACCACCCACAGCATGACCACCCTGCCCCCACACCCCCTCCCACAGGGCTGGGCTGTCCCTGTCCCCTCGAGGTCACCCGGGGGCAGGTCCTGAGCTCTGCTGAGATGTTCCGAGCACTCGCGGTCCCCGACAGGACCCCGGGGGATGCAGGGGCTCAGCACCCCCTGACCGACCCTCCCTGATCAGCCAGCCCCGGCACCCAGCATCGATCTGTGATCGATCCGTGATCAATCCGTGCCCACGGCCACGTCGGAGCAGGGCCCGGCAGGAGGACTCTGACTCCGAGGACTCTGCAGCCGCAGCGGGAAGCGAAGCCTCTTGGAGGAAGGCTCTCTCTGTAATTGCTCTTTGGCCCCTGGCCACCAACTGCTCACATTTGGGAATGTTTTCTTTCCAGTCTCACGGCCGCTTTTCAGTTCCCTCCCTGGTTTTACCCATCTCAGCCTCTTCCCACGCCACCACTCCCAAATGAAAGACCTCAGGGTGTCAAAGGTAGAGCCCCAAATTTCCAGACAAGGTGTCAGCTGCAGCCCCCCCAGCTCATGGCAGCGGTGATTCGGAGCACCCGGAGCTGTGCCAGGTCTCTGCAGTTCTCCAAGGGCTCCTGCTGGGCCTGGCAGGGTACAGCCCCAAAAGGGTGTGAAATATTCCCCAAAAGGATGTGAAATACTCACCATGGAGTCAGCAGGACCGGCCCGTTCACCCCATCCTGGTGTTCCCTCTGAGAGCCGAGGATGGCCCCGCGGTGATCCAGCAGCGCTGGTGGGTGATGGCCGGGCTGGGCAGAGCCTGTGTCAGCTCTGCAGGGCCTTTCCCCCACCAAAGAGGTTGTGTGGGTGATTCTGCCGTGGGCTTCCCAGTGGGGGCTCTGCTCCAAGCCGTGTGAGAGAGCGAGGAGCTCAGCCACAACGTGGAACCACAGAATCCCAGACTGGTTTGGGAAGGACCTTAAATCCCATCCCATTCCAGCCCCTGCCATGGCAGGGACACCTTCCACTGTCCCAGGGTGCTCCAAGCCCCGTCCACCCTGGCCTTGGGCACTGCCAGGGATCCAGGGGCAGCCACAGCTTCTCTGGGCACCCTGTGCCAGGGCCTCCCCACCCTCACAGGGAAGAATTCCTTCCCAATATCAAACTTAAATTTCCCAGTTTTGGCTTGAAGCCATTCCCCTCATCCTGTCACTCCAGTTCCTGATGAACAGTCCTCCCCTATGTTCCCTGTAGCCCCTTCAGATCCTGGAAGGAGCTCTGAGGTCTCCACACAACCTCCTCTTCTCCTGGCTGACCAGCCCTGACTCTCCCGTCCTGTCTCCACAGGGGAGGTGCTCCAGTTCCTTTGTCAACTCCACGACCTCCTCGGGACTTGCTCCAACAGTTCCATGTCCTCTCAGTGCTGGGGGCACCAGGGCTGGATGCAGCATTCCAGGTGGGATCTCATGAGAGCAGAGAAGGGAGGAAGAATCACCTCCTTCAAGGTGATCCAGGCAACATCCAGGCAATGCCATGGCCAAAGTCTCCCTTTCCTACTGCCAGGGACAGCCGGGACTGGGACAGGACTCTGTGGGCACACAGGGAGCCGGAGGCAAGGAAACAGGGAGGCAGGAGGGGTACGGGAGCTGACTCAGCTCGTGGATGTCTTTATTGGAACTCTACACGTTGGACAGGCATGCGAACAGGACAGACGGAGACAGGAGTAGTATTGCCTTGGTCACAGAGATATGGAACAGCGTTGGAAGGACCCTGACCCCTCCAGGCCAGCCGGGATCCCCACACCTCGGTCTCCTATTGCTTCCCATCCCCATCCCCGCGCCCCGACCGCCCCGCTCGGCCCTGCGTGCCCGTGGGCTCGGGCCCCGTGGGAGGGGGCGATGGTGGCACCTGGAGCGGAGCCTTTGGCACCCCGGGGGAGGGTTCTGGGTGGCCGTGTGACGATGGAGGGGTCAGAGCACGGGCGCAGCCGCGGGTGGAGATGTCCCGGTGAGCAGCTGGATCTCCAGAGGTGGGGGGTGAGGTGCAGCCGAAAGCGTGGGCAAGGGGAGGGGGCAGCCCTGGGGGTGCTGGGGCAGCGTGGCCTTGGCAGGGCTGGCACCAGGAAGGGGAATGGGGCTGTCCCCAACCTGCCTCCCGGCCCTGCTGCTCTGTGGCACCTCTTGGGGGGACCCAGCTGCCACCCCCCCTCCCAGGGATGGAGCTGGAGCTTTGGGGAAAGAGCATCCCTCGGCCTTGGGGGGAGCATCCCTGGGGGAATGAACGTCCCAGCCTTGGGGAGAGCATCCCTGGGCTTTGGGGGGAGCATCCCTCAGCCCTGGGGAGAGCATCTCCCTTGGGAAGAGCATCCCTTGGCCCCAGGGAGAGCATCCCTAGAGGAATGCGTGTCCCAGCCTGAGGGAAAGCATCCCTGGGCTTTGGGGAGGACATCCCTGGGGGAATGCATCCTTTAGCCTTAGGAAGAGCATCCCTTGGCCTGTGGGAGAGCATCCCTCGGGATACACATCCCTCCCCCTCGGAGAAGGCATCCCGTGCCAGGGTGCTGCGTGCATCCAGCTGGGGCTCAGGAGAAGGTGACCACCTCACCCTGGGGGTAACTGGAAGCGAGGGTGTCCTGGCAGGAATCTGCAATTAAAGACACAAATATTAAACACGGCATTAGACGCTGCTTCCATGAGCGGCTTGGGGAGAAATGGGAGAGGGAGAAGGACCCTGGGCTTCCAGGGGACCCCGACTTAGAAGGATGCAGAAAACAGAGTAAGCACAAAATGAAATGGCCTTTTCCAGAGGGATAAAATGCTGCTGTTGCATCGGTAAGTCAGGGAAAGATGGTTTTTAAAAGCCTCAGAATGGTGCCAGAGATGGAGACTTGGGGAATGATTCTCCAAGAGAAACCATGCATGGAGTCAGGGCAATTTTGAGGGTAAAAATGAAAAGCAGGGGGAAAATATCACCCTCACCACATCCCTCTCAACCGTCTCCTCCCAGAAAGCTGCTCTTGCCCAAAACTTCCCAGGCCAACCCCAAGCCAGATGTCCCAAAGCCAAGCCTGGTGCATTAATCCCGCAGTGTTTTTTTCTTCTCCCTCTCATTTGTTATCATTGAATTAATTATCATTGATTGGAGCTCTGAGTCACCCCACCGCCTCTCCCCGTGTGCCAGGGCCCAGTTTCCAGGCGAGGGGCTGTCAGGCAGGGAGACAGCGCCTGATGCACCCGATAAACCGCGGAATTCTGCTTTAAACCTCACCCCCAGCTCCTGCTCATGGGTTTGGCCCAGCTGCCTCCCCTGCAGACCCAACGCAGCTCCAAACCCTCCTCGTTTTCCACAACATAAAGGTCTCGTTCTCCATCGAGCATCACTGCACAGCTCGGGTGAGCAGTGCCCAGGCATGGAGGCTTTCAAACCTCACATCCCATGAAAGCCTTAGGGACTAAAGGAGCTCTCCTCCCCGAGCTGGCAGGAGAGCTCCCCACCTCCCAAGACAAAACGCTTTGGAGACCCAACACCATCCCCCTGCAGCAATTTGGGGCCCAGCAGTGCCCATGCACTGAAAAATATCCCAGCTCTTGGTTCAGTCACTCCTGCAAGCAGCTAAAAGCTCCTGGCAGGGCTCGTGTCCTGCTAGAAACATTCCCCGTCAGGTCGATTGATTTACCAGGGGCACGACTTGGCTTTTAACTCCCATCTCCTCCTCCTCCCCGTTCAAAGCCATTTTGTGTGTTAGCTCGAGACCTGCTGCCCACAGCCTCCAGGGACCTGCCTTGGAAAGCAGCTTCCTAGCCTTGGAAAAAAATTAGCACGACTAAAAATAAATAACAACAGCCCAGATTTTTATCTTTTTGTCCCCCAGACAAAGCCACCACGAGAAGAGAGCCCTCTTGTCTTGGCTTATCGGTACCAGCTCCGTTCCCCTCTTGCCCTCATGGCCCCTCAGTGACGTGCAGCCCCTTCCTCGAGCCTATTTTTGGGTGTGGATCTGCCATCAGCATCCGTAGGGTGCTGCCCTGGGCGAGGCAGGAGGCTTGGCACAGCTGGCACAACCCAGCTCCAAATACACCCAAGGTTTGCTGCGGTGCTCCCAGAGCCATCAGGGCCGAATTTCCCCGCACGGGGAGTTCACACAGTCCCTCCCTCCCTCGCTCTCTCCCGCTGTGAGATCCCCTCACACACCCCAAAGTGCTGCCAGTGCCCGGCCATGCCAGCGCGGGTTTGGGTAGGTCCTGAGCTAACTCTGCTTTGCTCTGGAGCAGCCCTGAGGAGGAGGATTTGGGGGCGTTGGGGGATGAGCAGCTCAGCATTCCCCAGCCACGACCCAGAGCCCCCCCAGCTGATCCCCAGCGTGGGCAGCAGGAAAGGGGGGGATTCTGCCCTGCTCAGGTGAGACCCCACCTGCAGAGCTGCCTCCAGTCCTGGGTTCCAACATCAGGAGGGCTGGAGCCCCTCTGCTCTGGAGCCAGGCTGGGAGAGCTGGGGGTGTTCACCTGGAGAAGGGAAGGCTCTGGGGAGACCTCAGAGCCCCTTCCAGGGCCTAAAAGGGCTCCAGGAGAGCAGGAGAGGGACTTTGGAGAAGGGGAAATGGCTTCCCAGTGCCAGAGGGCAGGGTTAGATGGGATATTGGGAAGGAATTGTTCCCTGTGAGGGTGGGGAGGCCCTGGCACAGGGTGCCCAGAGAAGCTGGGGCTGCCTCTGGATCCCTGCAAGTGTCCAAGGCCAGGGTGGATGGGGCTTGGAGCACCCTGGGACAGTGGAAGGTGTCCCTGCCCATGGCAGGGGCTGGAATGGGATGGAATTTGAGGTCCCTTCCAACCCAAACCATTCCCTGACTCTGTGATTACTTTTTTACAGCCACCAGGGTACATTCTCTGCCCCGGCCTGTCCCTCACAGGAGGAAGTGTGACCCTCTCCCCAGAAGTTCACAGAATTCTTTCTGAGCCTCCATTTACCTTTTCCATGGGTAAAACGTTGGGATCGGTTGCCCGGGCGGAGGTAAGGAAGTAACAGACTGGGAGCTGGGAGGCTCCTATTTATAAGCTCAACTGCATCCTATTTTGCATCTGCCTCTGCTCTCCCTGTTCCTCGTCAGCACGGGCAAGCCATGGGGTTGCTATTTATTTTCTGTTTTTCTTTATTGTCATCAAATAAGCAGTGAGGATTTTTCCTGGCAGTGCTGGGGAAGCCAGGAACAGGCTCCTTCTGGGTAGAGCAATTACTCTCTTGACATCTTCACCTCCCGCCCAGCTTCCTGACAGGCCTTTCTATTTTCTCAGCTCTCTCAGGCATCTCCTGAGAAACAGAGCAGTTGTTGCAACAATAAAAATTAGTACTTTGCAAGCAACCCGGGATCATGGTGCAGCCTCCACGCAGGGCTGGACTCTGAGTCTTCCAGAAGGAAAAGAGAAGGAAAAAGCTGATGCTGGAGCGGGGAACTGTTCCCAAATCCCCCCAGTCTGAAGGCTGCTCTGGTTTGGCTCCTTGCACGGGGGTGGGTGGTCACAGGGGTTCGATCCTCGTCCCACAGCGCTGGTCCGTGTCCCAGAGCGGACAGACACACAGACAGAGGAATGTGAGGGCTCTGCCAGGGCAGCCTGATGTCACCCAGCACCTCCAGAGCGTCCCTGGCCAGGCTGGACAGAGCTTGGAGCAACCTGGTCTAGCAGAACGTGTCCTTGCCCGTGGCCCTTCCAACCGCACCATTCCATGACTCCCTGACCTCTGGCCCCGTTCCCACAGCTGAGCATCACACGTGTCTGCGTCTGCGGTGGGGAGAGGGACACGGGGCACTAAAGCTCCAGCTGGTCCCACGCCGCCGGACATCCCGCTGTCCACAGGGGAGGGACACATTCCTACACCACACACAGTGCTCATCCCTGTGTTCCTGCTCATCCTCCTGCCGGGAACGAGACCCAGCACACCCAGCCCATCCCAGGGAACCTCTCCTTTCCATGCTGGGATGCCCCGACAGTCACTGCACACCCCTCAATGATATTTTTGTTTAGATGCCATTTTAGGGCTTGGACAGGGGCAGTTGGGCTCCAGTTTCTCGGGAATAAATCCAACACTTTGGCTTTCTCTCGATGCCTTTTGCCCGGGCTGGAACGTGCTCTCCTAACCAGATCCCTTAGCACAGATAAGCCCTGGGAGGATATTTAGGGGAAGTATCGTATATTCGTGCTCTATTCTTATCCTATTCTCCAGGCAGCCGATTTTGGCCACTGTTTGAGATAAAACCTGGGCTCCAGAGATATTTAGAGGTCTCCTCTGATCCACTACAGCTCCTCTTCTAATCTTACCTGGGGATTAACCCGTGCCAACTCGCCCCCAAAAGCAACTCAGACCCCATCTAAAAATAACAACAAGCTGTTTTCTCCCTCCTGCATCCCCCAAATCCCTGCTCAGGAGAAGGCGGCGAGGAAGAGGGAGAAGATGCGATGGGTTTTTCAGCAGTTTGGTGCCTCCCACTGAAATCCCTCCGTCTCCCTTTCGGGGCTCGGTTGTTTTAGAGGAGCTTTTGCACATTAGTCATCCCTTCTCCCGGGTTGCATAACGCCCCAGCTAAAAATTGCATCCTGCCGGCTCTGTGTCAGCTCATGCCCAACCCTCCTTGCTCTGGTGGCAATGAGATTTTGGGGAGTCCACCAAAGGTTTTCCACCCCAAACAACCACTGTGGTGTTGGGATGAGCTGCTTCGGGAGCCTGAAGGGGGGAAGGGCAAGGATGGGATGTCCTGGGATCTGTGGCTGCTCTGGGTTTAATCCTCTGCCTCCAAGAGACTCAACCCCCAAAGTTTGAGCATCTTGATCCGATTCTTCTGCAAGGGACGGGGTTTCATACCTGGCTCATCCCCAAAGTCAGCGCATGACCCTGGAAAAATCATTTATGACCCAAAGAGCACTGAAATCATGGAGGGTGACCTTCCCTCTGGCAGGGGCTGGGGATATTCTGGCTGCTCCTGCTTCCAGAGGGAAGGATGAGCCAGAGGAGCGCCAGCATGGTGCTGCTCTACTCACCCCTTCTCCCAGTTCATGGAATTTGGGGTGATCCATGAACCTGCCCTGTTACCCCGTCCACTTGCTGTGAGAATGCACTGAGCTACAGGAATCCAAGGAAGGCAGCTGCTCCCAACACACAAACGCAGGGGCTGCCGGTGAGGGATGGATCACCCCCCCAGGCCTGTATGGCACATCCTGAGCAGAGGATGGGTGCAGCTCATCCCAATTTCTCCCCAAATCCACACAAATTCTGGCTCCAGCACCAGGTCTATGCAGTGCTCAGTTCCTGTCATCCATCCCCAGGCACCAAGGTTTTCACCTCTTTTCTGCTTCCCTTTGGCTCTCGCACAGCTGGGAGGGAGGGAGGGAGAGAGGGAGAAGGAAGGAAGGAAGAGAGGAAGGGAGGGAAGGAGGGAGGGAGGGAGGGAAGGAGGAAGGGAGGGAGGAAGGGAGGGAGGAAGGAATTCGGAAGGAAGGAAGGAATTCGGAATTCGGAATTCGGAATTCGGAAGGAAGGAAGGAAGGAAGGAAGGAAGGAAGGAAGGAAGGAAGGAAGGAAGGAAGGAAGGAAGGAAGGAAGGAAGGTTGGTTTGGACATGTGCTGACTGCTCCTCCTGGCAGCTCCTTCTCCACACCAAGGGAAACTGAGGCACGGGAAACCTGGGGTGGAGTAGGAGGGTCCTGACTGTGGGATCTGCCAAAATCCATCCCAGCTTCTTTGAGGACCATGGAATCACAGAATCCTTAAAGTTGGAAAAGACCTCCAAGGTCATCGAGTCGGAGCCGTGACCAGCCCGGCCGCACAGGCACCCTCCCTCCTCACCATTCCCTGAGCACCAGCTCCGGTTTGGCCATGATGGAGGGGAAGGGTCTGACCCCAGCAAAGCTCCTGGGGCTCTTTGCTTTTTAAACACACCCAAATCTAAGCTCTCCTCCCCAGAAAAGTCCCCGGGCTCCAGCCCTGACTTGCTCAGAGCGAGGAAAGAGGCTGAGAGAGCACCGAGGGGGAGTCAAGCCCAGGGCTGGACCCCCCAAACCAGCCCCTTGCAGCCCTCCAAGATCCAAACGCCTCCGGGGAGGCTGAGCTGGACAGAACTAGAAATGAGCCAGAGGTCAGGGGCTGAAGGGTTTGTTCTAGTTCAGGAAGACACCTGAGATCATCCAAAATCACCCCAAAAACCAGCACACGTGAGCAAAAGCCAGCAGCACAACGGGGAGTTTGGCTCTCCAGCCTCATCCTCCCAGGGATGGGGAGGGCCTGGTTCAAACGCAGCTCCCATCCCCACGGGAATGTTCTGCCCCACCACTGCACGTCCATCCCAGACAAGGATTCCTCCCCCATCCATTTAGGCACCATTTTGCCTCAAGTCTCTCACTTCCCCACTCTTCAACACCAGCAGCAGCTTTCCCAGGGACCCTTATTGCTCTTCCCACCACTTCCCATCTCCTCATGGGAGTATCCATGCCTATTATCCCAGCCTCTGTGTGCTCCCTGCACCCTCTCCCAGGGCCCTCCAGCCTCCACGGGATCTCGAGGCTGGTTTCCAAGGCCCTCAGGCCCATCCCTGAGGTTGGATGGAGAAGCAGACACAATCTGGGAAAGAACAAGTAGGATTTAGGCAGAAAAAGGCAAAGAACAAGAGGGGAACCACTGCTGGGCAGGGAATAGAGGTTTATTCATCTGCTGCCTCCAGAAACTTGAGGCTGGTTTAAAAAAAAAAAAAAAAGCAAACAAACTAAAACCTAAAAATATGTGAATTCAGCCATTTCCAGCACAATGAGATATAATTTTATGAGTCAACTCGTCCTCCTTGTGTTTCCACCACCCTTTAGCCCGATGCAAACGGCCCACGGGGGGGAGGGCTCGACACCGGAGGGAATTGCAGGGTTTATTTCGGATGAATAAGGATTCAAGGAGGGGAAAAGCACCCCAACACCTACTCCAGGGACTGTCCGTACACATGGACACGAGACAAGGTGGGTGCAGACGTTACAGGGGCAGCTGGAGAGGGTCAGACCCAGCTCCTGCGGGGCGGAGATGTCCCAGCTCGGGCTGCTCTGGGCACCGGAGACGCGGCGTGGCGGGGACAGGGACGGAGGGACACGCAGGGCACAGCGAGGTCCGTTTAGAGGATGGAGGGGACGGGGGAGCAGGGGGAGCTGCAGCGGGACGCCAGGGGAGCCAAGCCCACCGCGGATCCTGCCACACCATCTATGCTGCTCAGACTCCGGGATTTTCCATCGCCTCGGTGAAGAAAACAGACAGGTTAGAGCCGAGCAGCCTCCTGCCCAAGGCTCGGACAGCTGAGAGCACCAGGCTGAGTGCCACCCAGCCCCACACCCCGAGCAACCCCCTGAAAAAATGCTGGGAGGGCTTTTCAAGGGCGAGAAGGCTCCTGTGGATCCTCCAGGCCTTCCCACTCCCTTCACCGAGCAGCCAAATCCAGGACTGGAGAGTCATCAAGGAGGAGACCAAATTGCTCCTGTAGGGTGCTGGGTTTTGTTTCCCAAATTGCTCTGAATGAGGAATGAGTCTGGGGATTTTGTGGGCTGAAGCAGACGGGGAAAAGCAGCAGAACTCAAACAAATATGGGATTGGGAAGGAGTGATTCCCCCAGCTCTGGTTTTTACACCCCTGTAGCAGCAAGCTGCTGCTGACACCTTTCTGTGAGGAAAGGAGCAGGTAGATGTGCTCATTATTTTCCACAAGAAATTGCATTAAAGAGCAAATATTTCTATTTCTTTGAGCACAGGGACCCTTCACACTCCCCCAAAGAGCCAGGGATTTCTCCAGCTTTTATTGAAAAAGCAACAGCCAGAGGAAATAACCTCACAGGTCAAAAGCCACTTTTCTTGCTGGAAAGACACAAAGTCTTTGCACTGAAAATTTAATTTTTAGGTCCACAAAGCACTGCTGATAAGGATGAGTCTCTTCCCTGGATCTGCTGCCAAAATATGGAAAATTAATGACGCTCCCAGCTGCGATGAGCCCGGTGTCCCTGCGCCTGGATCTTCCCTGAGAGCACCCGGGTGAGCAAACCCAGCCAAGCCTGAGCCTTCCCAAGGCTCCAGCGTGTTCCAGGGAAAGCAAGACCATGGAAGTGTGTGGGGGGAGCGGAGGGAGGCAGCTCCTGACAGCAGAAAAACAAGGTGATGGATGGTCCCTTGGGCAGTGCCAGGCTTGGGATCCCTCCCCGTGTCCCACTCCAGGAGTTCGTGGCACATCCTTGGGTTCTGCTTTGCTGGTGCTGGCCCAGCCGTGCTGGTTTGGGCTTGGATCAGGGATCCAGGCTCACACCGGACCAGCGACAGCATCGCCCTCACACACCCCCCAGGGGGGATACTGAGACAGGAGCATCACCTGGGCAACGCTCCAAGGGCACAGCCTCTACAAATCTACAGAAAAAACCCTTTTTTTGTTGGTTTGTTTTTTGTCCCAGCCCCAGCAGCCAGCAAGGATTCTTCAACCCCTTCCCACCTCTCAGCCCCCTGAGGAGACGCAGCTCCTCCGGCTGTGCAGCAGAGGCAGCTCCAGGGGACAGAGGGACTCCTGCCTAAACCTGTTGCTGACTCCAGCAAAGCTCTCCCCGTCCCCACGGTGGAAGCGGGAGCAGAAGCAGGCCTGAGGAGAAGAGCAATTTCCTTCTTTACTTCTTGGCACAGATCCACACAGCGAGCGAGGAGGGGAGCAAGCACAGCCCTGAGCTGGGGGGAGCTGGGAGTTTCCCACCAACAGCAGCGGATGCAAAGACCCCCCTGCTCCCCACAACATTCCCGAAAAACTGCATCGGGCTCATCCTTCCCTCCCCTTGGGTGTGCTGAGGCTCTTTGAAGAGCTCACGTGTTTCCCTGCCGCCCTGAGCCGTGCGTGGGAAGCAACCATGCTGAGATCCAAGCGGTCCCTGAAAGCTCGGGGCAACCCTGGATCCAGCACCCAAACAGCACCAGTTTGGCAGGAAGCGTTGTGGGGTCGGGGTTTGCTGGGAGCCGCCGGCAGTGCAGGGACCTGCTGTGCTTTGTGGGGCTCTCGCTCCGAAGCCTGAATAGAAAAGGATGCAAACAGGCGTAGAAACAGGGTCAAATCACACTGCTCGCTCTGATTAAGCCTCAAGTGTCACATTTTGGGACAGAACTGCATAAAGGTGTTTGATTTCCCCAGGGACTCTCCGCAATGGGCTCGGGGCAAACCTGCCCAAAGCCCAACACTTCATCCTCTCTCCATCAATTTATCCCAAGCCACGCGTGCTGGAGCACCTGGGAAGGAGCTCAAGACTCTGTCCCTCAAGGCTGTCGTGCTTCCCCACCACACCCAGGGCCAGGTGCCACCACAGAGTGAAGCCACAACGCACAGGGGGGTTGTGCTCTGCTGATTGCCACGTTGCTTTAACAGAGCTGGGGTCCCCATAACTCGCCCTGGGGCTACCCAGAGTCACCGGGATTGCTTTAGGAACGGGCTTGCTGCCAATAAAGGAGCGTGGTGTGACCCCTGGGAGCTCCCCCCCGACCACGGCGCTGCCTGCTCCCTGCAGGAGCTCGGCTCCAGGCACTGGGGCAGGCTGGGAGCCGGCGGCACATGGGATGGGGTCAAGCAGGGAGGCAACAAAGCCCAGGAACGTCCTGTTGTTGGGGACAGAGGCCTGGCACGCAGCTCGTGTGGCACCATGTTCCCGTGCAAGTGTGGGCTGGTCCTCACTGCCCCCCAGTCAGGCAGTTCCAGGGGATGCTGCCGTGAGCATTCCCAGCTCGATGCTGCGGGCTCGGGCCACGTGCGAGCCGTGGCCCTGCGCTGACAGCAAGAACCAGAGTGAAAATCAGCTGCACGATGCTCTACAGAGCCAGAAATTGCTGCTGTGCCGTGTTAATGTGCTGAGGAAGGAGGTGGAGCTTTTTAAGGGACACAGAGATGCAGCGCTTGGGCACGCGGGTTAGCGGCCGAGTGCCGGGGGAAGGTCGGACTCGTGGAGCTCTTTTCCAACCCAAACGATTCCGTGGTTCCATCCTAACCAGTCTCACTGGCTGGACTCATCCTGCCTCCATATCCCTCTGTCCAAGCAGAGGACAGGGCTCGAGTGCCAAGGCAGCCCCATGCCAAGGTGTCTGCACCCAGCAGGACACATTTTTGGGAACTGCTGAGCGGGACCTGAGTGCTGAAGGGAGACAAAGGGTCTGAAACCGTCCCCAGCAGCCAGGGAGCAAAGCAATACCCCTGGGAGCAGCCACGGGAAGAAGAAACACATTCCACATAGGAATCCACAGCAATCCAGCTCAATCTTCTCTAGGCTCAGGTCCAAGGGCAGGAGGAGCTCTTCTCGTTGAGCTGCCCCAACAAGACCAACTGCTGGAGTCGGGGTTAAACCACAATGGATGCCGAGATCTGCAGCTCATTCCCGAACCGGCTCCACCTCCTGATTTCCACAGCTTGCACAGACACCAGTACCTGTCCCAGGATCTGACAGATGGCCATCAGCGAGTCGGGCTCAGAACCAAGCTCATCTCAATTTGCAGAGCTGCCAGCATCCCGGTACCAGAACAAACAGCCTCAGCAGGAGATAAATCAAGAGCGAGGGAAGAGGCGCCTCTGCAGCTCCCAATGGCTCTTGGCTGGAGGCTGTTTTGCCCCTTGGTCACCTCTGGTCATCTCTGGTCACCCCTGGACATACTGGAGCATGTCACTAGGCCAGCCCTGACCTCCCAGGACAGTGTCCCACCCGTCTGTCCCACAGCCCCAGCAGGACACAGGTACTGAGGTTGGCTCTTGCCAAAAGGCCTCAAGCATCACTGGAGTCCCTCTGGACTCCAGATCCGGCTTTCTCCAGGTGCAGCATCATTGCAGCAACATGGGGGTAAGTGACCCGTGCACACCTTCTATTTCAAAGTGTAAAAGGCACTCTGAAACTTGCAGGGAAGACACCAGAACACCCCAAGAATGATCACCAAAGTGCCCTTTCAAAGAGCTGCTGCTGCCACCACACGAGGACAGAAACCTCCTGGTCTCCTGTGATCCAGGGATGGGATTTGGGAGCGAGTGAAAGCAGCTCTGGATCCTCAGCTCTTAGAGCTGCTCCACTTTTCCTGGCTTCAGTGGGACCAGACTCAAGTGCTTCAGCTGAAGCCTGACTTCAGCATTTTCTAAGGAGGAAGAGCAGCACTGGCTTTCATCCCTCTCCTCCATCCCTTCCAGTTCAGCATTGCCCCTCCCAGTCTGGAGTGGGACTAAAGCTCTCTCCCCTCTCCACATTAACAGGCATTAAGAAAAGAGACCAACTCCACAGGAAAAAGCACATCCAGGGAGACAACATGAGGCGTTTCAAGCGGATATTTGATGGTACCCCAAGGATGAGCAAAGCTTTTCCTTTTTGTTCTCTTTCCGAGGTTGAGCAGCAATGCCAAATGGAATCCTTGATTTCCCAGCAGGAAACAACCAACTCACATCTACAGCTGATAAATGTGGTTGCCCCAAACACCTCCCTGAATCCCGTCCAGTCTGTGCCATCCCAAGCAGTTCCAAAGGTAACAAACCCTTGAGGCTCTCTGAAGCACCAACAGGTTTTGGGGAGCAGCTCAGAGGCGCAGCACACCATCCCATGCCCGGTCCCAGCTCCCAGGCACCGTTCCCTGTGAGCAACAGGCAGCACTTGGTACCAGGGAGGTGGAAGTAGGTCAGCTCTGCAGCCACAGCATCCCACACCACCCTGGACACGCAAAACGCTGCACAGCTGGAAAACTGAGCTGTGCCCTAAGAATCATCCCAGCAATCGAGGGTGCAGCTGGATTTCGTGGCACTGGGTTCACCCTCTCTGGAGCTGGAGTGCTGGGAGATGGGTGGAGGTCTGGGACCAGGTTGAAGAAGATTTTGTTTTGTCATGGGAAGAAGGGTTTTGTGTTTTCCTGACTCATCTCTCTCTCAGTTTCCCATGGAAAACCTCAACACTTAGCACAGCTCCTGTTCCAAGCCCAGAGGAGCCTTTCTGGCAGCCCGGAGCTGCTGGCAAGGCAGCGCTTGACGCATCGCGGCTCCCCACGCTCGAACCCACTGAAAGCCACCGGAGGGGAGAGGGAAGGAAAAGCCTCTGGGGCTTTTTTTCCCTACTGAAAACCTTTTGGTCCCCTTCAGTCACAACCTCACCGTGTCCCGAGGAGAGATGTCCCGCTCCCACCATCCAGGGATGAGTGGTTGAACCCCAGGGAGAAGAGCTGGAGGGGCAGAGGTTGGAGCACTCTGTCCCCAGGGAGGGTAATGCAGCCAGCACAGGGTCAGAGACCCCAAACAGGCACCACTGGGGAGGAGAAAACAAAATGTGGAGCCAGCACGGAGAGATGTGGCGGACGGAGGAGAAGCAGATGGAGAGGCAGGAAGACGTGGATTTGGGGAGCAGAGAACAGCCAGGCAGGCAGATGGAGATGAACCACGGCCTTGGATCGGCCCAACAAAGCTGCACTCAACCTCCACTCACCCTCCCCAGGTCCTGCTCACACCTCCAGCCGTACCTTTCTGGATGCCTCCATCCGCTGCACAGGAGAAGTCCCCCGTGGCCAGCAGGAAGCACGTGGAGGATTTCTTGTTCTTGTCCCTGGTGCTGGAGCGCCGCATTGGCCGCTTCTCCTCGTCCGTCGGGGACAGCGGCTGCTCCTCGTCCGACAGCACCACGTTGGCCTCACCGTTCTGCTTGGAGTCTGCAAGGGGCGGCAGAGACCCATCAGCAGCTGACAGAACCACAGGAGAAAGTGCTCAGGGTGGCCAGAAGGGCTTGCAGGACTGTGCAAGGAGGCAGAAGAGCAGGTTGCAGGTGGCCCGGAGCAGCACCCACCAGTTCAGGTGCTGATCCCAGCCTGGACACGCTCCTTTGGAGCAGCCAGGGGAGCAGGACACAGACAGATATAATTCCAAGCAGCTCTAGTCCTGCTGAGGGTTATAAAACCTGTGTGAAGCCAAAGCTGGGGATGAAACACCCCAGGTTTTTGAGATCCACCCACCTAATTGGAGGGAATTAGCTCTCCAAAATTCACACTGCTGAGGAACGGGCTGCTCGGGGTAGTGGGAAGTGCTAATTTATGTCCCCTGGCTGCCTGGTTCGTTGGCTGAGAGGATGCTCTGCCACGTGAGGGCCTGGCCTGAGCTCCTGGCTCTAACTGCTCCTCACTGCCAGGGCTCCCAGGGCAGATGGGATTTGCAGGCATGTGGAAAAAGGAGATTTATAAAGGAAAAGAGCTGCTTGGGGCACGCAGAGCTCCCTGTTCCCCCCCAGGAGAAGGACCATCACTGTTAAACACGTGTGGCCAGACGTGCAGCTGCCCAGGGCTGACCTCAGTGCTGGTGCAGGACACAACCCCACCATGGTGCCTCCTGTTCCAGAGACCCCAGAGGTGCCACTGGCAGCAAACCAAGACCAAAGGGGCAGAGCAGCCACCATGGCCAGCACTGGCACTGGGGCAGGGCTCTCACAGACCCCCAAAGTCAGCCCAAGGGATGGTGCCCACAGCTGCCCACAGATGGGGCTGGGCCTTCTCCTGATCCAAAGGGAAGACTTGGCCAACCCCTGAACTTCAGCTCAGTGCGTGAGATGAAAAAAGGAATGTCCAGGGACTGGTTTTGCTCAGGATTTGGAGCAGCAGCGCAGGGATTCTGTCTACCAGAAGAAGAATGAGGAGGTGGTCAAGCCCCAGGGAATGTCCATGGATTTATCAATTTTGGTGAAGGTTTCCCTGATTTATGGTGGGAGGAAGCAAAGGAAAAATCTGTCCCAAGGGCATGACCAAGCTAGCACAGGAGCAGAGCAAGTGGCCTTACCTCTGTCACTGTGAGGGAGAGGTGGCTTAGGCAGGGGCACCTTGAAACCCACCATGGTGACTTGATCCGTGCCATTAGGAGGGAAGGATGTGGCCTTTGGGAAAGCAGGATATGGCCTTTCCCCCCTGCCTGCACAGGGGACTTGACCTGCAGCGCCCTGGTCCCCCAACATGGCCCCAACACCCTCCCACTTGAGGGACCCCAGCATCTCACCCACCCAGAGCTGGGGGCCACATCCTGCGCCATCCCCAGGGATCTGGGACACAGGGGACCAAAAACGTTGCCTTGAGGGCTCCCGGATGTCTCCCCCTCCCTCAGCCCCACCTTTGGGGTCTCACCTGACCGCTTCCGCTCAGTCGCCCCCTCCTCTACCGCCAACGGGCACGTGTCGCTCTGGGTGCTGTTCCGGGGGGAGTTCTCCTCGGATTTGCCATAGGTGGGGGAGTCCAGCGGGGCCGGACGGGGTATATGCTTTTTCTTCTTCTTTGGCAGCTTCTGCTTGGCCATGGCCAATGAATAGTACATCCCAAAGTTATTGACGATGACGGGCACGGGCATGGCGATGGTCAGCACCCCGGCCAGGGCGCACAGGGCCCCCACCACCATCCCCGACCAGGTCTTGGGGTACATGTCACCATAGCCCAGGGTCGTCATCGTGACCACGGCCCACCAGAACCCGATGGGGATGTTCTTAAAGTGAGTGTGGTCGCTCCCGGTGGGGTCGGACGTCTTGGCTCCGATCCGCTCGGCGTAGTAGATCATAGTGGCGAAAATCAAGACCCCCAAGGCGAGGAAGATGATGAGGAGCAGGAATTCGTTGGTGCTGGCCCGGAGCGTGTGGCCCAGCACCCGGAGACCCACAAAGTGCCGCGTCAGCTTGAAGATCCGGAGGATCCGGACGAAGCGCACCACCCGCAGGAAGCCCAGCACGTCCCGGGCAGCTTTGGAGGACAGGCCACTGAGACCCACCTCCAGGTAGAAGGGCAAGATGGCCACGAAGTCAATGATGTTGAGCAGGTTTTTAATGAAGAGAAGCTTATCTGGGCAGCAGATGATGCGAACCAGGAACTCGAGGGTGAACCAGAGCACGCAGACCCCTTCGATGTAGGTGAGGATGGGCTCCGTCTCCACTTTGTGTGTCAGCAGGACCGTCGTGGTGTTGCCGACCACCAGGGTCTCCGTCACGTTGACGTCGATGTTGAAGGCCTCGTGCGTCTCCAGGCAGAAGGTTGTGATGGAGACCAGGATGAAGAAAAGCGAGGCGAAAGCAACCACCTGCAAAAGTCAAAATTACACGGGCCATGAGCTGATGTGGGGCAACCTCTTCTGTCTGGAGGAGGTCAAAACACTCCAGGATGCTGCCACCCACTGCTCCAAGGCCAAGGGTGGAGAATGGGGAGGGATCCCCAGACCTCTCCCATGAGCTGACAGAAAACCTCAGAGCCTGGGGCCATCAGTCCAGGACCTTTCTCCAAGTGCTACGATCTGTACGGGAGAAGGTGTGCTGGGCTCCAGCTGTGCCTGGAGATGTGCCAGGAATGGCAGTGGTGGGGGTGAAGGGAACCTGGGACAGCCTGGGACTGCAGCAATCTTCCGCTGGGAACAGACGTGAAAAGGGAATTTTGACAGGACAGATTCAAAGAGCTTTCCCCCGCATTCATCACAAACCCCTCCAGATGCCAGGCTCACACTGCTCACAGCTGGGAGCTTTGGGGCCTGGATGTGTCAGAGATGTCCTTTCGCCCCCTCCCTGAGGGTCAGTGGTGGGTGATGTGCCCACAGAAGTTCCAGGTCTGAGAGGGCAGGATGAGGAGAGGAGCAGGCAGAGCTCAGCCTCCTGCTGATGCCTGGACCTGGTGACACCGGGATGTTCCCATTTCTCCTCTCTGCCAGAGAGAGAGACCTTTGTCCCCTCCATGTCACCTCCTCCTCCTCCTCCCTTCTCCTCGCTGTGGATATGAGTGAGGAGGGGCCAGCAGCATGCGTTGGAGGTCACAAAGGACCACCTTGTCATGCTCCCATCAATCCTGCTCAGCTCCCTCCCTCACTCACAGTGAGCCCATTACCTGGAGCATCTGTTTCCAAAAGCTGCCCCCTGCAAAAAAAACCCCTGTGAGCAGAAAAACTCTTGTTCTACCTTCCTCTGGCACAAAAGCACGGCTTTCCCAGGAGCAGATCCTGGTGCAGCTCCTTCGCTGCACCTGCACCAAGCAGGATGTGACCTTTTGCTGTCAAACCCACCCAAGCGGCTGCACTCGGCAGAGCAGCACCGTGAGCCTGCTCCAGGCGACAGCCCGGATCCTCGGCTGGAGTGAATCAGCAGCAGAGACAGCCTGAGTCACGCTGGAGAAACATCCGGCCCTGGACACCGGCGGTGCCGTGGCGGCAGCCCCGAGCCTGCCAGGAGCATCCTTGAGGGGTGTCCCCAAAGGCAGACACGTGTGGGTCCACCACAGAGAGCATCAGCCCTCCAAGAGTTTGGTGTGAAGTTTAAATCAGGCATTAAATGATGGAGAAACCTCTGGAAGATGATTCTCCTGCCCCGGTGAGAGACACCTGCTTGGGGATGGAATGAGATGCTCCTCACCCCTCAGTCAGAGCCCTCTGGACCACGCACGGGGATGCGGCTCCGAAGGCTGATCAGCTGTGTGCGGTTTGGGAAGCAGATCCAGCAAGAAGTGGGATCTTACAGCAAGGCCAGCTTAACCAGACAAGTGTCTCTACACAGTCGTGGCACAGCCAAAATAATCCGCTTTTCAGCTGAGGGCTGAGTCACGTTCCTGAGCTTCCCTGTATGGGGAATCTTGGGAAAACCTGAAGAGTAAAAATTTAGACTTAAAGCAAAGTAGGAAGAAAAAAAAATCACCCAGGAAGGGAGTGAGACCGTGCGAACACTCGGGTAATGAAGCAGCCCTGCTGTTGAGTGTGAGGTGAGACCTGATTTAGCCCAAGGAGCAAAATCAGCCTTTAAAAATAGAAGAGTCAGGTTCAAGCCGGTGCCAACCATCGTGTCCCCCTCGGCATGCTGCTCCAGTTCTGTGTCTGACCCGAGATGTCTCACCTCAGCTCCAGTTGCTGCTCCAAACTCAAGTTCTTTTCCAAAACTGTCTTTAAAATAAAATAAAATAAAATAAAATAAAATCTATGTATAAATCTATGTAGAAACCAGTACTACCAATACACACCAGAACTCCCACCAAACAAGTCCTCCAGAACATGTTGGTGGCCTACACAATCTTGACCTGCACTCAACAGCTTGCAGTGGGTGTTCCTAAAAGATCCATGACCCTGCAGAGGGTCACTAGCCTGAAAATGCCCATGAAAGTGAGGTCAGGAGTCTCCAAGTTGGGCTGCAAAGGGAAAAAATAGTGAGGAGCTGCACGTAAGAGGGGTTTGGAAATAGAGGTAAAATCACAGCCAGGGCAGATTTGCATGGGGAGGAAAAGTGTGAAACTCCAGCTGGGACCAAATATTCCCGGAGTGGACTAGACTGAGGAGCCAGGGATCCCATGGGCATCGATGGTGCACGAAGAGAGGCTAAAACACGGCAGAGATTTCTAACCACGCGCTCACCCAGCTGCCAGCTCAGGAGGAGAAGTGCTGGAGGGAGGGAAAGACGGAAATAACCAGGAGCCAATTGAGTCAGGGCCCGAGGGGCTGCTCCACGGAGAGGAGGAGCGAGGACCGGAGAAATTCAGCTCTTGAGACTCTTAGTCACGGCTGCCACACAGAGAGGGAGAGAGTTTACATGGCCAGCCTGGGACTGCTGCTCCCCAAGGTTTGGCAACATGCTGTTGGGCTGCTCCAGCACATTCCCTGCAGCCAGCAGCACCCCTTTGGCTCTGGAAAGAAAGGGGGAGACCCCAAAATGGGGCGGTATTAAAGAAATCCCAACCGCCGCAAACCTCACGCAGCCCAAAAGCCAGAGCAGCACCAGGAATGTTGAACCCACAGGGATGCTCACGAGTCCTGCAGCACCCTAATGCTGGATGGTGACTCCAGCCAGGAGCTGGGTGCGCTCACTTGGGATGGTTGTGTTGCTCTGTGCCTCAGTTTCCCCTTCTGCCAGAGCAGTTTTCCCAAGCTATAGCACTGGTATTTTTTCCTGTTACCTCTGGAAGCTGATCGTTCCCATGGCACTGCTGAGCTGAACGTTTATCCAGAGCGGTGAGAAGGAAGCAGGGAGCTCCCAGTACAAACTGGTCCCACTCCAGCCCCAGCTGGGCCTCAATCACAAGCATCTCTGCTCCCTCCAATACATTCCTCCTGCTAAAGCCTTTCCAGGAGCAGCTCAGCACACAGAAAAAGCAGAACCAAATAATGCCGGGGGGAAAAATTGAATTGAATTATTGTGCTTGGGTTTATTTTTAATTTTGTTTAATTTTTTATTTGGAGCTTTGCACCACTCAGAGCATCTCTCCGCGGTGAAAAGCCCTCAGAGATGGGCAAAGGAGCAGGTACCCTTTTAAAATGGGTTCAGCTCTTGCTGCCCGAGCATTCTCTGCATGTGTGTGCTGCTCTAACATTTGCTGCAAAAACACCTCCTTGCCAAACTGACCCCTGCCCCGCACACTGCTCGTGGGTGTGAAATGCCTGCAGAATTTCTTACCATTGATGGGGCTTTTTTTACACCTCTCAATGCATCCAGAATTCATCTCGATCCCAACTGCCTGTCCGTGTGTGTGCGGCAGATCCATAAGCTGGGCGTGCCAGGGGCTGGGGTGGGTATCGAGGGGTCAGTGGGCAGCGCTTCGGGGGTGGTCTGTGAGGAGCTGGGAGAGGAGACATGCGCAGAGCAGCACCCGAGCACCAGGCTGGGAGCCTGGGGATGCGCCTGGTTTGGGGGGACACGTCCCAGGCGCGTCACTGCCCGTGGGTAGGGACCGCTGGCATGGCCGGGGAGGGTGGCAGGGTCTCTGCTGCGTGGATGTGCTCACGTGTGCACACGCACAGTGCCAGGGCCCGGGGCCACGCGTGGCTGAGGGGGCTGTGGGAGCGTGGCTCAGGTGTGCTGGGTGTCAGCGGTGCCTGAGCCTGCACCACACGTGCTGGTGGGCTCCCTGTGCTGCGGGGGCAGCCCCGGTGTGGAGACAGCGGGCAGGGGGTGCACAGGAACAGGGTGTCCTTTGGGGCTGCTGTTCCTGCAGATGAGGAGCGTGAGCTGCTTGGGGACAACCGTGAGGATCCCGTTTGCTTCAGGACCTGATCCCCAGCCCTGACCTCCACTGCACTGTTAAATGTGGGTTTTGGCATCGTGCAGCCCAGCAAGAGGAACCCAAACATCCTATCCTAGAGCATCCTGAAAGTCTGCCAGGAGTCAGCCCTGCCAAGGACAATCCCTCATCTCCATGTGCCCAGGAGGTGTGCAGGGAGCACTCGAGGGCGCAAAGGGGGCAGGGATTGGGCTTGCCCCCAGTTTCAGCCCAGCCCTCCCAGGTGTGAGGGTTGGGAGGGTATTGGGAGACAATGGAAGAGGGGTCCTGTAGGATGGGACGTGACTCCTGTGTAACCCACCAGGAAAGTCGGACTTGCCCACGGGGATGGGGAGGTGAAGACACAACCCCAGCACGGCCCCATCCCGCCTCCCCACCGGCGCATTTCGGGAGCTTACCCTTGCCGCCTTGGACGAGTAGGGGTCCTCAAAGAGCGCCCACATCTTGGGCTGCCAATTCCGGCAGCAGCCACCCCCTCCAGCAGCCCCCGCCGCCCCTGGGGGCCTGTCATCCATGCCCAGGCGCTGAAGGGCCATCTCCCTACCCCCTTCCTCTTCAGGCTCCTCTCCGCCAGCCCCTCCACCAGGCTCGGGACTCTCAAAGATATCCAGGGCCTCTTCGGCGTCGCGGTGCTGGCGGTAGGTCATCCAGCAGCAGGGCTCCACGTCCGTCTCGTCGATGCCCCAGTAGGTCAGCTCCTCCTCGAAGAGGGGCCCGCAGATGTCCGCGGGGCAGTGCAGCTTCCCGGTGCGGTAGTAGTTGAGCACGTAGGAGAAGATCCCGGGGTGACGGTCGAAGAAGAACTCGTTGCTTTTGCCATCAAAGTCAAAGTTGCTCTGGGCATCGGGGTCAGCCAGCCAGGCCAGGCGGGTGCCCGGCAAAGTCCGTAGGGTGCTTTTGTAGGTCTCATGCCGGGTGCCACCTACATTGATGGTGATCTTGTCCGACTCTTCCCCTTTGCCCATCTCTTCCTTCAGGCATGTTTTGGAGGGTGGTTTGTTCCCCGACTTGCGTCCACGGTAGGAGGAGACACACACCGAGCTGATCATAGATTTCGGTGGATGGGAGATGCCCACAACGTGCACCCTTCCTCCGGGCGAGGAGCTGGGGTTCAGCGGAGGCGGGAGAGGGGGACAGAGATGGGACTGGGGAGGGGAAAAGGGGGGGGCTCAGGCTTGGCTCTGGCCTCGGGGGGAGCAAGCTGGAGCCGCGCCGGACACCGCTGGCTGCTGGGGGACAGCAGGGGAGGCTGCAACCTCCACCCCCTCCAAAGCCAACCCCCCCCAAATAAAACCGCCCTAAACCGGGAGCCAGCCCAGCCCTGCCGGGCAGCAACAAGTGCGGGATGGAGGGGGCCAGGAGCGGGCGGGGGGGTGCGGCAGCCGGGGGGGGGGGGGATGCGGGCCCGGCCGGGAGGATGCTGGGGAAGGGATGGGGGGGTGCTGAGCCCGGCCGGGCGCTGTGTCCCCCCCCCTCCCGGTACCTGCAGCGCCAGGCGCGGGGGGGCCCCGCCGCCCGCCCCTCCCGCTCCGGCGGCTCCGCGCTCCCTCCGCCCCCCCCGGGCCGGGCTCGGGGAGGAGGCGGCGGCCGGGGGGCTCTTCCCCCGTTCCCGGCGGAGAGAAGGGGGGATGGATGCGCCCTCTCCGCCTCCCCTCCCGCTCTCCCTCCCCGGGGGTCCCCGTTCACGCGTGGCCGGGCCGGGGGGGGGCCTGTTGCGTCCCGGCGGTGCCTCCCCGCGGGGCTCGGCGCGAGGGAGGCGGCGGGAGAGGCTGCGGGGTTCGGCGGGGCTTTTATAGGGCTGGCAGCGAGCGGTGGGGTTACGGGAACCGGCGCCGCCCCGCCGGGGGGCCGGGGACCCCCCGCCCCAGCGCCCAGCCCCGCAGCCCGCCCGGTGCCCCCCCCCCCACCTCTGCCCTCCCTCTCATCCCCGCATCCATCCCTCCCTTCATCCTCCCATCCCTCCATCCATCCCTTCATCCCCTCCACCCCCAGCCCAACCCTCCGCCTACCCCCAGGGCCCCCGCACTCCTCGGCACCGGCTCACCTCCCCGCGGGGCCCGACGTGCCGCTGAGGGTCTCGGGGGGTCGGTGTCAGCGAGGAGTGAACCCCGGACACCCCAGCTCCTCTTCGCGCCGGAGGGGAAATGCAGCCCAGAGCTGCCTGCGGATCTGGAGCCAGCTCTTGGCAGAGGCTCCCGCAGATCCCATCCCTCCCTGGCTCGCAATCCCTCGCTCACCGAGAGGTCAGGAGAGACCGACCCCGGGGCCGGTGGGGAGCTGGGAGGCTGCACTCAGACCTGACCCCCCTTCCCTCCCACCACCCTCCCCGAGCATCTCTCCGCCCTGTTTCTGCTCCTGCGTGTGAGATGCCCCTTTCCCGCAGCGGCCGCCGGGGCTCGGGGTACCAACCACCCCAGCCCGCGGACCCCTTCCCCTAAGCCCCCTCCCTGGGGGGCTCCGACACCCCCGGGGTGCTGGTGATGCTCAGCCCCGGCTCCTGGGACTGGGGAGGAGGTGAAGAGCACCGTGCCCCAGGGCCGAGGCTGTCACCCAGGTGAAGACCTGAGGGACTCATCCTGCCAGCTCTGTTTACTCCTGCACTGGCACCGCTGGTGCTGCTGCACTGGGGGGCGGGGGGTGCTTTGGGGTCATAGAAGGGATCCAAGCCCAGCACAGGCCTGTTATTGGGGTGGGGGTCTCACCCAGGAGGGTCAGCACTCGGATAAGGGAGTTCTTGGTGCAGGGCGAGGGGACGTGGAGTGGAGGATGCTGCCTCAGCACCCCTCTCTGCACCTCCCCGGGCTGTGTGGTGCATTGTCACCCCGCCAGGTCCCCTCCTCACCCCCTGCCCAGATTTGTCCCCTCACTGATGTGCCCCTGAATTCCGGGGGGCACTGGGGGTGGCTGGGGAAAAAGCTCCACCCAAAAAAATCCACGAGGCACGAGAGCCACGCTCGAATCTTACCACCAAGACAGCCCTGCTCCAACTGTGACTGCAACTCCACAGCTTCCAGGGCCGGATCCTGAGCGGGTGGAGGCTGGCGTAGCTCCACACCCAAACCACCCGGAGCTGCACCAGCGGGAGAGCCTGGAGCCCAAGGGAAAACCGTGCTGGAAAAATCGAGCCTTGCATCACCAGCCAGGCATCGCAGCTCGGCTCCTCATCGGCGTAATGCGAGTTTGGCCAGGAGGAAGGAATGCTGCGACCTGATGCTAATATTTTATCTGTCGACTTTCATCCCGCCAGGAAGAGCTTCGTGCACCCAAGCGCGGCCGTTCCTGGGGTGGGAGGAGGTGGCCAAGCAGACAAATGAGTTGTTTCTGGGGAAGGAAGAGATCTTTTAGCCAGCAACACCCGCCCAAAGCTGTCTGCTCTCTAAATATGCCTTCTGATTTTTAATGTCCATGGGAAAAAAAAAAAAAAAAAGAGAGAGAGAGAAGAAGAGAAAATGGAAAGAGCTGGATGAATAAGGGCCTTTGTAGAGCAAGAAGGAGTGACTTCTGCAGGGACGTCCTGCAAGGTTCATGGCATCTCAGAGAACATCCAGACGAAGGATGGAATGAGGAGCAGGACCTGGAAGACCTCAAGCAGGATCAGTTCTAACCTGGGAAGCCTTGGGTGGGTCCTGGGAACATGTTAAGGGGTCTCTGGGTCCCTCCCCTCCATGGCCCCTGACCCGGCGCAGCACCCTGAGCCTGGCCCATGATCCGGCACATCGGGTGCATCCCCAGCGGTGGGGAGAGAGCAGCACAGCGGAGCACGGGATGCCCACAGGGCTGAGTGGCCTCACAGGGAGGCGGGGGACACGCTGGGATCCCTCCATCCATGGAAGGACAGAGGAGGAGGCTGGACTGCATCACTTTAGGGAGAGACCATCCTGTTTTGGTGTAGAAATAGCCAAACCAACCTCTCCAGGTCCTTGCAGCCCAGAATCTTGTTAATGAAGGATATGTTGTCCTCAGGAACCCCTGGATGCTCCAAAGGAGGTCTCTGCCCTCATGTTTTTGGTAGGACAGCTCCATCTCTGACCTGTGGGTCACAGGTCTGGACCTGTGGTGGCACCCACGGCACTCCCCTCCCCGGGGTGGGATCCCCAAGAAACCTTTCTGGACACTCTCTTGGAGGTGGGTCTTCCCTAAAAAGCTGTCACAAGCCATGGACGAGCTCTGTCTCTGCTCTCCGCCTCTGCCAGGTGAATTTTTAACTACAGTTGCTCATTTTAGCTGTGCCGGTGACACTGGCAGGGTCTGCAGCCCCATCCCTCCATGACCTCAGCCTGCAAGGGGAGCTGGCACATGCCCTGATTCCCGGGCAGGGAATGCTCCCCGGCTTGCTGGCGCGGCGGCGTGTCCCCGTGTTCTGTCACACAGTGCCACCTCGTGTCCTGCGCCCCGGCTGGAGCCCAGGCAGGGAAAACACGGCCGGCGGAGCGCGGCGGGGTCTGGGGAGAATCTGGCTCCATCCACGGCAGCGCTGATGCAATTTCGCTCCATAAAAGCAATTTGGGAGCGGGAGGGAGGGGGCTGGGCTGGAGCGGGGACAGTGGTGGGGACTGTGTGGCTTTGGAGTGAGCGGGAGCGGTTCGTGAGCTGGGGCCGTGCCTCGGTTTCCCTGTCTTTCCGCGTCAGGATGTCCTTTTCCTTTCCGAGGTGCTCAGGGAATCTCGGCAGAGGCTGCTGTAGCAGCTCCACCTCGTGTCCGTACCCGCCTCGTGCCCGCGGGCCGGTCCAGAGATGTTTGGAGATGGGACGCCCAAAACCCACCCCCACATCCGACAGCAACATCCTTCACCTCCCACCAGCCTCTGAAACCTCCCTCCCTCGCTGTCACGGGAAATTCAGTATTTATGCGGTTTTTAAAATAGAAAGTGTTTGGCTTAAATTCCACATTTGGGCCCATTTCTGTGTCTTTATTCCAGCCCCCAAGGGCCAGAATCACCCTTTCCAGTTTGTTTCTCTCTCCTGTTTTCAGAAAGCCCCTGGCACTGGGATTTTCTGGCCCCTGCAGACCCTCTCTCAGCCCCTGGGAGCGCAGGATGGGCTGAGTTCGGTGGGTTCAGCACTGCAGTGACACCACACGTGGCTCCAGTCCAGCACTGGGCATTACCCTGAGCTGGGATCTCCATCCCTGCTCCCACAGAACCGGCCTGTGCTGGGGTCAGAGCTGCCCTCCGTGTCCCCTTGTCCTGCTCATCACTCCTGGGGGGCGTTTTCCCACAGAGCTGGACCCTGGATGTCCTCTGGGACACAGATACCCCTGTGCCACCTCTTTCCCCTCCCTGGGCAGTGCTGCTCCTCCAGCCATGTCCGACGCTCGCCCCAGTCCTGCACCAGCCTCTCCAGATGGTGCCCAAAAGACCTTCCCTGCTTCCCCAGGGCTGTCACTGTTCAGTTCACGGCCGTGGCAGTGTCCCCATGGCATCCCCGGTGCCAGGGATCTCATCTGGATCTATCTCTCCTGATTTCTTCCCCCCTTTCCTCAGGCTCCTGAAGGAGTCCTGGAGAAGCCAAAGAAGCTACCAGAGCTGGGAGAGAAGGGAAGAGGCAGCCCTGCTCCCCAGCTAACCTCAGCTAATTCCCAGCAGCTGAAGTCATCTGGGATTGCTGGAAACCCTTGGGCCTTCTCCAGGAAGGGTCTCCAGACTCGCAGGGCTCCCAGCACTCAGGATAAGCCACCAGCGCTGTTATCAGGGCACTGTGCAGAGGAGCAGGCGCTGCACCTTACCAGTCCCTGTGCCCTGGAAAGCCAGTGTGTACTGGTTAAACTGGCCCAGGATGGGAAACAACCTCCACGAGGCTCTTGAAGCACCTACAGACAGCTCGCTCCGAGCAAGGCCCTTGCAGGGGCTGATGCTGGGTGGAGGCAGGGATGAGGGGACACTGCAGGACAGTAGTGGGGACAGCACAGCGAAGGACAGACCTCGACTCCTGCGGGCCCCTTGCTTTGTGTCTCTGCCACCCTAAACCTCAGAGAGACCCCAAAGCCCACCCAAGAAAGGAAACAGAGGCACAGAAGAGACTCGGAGAGGAGAGATTTGGTAAGAAGAGACTTTTAATCAGACTCCGATACAGCTCTTACAGGGTTTCTCCCGACGGCCGAGGAGCCCGGGCGGCGCAGCCCGGCCGCGCCCGGCACACGAGGGAACTACTGCGGCTACGAGGGGACACGGGACGCGTCACTAGGAGGTCTGTGCTTTACCTGTACAGGAGGGTTTCGCCAGTGTTGTGCTTGTCCCAGGGGAAGCAGCCGCATCCTGCGTGTTCCCATGGCTGTGCCATGTCCCTCCCGGCCACCAAGGCCACCCGGCGCCGCTCCTGCCGGCGAGAGCCACGCTCGGGAGGGGCGGGGGCCATTAGAAGGCAGTGGGAGTTGCTCCTGGGAGGTGCTGGGGCTTAATGTGACCTGTCGGGGTCTGGGTGGGAGCTGAGAGGTGAGGAAGGGGCTGTTTTGGAGGGGTTGAGGGGAAGGAGCCCTGGGACACCTGGGGACCCGGCTCCAGTCCTGCCTTGACCTCTGCTTTGTACCGGGGTCAAGGTCCAGCCCCTGCAGCAGTCCTGGGGAACGGAGCATCCCAACTCCAGCCCTACAGGCTGGACCTGCAGCTCAGCACCACAGGGTGTGCCCCTCCTGCAACCTCCTTTCTGCCCTCTCCAAACCCACTGAACACCCTCCCCCAAGAGAGGGGACACGGTTTGGACCTCCCCCGACCTACCCAGCACCTCCTCGTCTCGCAGCCAGGGGCACCACACTGCTCTGAGCAGCAGGATCTGGGCTGGGAACCCATCGAGGAGCTGATGTGGGGGACAGGGATATCGGCAGCGGTTCCCCCCTCTTTGCCCCACTGCCTGAAGGAAAACTGAAAAGTGCCTGTGCTCACAACTAGCAGCTATTCCCTGTGCCTCTGTGCAGAAAAAGAGGAAAAGAAGTGATTTCTAGGGCTAAAAGCCACTGGGGGTCGGCCTCATCCACAGCCTGGGACCCCGAGAAGGTGTGTGGAGGGAGAACCTGCCCCGGCGAGCGGGAGAAACCCCCACGCAGGCTCCAAAAGTGAGCGAGTACAGCCAGAAGTGAATCCTAAAGCCACCCACGCACACGGACACGCGCACACCCCACGCACGGCATCTACGGACGAACACGCGCACGCTCCCACGGCGACAACACGGATCTCCTAAAACCTAACACACACACACACTCCCCCCAACACCCCGTGTCTAACACCGAGCAAATGCCACGACAAAGTACAGTATTTCCACAGATAAAAGTAAAGGTGTCGTCCCTCCTCCTCCTCCTCCTCCTCCTCCTCCTCCTCCTCCTCCCTGCTGGGTCCCCAGGGCAGCTGGACACCCTGGGGCTGGGGGGGGAGAAGGGGACGTGCACCCACCACGCACAAGAAATAAAAAGGTAAAAATATGCCCTGCTATAGAATGAGAATTGATCTGTACAGCACTGGGAATGAAAATAGGTCATGGGCCACTTTGGAATACGATTTGTCATTTAACAGCATTTACAGTGACATTTACAGAATAAATATACAATAGAAATAGAGAATCTCTAGGTTATTATTCCGTCTCCTCTCTCTGTATATATTTTATATATATATATATATATATATATATATAATATAGCTTCTTTTACCTTCTTATTGACTTTGCCTCTCATTGATGATGCGAGGAGAAGAGAGGAAAGCGAGTGCCTCCCTGGCTGGTTTGGGAACGGGGGTGGGAGAGACTGAGGGCCGGATCCTTCCCCCCAGGGTTGGAGGAGCATCGTGCCACGGGAGCACATGGGACTGAGCGTTTTGGCTGTGGGTGGTGTCCTGCTCCGTTAACTCCATGGGAGCTACGGTGGGAATCTGGTCCGTGGGCTCGGGGGCATGGGGAGGTGATGCTGGGCAAGGATTTGACTCATCCTCTGTTCTGCTGGTCAGGTGAGGATGGACCCAATGAGAAATGGAATGGGACGTGTTGCCTAATGATGGGGAAATGCCACTGGATTTGGGCTGCTCCCTTCCAGAGATTCCATGGGGACATTTCTGCGTCCCTCTTGCATGGGCAGAGGAAGGAGAAAGACGCGGGAGGGGATGAGCAAGGGGGAACTGCCGGAGGAGCATGGCTGATCCTGACTCGCAGATCTGGTGCCTCTTGGAACCATCACTGAGCTGCTTTGGTTCAGTCCATTCCTCCATTTTCCCCCCAGAAAAATGGTTAATGAAGGGCTTGAGCTAATTGTCCAGGAAGAGTCTCCAGGTGACCAGCCAAGCCCATGGAGAAGGCTGTGAATAAAGGATCACACCCACAAGAGATGTCACTGTGGGAACCTCCTGGCCCCAGGGATGCTGAGAATCAGAGGTGTGGTGAATGGACCAGCTGCTTTCTGCCTTCAGTTCCAACCAAAAGGGGAATCAAGGTGAAAGAAAAGCAATCGACAGGAAAGTGGAGGAGAGAAGGACTCGTGAACCAGCACCCACAAACGTGGCCTTCAGAGCGGCCCAAAAGATCTTCATGCACAACCTGAGCCCAGCAGGACCCAGGCTGAGGTGCTCCCCCAGCCTTTGGAGGCGACAGAGGGGACAGAGTGTGCAAGGAGGCAGCTGCTTCCCCATCCCCAAGGAAAAGGGGGATGATGCCAGGTTATCCCAGTACCCTTGGCAGAGTGCTTGGTTACGTGTAGGATTCAGGGAAACGACCCTCAGTCCCGGTGGGAAAAACCCAAAGCTGGGAGATCCCACCTTTTCCTAAACAGCCTGGGGAGAAACAACGTAAGGTCACATCAATGTGAGCCCCCAAAAGCAAGGATGGGCACGAGAGAGGCCCCTGGACTCTCCCAAGAGCTCCCCAGCCTGGATCAAGAGCTACTGGGGACCTGGCACCTGGCACTGGCTCCCAAGAGCTGCTGCTCCTTGGGTGCCTCTGGTCCCCAGGAGCTGGTCACCCCCACCCAAAGGCTGGTGAGCTCCTGTGGGGTGTGACAGGAGGCAATGCCAAGCCCCTGGCTTGGATGGGACATGAGGAGAAATGAGGAGGCACATCCAGAGAGAATCACTGCGCAGCTCAGGGGGGCAAGGGAGGGCGGTCAGGGGGTGGTTTCCTGAGAGCTAAACCAGGAGTGTGGTAGGACTGGATGTCCCACAGCTCCTCTGCTTGTCCCTCGGGGACATCTAAAGAGAGGAGTGAGAGCAGATGATCACCGTGCCAGGGATTTTGGATCAGCGGAGCATCCCACACGTCAGGAGTAATTCCAGGAGAGCGCTCGTGACCCCCAGCACGCTCACCCCGTCCAGACCACACACAGGCTCACACATCCAAACCACTGTCACTTCAGGGGTCCTCCTGCCACTCAGCACGATCACCACCAGCCCACGGAGCATCCCAGCCGCTCCATCCCATGGCTGTGACATCTCCATGCCCCCAAGCAACTCCCAGCCACCGTCCCTATGCTGGTGGCAACAAAGATTCCAGGGATGCCCCATGCCCTCTCTTACCCACCCCAACATCTCAGCTGGCCCCACGCTGCTCCCTGCCAACCCTGGCCAGAATTTGGGGGGTTATTTGGGTGTGTCCACAGCTATAAAAACCTACAGGAGATACAACAACAACAACGATGGTGACAACAACAGCACCTTTTTGTGCTATGAACATCGATGGTTAATTGTGCTCGTTGGAATAAGGCCATGACTCCTCCCAGCTAAAGGACAACAGACAGGGAGGGAAGAGCACTGGGTGACAGGAGGAAGTATGATTGGCTTCCCACCTGCTGCCAGGTCCTTGTTCCAACCATCAGCTGCTTAGAAAAGAGAGATTCTTTGCTTCAGATTTGAGCTGCATGAGAACAACTCTTGGAAAGGTATTGCAGCGCCTCTTACTCCTCCTCCCTTCCCCGGAGATGAGTCCAGGGGTCCTGCCTTTCCATCGAGGGTTGTCAGAGGAGTCCTGCCCCTCCTGCAATCCCTTCTTCCCGACGTCATCTCAGAAATGGCTGCTTTGCTTACGGTTTTAAGAGGGGTTTCTTCTTCATCTTCCTTAGTAATTAATTTTCCTGTTGCCTGGACAGCCAGGATCCACTCCCCAGTGCCCTCCTCTCCCGGTGGGGGTGGTTGGCAGGCAACCATCACAGTTCAGACTCAGGGGTGCTGGCCAGGAGGTACCCGCTCCCGTATCGTCCGTTGGGAGCACTGCTCATTTCCATGGGGGAGTTGCTCCCGGGGCCCAGGTAGGAGCGGTGTGTGGGCATGGGGGACGGGGTCTCGCTGGGCACTTTGCTCAGGATGAAGCGGGTCTCATCGTTGTCTTCCAAGTTGGAGATGTCCTTCATCATCCGCCCCTTCTTGTAGGTGACAGAGAGAGCGTTGGAGCCATCCGACACGAGGTGGAACTGCCGGAGGATGAAGACCAGAGGCAGAGGGAGGGATGCCAGGATGATCAGGGAGATGAGGATGGCCATGGCCCAGGTTGGGTAGAACAGGAACTTTTCAGCAGCCTGGAAGAGACAGATATTAACGTCACGGGGTTGTTGCAGCAGAGGTGATGTCCACCAGGTGCAATGTCTCCAAAGCACCAGACAGCTCCTGCTGCCTCCTGCCAGACTCCATCCTCAGGGACACCACATGAAGGTGGGCTCAGGTGGAGGGAAAGGATCCTCACGCAGGATGCTGAGCACAGCGTGGAGCTGTGGGAGCCAACCAAAATCAACACAAACTTCAGCCCATGGGCAGAGCTGGCTGGAGACATCTGGGCAGCGTGAACAAACCTGACCGCTCCCGGGGCAGCAGCAGGGTGGGAATGTCACCCAGCAGGAGAGGAAGGAGGAATGAGCGGAGCTGGCATGAACAGAGCGGTCTGTGGCTCTGAGCTGCCCCTGCTCCGCTGGGACGTGGGTGGGGAAGGGGAGGGAGCTGCGCTCACCTCCTCTCTGATCCATGCGCTGTATCCTGGGGGGCTGACTCCCAGCTGGATGATGCTGGCGGTCATGAGCACGGCCATGCAGATGGGAGACACGTACTTCCAGGTGTAGTAGTAGAACTGGTAGGGCCGGAAACCCAGCATTTCTGTCAGCTCCTGCATGAACCTGCCGAGGAGAGACATGGAATCGTGATATCCCCCGCCTTCGAGTGAGAAACAACCTCCCAGGAGCCCCGCTGATGCTCAAGGTAGAGCCTGAAGAAGAACCCAGCTGAGCATCTCAGCGTCCCTCAAGCCTGAAGAACTTGTGGAAAACTCCTCAGGACAAAACCATTTGAGCGTTACCCAGAGCTGCCTTTGCTCTGGACAACTTCTGAACGAGACACACAGAGGGGAACAGCATCCACTTGCAGAAGGACCTGGAAACCTCAGAAAGAAGGGTCATCACAAGTAACTGAGCATCACAACCAACAGGAGATACCCACGAGACAGACCCGCTCCTGGGGCTGGGTTACACCAGGGCAGGGCAGGAGGATCAAAGTGAACCAAATTCCTGCCCTTGGAGTATTTTCTCCTGGAGAGAAAGCCATGTGGAAAAGAGCTGGAAGGGGTTTTCAGTCAGGAGTTACAGCACAGTTATTCCTTTTGCACAGAAATTCCTTACTTCTTGGTGCCGTAAATCCAGGCCACAGCGATGTTCTCCAGGATGACCACGACAGTGAGCGGCAACGTGGCCGAGTAATCGTCAAACATGGTGACAAAGTAATTTCCAGAACGCTGCACAAAGATCAGCCCCACCACGAAGGCGAAGATGCAGCAACCAACTGTGGGGAGCAAACGGGCCTGGTCAGCAGAGCCCCCTGAGGGACACCAAGACCTCCACAAAGTCCATTCCCTGCATTAGCAGGGCCCAGTTCACCCCCCACTATGTCCACACTCTTCTGGAGTGTGGCAACAGGGACCCCCCCACCCCTTCCCAAGGAGGTTGCAGGAGAAGGGACCTCACCTGTGAACACTTCCTTCCGCACCTTGAAGGTGTCGATGATGGGCGTGGTGATGCCTGACATGGTCCCGATCATGCTCCCCAAGCCCAGGTTGATCAGCATCAAGAAGAACATGACGGACCAAAAGGGCGAGGCTGGGAAGTGGGTCATGGCTTCTGTGAAGGCGATGAAGGCCAGCCCAGTCCCTTGCACCGACTGTTGAGGTGGGGAGAGAACCAAAAGATGAGAAGAAACTTGTCAGGACACAGACTTCAAGCCCCTGATGTCTCAGGTCTCCCTCACCAAACCCTCTTCAAGGAAGGAAAATCCCAGTCTGGTACTGGTGATGAACTGGTGATGACCCTGCTAGACTTGTACTGGACAGAGCTTCTCCCACCCCAGGAGGACCCCTGTGTGCTGGGTAAAACCACAGGGACTTGGATTCCCCGTGCCTGGAGGGTCTCTAAAAGTTGTTTTTCCAGGTCCATGTGCTCAGGATTGACACAGGAAGAGGCAATGGGGCGGGGGACCTGCTGGTCCTACCGGGAGTGCCACCAGGTACCTTGTTGAGTTCGTCCTCCAGCAGGCAGGCATCCAGGCCCAGCTCTTTGAAGTGCCCCTCCTTCACTGTCATGATCACCCGGTACATCTCGTTGTAGTCTTTGGCGGTGAGGTGGGAGAAGTTCACGTGGGGTGGGATGAGGTCGTGGCTCAGCATGTTGGTGTTCAGGTAGCCCAAGATCTTCTCAGCATTCCTAAGGGAGAGCAGAACCTCTCAGGTGATGCAGGGCACCTGAGACATTGGATGCACGCTCAATCTGCAGACTGAGAGCCCGTCTTGGGGCTGGACTTTAGGTTGGAGGGGCTGAATGTCTAACTGTAGGTGCTAAAAAAGCTAGCAGAGAAATTTTCCAGCTTTTTACAGCCTCCTGTGAAAGTCTCCATTCTCACGCAAACTAGCTGAGGAACGGTTTGCTATTCTGTAAACCATTTTGCAGGTGCAGGTTGTTGTGGAATACTGTGGCTATTGTTTTGGTTCATTGAGAATAATATTCTGAGAATGGGAACTATTCCTTTCAGCCAACCACTTTGGTGGGTGGTTGACCGATGGGCCAATCATCATTTCTCTATTGTGAACCAAGTTAAATAAACGAGTTTGTAATTCATTAAATAATCCCATTTTATCCTGGACTTGAATTCTGTGTCGTTCCTTTCGCCATTCTCAGTACAACAGCGACATCCAACTCCCTCAGCTACAGCGGGACATCTCTGGAAATCCAGGTCTCAACCATCAGGAACTTGGGTCCACCAAAACCCAGGATCATCCAGCTCCAGACCCACCACAACCAGCAAAAACAAAACAGAGAAAAAGCAAATCTTACTCCACCACACATTTCTCATTCATGATGTTGGCCTTGAAGCCCAGCACAGCAAACACAACCAGGGTGGCCAGCACGGACGTGAAGAAGTTGATGAAGGAGACAAGGGTGGCATCGAAGTGGCAGTTGTTGTCCTGCTTGTTGTAGCTGGAGAAGGCAATGACCCCCCCGAAACCCAGGCCCAAGGCGAAGAAAACCTGTGTGGCTGCTTCTCGCCACACCTGGGGGTCCAGCATCTTGTCCAGCTTGGAAGGAAGACAGAAGAAGGAGTCAGGTGGCCTGGTGGCCCCACAACCCATCCCAGAGCTCCATCAAAAGGCTGCTGTGCCTCTGGGCTGAGCTGGTTTTGGAGCAGCTGGGGGTGCTTTGATGGGGCAGTGGAAGGAAATGATCCCTGAGGCCCCTCCCAACCCAAACCATTCCGTGGTGCCATGATCTGCCATGGTCAGGTCTGGCTTTACCCAGCACTCACGGGTCCTTCTTGTCATTCCCACAGAGGGGGAAACTGAGGCACAGAGAGGTCAGGACAAGGTTTGACCTGACCATGTCCCTGTGTGCTCCACCTGCCCCAGAGCCCACACTGGGGGCTCCATGTCCCTGTCCCCCCAGCCCAGGGAACCACCCCATGCCCAGCGATGGATCTCCATCCTCCACGGCCTTCTCCTGCTTCCAGAGCACCTGGAGCATGGAAATCCAACGTCCTGGCTGGGGGGTTGTTCTAACTCCTGATACCCCCCCAACCACATTCCCCCTCTCCTGGGAGCCAGAGCTGCAGCCTGGAGGCCTCCCAGCGTTGTTCATCAAGGGACCTTAATTAATATCTTCTAACAGCCTCGCCAGACGAGCTGATTCATCTACATCTCTGCTTAATTAATTAATTAGTTGGTTAATTAATAAGTGCATACCACCAGCAGAGGTTTTGCTGCCAGACAGCATCTTTCCATTAGATCTTTATATATTCCCTCGGGCACCTCTGTGCCCCCCACCCTGGTGGCTGGGCATCTGAGGATGGTGAGTTTGTGAGGCTCTTGGCTGTCCTGGCCACACCCTGAATTTTGGGAGCCACTCCACATCCTGATGATCTATCAGGAATCCCCAGATTTGGGGCTGGCACTCTGATTTTTGGGGTGGGGAGGAAAATAAGGGGAATAATAAGAGAATAAGGGAAAATAGGGCGTGATCAGCCAGGTGGGGAACCTGCTTGGAGTCTGCTGGGCTTGGAACTCTCACCTTGGGCGTGAACATGTGCATGATCCCATCCACTGCCCCACGCAGCAGCAGTCCCCGCACCAGGAAGCAAACAAGCACCACGTATGGGAAGAGGGAGCTGAAGTACATCACCTGGAGCAAGAGGGGTGAACACAGGCACAGCCTCAATTCCTGCCCCCCTGGGCTCAGCCACCCTCCCACCCAACCTACAGACAGCTCAGAGTAGGGAGAGGGGAGCATTTCCCTCCCCAGGATGGGGTTGGCTCCCCAGGGATAAACTGTGGTGCCCCTCGGATCAGGATGGTGGCTGGACAGTGGCCAGGCAGAAAGGGACCTGCAGGTACTGACTGGCAGCAGGCTGGACATGAGGCAGCAGAGTGCCCACATGGCCAAGAAGGCCAATGGCACCTGGCCTGGATCAGCAGGACCACTGGTGAGGCCTCACCTCGAGTGCTGTGTCCAGTTCTGGGTCCCACAATTTAGGAAAGATGCTGAGATGCTGGAGCTCGTCCAGAGAAGGACAACAGGGCTGGGGAAGGGTGTGGAACACAGGTCCTGTGAGGAGAGGCTGAGGGAGCTGGGGGGGCTCAGCCTGGAGAAAAGGAGGCTCAGGGGGGACCTCATCCCTCTCTACAACTCCCTGACAGGAGGGTGCAGCCAGGTGAAGGTTGGGCTTTGCTCCCAGCGGCAGGACAAGAGGACACAGCCTTAAGCTGCACCAGGGGAGGTTTAGGCTGGACATTAGGAAGAAGTTCTTCACAAAAAGAGTGATTGGGCATTGGAAGGGGCTGCCCAGGGAGGTGGTGGCGTCACCATCGCTGGAGGTGTTTGAGGAAAGGCTGGATGTGGCACTCAGTGCCACGGCCTGGGTGACAGGGTGGTGTTAGGTCACAGGTTGGACTCGATGACCTCAAAGGTCTTTTCCAGCCTAATTGATTCTGTGATTCTGTGAAGTGCTGGAGCTCAGGTGGATTCTCTGCCCTGGTGTGGCTGAGCCCTGGCTGCACGTGTCAGCTGAACTAAAGCTCTTCCCTACACCCTCTTTTGATCTTATTCTGGATCCCTCCAGAGGTGAGCCCAGCTATGGAGTGGGTGTGAGCATCCCAGGGGACACAGCATTCCACTGGTACCCCCGACTGGGACAGGACAGTGTGGTCCAGGCAGGTTCCTGCTTCCAGGACAGAGCCCAGCCAGGCTCAGGTGGCCACCAATACCCACCTTCCCTGAGGACTGGATGCCTTTGATCATGGCCAGGCCAACAAGGCTCCAGGCCACCAGCAGACACAGGGTCATCTTCCAGTTCAGTCCCCCGCTCTCAGAGATGGAGTTGGAGATGTCCAGGGTCTCCCGGTACCAGAAGTAGGTGGTGGCTGAGCTCCTCTCGCATTCGGTCTCCACGACTGCAACAGAGCAGAGGCAGGAGGGCGTGAGGGGGAGAGTCACCCCCACCTCTGGAAACCGAGGGGCAGAAATTAATGGGGCTCATTCTTAGCAGGGAAAAGAAGAGATAGGACAGAAAACCACTGCCAGGTGAAAATGAGATGTTAAATACTGGGAGAGACAGTTTCATTTGCTATAAAAGCTCTCAGAGAGTCCCAGGTTGATGCTCAGGTGTTATTAAACACCATTAGCTCCATCCATGTCTCAGTCAGGCAGCCATGGAGCAGCCTCTGCCTGCCTCTCGCTGCCTCCCTCCATGGTCCTGGGTCAGATCTTGGCCTCAAGCACTGAGGCAGCCTGAAAATCCCATCAGTGGGGACTCTGGATTCCCAAACTGGCATCGAATCCCATCAGTGGGGAGAGAGCGCATGGGAGACACCCAACCCAAGGGAAAGCTCTCCATATGGTCAGGACAGCTGGGCCAGAGAGGATCCAGGGCCCCAGGAGACACCTCCACCTCCTGTGGCCCCACCTTCTGTTGGGGGTGGTGATGTGTGTCCCACAGTGTCCCACAGCCCCCCTTCCCTGGGAACTGCTCCTCCCAGCTGAGCTTCCCCGTCCCTCACCGGCCACCGAGCCGTTCTTCACGATGGGGCACTCGCTCCAGGGCAGGGGGTACTGGAAGGACTTGAAGAAGTAAAAGATGCTCCAGCCAATGATGACGTTGTAGTAGAGACCAACAAAGAAACAGACCTGGGGGGAGGAAGGAGGAGGACACGGCATCAAACCCCAGGGCACTGGCACTGTCCCCGGCACCCTTCATGCCACGCAGGGAGCGGAGGGAAGTGGGGCTGCTGCGATCAGGGGATGGGCCCATTCCCAAACCAGCCCTAGAGCCGTGAGTGGAGCTGGAAAAACACCTCTTGGCCTCTCAACCCCCCCCATGGGGGCTCCTCGAGGTTTGCCTCATCCCACACACCCCGAGGTGGGGCTGGAGGGGTGCCCTGGGCGCACTCACGAGGCAGCTGGCGTAGCCGATGCCTCCCAGGCGGGGACAGATGTAATTCCAGACGCCGATGCTGCCCCGGCGGATCCGCTGCCCCACTGCCAGCTCCAGGAAGAACAGGGGCAGCCCGATGATGATGAGCAGGACCAGGTATGGGACCAGGTAGGCACCTGGAAGGGGACAGAAAGGTCATCATGGATCTCCCTGCTCTGGTGCAGCCAAGGACAGATGGACAGGGGTGGACAAGCAGGGCAGAGCCGGGACAGGCTCAAGTTGCACCAGGGGAGGTTTAGGTTGCATATTCGGACAAATTTCTTCATGGAAAGGATGGTCAGGCACTGGCACAAGCTGTCCAGGGCAGCAGTGGAGTCCCCCTCTCTGCAAGGATTTAAAATCTGTGTGGATGTGCCACCTGGGGACATGGGCTAGAGGTGGCCTTGTGCTGGGTTAATGGTTGGACTCAATGGTCTCAGAGGGCTTTTCCAACCTAAATTTTCTGTGGTTTTCCGTGATTTTGTGATCTGGGAATGCAGATCAGAGCTTGGCCAGAGGAGAAACTGTGGAGAGGAGCAAACACGTGTGTGGAAGGAAAGGGTACAGCATCCCCTGCCAGTGTGGGTCGTGTGGGATAGACCCCAAGGCCCCCAAAGACTCCCTGAATCCACACACACAAATCTCCCTGTGCAAGGAGACACCTCCATAGGCCAACCCATGGGGACACGGCCACATTCCCGGCCACCTCGGACACACGGGAGCCCTCCCGGTCCCCCAGGCACAGCTGAGCCCCCTGTCCCCACACATCCCCCTGAACTTCCCACATTCCCAGCAGCAGCACCACCATGCCGTGTGCCACCCTGCACGGTCTGAGGGGTAGAAACGACTCAGGTTAAAAGCTCGGTTAGTGCCTGTCTGATTGCTGAGGCTGGAGAGGAGGCGGTGGCTCCCGAAGCACAGCCGATGACCGTAAGGGATGCGGTGAGCCACGCCGCAGCGCCCGGCTGAGCAATGACTCCAGCCTCCTGCCAGGAGCTGAGGAATGGGCTCGGGAGCATGTGCCTGGCTCCTGCAGGGCAGCAGACGGTCCAAAGACAGCCGAAATTCCTGCCTGGATTGACACCCCGGGGACAGCCGCCACGCCCCGGCCCCGGGCAGGAGCTGGGGCAGGGAGTGCTGCTCCAAGCTGGGACTCTGCAAAGCGGGTCAGCGCCAGCAGTGGTTGGGAATGGTGTGTTAAAAATGCCGGTAGAGAGAGAAATTGAGGTGCAGCAGCCCAGGGTGATCGGGAGGGTAAAAAGAGAGGCAGAGAGCAGAGCTGGAGCTCAGGGAAATTCGGGAAGGACCACGAGCATCCCATCTCTGCAACACTCTCCTGGGTATCTCCACCTGCAGATAGGTGCAGATGAGACAGATGGACAGATTCAGATGCAAATTTGTCCAGTGTTGGACATTTTCTTCCTGTGATGTCTGGAAAGGTGGGCAGCAGCCTTGGGCAGCGCTGCCAGCCCATGCTGGCTCCCAGCACTTCGAGTCCTGGGAATTTGGCTCCAGCCCATCCTGCTCCCAGCACGCAGCCGTTCTCCCCCGCAGACACCTGCTCGGGGAGCAGGAGAGAAAGCAGCCGCCGCCACCGCACCCTGGAGCTGCTCAGAGCGAGCAGGAATGGTCTGTCCACCCCTCCCAAGCTCCTGCATCCGCAGCAGCCTCACGGCCTGTGGGGAATCCCTGCCAAGAGGGTTCGACATGGCAGGAGGAAAAGGCAGAGAATTGCTGTCTGCCCCATGGGACACACAGATGGTGCCACTTGGGCAGAAGAAAAACCGCTGCAAAGCTCAGCAAGCTGCTGCTCAGAGTTCCCAGCTCTGTGCCTCAGTTTCCCCATCCATGGAATAGTGGCGATGGTTGGGGCAGCTTGTAAGGCCTTTTATTTTAAGTCCTGCTGCAGAAAGATGTTCTATCACAGCAAGGAGCTCCTAAAAGCAGCTGCTTGCCCCATTCCCTGCCCAGCTCGGTGCCCCTGGATCCCATCACAGGCTGGGTCAAACCCACCGCTCATCTCCGCTGCTGCTGCAGTGTCAGGGCTGTGCTGCCTCAGTTCCCATCCCCATTCCACACCCCATCCGGGCTTGTGTCTAAAACCACTTCTTTAATGCTCCCCAAACACAGACAGCAAGTTCAGCCCCGGGTTTGAGGGACACACCAGGACGAATCCCAGCCCAGGAACACCGGTTGCACCTCCTGTCACCCGGCACCTGCACAGCTGGGGCCAGAGCCCCCCGGATACGCAGGACAGCAGAGAGCTCAGTGTAAGATGAGGGATTTTCATTGATTGCACTAATTAGGGTTAATTACTGATTGCTGTGCCCATGGGGAAACGGAGGCACAGCTGGGTTAAGTCCTTATAGAGCAGGAGGATGCTGGTTCTCTGGCCTCTGGGCCTGAGCTGGTTCTAAATCTCATTTACTGAGGAGAACTTGCTTGGAAGTCAGAGGCCAGGTGTGGACAGCTGTGCAATGAAGCCAGGGGGGTTGTACCAACCTCTCCCAGCCCTGAATTTGGGGTGAACACACCATGCTGAGCTGAGCTGTGCCAACACCGAGCCGAGTCTGGAGCCAAACCAAGGCACTGGGAGGTGCTGGGGTGCAGGAGCCAGGCACAGCCGGCTCCATCCCAGGCGGGAAGGGAAGGGAATGGGGGTGAGCAGCCCCGGGAGGGGAGTGCTGACTGCACAGGTCTCTGTTTGGCAGAATGACTCATCCTGACGATGACACCGGAGATGTTTTAATTATTGAGAGCGCTGCAGGTTCGGCAAAGGATGCAGCACTGGGAACAGGAGAGCTCAGGGAGGCCCTGGGCTGGGCCTGGCTCCCTCCAACACGTCTGGGAAGGGACTGGGTTTGGGTTAATGATGAGGAACCCACTCTGTTGTCAGTGTCACAGAGGGTGGTGGGTCTCAGCACAGCTGGGAAAGACCTGGCCCTCTTGGAAGCCCGAGGAGGAGGTGTGGGGTGGGATGAGAGAAGGGGCTGGCTGGAAGGAGGATTTGGGAAGGGGATGGAACCACAAAATGTGGCTTCACGGCCCAAGGAACTGGAGGGACTGTCTCTTCCCTCTTGGGCCCTGATTTCCAAATAGTCCCTACAGGAATCAGGGCTTGCAGCCAGAATTCCTGGCTCCCAACCTGGCAGGTGGACAACCTTTAGGAAGAGGCCGTCCTGGAGATTCCCACATCTCAGCACAGCTTCTGGCAGCCCTTTCACCCCTCAGAGCCCAAACAACACACTTTAGAGCACAAATAACCCATTTTAGAGCCCAAATTACCCCTGACCTGTGCCGGCATCCACACCCCAACGTGCAGCGAGGCAGGATTGGGTCACACCCCCTTCTCCAAGGGCTGATCCCACCTCTGCCCCATCTCTCACCTCCTCCATTCTTCTGGCAGAGGTAGGGGAAGCGCCAGACGTTGCCCAACCCCACGGAGTAGCCGATTTGCGCCAGGATGTACTGCAGCTTGCTGTTCCACGCCGGCCGGTTCTCGGCGTCCAGGTCCTCATCTCCCTCCTTCTGCTTGTCCCAGGTCTCCCCCGTCACGTTAAGGACGCTGCGTTTGTAGTCCACGGGCTCCTGGTGGGCCAGCAGGTCGGCCACCGACTCTGTGACATGCTCGCTGCTGTGCTCCCGCTGCGTCACCTTGCTGTTCTTCGGCATCGGGACGGCTCCAGGCGGCCCCGGGGGCAGGATGGGAGGAGGGAAGAGGATGAACGTCCCACAGGGAGCAGCACGGGTGTGAGCTACAGCTCGGGCCTCACCTCCTCTTCATCAGCAGGACCTGGGTGGGGAAGGGGTCAGCTGGGGTCAGTTGGTTTTGTCTCATCCCCAGGTGTCCTGGCGGGACCGGCAGCACCAGGTGAGAAGAGTGCCAGTCCCCCCATGTCCTGGGGACCTGAACCTGGAGGGTCCCCTTCTCCAGGAATGACAGGCCAGGAGCAACGTTCTGGTTGAGAATTACAGAATCCCAGGATGGTTTGGGTGGGAAGGGACCTTAAAGCTCATCCAACCCCACCCCTGCCATGGGCAGGAACACCTCCCACTGTCCCCGGTTGCTCCAAGCCCCATCCAACCTGGCCTTGGACACTCCCAGGGATGGGGCAGCCACAGCTTCTCTTATTCATGGGGAAGAGGCCAGGAATTTCCCTGGGCTCCAGGGGACAGTGACACCTCTTGTCCCCTCTAATGCCTCCAGAGCAGCAGCTGAACCTCACAAGGCCTGACACCATGTTCAGCCCTCGCTGAGGCTCTGCCCTCCCTGCCCTGCTCCTTCCCCTCCTGACCATCAGCACAGCCCAGGCTTCGCTCCATGACAGCTTGGAAGCGCTCAGGGGGCAGTGACAAATTCCCAGGCTGTCTCTGCATCCCAGGAAGTTATCAGGAGTGACTTAAAAGCCTTGGAGCCGGACGCTAAATCTCCCCAGGCAGCTTTACGACAGGTAACGGCTGCAAAACAGCAGCAGCCAAGGCAGAGCCATCAATCCCGGCCCCTTCCCTTCCCCAGCCTTCAGCGAGGGTCAGGAGGAGCGATCCCACACAGAAGCGCCTCAGGAGGTGCCCACAGCCCAGCCCAGCCCTGCAGATCTCACCCAGCCTCAAAAATCTTGGGGACATCGTGGAAATCTGCTCCACTGGGCTGGGGATCCCCAGACTGGGAGAGCACCATGTCCCTCCTCTCCGTGCTGGGAGAACTGGGGTCACATGGGCAGCTCCTGCCCTAGATGGGACTGTGGTGCTACATCAGCAGGGGAGAAAACACAGAAACCCCATAATAAATCCCTCATCTCGGAAAAGCAACCCTCGGGAAGAGCTGCGCTTCCCTGTCCTCTGCATCCCAGGGGACACCCGGCTGCTGGCTGGGCCATGGCAGAGCGATGCTGCTGTGCTCAGAGACCTGTCCCACCCCAGCTGGGCAGCAGCACCATGTCCCCCCACCCTGAGGGCTTTTCCAGAGCCATTCCCAGCTCTTCTTTCCTTTGGACATTTTTGATCCAATGCAGCCCCCAATCCCAACCCTTTCCAGGGCAGAGGGTTCAGCCCAGGCAGCAAAGCTCATCCCTATCTCATGCACGGGGTTCCAGCCCAGGAGCAAAGCAGCGAGAGCAGGAAACCTCCCCCTCCACCCACCCTCCCCTCGGTGTTTTTTCACCCCTGAAGGAGGTTCCCCCTTTGCCAGGCCCTGTTCCTATAAGAAAAAAATCTATTTTCAACTGTCGGCTGCATCTGTTGCCAGGCAACCACCTCGGCTCCACATCTTCCCTGGATCCGGCTCCTCCGGAGAAGCCGTTGGAGTTATCCTTGCAAGCCCAGCCGGCGATGTTTCATTTCCTAACGAGGGCTCATTCACATAAACCTCTCAATCACCGGCACGCAGCTGCCCGGGGCTGGAGCATCCTCAGCCGGGATGGGGACGGGCACAGAGCGTGGGAAGGGCCTCATCCAGCAGCCAGGGAAGCACAGGATTTCCATCAGGTTTGGGTCAGGCTCTGCGTGGATTTGTGCAGAGCTGGGTGAACACCCACGGGTTGTTTGCTGCTCCCTGCCTGCTCAGCAGCTCCTTCGGAGCGAGGGAGACTCAGAGCACCAGGAGCACTCGGCCTTGGGGCTAAAGCATCCCTTAGGATTCGGGATAGAGCCAAGAAGATCCAGGATGTGCTGGCCAAGCTCACAGAGTCAGTGCCCCAAACAGCTCTCCTGGGACACCTCAACCCCTCGGAGGTGCCCAGCTCCAGGGAAGGTGGTGCTGAGCCAGGCCAGCACCGTGGTGTCGGGACAGACCCCACAACATCCCTCTGGATCTCAGCCTCTTCCTCTCCTCAGTTTAGGTCCCCCCTGCGTTATTCTGAGGAGCTGAGAGGTACCAGGACCCACATCCTGGAGCAGCAGGGTCCTTCCAGCACCTACAAAGCCCCCTCAGAGCCTTGGAGGACACTCCAACATTCCCAAAGGATTTGGGGAATCAGCTGGGGTGCTTGGCTGCTTTAACGGAGTGGGGAAGGCCTCTCTGAACATTGGGATGAGGGTGAAGGACAGAGGTACGAGTCTCCCTGCCCACAGGAGTTGCTCCCAGACTAAACCAGAGGGGAAAACCGTAGCAGAGATCCAAATCTTGGTCCTGGAATGGCTCTGGCCCAGTGTCCCCATGGCTGCTTTGGGGAGTTCTTGCCATCTCCCAATGGCTCAGCCCCCGCCTGGGCATGGTGGTGGTGCCTGGCAGAGATCCAGGCCCGAAGGAAGGGAGGATCATCCCCAGCAGCGATGCCGTGAGCACAGCCAGCCCTCGCCATCCCCATCCCTGCCGGGGCTGTGGGATGAGCCCGGCCAGAACCCGCACGGAGCCACCAACCCCCGCAGCACAGGGACACGATCCAGGGAACACGGGGTCAGCAGGGCTCCTCCCATTAATTTCCCCAGCCTTTTGCATCAGCCCCAAGGTCTGCACCCTCAAATCAAAAAGCACAGTCCAAATCCATCTGAGAAAGGTATTTCCGCAAATTCCTTTGGTTGAAAGGGGAATTTAATCAAAAATTCATCTGCCAAAAATAACAACCACCCTGTGAGAAAGACAAGGCAGATCAGCTGACAACCAGGAGCTTTCCGGGCTGGAGAGAGATAGAAAACCCTGTCACTGACAGATGGAGATTCAGCTTGTTTACTTAGTCCCCATGACCTTAATTTTCTTAAATGTGCATTTTTTCTCTCTCTTTAGAAGATAGATTAGGGTCTTTCAGAGCCCAGGGCTTGCAAGAACATCACTCGTGCTGCCAGACCAGGGCTGCCTTTGCACCCACAGCTTTGCCCAGGTAAAAACCAGTGCTGGTGCCACCCACCCAGAGAGGGAACACGGCTTTTCCCACAGCAGGAGCAGGGAAAGGACCAGTTTGAGCAGTGGTCAGTACTGGTGTCTCCAAACAGGCGTCACGAGGGGAGACACTGGGGGAGCGTGGCTGGGCTGTCCCTGGGGGTAACTCACCTCCTCCTGCTCCGTGTCCCTGGGTGTGTCCTTGAGCAGGATTCCCACTTCCACAGTCCCAGGGGATACCTTCAGATTTAACTCCTCACAAAGCAGCTGCCGTTCCCTGAGCCCTGGGCTGAGTCCAGGGCTCCTGCTCGCCCAGAGTGACGGTCCCCCGCCCATGTCCTCCTCTCCAGGTGACACAGGGTGGCCCCAAGCTCCACATCCCTTTGGACTGGCATGGGAACCACCACTGCAGTGCATCCAAGGCACATGGAATGGGTTTGCCATGGGACGAACTGGGTTCAACCCACCAGGGAAAGGGCAGGGATGGAGAAGCTCCTGCTCCAGGGTTAAACCCTGCCCAGAGGCTCCCATCAATCCCAAAAGCATCCACTGGGAAGAAGCTGCTATTTGGGATGAGTGAAGACCCCCCCACATCCCCCAGCCCTGCCAGCAGCACCACAAAGGGGTCAGGGGAGGAGGGAGGCTCTGAGCCACGTGTCCTGCCTCAGCCCATCCTTGCTTTCTTGGGAAGCAATAAATGGGCTGGAAATGTGTCAGCAAAGCTTTCAGCTGGGCCTGGGAGTGCAGGGGAAGGCAGGGAGGAGATGGGGATTTACTGCAGAATCCAGGGAGAGCAGCCACCGGCAGCAAACGTGCTCTGGGTCCAAAGGATGTGGCGAGGGGGAATTTCTCCTCTCTGTGTCCAAATTCTACACTTACCCCTTGTTTGGGTCCAGAAAGGGGAAACTGAGGCAGGAAAAGCCACAAGATGAGATTGGGTGAATTAAAAATTAGCATTTCAACCCCTGGGGACTCTCTGCTGGTCCCTCCCTGCCCCACCACTACCATTTCTCCCCCCTCAGCTTCCACACAAATCCCCCACAGCTCCTAAAGGAGAGGAGAAAGATGTTCCTGGTGCAGCATCCAGCTCCCCAGGCCCGGGAAGGTCCAGCTCGCCCCATCAAGGTCACGGAGCAGGGAAGGGAGGGAGGAGTGGGGACAGAGGAACTGAGGGATTTCAGGAGGTGGAAAATCTACTCTCAGCTTCATGCTCGGAGATCTGAGCATCAATTTGCAGCTCCTCATCCTCCCTGGCACACACAGAGCCAGGGGAATCTTGCACCCAGGGCCAAGCTCTTCGGTGCAGATGGGGACACTGGAACGGGGAGGAGAAGGGACAGATCCAAGGTCACCCAGGAAGCAGCAAACCCGGGAAGCAGAGGAGAAGGGAAGGACCATGAATCCCTCCCGTCGTCCCTCTGCGCTGCACAGCCAAGAGCCAAGGGAAGGAGACCTGGATGCACATCCCACTTCGAGCCCAAGTCGTGAGAAAAGCAGCTCCAGGCCCCTTCCTGCTGCTCCCTGAGGTCAGGAGAGCCTCTGTGGTGGGCTGGGGATTGCCCTGGCAGAGCTGGTCCTTTGGGAAGCATCCCGCTCTTCCAAGCCACAAGAAACCAAGGGCAGGACTCTCCCAGCAGCATCCAAACTTCTCTTCAAAGCCCCAAGAAGAGATTTTTGCCCAAGGCAGAGTTTTTTTGCAGCTCTGACCCACCCCTGCCCTGCTCCGAGGACCTTCCCATGGCCTCCATCACACAAACCTCCCCTTTCCACCAGCCAAGGCTGGTCCGAGACACCTCCATCTTAAATCGGTTCCATCCCGGGGTCTGCTCCTCCCTGCTCGGCCTCCGGCTCCACAGGGAAGGGTTTTAGGGCTGCTCCCATTCTCCCCTCGTTAATACGAGCCCTGCTAATTAGCACCCAGCTCCCACCACCCTGCGGAAAGGACACGGGGTGACCCAGTGCCACCAGGTCTGTCCCCTCCTCACACCCACCCCTGGGGAGGCACAAACTTCGGATGGGGGCAGCGTGAGAAGATGGGAGAGCACGGGGGGAGCCTGAGGGAAGCTCCCCAGGCCGCGGGCTGGCGGGGGCTGAGGGCAGCTCGGTGACACGCAGCCGGCATTTCCCTCGCAGGGGCCGGGGACGCTCCTTGTCCTTCCCGTGCAAACCGCGTCCCGCTTTAGCATCATGACACAGGAGCGCTGATGAATCAGAGCTGCCCCCGCTTCTGTCTTACACCCACCCCGGAGGCTTTCGCCAGCGCCCAGATGTTATAAATAACCCCCAATTCCTCCTCAGGAAAGCAGAGATGGGGCTACACCAGCCCGGAGGGGGCTGCTCTGCCCAGCCCGGGTGGGTGCCTGTCCCACCTCGGAGGTTTTCACACAGGCTGTGACATTACAGTGACTCCTGTCCCCGGTAGGTGCCAAGAAACCTCCGGAAGGGGCCGTTCTGCCCGTGGGTCACAAGAGGGACACGGGCGGAGGAGAAGCCTCGGCACTCGGGTTTGTCACGAAGCGTGTGAGCCCCTTGATTCATCAGCTCTGGCCTCCTTTCATGTCTCATTTAGTGGCACGAAAACACACGCAGCTGCAATAACGTGACACCAGAGCAAAGCCAACCATCATATGATTCCTCCAGGGCCCGGTTTGATTCACCAGACGATCGTTTTCCACTTAGATCTCCGCGATCCGTCGTAACTCACCCGCTCCAGCCAAAGGTTACTGACTGCACCCCAAACCAGCCAAGATTCATCCTAAAAAGCAGCAAACGGGCGGCATCCAAACCCCGCCGTAAGCGCTGCTTTTCCCTGGTGTAATTCATGAAGCTGCTGCCACGTTTGTAAACAAACAACTCCAAACACAGCCCAGGACGGGGTAAAGGCAGGGCCTCTCCTCCCAAGGCGATGGTTTCGCCTGGACGTGCATAGGTCAGCATCTGATTTGGGGTAAATTTGATCCTCATGACTCCAGCTCTGGTGTAACTCCAGATTCTCTGCTCTGTGCAAGCCTGAAGTAGCAGTGGAGTCACTCCAGGTTTAAACTGAGCCCTTTTATTTTAGCAGAGCCACCTCCAATTCATCCCAGTGGACAGCTCAGACCCACATTTTATTTCCCTTGGAGCAGTCACACCCCCAGCCAGGTTCCTTGACCTAGTCCTGACACCTCTGGAGAAAAATTCACAAGGAACTCTCCGCCCTGCCCAGAATAGCTCAGCTGCCGCGGTGCTCCAGGTTTTTTTCCTACCAAGACCAGAAATAGTTACATCAGCTCCTGATGGATTCAAACCCCAGGTGCTTCAGACACAAGGCGTGATCCAGGAAGCAGGATTTCACCTTCTGGGTCCCCTACAAAGAGCTAGGAGCAGATTTCTCAGCTGCTTTGAGCCCCACATTCCCGGGACAACGGAAATTTGGAGCTGGCCGAGACACCAGCCCAAAAAACACATCTTTGGGTACACCCAGCATGCACGGAGGGGGCCAAGGGCTCCCCACACCCAACACCGGGAATTTCACAAAACCACGACCCCAAGCCCCATTTTTCTACCTCAAACCCAACCATCCACACTCAGGGAGCAGCATGAAAATAAAACCCCCACCACTCCAGGGGCCGGGACTGAAATATTCATTGCAGCCGAATGCTTTCTCCTCTCCCAATGTTATTGTCAAGGTCAACCTGGAGGCTCCATTTCCACCCATCCTCAAACGGGATGAGCCCTCCACCAGCACGAGCCGGGCAGGCACCCAGTGCCACCCCCGGCGGTGACCCCCAGCCCCCTGGAGTGGCTTAAGCCGTCTGCTGTCTCTAAATGTCCCCCCTCCAGCCCTGGATGCCACCACCCTTAGGGCCACGCCTGATGCCTCCAGGCTGAGGTGTCTCCTCCATTAACCTCCTCAACCTGGCCCTGAGCATCTCCCCCCTCCCAAAGACCCCCCTGGGGAGGGGGCACCCGGAGCCGGCAGCCACCGGCGAGGCGAGGACACCCCCGGCAGCGAGAGCCCGGAGCGGGGGTCGGGGGGAGCATCCTTACCTCGGCGCTGCGGCGGCTCCCTGGCAGGATGAAACCGACCCGATTCCAGGAGAAACTGGCCCGGTCCCGGAGGAAACGGCGCAAATTCCCGGTAGAAATCACCCAGGTTCCCCCCGCTCCGGTGGGGGGGGGGAGGATGGCGAGTCCGGGCGGCGGCGGGGCCGGTGCGAGGCTGCCGGTGCTGCGGGGAGCCGGGCAAACGGGAGCGGCGGTGGCCGGGAAAGGCGAGCGGTGACCGGGAACGGCTCCGCACGGCGCTGCCGTGAAGCTCCGAGGTACCGGTGGCTCCGCTCCGGGTCCCCCCCCGCCTCGCCCCGCCACCGCCCGGTGGATGCGCGCTGGGCTCGCCCGGCCCCGCTCGCCTTCGCCGGAGGGAGGTAACTCCGCTCGGCTCCCGGGAAATACAGAAAGAAAGGAAAAGCGATTTAAAAAAAATAAATTAAGGAAAAAAAAAAAAAAATCAACGCGAAGGGCCACGCAGCCCCTGACGCAGGCTTGAGTCACCAGGGCTGCGCGTCAAAGCTGGGGTGCCGGGCCACCCCCCCTGCTCCGAGGGAGGCTCTTGCGTTCGAAGAAAAGTAGCATCGAGTCCTGACACGAGGCGTGGGTTCGGTTTTGCTGTGGAAAGAATAAAACCCCCTTTGAACGCCCCTAAAGAGCGGCCTCAGGGCTGCCCTCCCGGCAGCGCTTCCCCCCGGGAAGGGAGAGTTTGCGGGTTTGGTCACCCCTTTCCCCCGACACATTATCAGAGACTGTAGGATGGTTTGGGTTGGAAGGGACTTTGATGACCACCCAGTGCCACCCCCTGCCACGGGCAGGGACCTTCCACTATCCCAGGGTGCTCCAAGCCCCATCCAACCTGGCCTTGGACACCTCCAGGGATGGGGCAGCCGCAGCTTTCCTCGCCAGCCTCTACCAGGGCCTCCCCACCCTCACAGGGAAGAATTTTTTCCGCAAATCTAATCAAAACCTACTGTATTTCATTATTTGAAAAAGGCATTTCATATCTCTTTTATTATTTGGTGTTTCAGAGGACTTTCTTTGGCTGGGACCACACAGGAGTGAGGCAGGAGGAGTGGCCAGGCCCCAAATTCTGCTTCCTCCTCACTCAGGTGTGAATCCATAACCTGCCCCTGGAGTGTGAGGATGCTCAGTGCTGCTCCTGAGCCCTGTGACACTCGGGGACCCCAGAGCCAGCACTGGGCTCAGAAGACACCACATTACTGGCCACACCAGTTCCCTCTGCCAGAGGAGCCCAGGGGCAGCACTGACTGGAATGGGGCCGAGCTGGGGTGTCAGCCAGCTTTGAGATATTTGTGATGTGATAAATGAGATATTTGCATTTCTTATAGGATGGTTTGGGTTCAAGGGACCTTCAAGCCCATCTCATTTCACCCCCACCATGGGCAGGGACACCTTCCACTATCCCAGGCTGCTCCAAGCCCAGTCCAACCTGGCCTTGGACACTGCCAGGGATGGGGCAGCCACAGCTGCTCTGGGCACCCTGTGCCAGGGCCTCCCCACCCTCACAGGGAAGAAGTTTTTCCTAATATCTAACCTAAATTCCCCTTCTTTCAGTGTAAACCCATCCCCCCTTTGTTCTGTCACCCCAATTTCTGAGGAATAGTCCCTCTCTGGCTTCATGTAGGACCCTTCAGCTCCTGGAAGGCTGCTCTGAGGTCTCCACCTTTAACCCACCTTTATTGCAGATAATAAAACTCTTCAGGTGAAAGGACACCACTTTCCTTCCCAACAGGGCACGGTGGGATGCAGCAGCAGCACATTCAGTCTGGAGGAAGGCAGGAAGACATTGCACAAACAGCTCTAGAGGGTGAGCAAACCCCAAATTCGGCTTTTTAGGCCCAATTTCCCACAGCCTCTCGGGCTGCTTGGTGTGGGGAGCAGAGCCCAGGACACCTGGAGGGCTCAGCCCTCCCCATCTATTCAGGGCTGCCCTCAGAAAACCTCTAATTGGGTTAATCAGGAAACGCACAGGGCTGGGAGGTTGGTTCATTGCAGGGAAAACGGGAAAAGTTTTCGGAGGAGTTTATTTCTGGTTCATTACCTCATGGAAAAGTCTCCTGGTCCTGAAAACACAAATTCAGCTCATCCAACCCCCAGCAATGGAGCCTGGATACACTTTCCCCACCAGTATCTTTCTGGTGCTGCGGATGCTGGTACCAGTATCCACTGAGAAACCCTGACAGGAGGAAAAACACATTTGGAAGACAAACTCCAGAGGATTGAAACCTCCAGCCCCAAACCATGCTCCCTCAGCTCCTGGATCGCAGTGTTTACACACATTCCTGGCCTTTGGAGCCATTTCCCTTTCCAGCCTATTAGGCACAGAACGATCAATTCTCCAGCTACTTGGGAGCTCGGCCAGCGCCGATGGCCATAACTCTCCCTCCTCCCCCGGGAAGGAAGGAGGCCACACTCCATTACCTGCGCCTTTCCCAGCCTGGCCATGCAGAGCTCAGCATTGGAAAGGGAGCAGGCCCAGCACAGTCATGATTTAAAAATCCAAACACCCTCCCAGTACAAAATCCACAGTGTCTGCTCACTGCGTGATCAGAGCATCTGATCTCTGCGTGATCCAGAGAGCGACGGGTGATGCAAAGCAGCCTGGAGCAGGTGGGATGGGGGTCAGAGTCTGCCAGGGACTGCTCTGGTTTGTGGTCAGTCCTTGTGACCTCTCCAAAGACTTGGTACTTTCTGTGTTTGAGATGAGGCGCCTCGGCAGAGCCCTTCCTGTGGAACGTTCCCTTTGGTTGGGAGGGAAACAAACACAGAAGCCAAGGATGAGATGCCCAGGCTGGGAAAGGGAGACTTGGACAGGACAGACAGCCAGGACATCAGTGGGGACACGCAGGGGACAGGGAGGTGAGGACTGGCACAGGGTGCCCAGAGCACATGTGGCTGCCCCTGGATCCCTGGCAGTGTCCAAGGCCAGGCTGGACAGGTCTTGGAGTAACCCAGGACAGTGGGAGGTGTCCCTGCCCATGGTGGGGGTGGCACTGGAGGAGCTTTAAGGTCCCTTCCAACCCAAACCACTCTGGGATTCCATGACTCTGGTTTCCCAGGATGGGGGGTTTTGTTGCATCCAGGCACTGTCTCCATGGGAAGATGGGCCTGAGCTTGGAGGGCTGGGGAAGGGGAGCTGCAGATCCTGTGGGATCTGTGCACACCCAGATTAACCCAAAGAACATCAGGCCTTATCAGTAGCCTGATTAAGGGGGTCTTAAGCAAAGAGAAATCAAGGATCCTTATTAAGGAGGGGCTGAACCAGCCATTCAGCTCCCTGCTCCTGCACATCTCATCAGGGAGCAGGGATAACCCTGCTGGAGATGGGGAGGGCTGGCTCAATGACACCTTGAGGCGTCACAAATCCTCCCCTGCGGATTTAAAATCTCCCTTTGGTTCATCATACGTCACCAAAGTGTGCTGTTCGTTGGTAAATTGAGGCATGGAAAGATTCCCAGGTGTATCAGAGCTAAAACTAGATGGGACAAAGCCGGCTTTGGGCTCTGCCAGGAACATTTTCAGGACCAAAAATTCTGGTTATGGGCCAGGCTGTCCCACTGCGGTGACCAGCGCTGGAGATGCCACGGGCAGATGCGGGAAGGTTACGGCCGCGTTCAGCTGAGGCTGCTTCAGAGAGATTCAGGCTCAGAAAAAAATAAACCAGACCCTCTGCCCGGTACTTTTCCGACACCAGCCTGAGCAGCAGGAACAGTCTGGATTAAAGCAGAGCATGAGTAATGTCTCTCCTGGAAGAGCAGTGCCCCGGAGAGCCGGCGAAGGGCTGATACCACGGTCGAAGGCAGACGCATTTCCATAAACGCTGGAGCAGCAGCCTATAAATAACCGCCTGAATTTACCGCTGCTCTCATGTGACCCTGATCCCCGCATTTTCCGCTGCCATCTGTCACCATGGAAATGGCATCGCAGGGCCACCAGCCATTCATTCATAGGACTGGGCCAGGGGAGGGGGTCCGGCGCGGGGGAGGCTTTTTAAAGGATGGAAAGTTGTGATTTCGGGAGGAAAAATACAGCGGGGAGGTTCAGCGGCAGCGAGGACGGAGCGGTGCCTCCCAGGAGGGATGCGGCAGCGCCTGCGTTTCCAAACACGCCGCAGCCAGGCAGAGCCGTGGGAAGGGAGGGACAGACAGGCAAACCGGGATGGACAGAAACCAGGCATGAATGGACACCTTCAAGGAGCATAGGGATGAATGAATCTCTCCCCAGGCAGTTCGGAGCGTCAGGAGGGAGCCGCTCTTCCCATCTCGGCTACCCCCGGCCCCTCCTGTGCCTCTGGGAGGAGGCGGCTGCCTTAGAACCCACCTCAGTGCCTGCTCCGCTGGTGAAACAGCTCCCAAACCCAGCTTTCTCCCCCAAAACAAAGCGGGAACAGGGTGGGGATTAAGAGGACAGTGAGTGCGGAGCTGCCAGAACACTCGGAGGATGATTTTCCACCTAAGCTGTCAAGCCGACCTACATTCAAGTGGTAATAATTTCAGGGGATAAAGCCCTCCGGTTTCTAAATATGTATTTGTCTGCAAAGCCAGGGCCTGTCATGGCTCATTCGGGGCCGGCGCTGCAAACAAGGAGGGAAAGGAGCAGACCCGGGGAAAGGAGAGCCCAGCCTGAGTCAGAGCAGAGGAATTTCTGGCTCTTATGGAGCATTTTCCACCCAAGAATCCCAGCTCTGTCTGCCAGGATGTTTCTCTCATCCCATGAGGCAGAGATGTGCCCAAGGGTGGGAGAGGCTGTAGCATGGCTGGGATCCCAACCAGGGCATTCCCCTTGGATTTGCCTTTCCCATCATAGAGATGCCCCTTCCTCAGGGGCTTGAGCCTGTGACCTTCGAGCCCACACAGACCTGGTGGCACTTCCAAGTGCTCCCAAACCTCTTGGGTCACTCAAGAGCGGGATGACAACAGCACAGGGCAGCGTGTCCCCGAAAAAGGGGTCAGCTGGAAACATCAGGAAAAAGCCCCAGCTGGAAACATCAGGAACCACGGAGAAAATGACCTTTAAAAGCAACGTCTCCCTTCATTAGTGATTCTGATTAACCCAGCCCAGTGCCCCTCCATCCACTCACCTGTTAGTCTCCAGGGCTGGAAGGAGCAGGGATCATCTGGTTTTGGCCCAGAGATCATGTCTGAAAGACAAAAGGGTGCTTGGGAGGAGGCAACAAGCCATGTCTGAGCACAAGAAAACCACACTGCTTCCCTCAGCCCCGGGGGATGGGCATGCAGGGAATAAAGGGGACTCTGCACAATAGAGGGAAAAATAATAAACCCCAGCCCAGGCAGAGGAATGAGAACCACGTCCCATGGCCCCTGGGAAGGGCTCCAAGCAGCGGGACATGCTTTTAAGAGCTGCTGCTCCTGAGTTCTGGTCTTAATTTTCTTCACATGCCAAGCTGCTGGCAGGGCAGACGCGACCGAGGCGACGCTGTGCAACGGGGCGAGTTCGGGAGCACCAGGGCTGGGTGGCACCACTCCAGTTCAGGCTGTCACAGCATTTCCAGGTGGTTTTGGTGGCCTGGATGCATTTTTTGGAAGGGATACGGGTGATTTCCCATAGCTTGGATATTGTTCCCCACACAGGACCCCTGGTCCTGCCCCTCACAGTCTGCATGGCCGGTCTGAGCCAGCTCCATCTCCCTGGAGGGTTTCCAGTGGGATAGACCCCCAAATCCCTCCCTCACAACTGGATGCAGCCCCCTCTGCCCCACACAGAGGCCTGAGTTGGGATCTGGGATGGCCTGAACCCACTCTGGGATGCTGCATGGTCCTTGGACATTTTGTCCTTGGAAGTGAAAATAAAACCCCTTCAAAGGGCAGCTCAGCCTCAGATCTCCTTGCACAGGCACTGCTGAGTGTGCTGCTCATTCCTGGAGGAGTAAAGAGAGATCTCAGCCTGACTTCAGGCCAGTTTCTCTGAGCGGGATGTGTGTCCCCTCCCCAAGTCCCGAAGGGAGGACACAGCCCTGCAGGGAGGGAGTTTGCTGTGCTTGTCTGATGCTGCCCAAAGCAGCACTTGGCAATGCTCACCCTGGCTGTGCAAACCTGCCCGGTGGCCTCAACAGGGCTCAAAGTGCCAAACCCAGAGGACTTTCACCCCAACCTGCACCTTCTGTGTGCAAAAACATGTCCTGAGCCCCTGAGCCAGCCCCTCTGAGCTGCTCATCACCCCTGTCCCTCCAGGGAGGTGACCCTCAGCAACTTGGCACCCAGTGTCATTTTCTACCCAGCTAACAGAAGCAGCCACACACCATCCAGCCGGTCCCCACCAGTAGCTGCTTCCAACAGAATTCACCCAAAATCCGCCCCAGGGCTGTGCAGCCACAGCCCCGGCTGCTGGGAGCAGATGGGAATCAGGCGGCCACCTGTGGTCCCCAGCCCTCCCCGCTGTCCCCAGCCTGGCAGAGCAGCTCCCTGGTCATGGAAGGGCTGGGAAGCAGCTTCATCTGGAGGGACACTTCCCACCGGATCCCCGAGGCTCCCACGGGACTCGTGCTCGGAGCCCAGCAGCTCCTGTTTCACAGCTGCCATGTGATTCTGCCCTGGGTATATTTTAAGCACTGCATTTGACGTCACACCTTCTTCCCCAGGATGATGCTTTCTCTAAGTTTCCAGGCAAAACCGTTCCCAAATCTCCTTTTCAGCTTCCCCCCACCAGGCATGGAGCTGCCCTGGCCTGAATTTCCTCCATTCCCTGCAGCGCTGCCTCCCCACAGCCAGGTCACCCCTCAGCAGCCGAGCAGAGCTGAGGAGGAGGGAGGTGACATCCATGATCCCATCTGAGAGAACAAGGAGAAGGTGGGGAAAATGACAGGCTGTGAGATGCCCAGCTCACCCAGCAATCAGACTGGGGCAGGATCCGTCCATCAGCCCCACAGGGTGGGTGTGGGGAGCAAGGCAACAGCAATGGATCCGTGCAGGATGGTGGGCTCATCCTGCTCCCTTCTTCTTTTTGGAGCTTGGCACAAGTGAAAAATCCTTCCTGTGTCCCAATGGACCACCTTGAAGAGCCCCATCAAACCAGACCCCATCCCATCCGCTCCATCCCAGCTGCACTCCGGGATCAAAGGAAGTGCTCCATCCTGCCCCAAACTAGGATCAAGCCTCCCAACTCTCACATCCCAGGCTGGAGCCCCTCCAGGAGCAGGATACAGCCACCTGGGGCAATGGGCAGGGGCAGGAACGGAGCAGCACGGCCGCTGTGCTGGTTCCAGTGGCTGGGCAGGGCTTGGCAGCGCTGCAGCACAGCACAAGCTGAGCTTGGAGCTCGCACGGCTCACCCCAGAAACACCCACCGTGCTCCCAGACACCTTCACCTGGAGCTGAGAAGCACCCGCTGTGCTCCCAGAGACCTTCACCCAAGCCTCCCACCACCCCTGATCCAGCTGTTTGGGCTGAGCCGTGACTGCTGGAGAGCAGCAGAGGGCAATGATCCAACCCGCTTGTCCCTCCTCCTGGGCATTTGCACCTGCGGCTGTCTCAGCACGTCCCACTGCATCTCAGTGCCAACACCAGGCACACGAGAGCTCTTTGTCCTTCCTCGGGCGTCTCCAAAGCCAGGAGATGCTGTAGGAATGCCCACTGACCCCCACATGGCACAAACCCACCCTTCAGTGCCCCGTGAGCACCCCTGGTCTGAAATAAACCCGAAACATCTGGCCAAGGGACTGCTTTATGCTGGACCCTGGGCACAGCCCGGGTTTTTCTCTCTGGATCCTCTGGCTATCATCCAGCCAGGTGTTTCCACAGGCTGTCCTGCAGTAGAATGCCTGTGATCCAGCCCCACTCGAGCTGTACAAGCACAGGGGGAAAACCCAGGAGGGCTCAGGGCTGGGAGAGGTCACTGGGAGGACTAAAGCAGCTGATAAAAAAAAAAAAATCCCATCGCAGCGATTCGGCTGGAAACGATCACCCACGTGAAGACAGGCGGGCTGGGATGGGCTGCCCTGCCCTCCCCTCCCTCCCTGCTGCCCCTCAACCCTCCAAGGTCCTCAACGAGCTTTAAGGACAGAAAAAGCCCCAAGGAATGTGAAACGCTGCTGGAGAGAGGAGCCTGGATGCCATCCCTCCTCACCCTCCCCGCTGTGCTCCCATCCATCGGGAGGAGACAGGCTCCCCACTACGGCTGGCACCAGCCAAGGCATCTCCCCTCATTAGCCCCGGGGCTGATTCTTCTATCCCATCCAACAGCACAGCCTCAGCCCGACTGCAACAGGACCAGGGGAAGGAATCAGGCTCGGGAGAGCCTTGAGGAGCGTTCCTGCCCGAGCAGCATCTCCTGGGATGAGCTCTGTGTGTCCCACTGAGCCGCACTGCCCCGTCCGGCTCACACCGGGGATGCGGAATCGTGCCTTGAGCATCCTGCACCGAGGCAGCTTTGCAAGGTGTCAGGACAGGGGGATTTTTCGGGCCTGCCAAGATTTCCTGCAGCTTTGCAAGGAGCTGAGAGAGGGGGATTTCCATCCTTAAGACTCCTTACCTGGCCGGGGGTGACAGCAGGAGGTGGCTCGGCTGAGGGGAGATGTGATGGGCGGTGCTCCCAGCCAGAGCTTCCCACCGGGAAGAGCAGAGCTGGCTGTGGTTTAGGGCTTTGTACCTGCTCCATCCTTCCCTGTTCCTGGTTTCTCCTCCTCTCTCCCACTTCCCAGAGCTTTCTGTGCTGGCTCCAGGTGGGGATTCCTCTACTGTGCCCCATCCCTTCCCCTGAGACACCTCCCGGAGCCAAGGGAAGCTGGAGGCAACACTTGATGGGATCACGGAAGGATTTACTCAGGGCCTCAGCAAACAGGACTTTACTCCCCATCCAACAGCTCCTTAGGGCTTCAGGATCCCCACTGGGACCAGCCCCAGGGCATCCCCCAGCATGGGCACCTCAAAACCAGCCCTTCAGGGCCCTCCCAGGGCATCTTCCAGTGGAAACACGCACCCGGATCAGCCTTTACGTGGGAAACCATCCAAACAGCAACCGCCTGTCGGTCCCCGTCCCTTCCCCCTCCGCATCCCCCCGGCCCTCGGCGCAGGGAGCCGCTGCCAGGACAGCAGCACGCTCCATTGTGCGGGTCGGCATCAGCCGCTGCCAGCCGGGAGGAGCTGCGGGCATCCAACAAAACTGGCAACGCCAAAGAGACCCCGGAGGAGACAAACAACCAGAGAAATCAACCCCCCCCCGAAAAAACAATGCAGCTTTCTGGGGCCGGGATCGTCCCCGCTGCAGGGCTCGACCTCGGCTCGGTGACGCGGCCACCGCCGCTGAGAAAGGGACCGCGGAGGAATGCGGCCACGCGGGGGTCCCCCGGGCAGAGGGGGGCACAGGGGAAGTTCGTGTTTGAGAGAGGGGATTGCAAAGCCCGCGGCCTTTTCAGAGAGTTGTGGCTCCGTTTTGGCTGCACCACCTGGAAATTTAACTCCTGGGGCTGAGTACAAATCCAGGATCTGGGGAGGCAGGCTGTGAGTCAAGGGAAGAGTTTGGGGGTGCAGAGGGAGCCGGGATAAAACATCCAAGCAGGCCGATTTTATGGATATTTTAACCTTCCCTTCTCATTGTTACCGAGAATTTACAGCTCCTCCAAAAAGATGCTCAAAGCCGGAGCCAAGGACACGAAACGCGTGGCAGCATCTCTGCATCTGGGAGAGGAAGGTCGGGTGGAACCAGCAGGTCCCAGCCTCCTTCGTGCCTCAGTTTCCCCTCGTCTGGAGCTGTGTCCTCATCTCAATTCCTGAGCTCAGCAGCTGAAGCTTTGGCTTTGCACCGCGCACCGGCTGGAAATAGGGGCTGGGGGTGCAGGAGAATGTGGGGGTCCTGCTCGGCTGGGAAGTCCTGGGGGGCATAAGTCAGCAAAAGAGAAGAATAAGAGGAGTCGAGAGAGAGATTGGGGAGAGGAAGAGCGAGGAGGCGGTGGCGGGGAGACAGACGGTACCGACCATCTGCTGCGGGTGCTTTTAATTGCTCGGGCTCGCTTCGGCTTCGCTGCCTCGGCTCTTCTGCAAGAGCTGCTGCTGAGGGGAACCGGTCCCCAGCACCAGCCTGGGCCACAGGGAACACTCGGGAGTGGGGCAGGATGAGCCGCAGCCCCTGAGCAGCGCAGGGGCGATGGGAGAGCCGCGTTTTGCGGGGCGGAGTTGGGAGAGCAGCGCCTGCCAGGGATGGCTCCGGCACCAAACCAGCCCCGGGGCCAGGGACCTCCGGCAACCGACTCCGGCAGAGCCCCGCTGGAGCAGGGGAAGGAAAAGCTGCTTGGAGCAGCTGCAGATGCTTCCCATAACCAAGCAGATGCCCAATCCCTCGCAGCTTTTTAAGGATGCCTCAATCCGAGTGCTTGACGTGCACCTGGGGCTGCTGAGCTCTGCTCCAGACTATAAATATCCGTCTGCTCCCCCGGCAGCTTCTCCTGATCCATCGGCATCCCCAACACCTCCCTTGTGCTCCCCATTGCTGCTCTCGCGCTTGTGAGCCCCCAAAACCCTCACCCAGGGTGCCTATTGCTGTAGCATTCCCTTCCCCACACCCCAAAATCACCCATGCCAATGGGCAGGAATGAAAATCAAAATATAAAATAAAAATCTGGGCATCCCTCACTTTCCTCAGCGTGGGATCTCTCACCGGACCAGGAACCCCCTGTTGAGGGAGCAGCACCATCCCCTGCCAGGCTCTGGGGGGGTTTGGGTGTCCCCACCATCACAAGGGCTGCAGCCCCCGAGGTGTTTGTGGCGGCCCTACCATAACACAAACAATAACAACGCACCACCGAGCTCCCCACAGCCCTTTTAGCCCTTGCTGGGGTTGTGGGGGGAACCCAGCTGTTAATTTTTCCTTCATCACACATGCAAGAAGCCGTCGGTTCCTCACACCACGGAGCATCCACCCTCCCAGGGGCTGGTGTTGATTTATAGCCGGGCACCGCCTGCCCTTTAGGGGGTCCGCAGGCTCCCCAAGGCCCCCCAACCCTCGCAGGACTGGGCGGGATCTGCCAAGCACCATCATGGATCCCATTAGCCGGAGCCTGTTAATTGTTGTTCGCAGCAGGGACGATCCCGGGAGGAAAATGAAGAGACAACGCTGCACCCGCGTGTCTCCATGCTCACCAGGAAAAGCCAGCAGGAGCTGCAGACCCCAGCTCCTGGCACCCATGGGGGTGCGTCCCATGGCGAATTCCAGTGCTCCATACTGGGAGAACTGGGAATACTGAGCTCTCTCTGTTGTCCCATCACAGGGAGCACCTTGTATCCTGCAAAACTTCTGGGGCTGGGATTCAGGGGGGAAGAGGCAGCCGTTCCCTCAGTGTCAGAGGTGTGAGCTGGCAGGAGGGATCCAGCTGGGAAGCCCAGGGGTTCAGACAGGCACCAGGGCTGCACATCCTTCACTGGAGTGTTTACAAACAGGATCAGTGCTGCCAGCAGACCAAATGTGCCAGGCCTGGGGTTTAAATTCCTCCCTTAGCAAAGGCTGATGCTGAAATCCAAAGCTGCACCCACCAAGTGCCAGGTGTCAGGTGTGAGGAGCTCGTCGTGCCTCTCTTAGTGCCCAGTCTCTGAGCTCCTTGTTAATCCCCGTGGGGGAAACTATCCCAATAAAGCCAAAACTTGGGGATGGACCTGTGGGCATCGGTGGAGGTGAGTCCAAAGGCAGTGATGAGGATATGGAGGTGAATAAGGGTCCTGTGCTTGGGGGGGGGGGGGGACCCAAATAAAACCCTGCCCTGAAGGATTCCCAGGGAAAACCGGGAAAATACATCCAAAGAGATCACTCACCCTGCAGCTCAATACCATCAGCCGAGAGCACCAACGGGAAAAAGCTGCGGGTGAAAGAAGCCGGATGCTTCATCTTGGAGCAAATCCTGCTCCCAGCCCTCCCCTCCGTGCCTCATCCATCCCTTTGGAACATCACGCTTCTTTTTCCAGCACCGCAGGGAGGTTTATCCCATGCGGATAAACAGGGTCAGGCTGGGGATGAGCAAAGCGCTGGGGGCATCCCTCCACAAACACACGAGCTCACGGGAGCCGTGTCTGACCCTGGCACGGGGAATCCTGCGGGTGAGGCGGCATCGGGCACACGTGGGGTTGGAAATGGACTGGTATTCCCGAGGGAGCCACCACTGCCGGGATAAAACCCGAGGATGAGACACTTAAGCATTAAAAAGGGGGGAAAGGGTGACGGGAAAAGCAGCGGGCGCCTCCCCCTGATGTACCTCGGGGCCAGTGCGGGATGCCGGGAGGAGCCAGCCTGGGGCAGCGATCCAGCCCCGCTTCCCAGCTCGCTTTCCCGGTGATTGCCTCTCCGAATTACACAATTAGCATATACAAAAGTAATTACAGATCGGAGGCGTGTCAGTATCACCCTCACTGCGCTGAATTCCGTAGAAAACCGAGGAGTGAGACAACGCAGGGAATAAATCACCTCCAAATATCAGGGAACGGGGCAACGCTGCAGCCTCACACGCACCTCTGCACTAACAGCCGCTGTGGGCGCATTACCAGCATAAACCAGGGATTCAGGGAGCCTCCGAGCAATCTGGGGTTGCGGTGGGTGAATTATATTAATGCACACGCGTCCTCTGCTGCTCCTTCCTTTTCCTCCAGCGCAGGGCTGGGATTTGTGGCCTTTTCCTGCTTTTATAATCGCCCGGGGGGAGGTATTAATGGGCAGCTGGAAGGAGAAATTGCAGGGCTGGGCAGCTGCTCGCAGTTTAGGATTGTAACGAGTTAATTATGTTAAAGGCATTAAATAATTTAACTGTGTTGATGAGGGATGCTCTGGGATGTCCGAGGTGCTGGAGGAAATCGGATCCCTACGACCAAAGCTGCTCAGACGCCTCGTTCCCGTCAGTTCCTTTGGGAAAAGGGAGTTTTTAACACGTAACAGTCCGGTTTGGAGATGTTTAGGTTGTGTTTGGACACTCAGAGCTGGACAAGCCACCTGCCCTCCACCGATGCCAGCCTGACCCGGGTAGGTGCCCGCAGGGGGTTGCACGGGAAGAACAGCAGGGACCGCGCTCTGCGCTTGCAGGAAACGAATCAGCCGCGATGGAGAAACCCCTTTTCCTACGGAAAGACCGTTCTGCTCTCCCCTCCAGCCCCCCGGGGCTGCACATCCCGGGAGGAGCGGGGAGGACCCAGCGGGGCTCAGCCGGGGCCCGGTGCCCACCCGGGGGGCTCGGTGCCCACCCTGGGCCGGTGCCGCCGGCCGCCCCGGTGCCGGGTGCCGCTGTCACTAGATGGCAGCGGAGCATCTCGGTGAGGCTCGGGGGGCGTCCGCAGCCTCGGGAGACCCCCCCGAGCCTCCCCCATCCCTTCTCCCACCGCCGCCGCACAGACCCCGCAGCCATCCCACCCCAGGGCTGATCCGGGGGGATCCCAGGTGCCATCCCAGCACACCCGAGCTGCGAGGCATCGCCGTTGCCCTGGATACAGCCCGTTTTCTGGCTGAGACTTTATTTGGGTGGAAAAACTGAAGATCTTGGCTGCGTAGCCAGGATTTCTCCTGCAGCGGGCTCCGTTCGGGGCTCACGTGCCCGGCCCACGTCTGGGCTCTGTCGGGCGGGAGCACGAGCACGATGCAGATCCCAAACACCCCTCCCGATCCCGGGGCTGCAAATAACCCTCCCGACCCTGCACAGACCCCGGCTGGCCCCTCGGAATGGGGACAGGGCCAAGTGCAGGGACCCCATGTTCCCCGAGCTACAAAGGGGAGAGGCAAGACAAACCCTGGAGTTGCTCTGGGATAAAACCCAGCTCTTCAACCCAGGCGCAATCCCACGGGAACCACCACCCCAGGGCAGTTAAACTGCTCCAGTGGACTGGCAGCAGAGCGGTGGATTCCAGCGCTCCCAAACAAGGAATTCCCCAAGAAAATCAGTTTAGCTCAATGGCTGCAGTGGTTGGCACAGGGATGAACCGATCTAGAAACCAGCTCCATTAAATTAGTGTAATTCCTGGGCGTGGATCAGCTCTGGATTTACAGACCTTTAAGCAGGGCCCTGTCCACAGCAGAACAGATTTTTGGAGATGTCTGGTTTTCCTACCTCAGAACCTTCCCTCTGCCCTCCAGGACCAGCACTCCCAGAGCTGAATCAATTCCTGCTTGGGAAAGAGACAGCAAAACTTGGGGATGGTTTCACCCCAACGTGGTCCGGTCTGGGACGTGCAGCTGCAGGCTGAAACACCTGGTCTGAATGCACAGGGATACCTGAAAAGGGAGAAATCCACCCCAAATTCAAGGCTAGCTGGGAGGACAAAGTTCCCAGGGCCAGCAGAGCAGAGGGATGACACAGCATAGGCTGAGAAAATAGGGCAATAAATAAACTGGAATTGCTCTGGTCCTTGCTGGGCAGAGAGCATTGCTGCAGGGCTGGTGTGAGAAGAGACATCCCCTCCAAGTGCAGTAAAACCAATATCCCACCAGTCCCTCCATCAGGCAAAACCCACAGCACCCACCACCTGCCCAGTAGGTGCCCCCAGACCAGCTCGGGGGAGAGATTTTAGGGTTTAATTCCTCCTTTTGGACACGGCCAGGACAGATCTCAAATGAAGGGAGAAGAGAGCAGGAACATCCCTGATTTTCACCTTCCCAGGGAGCAGGCGGGATCCACAAGTCCCTGGGACTCAACAACCACAGCAAAGCCTTGAAAAAAGAGATGCCATTCATTCACAGTGAGCACCCAGTTAGTTGGTTTTGGGGTGCTCCAGTGGGTGCAGGTGCACCTGGAAGCTTTTAACTCACAGAATCCGGCACTGCCAGCACAGATCGGGGGGATGAAGGCCAGGACAATCCCGGTGAGCGGCACTAAGACCACATCCATCCTCCAAAGGGATTTTTTTGCAATGGGAAGGAGGGAAAGCAGCGAGATCTGCTCATTCTCAGCCGGATTTCCACAGTCCCCCAGGACCTGTGCTCCCTGACGCCGGGGCATCGGATTTCCATGGCTGAGGATCAGCCTCTTATCACCGGGGTCTGCAGGAAATTGGGGCTGATGGGAGGCCCTGGGAGCCGGGATGGGGCTGGGAGGTTGATGCCTTTGGATCAGCAGCTGCCAGGACAGTCACAGAGCCCAGGTCCCTTCGAGGTCACCAACCTGGGTAGAACATCCTGGGGTTCACTCCAGGGGGGAATTTGAGGGGTTACCCTAGGGATTGCTTGTTTGGGGAGGGCACAGCACTCACCTCCTGCCTTCTGCCAGCACCACACAGGTCCTGGATGCATGGAATGGGGTAGTGGGGAGAACATGAGCCTGTGATGGGCTCTGGAGTCACGGCATCCTCATCCTCACCCTCATCCCCACCCTCATCCTCATCCTCCTCATCCTCATCCTCTCCTACAGGCTGCTATGACAGGACACAGGACAAAAGATGTTTGTAAGATCCTCCCAGAAATGAACCCCAAAGTCACGACCCCATGTCCTGTTACCCTCAGCCTCTGCTCTGAACTCAGACCCAAACAGGAGGAACAGCAATTTTCCAGGAGCCAGGGAGTTGCAGCAGCTCAGGATGGGGCTGAGCCCCTTCTGTTGGGGTCTCCCCAGCCCATCCAGCTCCCCCAGAGAGAGCAGCTCCACACTAGATCTGTCTGCTCCGTATTTACTAAAACAACAAACAAGGGCTCTGCCTCCAGGTGCCCTCCCACCTTCCTTCGGTGCCGGCAGAAGCCTCGGAATAAAGCATCACCCCAAAGGCAGCTGTTTGGTGGGGAGCAGGGAGCCAGGCTTTGGGATGGGGGATCCCCGTGGGAAGGGGGGGCTGCAGCACGGGGAGCCCCATCAGGGTGGGGGTGTCCCAGCAGGAAGCAAAGGGAGTGGGATGATGGGTGATGGATCTCACAGCACTGCACGGCTCCTGCACCTGATCCCAAATGAATTTTTCTTCCTGTAGCAAATGCTGTGTCTCCCACCCAGGGAGGGCAGATCCCCCTTTTGGGGCTGGGTGGATGCCTCACTCCTTCCTAGGAAACCCTGACCGGCTGTGAGCTGTTGTGCCCTTGCCCAGAAGTGGTTGTGTTGATGGGGAAAAGTCGGGGGGATGAATGTAGGGAATTGGCTGGGCTGGGAGCTAGCCCTGCTGGAATCAGTGGATGGATCTCAGCCTGGAATACCGAACAGCTTCCACAGGGTCAATGAATCCCAGTGAAGGAACCTCCTCTGAATTAAAGGAGTTAAATTACTGCGAGCTGGAGGGACACAGAGCCATCTTTGCGCCTTCCTCCTCAGGAGAGCATTCCCAGGGGGATGCTCCGCAGGGCAGGAGCGTGGGGGTGCTCCAAAACCCCCTCTGGAGCACCCACTCCCAGTACCCCACCCTCACCGGTCAGACGGGCAGTGCCGGAGGGATGGAGAGCAAACACGAGATGCTGCGGCAACCTCCTCACTCCTGCTGCCCATTAACGTTCCTCGTGCAACTTTATCCTCTTCCCAGTCCCCAGGCGCGGCTCCAGTCGGGCTGAGAGGATGGGATAACCCTTCCCAGCTCCTCGGGGAGCGCAGGCACACAGAGGGACGCTCTGCTGGGATAACAGCCGTGACTCCTCGTGCGGCAGCGGAAGGGGGGGCAGTGCCGGGAAAGCCTCGCCGAGCTCACGCCTGGGGCAAGGTTATGGGATTCAGTTCCCCCCATGAGCCGAAGGGAAGGGGCAGCGCCTGGGACCCATTAAACCCCATCCCACCAGTCACACGTGGCCCCGGGAGCAGGGGGAGCTTTGTTTCCTCTTCCCCAAGCAATGTCCTCCGAAAAAAAGGGGCCAGGAGAGAACCCCAGGAGCAGGGGAGGATGGAGGGCCAGGCAGAGATGCTGTTGGGAAGAGGGAAGGAAGGTTGTTGGTGCAGGTCAGATCCTGCTCATGGAGTAATTCCATCAGCCTGAGCAGTGGATGTGCTGGGGTCTCTGTTACCCAAATCAGCAGCATCAGACCAAAATAAAATAAAGGCTAAAATTTAGTCTCTGTGCTCTGGAAACCTCTGCACCATGGAAACACCTCTTACAGAGCCCCCCACCCCACAGGATCCCCCAAGACCCCAAACCCAGAGACCTGTGTCCCTCCCAAGTGTCCCCAGCACCGGGGGTTCCATCCCGAGCTCCCTCCACCACATGGGTCCCTGTTCCAGCTCCTCCCTCCCACTTTTGGGCACTGCACAGCAGAGCTGGGGTGGGGAACCCCCACTGAAGATGCTCAGAAGAAGCAGCAACAAAAAAGAAAATCACAAATCAACAGTTTTTACCCAGAATGGCCCATTCTCCCCATTTCCCATGAGGAATGTGGTGCCCAGACCGCAGCGTAATTTTTTCCCAGACCCACCCCTCTAAAACACCCATTTCTCCCCAAATTACCTGAGTTGATGACTTTCCAATGGGCTTCACGCCCTGGGATCTGGGTTCTCTGAGCGATCCCTCCGGGAGCATCCTCTCCCAGGCTGCTGTAGGGTTGGCTGCTGAGTCCTTACCCCCGGATGCAGAAGCTTTGCACCCTGGTTCCATGCAGGAAGGGCTGGTTCTGGCTCTTTCTTCTTCCCCAACAACGCTGGGCACCGAGGTTTAATGGGAAAATGCTGTTTGGGCAGCGGGGGGAAGGCATGTCTTGCTCCAATTTGGCAGAGATCGCCTCCACTTATTGCTCTGAGCTTTCCCCCCTGCTGCTCCGGAGGCTTTGAACCAGCTCAGATCCCATTAATGGGGTTAAGCGACAGCAGGGAAAACATCGAGGCAGAAACGGAGGCAATATCGGGGACCTGCTGGTGTTTAGGGCCTGATCCTGTGGGATTCAGGCTCTCCACCACCTATGACAGCCCCATGGAGTTGTTCTTGATGAACACCCTGGAAAATCTCAAGCCATGGAAACCAAGGGGGACGTATCTGGGGAAAGAGTCAGGGCACAGAGTTCTCCTCCACCCTGGGGCTCACACACAGCCCATGCCCACACCAGGTGAGGGATGTGGGGTCCTAAGAGCCTTAATCCACTGGCCAGGGGCCAAAGATCCACTGGGATGTGGGAATGCTGTCCGATCCCCTCCAAGCGGAGCACAGTCCCTGTGCTGAGCCACCACATCTCCCGCTGTTGTGTTACCAATTAACTTGCTCAAAGCAATTAAGCAGCTCCAATGCCTCCAGCCATCACCTTCCTATCATAATGTGACCCAGAGGGTGGGAGCAGGGAGCAGGGAATGTCCTGGAGCTGGGCCGTGCCACTTCGGGATGGGGAAGAAAGTGAGGATAGAGGTTTGCTTCCACAGGCACGTCATGTGTCCACTGAAATTACAGAATCACAGGATGGTTTGGGTTGGAGGGGACATTAAAGATCACCTGGTTCCACCCCATGCCTTGGACAGGGACACCGAGGGGTCTGTCTGTCCCCAGGCCTGGTGCTGGCAGAGGTAAAGGCTTCAGCATCATCGAGGTCTCTCACTCTCAGAGAAGACCAAAGGAGCTGCCAAGTGTCCCAAAAACCTTTGTAGCCCATCGGTGGGTGCCCAGGGGGGAGCACAACAGCCCAAAGAGAAGGAGAGATGGGAAAGAAAAGAGGAGGAAGCACAAGACCAACACCCCAGACAACTGATCAGCCCACGGCACCTCTTACACATCACACATGCTGGCCCCACTCCTCAGCAGGGCTAAATCCACCCCATGCTCCTCAGGGGGCCTTCTTTTGGGTGCTTTAGAGATTTTTGGGGGTGAAATTCCTTTAAAGTTCAACAGCACAGGGGCTTTGTTTCCTATCAAGGAGCCTTTGAGATGTGAACAGCCCGGGCTCCTCGCAGGGGGATTTGTGGTTGAAAGGTCAAAGCTGTTTCTGGTTCCCCTTATCAGCCTTGGCCGAGCTCGAAGGAAACGAAGGAAACCTTTGGGTCAGGTCAGGGAGGTCACACCGGGGACAGAGCACAGGGGCACCAGGGATCCGGAGACAAGATGCCGATGGCAGAAGGTGTGGAGAAACCCAGGGGTCAGGAATTCTGACTCTCTCCCTACAGCCAGGCCAGGGAGGGGAAGGTGTCCCCACAGACCCATCTGCTGTGGGGGTGGTGGGACACAGCACTCTGGGGGACACCATGGCCCAGAGTGGATTTGGCCACTGCAGTTTTGGAGTTGTGCCCAGGGGTGACCACTCAGCTCTCTGGACCTGTTCAGTGTCGCTCCCAGCACTGCTGGGTTGGGTCTGGCTCATCCATTGGCACGGATGAGGATCCATGCTGGATTTAGGGAGTCCTCAGGGCTCTGCAGGAACACGGAGGTGGCTGGGCACAGCTTCCCCCTGAGAAGGCCAGAAGCAGCGTTTGCTTTGCAGGACCAAGGCCTCCTGAGCTTGATCAGTGCTGAGGGACAAGTTCTCCACACAATGTGTGTCCCATGGGGCCACCGTGGCCTGCAACCCAAATAACTCAGAGCAGGAGCATCCTCCAGCCCAGCAAAGCTGAAATGGGCTCAGCTCTTGCCCAACCCTGTCTTGTTCACAGCCTTCATCCCCCTCTTTCCATCCATCCATCCATCCATCCATCCATCCATCCATCCATCCATCCATCCCCAGCCACAGAACCAGGGTGTCCATCCATCCAGTGCTCTGAGTTGCTGGACCCTTCCATCTCCCCTTTCCCTGCTCTTCCCGCTCTTCCCTGGTCCTCACACACCCTGGCAGAGCTGACCCATCCATGCTGGGATCCAGGGCAGGTGAAACCAGCCCGTGGGAAGGAAGAATCCCTGGCACCCATCTGGTTTTTGCACGTGGTGCTTTCGGCACTGTCCCCTCTCATTCATCCTGACAGGTACAGACATCACCACCAGCCCGATCCCTTGAAGTCCTGATGTGGACAGTCCTGTTATGGAAAAACAAGAGCTCCTGCTGCTGTGCCTGTAGGGAAAGCAGAACGCTCTGCAAAGCTGGGAGGAGTGGGAAGCACATGGGAAGGGGGGAAACACTCTCTGGGATGCTTAAAAGGGGTTCCTTGGGGTCAGCCTCCCCTTCCCGGGTTTCCTCCAGGTGTAAAGCCAGCCAAACATTCCCAATCCACCAATAAACCAGCCAAGGGACAAGTGGTGGGGTATTTGCAACCCCTAACACCCGTGCCACAGCCGCGTGCCTCAGTTTCCCCTTGGAAAGGGAAGCGTTTTGTCCCCTGGTGTTGGCTCCATGACGGAACCGCGAGGATAAGGACACATCCAGCACCAACCCCCCACCAGCCTGAAAGGATGGAGAATCCGTGTGCGCTCCATTCCGCGTCCGTCTGGAAGCAAGAGCAGTGGGAAAACACAGCTCAGCCCCTGCAGAGCCCCGGGACGGCTCCTTCCCCCGCCACCAGCCACCAAAAAAATCCCGATTACTTTCAGGTGTCGGCCGGTTAATAAAATCAATCTTCCCTCTAGGAAAAAGGAGGTGTGCGGGGGGGGGGATTTTTTTTTCCAAAGGCTAAACACAAACCAGAAGGCAGCAGACTGCAGAGCGCTGGCTCCGCTGTCCTTTCGGGACATGCTTGGAGACACTCGGCTTTACTTCTTTCCTCTTGTTTCACCCCAAGAAAAAATCGTCCTGAACTTTTAGGAGCTGCTAGGAGTTTATCCCAGGAATCCCAAGGTGATGCCATCCCACCGGCTTGGCCCCGGGGAGTTCCTCACGTTGCTGTTTGTTACAGACTTTCCGGGGAAAACTTTTTCTTTCCATGCAATAAATTTTCCACTTACATTTTAGAGGGAAGAAAATGTTTTCCGGTGCTTTTGCTGCCTCTCTGTCAGGAATGATTACTCCCAGATTTATTGGGATTTGCAAAGGAGGCGGCGATACCTGGGATCTTCGAAACTTGCCGGGATAATGATGCAGGCAGAGCTTGTCAGCCTCAGATCTGATTTATGGAGCAAGATTTCATCCGTCCCGGTGCGTATAATTTACTGGGATCTGGAAGTGGCTCATTAGGGAACGGGATGAATAAACCCATCAATCCCCTGGGGAGGGGCTTTGTCCGGTTCTCCTTGCAAATCCCAGGGAGATTTGGGGTTTTCCTCGGAGGCAGCTGGAGCGATTCCGCATCCCCGGCACAGCTCTGGGGGAAAAGGAACCTTCAGGGTGGGGGAATCACCCTGGAATATTCCCAGGCACGGTGAGGGTCCCGCTCCCCCACGGGTGGGACTCAGGGGGTGCTGAGCCCCCCGGCTCCACGGATCCCAAACAAGCAGGACGTGTTTGCTCCCACAAAGCTGATTCCTGGAACGGCTCGGATTTATTCCCGATCCCTCCCGGGATCAGAGCGTTGTTTCAGTCCTTTCCCACTACACAGCCAGCAGCTAAATTTCCCCCAGCCCTCCCAAATCATCACCTCCCCTTTGCTTTTTTCCCCCATTTCCACCATTTTCCAGATAAAACTCAAACTCTGCCCAGGGTAATCCCATGGAAACCCGGAATAATGGAGCCCAGAGCAAGAGGCTCAGCCCAGCCCTGCGCTAATGATGGGAATAAATTAATTTATCCCCCCTCAGGGAATAAATTCCTCCCCACTCCCCGGGAATTTATTCCCCCAAGCCAGGCTGTTGTACATCCTATGGGAAGCATAAATCCACATAATACCCAAATTACCAGATTTACACCCATTTCTCCAGCTGCCATGTTAATCTGGGGCCGGATCCTGCTCCTGGTTCTGTAAATCTTAAATCCAAAGTGATCCCACTGATTTAAAGCCAATATTTGAGACTTACAACTCTTAACAGGTTAAAATTAAAAACTCTAAAGGATCCGAATCCTCCCACTTCCCAGCAAAGCAAATATTGCAGTAAATTCCCTTCAGTCATAGATGGAATGAATTCCCTTTGATCCCTCGCTGTTCTCCTGATTTTCCAATCACTATCAAGTTTTTAGGAGTCAAAAGAACCATTTTGCTCTCAGTCCCACAGCTTTTACTGGGATTAATGGCATAAACACACTTCCAGCTCAGCATCTCCCCTGAATCCCACCCACTGCCGGCTCGGCTCGCTGCTGCTTCCAGGCTTCATTTCCAGCCTGGGGTTTTTTTATATAAGATATATTTTTGGAGCAGCTGGAAGGAAAACAAGCCTGAACTTGCCATCCTGAAGCACTTCCCAGAGCAGCCTGAAAATCCCCCGCACGGATGAAGCACAAATCTTTCCTTATTCCAGCAAAAATCCAGCACAGCATCGGGATGGCGATGGGAGAAGGGATCCACGGAGTCCCCTCAGCGTCCCGGTGTAAAATTGAGTTTATGGGCCCAAATTACCCCGTGGTGGAATTCTCTGACTGCAAGGAGGGAGCCGGATCCTCTTTTAAAGCAGCCCAAGGGATTTGAACTGATTTGTTCCGGCAGCTCCTCAAAAGGCCACCCCATTAATTTATAAAAATTCGGAATTTTATGCAGCAGCGGCCAGAAAAAAAAAAAAAAAAAAAAAGTGGTAGTTTTGATACTGGCTTGAATCGAGTTAAAATAATGTTAATTTTTATTGTACTTTCTTTTATTTCCTCCTAATCCTTCTCCTCGGAATGCGAAGGAAAAGTCCTTGAAATTCAAAGGAAAACTCCTTGAAACGCAGCAGAAAACAAAAGCGCCGAGCTCGGCGTTCCCGCCGGGATGAATCCCGTCGCCGCCGTTTGCTTTCTCGGGATTCGGTTCCTCGATTGTTGCTGCCGTCATTAATTTACGGCACGGGCTGACACCGAACGCTGCTCCGGAGCCAGCACCGGGATGAAAACGGGAACGCCGAGGGTTCAACAGTGCAAAAAACAACGAAGGAAAATTGCTAAAAATGGAATTTTTAAGAAATTCGCTGTTTTCCGGGGAAAATTTCCCTCCTTGCCAGTGCTGCGAGTGTCCATCTGTTATCCCTCCTCGCTGCAGCCACATGCTTTGTACGTATAAACTACCCAACCATAACGTATTTATACAAATTTAGGGATTTATGCAGTTGTTTGCATGTGATTTCCACATGCTCATCCTCGTCTTCCTGTCATCCGGACACGAAATTCCACGATTTTAGTGTCCCTCTGCTGATAACGTGAACTAACACGGGAATACTCTGTTTGTGGGCAAAATTATAATTATATTTGCATGGGATTAAATTCTTAGGGGATATATCAGAATAACTCTAAATATGTATACTTCTATAAATATGAATTAATATTTACATATCGTTATATATAAATATGCATGCATTAATATGGAATTACAGAATTACAGAATCATGGAATGGTTTAAAGCTCATCTCACTCCACCCCCCTGCCATGGGCAGGGACACCTTCCACTGTCCCGGGTTGCTCCAAGCCCTGTCCAGCCTGGCCTTAAATATACAGATACATTTTAATATGTATCTGTCCCCTGTTACCCGGGACAGATACATATTAAAAATATATAATACAAAAAAAGAGATGTTAAAAAATATATCATATTAAAATATTACACAATTAATATTATATAATGAATGCAACATCAACTGGTATTTATAAGACACCATAAATGGTAAGTATAACAATATGCGATCTACATAGATCTGTATAAAAGATATGCTATTTATAGCTGATATTAATATATTGTATTAACATATTCTATAATATAATATTAATTTATATCTAAATTAATTCTCTACATCTATCCGCGTGCCTGTAAAACACGTGTGTGACCCAGGGGCATCGCGATCCACGTGGGTGGATATTTGTGTTCAGGCTTTGGCTTTTGTGAGATCTGGAATCAGGATCGTTCCCTGCCTCGTCAGCCTCGGAAAACAACAAATCCATGATCCCGATGGGTTTCCAGCTCCAGCTCCCACTCCCTCACACACACCAGGGTTGTGACCAGCAAGGGATTTTATTTCTCTGTATATAAAATATATATAAAAACTCCTTTATTATTTCCCCGGGGGAATGAATTCATTTTTCCTGCCATCAATATGCACATTCCTGAGCAAAACTGAACCATAGCTTGGGATGAAGCTCTGCAGGGAGTTGGACATCAGGAACCAGAGGGTTTGGGGGGGTATTTGGGAGGTGGAGAGGGATGTGCAGATGGACACAGACCGAGGATGAAGGTTTAGGGAAAGCCAAACCTGTGGAAGGGCACTGATCCCCGTCAGTGCCCGGGGCCGGGATCGTTGTCCCTGTGACAGAGGGGGCAGGGATGTGCCCAGACAAACCCGAGGATCCCACAGGCACCCCGAGGGGTGCATCTCCCTGGGGAGCAGGGGAAGGTCCTGGAGGAGCCCGGGCTTGGAACAGCAGGAGAAGAGTGGGAGCATGGCCCTGAATCCTGGCTGAGTCCCACATCCTCCTCAGGCAAGGGAAGGATCCCACGGGCACCCCCAGAATGCTCATCCCTTAAAGGACACAGGGAATGGCCTTTGTTTTGCTGTTCCAGATCCTTTTGCCCACACACGGTGCTTCCCCAGGCTGAGAAGAAACAGGAATGTTTTGCCTGGGATTGAGAGGAGCAGCAGAGCTGGAGAACATCCTCCAAGCCTTGCTCCAAGCTTGGTCAGGAAACATCCAGCAGAGCCGGGAATGCTGCGGGCGGGAGGGGCCTTCAGTGCCTGGTCACCCTTCAGACAGTTGTCCCCAGACCGTCCCTTCTGCCACCACCCTGAGGCTCCTGTGCCGCAGCCACGCTGAGCTGAGCTGCCTCCCCAGAGGAATCCATGGCTTTTCCTCCACAGGCTCCCAGGAATGGGCTTTCTTCCCAAACTGCCAAAAATAATAAAACCCAACTGCCCTCGAGGAAAAGCTGGACCTGGATGTCGGCTGCTGGTCCTGCCTGACCCTCAGGCTGCGAGGGAAAATGTGTCCTCGGGGAAGGAGAAGCCCATTCCCTGGGCACCAGGCACTGCTCCATCCCCCGCCAGCATTCCCGAGGCTCTGGCTAACGCTGCGAAGTCTTGGCTGTGAAGGGATGTTCCTACAAACCACAGAGCTCTGCAAACCCTCCCGGCCCCCTGCAGAGCTCTTCTGTGACATCCCGCGGTCCCAGGGGAGGAGAGGCAGCTCTCTGGGATGCCTGGAGACGGTCGGGAAAGCAAATGGGATGCAAAGAGGAAGGAAAAAAATCCTCCCAGCAAGCAAGAGACAAAGCAAAACCAGCCTTTTCCCACAGAGGATCCCATCAGGGTCCCCCTGCTACTCTTGGTGGCTCTCTGGTGAGGCTCATTTGGTGGAAGATCCAGTTAAAATTGGGCTACAAAAGGTCATTTCAATCCAAGAGTCAACCCAGCAGCTCTTCCCCTTACAGAGACGGAGTCAGACACTCTGATGTTGTGAAAAGTTTCTCCTGGAAGCTTTTCAAGTTGGTGGGATCATTCTTTGCTCAAAAATAAGCTGATTCGTGGAAAATGAACCCCAGCGAGCATCAGGAGCACCACAGGGACTTCCCTGCTCCAGTCAGTCCCACACTGGCACCCACCCGTGGCGCCCAGGGAAGGGGCAGCCACTTCTCAGCCTTTTCCCTGATCCCAAAGCACCCAACACACACATTCCCAAACGCAGGAGAATGAGGCACCCTGGTCTGGCTCTACACACAGGAAAGAACAGGGCAGGGGGTTGGTGGATCCTGGGGGTCCTGGTCCTCATCCCTGCCCACTGGAAGGGCCAAATTCCTCAGCATCTCCAGGGACCAACACAAACCCCCCAAAATCTGACAAACTTCATGGTGCCTTCAGCTCCAAACACCCCAAATCCCACCTGCCCAAGACCTCTCCACTTGCCCAGCAGGGTCCCAGCAATCTCTCCAGCCTGGAAAACCGGCACATCCTAAAGCAGCCTCTCCGTCCCGGCACACAGGGATGGACTCATCCCTCTGCTATTAAATTCCTTTACATGCCAGCAGTAAAACTGGGAGAGCAACCTTAAAACTGAGAAGCCTTTCCAGGAGTTACGTTATGTTTAATAATATTTAATGACCTGTTGTGAGCCAGAGGCCTCCCGGTCCCTATTTAGCCATAATTTACAGCACTCGGTGAGCTGCAGACAGTCGAACAGGGAAAATCCCAGCAGTTCCAGCTGCTGCAAAGGGAAAGGATCAGGGAAGGCTGGGGGAGGCACAGGGAGCATCGTGGGCATTAAAAGGGTGGGCAAAGAGGGGGCATCGCACGCTCAGACCCCTCTGTGCAGAGCCAGCCCCTCACAGGACTCTGAAAGAACAATTCTGAGGCCAGGATCGGAACCCAGCATTTTCTTGGAGACGCAGTTTCCCGGAGCAGGGGCTGGAAAATCCAGCCGTGATTTACACCACAAACCCGTCACTCCTGCAGTAACGATGCTCTTCCCAATGACCAAACAACGCATCAATCCTCAGCCCCTGCCAAGACACGGAGGTGACATATTTATGTCACAAACTCTTTGAAACGAGATTTGCTTGTGACTCCAGATTTTCACTGTGCCTGGATAACGAAGTCCTGCCCCGGCACCACCAATAAAAGCGATAATGTTATTTATAGTCGGAGTTATCCCCTGGTTCCGCTATTTAACATCACACATCTGGGATCTGCCAGCTCCCTCTCCACCTCTTTTTGCTGCTCTCATGCAGTTCATCCCCTGCCCCACACCCCCCACACCTGCAGGTTATTTTTTCACAGACCTGGAGCAAGGAGTGATGCCCAAAAATGAACTCGAAGTGTTGTGCACAGGTAAAAACAGCAAATAAAGGGGTAAAACTTCACCCCTCAGCCCAGATTTCCACTCAGTTCTCCAGGCCTCTTATTTAATTCCTTCTCCTTTGAATTCCAGATTTCCCCCACATTTTGCACACAAACACCCCCAAAAATCTGGATCCTCTCCCAGCCAAGGCAAGCCCTGGGGAGGAGCAAAATGCAGGAAAAAGGGGAATAAAGAAGCTTTGCTCCACACCAGTGCCTGATGCCAAAGCCAAACTCAGGATGCTGCCATGAGGGAATCCAAATCCTGGGGTGTGGAAGCATCAGCAGGGACACACGGGGAGCAGGATGGGATCTCGTTGGTGCTGGGAGCAAGCACCACCCACACCAGAACCTGCTCCAGGAACACCGTGGGATCCTGGATCCCGTGTCCTAGGGCCACAACCATCCCTGCATCCCTTGTCCCAAGGTCACAATCATCCCTGAACCCACTTGTGCCAGGCCTCAGCCCTGGCTCTGGGGAGGGAAAGGCTACGGATGGATTCTGTAGAGCCTGTGAGAGGGAAAATAAACCCAGAGAGTGTCAGGAAAATGAAAGTTTCTCCCCTGCCTGGTATTTCTTGCTGCTATCAGCAGTGTGGGATGAAGTTTTAAATCAAAGAAGTGCCCTGGGCATTTCCTGTAGCTGGAAGACACTGGGAGCGCGGGGAGGGAGCAGCACGGCTCCCCCCGCGGCCGCTGCCTTGAGGATGAAGGGATCTGACCCACTCGGGAAAGTGTCCCGGGCGGGGGGAGGATTTGGGATTAGAGGGTTAACGAAGTGGCTGGGAGGACGCACGTGACTGGCGGTGGAGTGGGGGGGCGGGTGGGGGTGTGCGGGGTGGGGGGGCTGCGGGCCGATCCCTCCCTCCCCATCGCCCCCCCGGCCCCCTCCTCCCGGTGCCCCGCACAAAATCCGCTCTCGCGGACCATCCCCGTCCCCTCCAACCTGCGCCATGGAGACACCGGGCTGCCCGGCCTTCCCCCCGCCTCGCCGGGCCGGGGGTCCCCCGGGGCTCCCCCGGCCTCCCACCGCCTTCGCCCTCGGTCCACTGGGGCCCCACCGGCGGCCGCCGCCGCTCAGCCCCCGCCCCGGCCGCTGCCCGCCGGTCCGGGCAGAGCCACGGTACCTGGGGGTCGCCAGCCCGGGCCCCCCCGCCGCGGCCGTCCATGGGAAGCCCCTGTACCCGGCCGGGGCTGCAGGTACCAGGGGAGCGGCGGGTGGATGGGGGGGCCGGGGCCGCCGACCCCTCCCGGCCCCTTCTGCTTCTCTTCTCCCCTCTCTGCCTCCGCCCGCGGCCTCGGGTTCTGCCGGGAGCCCCAGCCCTGACCCCCTCAAGAGCGTCATTTCGCCGACACGCTCCCCCGGGCTTCTCCGAGGCGGCCAATGTCGCGATATGGCCCCGTCGGGGATCACCGGGACATCCCCCGACGGGAGCCGAAGCCGGCAAGGGCCGCTGCTGCCGAGTGTCGGCAGCTGGGACTGTGTCGCGACAGAGACCGGGGTCTCCGGGATGGTTCTCGTTCTCCAGAAACAAGGAGGGAAGAGGGAGAAAAGGCGGCGAGAGAGACCCGGCCCCGCTGCCGCGACGGCGGGGACCGGCCCGGGGTGGGGAACGGCGGGACCCCGTTACCGGGGATGAGAACGGCCGCGCTCCCCGGAGGAGGCTGCAAAGTCGCGCCCGGCCGCCGACTCCCGTCCCCGGACCCCACCGGGCAGCACCCGCGGTGCGGCCTCACGGACGGGCCCGGGGCTCCGGGATCTTGGGGAAGCCGGACCGCGAGGCTGGCAGCGCACTCAGCTCCCCGGTGCCCGGGTCCGGAGCTCCAGCGCTCCCGGTTCCCTGGGGCTCCTCGGTGCCTCGCTCCGGGGCAGTAACGCTCTCGCTCCCCAGGGCCCGACTCCGGGCTCCAGCGCTCCCAGCTCTCCCGGTCTCCCCGGTACCCGTCTCCGGAACTCCAAAGCGCCCGGTTCCCCTTGGCCCGGATGTCCCGGGGCTCCGCACCCCTCTCCAGGCTCGGACGGGACCAGGCTCACCCCCGGGGCTCTCCCCACAGCCGCCGTTCCCTGGCGCTTTCCCGGCCGGGCCCGTCGGGGGCTCTCCGGGACTCCCACTTTCGCTTTAATATCGTTCCCCCGCTTCTGCTTCAGTATAAGAAGCAAAAGGCAGCGCTGCGAGGGCAATGGGAACCAGGTGGGAGCCAGCAAAGCCGCCTCGGGGAACAGGTAGAAAAAGCCCCGGGAATTGCCGGGAAAAGCCGTCTGGGAGCACCGGGAGGGTCCCCGGCACGGCGCTTACCTGCTCCCGCTGCGGTGGGGGGATGCTGCCGTTCCGCGGGTGTTTCCCCCGGTTCCTGGGAGTCCTTTCCATGCCCCCATGCCTTCCTTAATGATCCTTTTGAGTTCCTTCCCCTCCCCATTATCCCAGGAATTGTACAGCTGTTCCCCAGCTGCCGCCTTCCCCAGCGCCGCCAAATTTTTCGGGGGGTGTCAGTTTAGGAAGGAGTGGGAGAAAAATATCCGTATCTTCCCTTTGTCCCCCTGTGCCGCTGTGTTTATTTAGCTCCGTGCCTGCATCCCGCTCCTTCCTGCCTTTTCCTTCTTTCTGGCTATTTATTTATTTGTCTCCAATGCCAAAACCCGCGGGTCACTCGGAAATGCGCCGTGTTGTCTTTGAAAAACGGGGGGAAAATCCCAAACTCGATGCTTTGTGCAGCAGGATTTTATTTTGGTAATTTTTTCCCCCTTAATTTTGGTTATATTTGGGGCTGCTCTTTGGTGAGATTTGGTTTTGAAGCATTAAAACCCTCCGGCCCAGCGGCTGAGCGCTTTGGAGGCCAAAGCAGGGAGGAAACGGCAATTTGGCCTCATTCCTTTGCCATTGTCCATGACCAGACACACAGACATCGGTGCTGAGAGGGACGAGGAGCAATCGCCCCCCAAACCTCCCCCAAATTACAATTTCCCATTAATTCAAAGCAGCTGGATCTGGGCTTGGCTGCTCCCTAGCCCCCAAATTGCCTTAATTAGAAAACATCCAAAAATCAAAACCGAAAGGCCGGAAAAGGCCGTGGCGGGGGCTGGTTCGGGGGGTGCGGAGCCCTGGGTGGGTCTGCAGGGACGGGGACCCAATTTCCCTGCTCTGTTGGGACGTGGTGGTCACCGGGCTGGGACGGAGGATCCATCCCAAAGGAGGCATTCCCCCCTCCTGGCCGTGGGCCTGATCCTGCCCCCCCGAGGGAGCCAGTGCTCCCTACCTGCAGAAATCCCGAATCTCTGGAGCTGGAGACTGGGGTGGGATCAGGGCAAACCCAGCATTTTTAGGTTGTCCCCTTCCCAAGTGACACCTCTGTGTCCCCTCAGCAGATGGGGGACCCCAAGGCACCCCTCCCCATCTGCCGATTCCCCGCTCAGTTCTCCTTTCCCTGGCTCAGCCGGAATCACCTGGAGCTGCCAAGCTCTCTGTGTCCCCATGTGGGGGACAAAAACCCTCCTGGGGGTACAGAGGTGCCCCCGAAACGCATGACAGGGATTTTCCTCCTCGATCCCATTCCATCACCCATCCCAGCGAGGCAGCAGCACCGAGGGGAAGGGGGGAACCCTCAGATTTCTTGCTCTGGTCCCAGAGGAGGGTGAGGAAGGGGAGCTCTTCTTCAGCAAAAAAAGCAGGGCGTTATTTTTCACTCCTTTCCAAGTGTTTTCCCGGGAGCTGCAGCTCCAGGGAAGTGCTGGCTCAGGGGCACAGAGCTCCCCCTGGACTATCTGGAGCGCGGGGGGCCCCGAGCCGGGGGGCTTCGGGGTCACTGGTGGGTGCTGTGGCTCCGCGCTGGGCTCTGAGCCGGGCGGAGGCTCCAGCCTGGGCGGGAAGGGAGTGGGAGGAGGGAGATGAAGAGAGGAATGAGGAGAGTGGGGCAAAACCGTCTGCAAAAAATCCCTGTGCCCACCTCCTCTGCCCCCTCCCCGTGCAGTCGCAGCATCCCAGTGGGACCCTGAGCAGCCGCTGCTCCAGCCAGGCTTTCCCCACCCTCAAGGAGCTTTTCCTGCCCACGGCTCCCGCAGCGAGCACGGATTTTGCCCTCCCCAGGGATGGATTTGCCCTGCTGCGTGTCCATACTGAGCCCTTTCCCCTGTGGCAGTGATGATGGGATGGGATGGGATGGGATGGGATGGGATGGGATGGGATGGGATGGGATGGGATGGGATGGGATGGGATGGGATGGGATGGGATGTAGCACGGAGCGTTCTGGGCTTCCTTGGCACCATTAACCCCCGCTGGTCCTGTGCCTCTCCCCCGCCAGGTGAGAAGGGCTGCAAAGGTGGGTTCCAGGCAATTCCCGCAGCCTGCAGGGCACCCCCGAAAGGCCCGGAGGACTTGGGGTGCCCACTGGCAGCACCTCTGGGCAGCCTCCGGGAACACGGGATCCCCGAGCTCCCCGAGCCCCTGGGCAAGAGCAAGAGCAAGAAGCGGAGGAACAGGACGACCTTCAGCACGTTCCAGCTGGAGGAGCTGGAGAAGGTTTTCCAGAAGACGCATTATCCCGACGTCTACGCCCGGGAGCAGCTGGCACTGCGGACAGACCTGACGGAAGCCAGGGTGCAGGTATGGGCACGGAGGGGTGGGCACGGACACCCTGGGGGCTGCCAGGAGGGCGGGGTTCCCTGTCTGCCAGGTGATGGATGCTGAGACAGAAGCTGCTTTTGCCATGAATATGCTAAATCCCAGATGGAAAATCTCAGGCCATGCACCCACTGCTGAGCTGTGGGTGTTGGCTGCCTCTGAACCCTCTGCTACTTCCCCCTGGACAAGCACCCAAAGGGTGGAAAGAGCCAAAATTTGGGAGGTCAGTGCCAACCACCCCCCTCAGGATGCCCTAATCGTGATCCCCCCACTGCATCCATCATTCCCAGCCACCCTTCCCAGCTCAGCTCATCCAGCCGCCAGCCCAGGAGAGGAATCTCCGGGAGCTCGGGAATCCCCAGTGCGGACGGGGCTGGGGGTGGCACATCCCGGGACGTGGGGCAGGATGACACCGATCCGCACTGCCCAGCTCCGCCGGCATCACGCTTGCGGGGAGCTGCTTCCAGAGGTGTCTCCATGCGGTTTGAGGCTCCCAGTGGGAAGAGGCGGCTGGAGGGTGCACCCAGCAGGGAGGAAATGAAGGCGGAGGGTGAGGAAATGAGCAGGGAGCACCCGCGGGGAGCTGCCATCCCCAGGAGCAGGAATGGGAACAAGGCACAGGCAGGGGAAGTGTCCCCCGAGCCCGCAGCCACTCAGCGCCCACCGGAGCCTCCGACCCCAGATTTGGGGTGGACTGAGATGAAACCACCTGCAGCCACGAGAGCCCCAAGCCAAGGATCCCGGCAGTGCACCCTCCTCTCCGGGAGCTGCTGCTGGAGTTGTCCCCGCCCCAGTGAGCACCAGTCCTCACTCCAGCACGGAGGAGACACGCAGATGGGACATCAGCACCCAAAAAAAGCCTCATTCTGCAGCAAAATCTGGGATAAACAAGTCCCAGAAGCACCAGGGAGGGGGAAGGATCATGCACGGGGCAGGACGGATCATCTCCCATGCGGAGATTCCTGCTGTTGGCAGAGGAAAAGGCAGCGAGCTCCAACGCTGAGCACAGAGCAGCTGTGGTACCGTGTCCGGCCCTTTTCCTGCTGGGGAGGAGTGTGGCCCTCGGCAGGAGGCTGCAGTGAGCAGGGGAAGGGTCCCCACACCTCAGCCCCCTCCTCCATCCCCCAGGTTTGGTTCCAGAACCGCCGGGCCAAGTGGCGGAAACGGGAACGGTACGGGAAAATCCAGGAGGTGAGAGATGCCACGGAGGCTGCTCCAGCCCTGTGCCCCACCCCAGTCCCAGGGGAGGGGTCCCGTCCCACTGCACCCGCGGGTGCCCCACATCATCCATTCCTGCCCCTTCTCCCCCACGGTTCCATCCACCCTCGGGAAAAGTGCGGCCCGGGACGGAAAAGAGGGAGGATCACACTTTGCCACACGCAGGAAGATGCTGCTTTATGTCCCACTCCATTTCCCATGGGAACACGGGCAGGTATTGGGGGGTTCCCTCCTGAAGACCCCCTTTAGCTCTCCCCCATCCATTGGTGCTTCCTGCCCCCCTTTGCTGCAAAACTGCCTTCCCCCCTTCCTCCCCCAATATCGAAAAGCATAAAAATAATTTAAAAGTCAGCTTCACGCACATCCCTGGAGCCAAACTCTCCCGGCAGGAATGTTTCAACCGGGATTCAACCTCCCCAAGGCCATTAAAAGAGAGCAAAGCCATCGCTCCCTTTGCACCCGGTGGGTGGGGGGGATCCGAGGGGAATCCAACATGGGGTGAGAGGCATCAAAGGTGGGATGAGAGAGGAATCTGAAGGGGGGGAGCGGGATCTAAGGCGGAATGGGGGAACCTGAGCGGGGAGTGATGTCCCCACCCTCATTTTGGGTTTCTGTTGTTGTTATTTCAGCTGCAGAACAACCTGTGGCCGAGCCCTGGGAGCCCCCCGGGGCTGCTGCCCCCCGAGAGCATCCCGTCCCCCTGCATGTCCCCGTACCCCCCCGCCGCCAGCAACGGCTTCGTGGGCATCCCCGCTTCCCCGGGCCCCCATCCCGGCATCAACAGCCTCTACTCCCTGCAAGGGCTGCCCCCCCCGGCCCTGGCCCCCCACCCGTTCGAGCCGCCCCCCCAACACGACTACAAAGCGCCCACCCTGATGCCACTGAGGATGAAGAGCAAAGACGGGGCCGGGAGCCTCCTGAACTGGGCCACATGATCCCCCCGCGGGATGGACACGGAGCCTTCATCCCTCCGGAGTGTATCCCCCACCCCGCCGGCACCAGGGAGTGGGGTCAGGGTGCTGGGGTCACCTTCACCCCCTCTCTACACACCCCAAGATTTCCCACATCCACCACGATGTTGTTGCTCCCCCCAGTCCCGCTGAGGAGGGGTCAAATGGGGGCTGTGGGGAGGAAGAAGAGGCACCCCCGAACCCAGGCTACCCCAGCGGGGCTGGCACTGGCAGCTCGGGACCCCAGAAATGGCTCCCCAGAATACCTGAGCCCTCCCAGCACCTCCAGTGAACGGGGTTCGATGGAGATTCCCGGTGGTTTCCCCGCTCCCCCTCGTGTGTTCCCCTCGCCCCTCCCGCCCCGGGGTGTGGCTGAGGAGGGGACGGTGCTGGGTGGGGGGGCGAGGGAGCACCAGGGCAGGGGAGTTTTGGGTGCAGTTCTCCCCTCCCCAGCTGAAATTTGGCCGCTCACCCCCTGCCCAGTGCAACCAGCAATGGCAGGAATTGGGCTCTTCCTCTCCCAGTCCCATACTGGGAAGACTGGCTGGACTGGGACAGCTGCTGGCGCTCGGGGGTTACTGGGGGCAGGGCCAAGGAGCCCCAAAGCCCCCCCCCCCCCAAAGCATCGCAGCTCATTCTGCTCCCTCTTGGAGGGGAAACAAGGCCTTGGCACAGCTCCTGGAGCCCAGCCTGGGATGGGCAGTAAATCCATGAGCTGGGGACTACAGGGATAAAGGATCCCAGAGGAAAGGCTGTTTCCCTGGGGGGGTCACCCTGTCACCCCTCAGGAAGGTGTTTTAATCCCAGCAGGTGGGAACCCTCCCAGATGCTCCAGCTGGGGGGTTGGGGGCACAACTGGTGGATTTTGGGGGGGGCTCTGCATTTTCGGGGTGGTACCTGCATGGCCAGTCTTGGGTGAGGGCAGCACCTCATTGTGCCCAACGTGTTCCATCTGCCCTGGGGGTTCCCAGGGGGGCACCCCAAGCCCCCCCAAGCACCAGCGTGTCCTGTCCCCTCCTCCACCCCCTGTGACCTCCCCCACCACAGGGAAACACCCAAAAATGAAGCCAGCAACGGGGGCTCCCCTTGGCCCTGCTTGCCCCAGCACCAGGAGATGCTGGCACACCCCCAGGGACACTCTCGGGCCAAACCCCCTCCCTGCACATCTGCAATGCCCCCCTGCCCCAGCCCCCACGTCCTGATGGGGGGAACACCCCTGTGGGGCACCTGGAGCCCCTCGGGGAGGCACCAAACCTGCTGATTCCAGCCCGATCTGGGCCAAACCCCAAGGTTTTCAGCCAAGCCCTGGCACCCTGGGCACAGCCTGGCCATGGTGGGTGCCCACAGGAGGCAGCCCAGGGGTGCCCACCCTCACCCAGGACATCTCACACCCCCCCTCCCACCGGTGGGGATGTTGTTATTCATTTCTAAACAATAAACCACATTTTTCAGAAGTTAATTATGGCTCCAGCGGCCCCATAAAGCCAGCGGGGCTGGGGATGGAGACTCCCAACAGGCTCCTCCCTTCTGCTGCTGGGAATGAGGTTTGGGGGCCAGGATGGTGCTGGAGGCATCCAGGTGGGTGCCAGTGGTGAGAGCAGCCCTGGCAGGACCCTGGGGTGCACATCCAGACCCACAGGGGGACGAGGTCAGGGTGCAGCACTCAGGATCCAGACGGATCCAGGGCTCCAGCTCGATGTCACCCCTGGCTGAGAGGAAGAGGGCAGGATGGGGACAGCTCCAGGCATGGATTAAGGGCACGTTACCATCGATGCTGAGCCCACAGGGCCTCTCTGATGTCTCTCAGTTTGCTGCTTCCAGGGCTGGGGCTGAGCATTCCCACAGCTGGATTCGCTCCTGGAGCTCCACAGGCTCAGGATCCCAGCAGGTGATGGGGTGGGAACTGGGGCTGTCCCAGGCTCCCTCTACCCACACCCATCTCTGCAAATGCCTGCCTCAAATCAGGGTAAATCCCCCAGGATTTCATCCCCCAGGGCTGCTGCTGCCCCTCTACCAGGGAAACTGAGGCCAGGGGCTGTGCAAGGCTGAGCTCTGGCAGGATTTGGTGTCAGGATCCTCCGCTGGGAGCAGGGACCAAAGGAAATCCCAGTGGTCACACCACACTGGCGTCAGAAATCCCAGGACAGAGCTGGGGGAGGGTTCAGCGAACGGGACAGGCAAACGCCTGGGAGAACCTGCTCCTCCTGAGGCCTCCAGCCCCCCAAACCAACAGACCTGGGTGCAAGATAACACTGATAAACCTTCTGGTGAGGGGCCATGGACCTCCTGGGATCTGAGGGATGAGTGGGGACAAGGACATGAGATGAGGAACCCTCATCCCAGCTCAACTCTGGGCAGGAGGGACAGGGACGCGGACAGGGACACGGACAGAGCCCGGCCACGCTCGGGGCAGAGGTATCACCAAATATATATAATGTATGTACAGCCCCTGCACCCTGCAGGGTGAGGGGAGGCCACCCCAGCCCCTCGAGCCCCTCCAAGCCCCCCTAACCCCCCCGAGGGGCTGGGCAGGGCCAGCCTGGTGTCCCACCCAGTGAGCCCCCTCCCACACTGCCACCTGCTCCCCCTTCCTGGCTGGGAGGGCACGAGGAGGGTGGTGCCTCTGAAAGCATCGCATGGGGCGGGCACAGATCCCGCACCCCACAGGAAACCCCCAGGGCACCCTCAGCTTTGGGATGAGCCTGGAAGGAAGCAGAGGGGCAGGATGCGGTCTCGGCGAGGACCCCCCAGCTCCATCCTCTTCCCAAGCCCACCACAGCGGTGCAGCCACCCACAAACCCCCCCAAATCTCGCTGCCCCGCCCCGTGGCAGCAGGTCAGCCTCGAGCTCTCCAAGCAGCCCATCCTGCCTCCCCATGTCCGTCACTGCAGCAGCTCCTCCCAGGAGATGGGCCGGGAGAAGACCTCCCGCTCCAGCCACAGGTCGTAGTTGACCTGGAAATCCTCGGGCAGCTCCACTCGCTGGCCCAGCACGCTCTGCAGGCAGTTATCCACGGGCAGGAAGTCGGGGTTGCCGTGGGCTCGGTCGTAGCGCCGCGAGTTGAAGCGCTCGATGCTGGCACGCAGGGCACACTCCTCCGCCTGGAAATCCCACGGACGGGCATCCAGGTCTGGGAACAGGGATGAGAATGGTCAGAGTGGAGATGGGGACCCTTCATCCAGCCCAAACCCCTCGGTGTGGTGGTTTAACCCCAGCCAGGCTGAGCCCCATGCTTGCTCATTCCCCCAGCAGCTGGAGCAGGGAAGAATCAGGAGGGTAAAAGCTGGGGAAGTGGTGGGTTAGGATAAATCAAGAAAGCAAAAGCTGTGCACACAAGGAAAGCAAGACAAGGAATTCATTCCCCGCTTCCCACGAGCAGGCAGGTGTTCAGCACCTTCAGGAGAACAGGACTCCGTCCCAGGAATGCTAACTTGGGAAGACAAACACCATCATTCCCAACATCCCCCAGTTCCTCCTTCTTCCCCCCACTTTATATTCTGAGCATGATGTCACAGGGTCTGGAATATCCTTTGGTTCTGTCTCCTCCCAACAACCCCCATGCCCTCAGTCCCCTCCCACCTGGGAAAGGTCTTTGTAGGTACTTCCAACAAAGTGCAGAGCCAGGAGCCACCAACAGCCCCAGCACCACTTCCAGCATCCCCACCACAGGGAAACAACCAAAATGAAGCCAGGAATGGGGGCTCCCCTTGGCCCCTGCACCAGGAAATGCTCGTACACCCCCAAGGACACGCTCGGGCCAAAAAAACCACCCCAAAACTGCAATGCCACCCTGCCCCAGCTCCCACATCCTGATGGTGGGATTGGGACACCCCAGTGGGGCACCTGGACCCCCTTGGGGAAGCACCAAACCTGCTGTTCCAGCCCAATTTAGGCCAAAAAAGAAGGTTTTCAGCCTTGATACCCCCGGCAGAGCCCTGATCCCTGCAATGTCCCCACCCCAAATCCCTCCCACCCCCCAGACCTGCTGGGATTGTGTCTGGCTCAGCTGGAATTCATTTTCCTGTAGGAGCCCTCCCAGTGCTGGGCTTTGCAGTGGGAGCTGCGAAGGTTTTGAGAACCCACCAGTACTCTGGCTCCGCTGGGCAGAGCTGGCACAGCACCAGCGCTGTCTCCCAACATTCCCACCCCACCAAGCGGATGGAAGCGGGCAAGATCCTGGGAGAGGACACAGCCAGGCCAGCTGACCCAAATTAGCCAAGGGAATATTCCAGACTCTGTGATGTCAGCTCAGATATAAAAGCTAATGAAAGGAGGAGGAATGGAGGGGAATTTGTTATTTAAAACATACACCTTCCACAGCAGCCACTCCCCATGCTGGAGCCTGGCTTCCTGGGAAGTGGCTGAACCTCACTTGCTGATAGGAAGTAGAGAACAAACCTACATTTTTTTTCTGCTCTTGCTGTACTAAACTACCTTATTTCAACCCACAAATCATTTCCCATCTGATTTTCCCTCCCCTGTCCAGCTGGGAGAGGGAGCGAGGGAGCAGCTTGGTGGGCACCTGGTCAAGCTCAACCAGCCAAGGTCAACCAAGGTCAACCCAGTGCACCTGCCCAAGCCCCAGGTGGCCAAGGGCCAGCTCGGGGCACAGAGCCCAGCGGGGCAGGGCCGGGGATGCCGGGAGGTACCGTTGCCGTAGGCCCAGTCGTCATTGAGGCGGTGCCGCACTTTCTGGTAGATGGCAGACATGGTTTTCATGTTGCTCTTCCTCCACTGCCGGCCCAGGTACTTGGTCTGCACCTTGAGCAGCTTCAGCACGTAGAGCTGCATCATGGCCTGCTTCACCTTCAGAGCCCGCTTCAGGATAGGCGCCGACTTGAACACCACCAGCATCTGCCAGGACAGCCCCCAAATCCAGCTGGGATGGATTCCTGTGCCAACCCCTCCTCCCTTCCCCCTGCTCGCTCCTCACTCCCCACCAAGCGCTGGGTTGGCCCAAGGTATCTCCACCCCAGCCCAGGTGCCCAGTGAGGCCCTGGTCTGGCCATGCTGAGCTCCACAACATTCCCAGCCTGAACATTCCCAGTCCTCACCATAGTGCGGGAATGCTTCCACTTGGTCAGCTTGTTCAGGATGCGCAGGAGGTTTATGCAGGAGAAGAGGTTCCGCCAGCAGAACTGGTTGTTGTCTCCAGCTTCCTGTGGGGAAGGAGATGCAGGGTCAGGCAAAGCACTGGAGTTGGGGATGGGGAGAGGCTGTGGTGGTCTGAGGAGCCACGTCCAAAGGGGACAGCACAGCATGTGGGCATGGAATCATCCAGTCATGGAATTGTTAAGATTGGAAAAGCCCTCTGAGATCATCGAGTCCAACCGTTCCCCCAGCACTGCCAAGGCCACCATTAATCCATGTCCCAAAGTGCCACAACCACACCCACACATTTTTTGAACACTTCCAAGGATGGTGACTCCAACACTGCCCTGGCCAGCCTGTGCCAGGGCCTGACCACCCTTTTCACAAAGTTCGCCCCAATATCCAACCCAAACCTCCCCTGGCACAGCTTGAGGCCACTTCCCCTTGTCCTGTCTCTGTTCCCTGGGAGCAGAGCCTGAAACCCCAGCTCCACCCTCCTGTCAGGGAGTCGTGCAGAGCCACAAGGTTCCCCCTGAGCCTCCTTTGCTCCAGGCTGAGCCCCTTTCCCAGCTCCCTCAGCCACTCCTGGGGCTCCAGCCCCTTTCCCAGCTCCATTCCCTTCTCTGGACATGCTCCACCCCTGCAGACACCTGCCATCCCCATCCCCATCCCCCTCCCCAAAATCCCAGCAGCACCAGGGGCTGAGCACAGGAGTGCTGAAGGTGCAAGGGCTGAGTGCTGGAGCCCTGCTGCCTCCCTGCATCCCAAATTCCCCCAGGAAGCACCCCAGGACTGCCACAGCAGGAGGACTCACCAGGCTCTCTGCTGTCAGCTCCGGCAGCTCGTGCACAACGCAGTACGGATAGTCCAGGACAGAGATGCTGCAGGAAGGACAGGGGTGGTCGTGCTGTTCCCCCAGATCCCCCCTGGCCTGGGGAAAATGCAGCCCCCACTGCCCACCCACCGGAGATGGGCTGTGCTGGGAACTTTCCAGGTCTGCCCAAGCCTGAGCCACTGCCAGGGAGGGACTGCAGAGGAGCCACAGAAACATGGACCCCTCCCCACACCCACAGGAATGCAGGTGGGCAGCCTTCTCCCTCACCTGTTCTTGGCAGTGATGTAGGACATGATGTTCTGGTTGAAGAACTTGAGGATGAGCGGGATGCAGTTGGCAAAGACCAGGTGCTGGGCCATGTACTCAAACTGGGGAGGAGAAAGGTGGGTGAACAGGGACCCACTGGGGGTCCTGCCATGCCCAAAGACTCGCAGGCTCGGCTGGAGCCTGGCCCACCTCACCTGGTAGATGTGGTTGAGCTTGAAGTGCTTGAGCAGGAGGAGCAGCACGGCCGAGATGGCCTTGACGATGATCTCCTTGTGCCGATTGACATCCACGCCCAGCTTCATGCTCTGCAGCACCGTGGTCCTGGGGGACACAGAGGGATCACATCAGGAGGAATTCTTCCCTGGCAGGGTGGCACGGGTTGTCCAGGGAAGCTGGGGCTACCCCATCCCTGGAAGTGTCCAAGCCCAACCTGGTCTAGTGGAAGGTGTTCCTGCCAACGGCAGGGATGGAACTGGATGAGCTTTGAAGTCCCTTCCCACCCAAAACATTCCATGATTCCATAATCCTTGGGCTGGGGCAGGGTCGGCCCCTCCCAGCTCCTGCAGGGTGCAATCCAGGGCAGAGCAGGGTCACATCCCCAGGGAGTCCCAGCCCACACCATGTCACTCCCCCAGCTCCCTCCCATCCCTCCTTCCCTTCCCACCCCCAGCCAGCTGCTCCACCCCACAGCCACTCACGGCATCTCCTCTGGCAGGACATCCGCCAGGATGTTGATGGAGTCCGTCTTGGCTTTGGAGGTGGGGGCTGCAGCCAGGAGGATCTTCAGCAGAGCAATCTGGGAAGAAGGGAGACATGGAGGGGGAATGGGAGCCATGGGGGACTGGCCACAGGCCCCTTCCCCACTGCAGGAGAGAGGAGCAGGGCAGGGGATGAAAACCTGGGATGCATCACTGGGAAGGGACTGATCCAGGGGATGCCAGTGCTCCCCAGCTCACCATGTACTGGGGCAGGCTGGGCAACAGGCCCTGGTACAGGATCTCTGCAGGGACTTGCTCCACTTCCTCTTCCCCCTGGTGCCAGGAGAGACCAGAAAACCTCATCCCAGGAGCCACCACCAGCACCACGGGGCATGAATCCAAGGGCAGGATACCCCCCAACTCCTGCTCCAACCCCCTCTGCCCCAGAGAAACCCCTCGCCAGCAAAACAAACCCCTCAGCCCTGCCAAACAACCCAGCAGGGCCAAATGTCCCCAACTCCCAGCCCAGGATCTCCATCCCACCCCATTCCCACACTCACTCCGGAGAGCGGGGAGCGCAAGTACTCCTCCTCCATGTGCACCTGCACCTCGGCAATGGACGTGTACTTGTGCTGCAGGGGACAGGGAGGGGTCACCACGGCCCCCCAGCGCTGCCCCAGCCCCAGCCTGCTCCCACCATCCCATTCCATCCCTCCCAGATCCCTGTCCCAGGGGTGACCCATGTAGATGCGCAGGGTGGGAGCTGCTGGGCCCAGGTCTGGGATGAGCCCAGTAAAAAGGGATGAAGACATGAAGAAGGGGATAAAGCCCCCTAAGGAAGGGATGGAGCACCCTAAGGAAGGGATGGAGTCCCCTAGGAAAGGGATGGAGTCCCCTAGGAAAGGGATGGAGCCCCCTAAGAAAGGGATTCAGACAACCTCTAAGTCCAGGGATGAGATGACAGCTTAGGGCTGCTCTCCCATCACTGGGTGGAGGAAGGGGAAAATGGTCAGGAGAATCCCCCCTGAGCTGTGATGGGAGCAGGGAGATGGGCAAGGGGCACCCACACAGCAGCAGGGCCTGGAGGAATTCCTTAACTCACCAGCTTCAGGGTGCGGATGCTCTCGTGGATGGGCCTGGGCAAGCCCACCACGGTGTTGGTGTCACTGGAGGAGGGAAAGAGCCAGGCTGGGAGCAGGCAGGAGCAGGGCTGAGCACCCAGGGGTGGGGCAGAGACCACCCAGGGATGAGGCCATGGACCAGCCAGCCAAGGCCTTCCCTGCTGCCACGTGGAGACAAAAGCAGCCCTCAAACTGGCCTCTCCCACAGCCCCCTGAGATGGCAGCCCTGGGCTGGCTCTGCACCCACCTGCCCAGCGTGTAGCCAATGAACTTGCTGCGGCTGGATTCCAAGAACATCTCAATGTCCTTCTCCCTGCAGCAAAGGGAGAAGGGAACAGTCACATCTTCCTGCCCATCTGGAACACCACAGCCCCAGGCACAGGGAAAAGCCTTGTGGTCAAGTAAAGGGTGCCCAGCCAACCCCGCAAGAAAACAGCCATCAAAGTGACCACCCCATCCCAAACAGCTTCCCTACATCCCTGCTGAGATTCCCAGTATCAACAGCCTCCATTGCCCCGACCCTGCTCCAGCTCTCCCAACAGGGAGCCCCCTGGACTCACCGGACCTTGGGAGCCCAGGGCAGCCCTTTGGGGCAGGTGATGCGGTCGCTGGGGGGGTGCTGGGTAGGGGGGGGCATCACTTCATCCCGTTCCAGGGGGAAGGTCTCTCCCTCCAGGCTGTTGTCGTCATCGTTTTCCTCTTCTTCCTCACGGGAGTCGTCGGCTTTGTACGGATCGCGCTCGTTGAAGGCATCGAGGTTATCCTGCTTAATGAGGGCCTGGAGCGGGGAGAGCGGGAAGGGAATATCCCAAAAACAAGCTCAGATCCTGGCAGTGCCCTCTTTAATGCCCCTGTCCCCACCTTGTGCTCTCTGCGGCCACGCTTCTGCTGCTGCTCGATGAGGTCGGAGGCGGAGGCGGGTGGGGAGGCCGCCCGCATGTTCCGGATCACCTGGATGCTGTCCTCTGGCAGCGGCGGCAGCCCCAGCATCTCCCTCTTCTCTGCCTTCATGCTCTGCAGCTCCTCAAACCCTCCCAGCGTGCACTGTAGGGAGACCACAGCATGCTGAGCGTGGGGGGCTCCCAGGGCATCTACACCTGCCCTTCCCAAACTCACTTTCCAGGATCACACAGTCTCCACAATCAGGTACATGATGTTCAGCAGCACCCTGCAAAAACCAGGGCAGCTGAATCGCGGAGCCTGGGATAAGTTATGGAAGCACTGTCAGCACCCACGGCTCGGGGAGAGGCTGGAGCAACCCAGGATCATAGAATCATTTGGGTTGGAAAAGCCCTCTGAGATCGAGTCCAACTGTTCCCCCAGCACTGCCAAGGCCACCACTAACCCACATCCCCAGGTGCCACATCTACATGTCCTTTAAATCCCCCTGGGGATGGTGACTCCAACACCGTCCTGGGCAGCCTTGTGCCAATGCCTGACCACTCTTTCCATGAAAAAATTTCCCCAATATCCAACCTAAACCTCCCCTGGCACAGCTTGATGCCATTTTCTCTTGTCCTGTCCCTCGTTTCCTGGGACCAGAGCCTGACCCCAGCCTGGCTGCCCCCTCCTGTCTGGGAGCTGTGGAGAGCTGGAAGGTCCCCCCTGAGCCTCCTTTTCTCCAGGCTGAGCCCACCCAGCTCCCTCAGCTGCTCCAGACCTTTCCCGAGCTTGTTCCCTTCTCTGGACACACTCCAGCCCCTCAAAGTCTCTCTTGTCCTGAGGGGCCCAAATCCTTCCCCCAGGGTTTCAAACAGGAGCTGCCTGTCCTGTGCTCCTCATGTCATTGAGAAGGGCAGGAGGCTGTCCAGGCATCCACAACTGCAGTGCTCAGAGCTTTCCTTCCCCCAGCCAGGGACCTTGCTTTGGGTCTATCCTTCGTATCCAGCTCCAGACACCAATATCCAAGGCTTTCTTACAGGGGAAAACCTTGGCTTGGGTTTAAAAGAAAACTGAACACCACAACAAGAGGATGGAGCAATTACAGCCAACTCTGAGGGCAGAATTCCCTCCTCTGCCAAGTACCAAACCACACTTCCCACATCCCACGGCCTCTCCTTACCAGCACAGTCTTCCAGAGCAGAAGCAGCACCTTCTTCATGGGGAAGTGCGGAGCGTGGCCGCTGCAGAATTTGGTCACCATCCCAAAGAGCATGACAGAGAAGGGTTCATTGTTGTACAGGGGGGCTCCTGGAACCACACGGCACCATCAGCCAGGAATTCCTCATGCCTGGCCTCACCCCAATCACCAGCATCACCAGCCCCTGCACTCTCCTCCCCATCAGCTCCAAGATCCTCCCCTTCATTCCAGACAGCTCTCCCTCCCCTTCCACAGCCTTGTAAAGTCCATAATTTCTTACCCCTGTGTTGAGAGGACACGACAGCCCCAATATTCCATTTTTTTCCCAGGGAGGGAGCACCCAGCAGCAGAAAAGGCTGGATGGCTTCTCTGCTCACCTCCCTCTGCCCCACAAGTTGGGCAGAAACTAACTCAGTGCTGCCAGTCCCCATTATCTGAGTCCTGGAGCCAAATCCCAGGTCACTCTCTACAGCCCTGGCAGTTCTATCCCAGCTCCTGATCCTCACCCAGCTCTGCTCGGAAGGTTTGCCTCATGCTCTTCCACTCAGGCTTGTCCCCGTCGGCCTCCTGGCGCACAGTCTCCACAATCAGGTACATGATGTTCAGCAGCACCCTGCAAAAACCAGGGCAGCTGAATTCCCGAGCCTGGGATAAGTTATGGAAGCACTGTCAGCACCCAGGGCTCGGGGAGAGTCTGGAGCAACCCAGACCACATCCAGAATTCACTAAGCTGCTCCACACCAGCACACAGGCACCGGGGGAAAAGGTCTCCACAAGTGCAACCAGGAAAAAAATCTGCTTTCCCAAATTTTACTGCTTTCATATCCCCAACCTGTCCCGTTCCTGCTGTGCAGGCTGAGCACGACGGACACCACTGGAAACTCTCAGAGCTGAAACAGCTCTGGGACCCCTTCCAGTGCCTGTCTCAGTCTCCCAAAGCTCCCAGAAAACCCTGGCCCCCCCTCTTTGTGCCCCCATTCCCACTCCATACCTGAGATCGGTGCTGTCAGCCAGGGAAATGGCCGGTTTCCTCACGGCACTGGAACAGGCTGCGCTGTTGCTGCAGAGGGAGAACAGCTCAGAGGGAATTTGGAGGAATTCAAACTCTGTCACGGGCACTCCATGTGCCAGCGCCAAACCCTGAGACAGACGCTGCTGCCATGAACTCCCTGCTCCCAGCGCAGCCCCAGCAGGAGGAGCAGAGCTGCCTGTTTGCTGCCAGGCAGTTTGAGTCATCGGGAATTTCAGGAGAAATCAGGTATAATCCTACATTACACATCCACCCCAAATAACGGGAGTCACTCTGGTGGATGCAGGAAAACAGATCAGGGACAGACAGATAGGTTTTTGTGCCATAAACCAGAAAAACTCCTACCAAGGAGCTCCAGCGCCACTCCTGAAGCGTTTTCCCGCAGTACTCACTCGATCTCCATGTTCAGCAGCTCCACCAAGGCGTTGAACGTCCCCACTTCCAGCAGGAGGAAGACGTTGTACCTCATCCACGCCTGCACCTCGGCCTCGGAGCTGCACTCCCCGAAGGTGCCTGCAAGGAGACCCTGCTGATCCCACCTCGGCGGGCATCCCGAGGCCCCCCCACAGCACCACAGCGCTGGCAGGGGGAGTGGAAAACACAGCCCTACAACTGAGGGAAAAACGGGCTGCAGAGGATGGACTGCCCTCTTTGGGTAACGCAGTCCAGGTCTGGCAGAAGTGGGATAATACGGGGAAATCAGCCAAATTTTGGGCAGAACTGCTCTAAACTATCTGGTCCCAGAGAGTCAGCTTTGTTCCAGACATCCCAGGTGGAATGAAATCCACAAGGAATGAAAATTCTTCAAAATATTACATATTAAAATAATTAGTAATTATTGAATCATATTAAAACTATATATTCATTATATTATATATCGATATAATACGTACAGTATATATAACGTATTGTGTATAATGTATGATATATGAAAACTATAAACTATATATAATGCATATATATATAGAAAACACATATAGCATTTAATATATAATGTATACAGTGTAATATATAATGTATATGATGTATAAAATATATATGACACAAAACATGTAATTTATGTAATATATAATATACAATATACAGTATATATTATATATGTATTGTAGATTATAGTGTACTATGCATTACATATTATAATTATATATTTTATGTATATATAATTACATATTTTATGCTTACTATTATATATTTTTATGTATATTATATATGAATGAGATGATATTGTACTGTCTCATATATAAACAGTATATATACATAATACAATATCATATATATAATATACACGTAATAATATATATAATACATACATATATATAATATATACATGAAAAAACATGTATATTATATGTAATACATAGTACACTATAATCTACAATACATATGTAATATATAACCTACAATACATATGTAATATATAATCTACCACACATATATAATGTAACACTATATATATTATACTATATATAATAGTATATATTACATATATATTATACATTTGATATTGTATTATGTATATACTATATATATGAAACAGTACAATATCATCTCATATATATTATATATATTATATATAATGTATATAGTACATTATATGATATATAAAGTTATATATAAATTATAAAATTATGTATCATAAATAATATATAAAAATAAATAATATACAATATAAAAATTATACTATATACATATGATATATATTATACTATATATAATACAAAGCTATATATTACATATTGTATATTGTATATTATATATAGTATATATAATGTATTAAATATATAGAAGATATATATAAAAACTCTATGTACATAAGGGAGTTCTAGATTAAATATTTAAATATACACGATATATAATATACAATATATAATATATAATGTATAATATATAATATATAAATTATACTATATACATACAATATATATTATACTATATATAATACAAAGCTATATATTACATATTGTATAATATATATATTATATATTATATATTATATATATTATATATGTTATATATATTATATATATATTATATATTATATATTGTATATTACATATTATATATAGTATATATAATGTATTAAATATATAGAAGATATATAAATACATATATAAAAACTCTATGTACATAAGGGAGTTCTTGATTAAATATTTAAATATACACTATATATAATATACAATATATAATGTATAATATATAATATAAAAATTATACTATATACATACAATATATATTATACTATATATAATACAAAGCTATATATTACATATTGTATATTGTATATTATATACAGTATATATAATGTATTAAATATATAGAAGATATATATAAAAACTCTATGTACATAACGGAGTTCTAGATTAAATATTTAAATATACACGATATATAATATACAATATATAATATACAATATAAAATATATATTATATATAATATACAATATATAATATATATAATAACAACACATACAATATCTAGTATAATATATAAAATACAACACATACAATTACACATCTAACTGTATAATTATATAGGTTTATATCACATCTATGACCCATATCCCAACAGAATCCATTTCATGCACTCAGCAGTGGGGGAAGCAAGGCCCGAGGCCGGTGTCACCTTGTGCCACGTAGAGGATGGCTCGGGCCACGCGCAGCCTCTTCTCGCGCGCGGTGACCTCCAGCCCGTCCAGCAGGCGCATGGCGTGGGTGCGGTGCTGCGTCCGCTCCAGCTCCGGCCACTTCTTGTCCCGCACTGCAAGGCAAAGCGGGCAGGATTTGGGCACGGCCCCACTCGCGGGCACGCTCGGGGGGATTTGGCACCATCGGGGAACGCGGTGCTGCTGGCAGGAAGGGCTCCCAGGGATGTGTGAGGGCTGAGGAATGTCTCGTGCCACCCAGCCGGTGATTAGATCAACCATGGAATCAGCGAATATCCTGAGCTGCATGGGACCCACAAGGATCATCCAGTACAACCCCTGGCCCTGCACACACACCCCAAAATCTCACCAGGTCCCTGGCAGCGCTGTCCAAACGCTCCTGGAGCTCTGGCAGCCTCGGGGCTGTGCCCATTCCCTGGGGAGCCTGGGCAGTGCCCAGCACCCTTGGGGAAAGAACCTTTCCCTGATCACCAGCCTGACTCTCCCCTGGCACAGCCCCAGCATCTCCCTGGGTCCTGTCCCTGCTCACAGCGAGCAGAGCTCGGAGCTGCCCCTCCGGAGTAGCTGCAGACCCCAGTGAGCTCTGGTGTCAGGCTCCTCTTCTCCAGGAAGAGAAACCCCTGCTCCCCCCAGGGAGAGTGGAATCCAGAAAAAGGCTCTTACTGTGGATCCTGAAGTCCTCCTCAAAGCATTTTCGGTTGAGCAGGAACTCTGGCCCCTCCGTGTAGCTGTACAGCTCTGCCAAAAGAGGAGAAGCTCCAAAAACCTGCACCAAGCTGCAGCTCTGCCCCGGGAACTGCGGTTTTAGCCAAAATATCAAAATGTAATAAAACCCCACCCAGTGTAAGGCCAAAAATATTAATTACACATATCTTGCCCCTTTTAACATCAATAAGGTATTTAAATATAATACTAAAGCGATATTGGAATTGACAGAGCTCCTTTAATTCTACCAGGAGAGGAAATCACGGTTGATTAATTGATCCATCACAGAAGAATTCCTTACCCGACAGCTCTGCTGTCCATTTATCCGTGTCTGCATATTCAAACTCCAGGTCTGGCGACTCCAAATAGCCCTGAAAACACAGGGAAAAAAATCAGTTCCATTACAGCATATTTCAGGAAAGCCAAAATCCCTGAAAACACTCACAATTCACCTCATCCTCCTGCAAATCCAGGGTTGGTTTTCCTGGTTTAGGGACCAAAAACATTCCTGCAGCAGCACAAACGTTACCGAGGCAACTCCAGCCCACCTCCTGCGTCTCCACCGGCCGTGCCGCATGGAGCCACTGCAGCACCCCCAAAGCACGGGGGGAGCCCCCAAAGCACGACAAACACAGCAGGAGACAGGGAGAGGCTTCTGTGACACCAAGGAGCTCTCAGAGCTCGCCCATTTCGCACAAAACTGGGAAAATTTGGGCTATCCCCCTGTGCCATCCCAGCAGATGGGATTAGGGGGGATGAAACAACTCCAAACAGCTTTGGAGAGGCTGCAAAAACATCCAGAACCTTTAGAGCACAAAATATCAGCTCCCTCTGGGGAAGTCATGAACACTGACCCAGAGCATGTCAGGGCACCCAGCCCTGAGTGGGGCAGACGCACAGCAGGACCCTCACAAATTTTGGGATCCTGAGTACAGGGCGAATCCACACCAGAACTCTCCTGAATTACGAGGCTCCCACTCCTGAGCACGAGGAGGATCCAGTACAGAATCCTCACAAACTTGGGGGCACCCATTCCTGAGTGAGGGGCAGACATACAAAAGTCTCCCAAATTTCAGGGGACCCACTCCTGAGAGAGGGGTAGACCCATACCAGAACCATCCCAAATTTTGGGGAACCCACTCCTGAGTGAGGGGTAGACCCACACCAGAACCATCCCAAATTTCGGGACACCCACTCCTGAATAAGGGGCAGACCCAGAGCAGAATCCTCCTGAATTATGGGACTCCCACTCCTGAGTGAGGGGCAGATCCACAGCAGAACTCTCCCAAATTTTGGGGCACACATTCCTGAAGAAAGGGCAAATTCAGAACCAAACCTACACAAATTCTGGGGCACCTACCCCGGAACGAGGTGCAAATCCACAGCAGAATTCTCCCAAACTGGGGGACTCCCACTCCTGACGGAGGGGCAGACCCACATCAGAACAATCCCAAATTCCAGGGGTCTGAGGGAGGGGTAGCCCCAAGCCCCTGGCTTGTGTTGGCTCTGCTCTGCTGGGAGTCCCACCAGCACCTCAGGCTCTCCAAGATTCCCCCTCACATCCCTCCCCTGGCATTCCAGGGACCTTTCTGAGGAACCCCTGGGAGCGAACAGCTCTGGGGCCATCCCAGGAATTAAAACACTCAGGAAAAGCCCGGGGATCCCTCAGCTCCACACAACCCTCCGGACCCCCCAAGGCTCAGAGTGACCCCAGGACCGCGGGGTGTCCTTCGGGGGTCGGTGACCTCCGGCTGGAGCCATCCCTGGTCCGAGCAACGGCAGCAGGACCCGACACCCCACCCCGGGCTGGTACCGACCGGTAACACCGAGAAAACCCCCGGATGGGCTCTGAGACCCCCGGGCCACCACTGTCACCCCCATTTGCGACCGGCGGACCGAGCCACCCTCGCGCCCCAGCCCGGTCACACCGGCCCGGACGTGGGGAAGGGATGGATGAACGGGAAACCGGCACCGACCGAGACCAGGGAGGGTCAGGGCAGGGAGAGGCCTCTCGGCTCCACAGCCCGGGGCCACTGCGCCAGGGAACCGGTACCGAGGCAGCGGCCCTGGGACCAGTACTGGAGCACCGGGGCCAGGGGACCGGCTGGTCCTGGGCTGGTCCCAGGGAAGGCGGTGCCCAAGCAAGGCTACAGAGCCGGACACTGGCACCCCTGGACACCGGCACCCCCGGGCACTGGCACCCACCGGGACCCACGGGCACCGGCACCACCGAGCACCGGCACCGACCGGACACCGGCACCGCCCCTGGGCACCGGCAGCCGTGGGCAGGCCCTGGACGAGGCCCGGCGCGGCCCGCCCCGCCCGGGAAGGCCACCCCGCTCCCGGCGGCGGCGGCGCTGACCTCGGAGTCCTTGCGCGGCGGCCGGGCCAAGTCGCGGCCCCTCCCGGGCGCGGCCGCCCCACCGCGGCCTTTGTTGTTCCCCGGGACCGGGACAGGGCCCAGCCCGGGGCCGCCACTCGGCTCCATGTCGGCCGCTCCGCCGCGCCGAGCTCTCGCGAGGACTCACCCCCTCCTCTCGCGGGAGCGGCAGGGAGAGCCGGGGCAGCGCCGCCGCCATGTTGGGAGTGGCACCTAAAGGAGCTCCGGTGTCTCCGGTGGGTGCGATGCAGCTCCGCCCGCCGGTCCCGCCGCTCCGCCGCGGCGGCCGCGTCACGGCCGGCGCTGCCCGCCCCCGGCGGCCACGGACGGCGCGACACACGGCCGGGCGGCGGGCTCCGCCCCCGCGAGGCCATCTTGGGTGCGGCGCGGCTCTGGGCGCGGCCATGCCAGGTGTGGCACTTCCGCCCTCGCCCCAGGGCGGGGCCCGGTGCTGGGCGCCGCCATGTTGGGAGTGGCAGGGACAGGCAGATCCCAAAGGGAAGGGCCTGGAACAAAGGAACGCCCCAGGGAAGGGGCTGGGGGGGCTCGGAGCCCAAAGAGGGGAGGACCTGGTGGGGCTCAGAGGGGAGTCAGACCCCGACAGAGGAACCTGACAGGGTTTAAACCCCAAGTTAAGGTGCCCTGTTGGGCTAAAAAGAGGGTGAGACCCCAAAATTCAGAGTTCTGGCAATGCTCAGAGAATTCTGGCGGGACCCAATCCCCATCCCGAGGTGGCCAAAGGGAGATTCCAGCCCTGCCCTTGGGCTCGGAAACAACTCAAGGTCTCCCAAAGCACCAAATAAACCACCCACAACCAAAAGTACTTCATTTTTCCTAATAGTTTAATTAGACTTTAATGATTTATTGCTCATCTGCAAGGATTAATATTGCATTCATTAAAAATCATTCATATACAAAATAAACCTCTCACTCCCGGCCCGACGCTGCCGCCGCCATCACCCCCAGGCTCCCCCCACCATGGCTTATCCAGACATGGAGCCCTCGCACTGAGATTCCACCCGGGATGGGTGGGAATGGGGCGGGGGAGGGGGGCCAGGACCCCCGGGCGTGGGGGGCTCACAGGGAAGGGGGGATGCTCCCGATCCTTCCCACCAACGCCCATCCCAGCTCGCTAAGCCGTCCCCGGTGAGGTCTGGGGGATGGTGGAGGGGACCCAGGTGATCCCCAGGATCTGTGGGGGAGCGAGGCAAGCGATCCCCAAAATCTATGGGGCGACCGTCCAGGAGGAGAGCAGGCAGGGTGGGAAAGAGGAACAGTCAGAGGACACGGAGGAGGGGATGAGACTGGGATGATCTCAGCCACCAGCGCCTCTCCCATCTCCTGGCCCCCCAAGGAGCTCTGCACCCCCAGATCTGCAAATTCCCTGGGAAGGACCCGTCCAGGTGGATCCCTGGGAAGGGGGAAGGAGCAGCTCCATGATCCGGGAGGTGCCAGCAGCTCCTTCCCTCCCTTGGGTGGGGAAAGGAAGAGGAGATTTGGGGAGGATAAAAATAGCCAAGAGGAACCTCAGTGGGTTGGAAGGAGCTTCCCACACCCCAGCACAAGCTGGGAAAGGGAAACACCAGCAGGGAGGGCATGGAGGAGGTGATGGGAGCAGCTGGGGCACACGGGGAGAGAGTGAGGAAAACAGCAGCAGGGAGCAGAGGGGCCAGGCTGGGGTATGGGGAAGGCTCATCTTTGCATCCAGCTCAAAAAAAAAAATAGTGAAACACCCCCAAAACCCCCCAGCCACCCTCAACACCACCTGGCGCTTCCCAGAGGGAGATGGGAAGGCGGCCACGTCCCCAGTGCTTCCTCTTTAAAACATCTGAAAACATCCCCGCCCTCTAAAACATCTCTGTGAGGATCAAAAAAAGAAAAGAGGAAGAAAAAAACAAATAAACAAACGGAAAAAAAAAATGTTTAAAACTCAATTAAGGTGCAGTTTGGCTAAAAAAAAAACCAGAACAAACAAAAAACCTAGGAGAGATGAGGATAATGCTGGGAAAGCGACCCCCATCCGGATTCAGATTAGCACCCTGAAACACTGAACTCCCCTGGACCCAGGTGGCCAGCAAACCCAGGCCAGCGGCCACCAAACCTGGGCCACCTCAGAGCAGGGACCTGGGCTGGGCTTGGGCACAGTCACCCCCCTTTGCCAGGTGTCCTGCAGGCCACTCTGCTCCCAGGAAGCACCCGGAGCAGGGATCTAGCAGCTAAAACTGGGCTCTTTAAGGCAATTTAGAAGTTGCAGATAATCCACACAAAGAAATAGAAGATAAGGTAGAAGAGCATCTCCGGATCCGCAGGGAGCCCGGCTGAGACCGACGTGGGCTGGAAAGGTGGGAAAAATACAAAATAAAAGCCCAAAAAAACCACCATTGCTGCAGGAATGACGTGCCCTTGGAACAGCAGGAAAGGGAAAGCCCCTCCTGGAGCCAGGGCTGGGAATCAGCGGCTTCAGCCACATGAAAGCAAGAAGCAAATAAATCCCAGGTTGTCTGGCAAGATCAGACAGGGATGTGATCATGGAGAAGGGGGAGAAAAGAAAACCTGACCTTAAAATCACAGATAAAATGTAAAAACAGGTTCTGGTGGTGGTCAAGGGAAAAAGAAAAAAAAAAAAAAAAAGGTAAACCAAAATAAAAATTATTTTTAAAAATAATCTCTCAAATGTTGCCTTGTGTGGTCTGGTCCTTCATGGAAATGGTCCCGTCAGTATCTAGGAGAGAAGGAAGGGACAGTGAGGGACGTGGGAGGTGCTGCTGTGCCAGGGCAAGGGGATCCCCCAGGTATGGGATTCCAGGCTGGTTTGGGCTGGCAGGGACTTTAAAGCCCATCTCATTCCATGGGCAGGGACACCTTCCACCAAACCAGGCTGCTTGGACACCTCCAGGGATCCAGGGGCAGCCACAGCTGCTCTGGGCACCCTGTGCCAGGGCCTCCCCACCCTCACAGCCAAGAATTCCTTCCCAATATCCCATCCATCCCTGCCCTCTGGCAGTGGGAAGCCACTGAACCTTGTCCTGTCCCTCCAGCCCTTGTCCAAAGTCCCTCTCCAGCTCTCCTGGAGCCCCTTTAGGCACTGGAAGGGGCTCTAAGCTCTCTTGGGAACCTCCCGGCTCTCCCAGAGGAGCTCCAGCCCTCAAAGCATCTCCTTTGGACACGCTCCAGCGTGGCCTCCTTTGGACACACTCCAGCAGCTCCACATCCCTCTGCTGTTGGAGACCCCAGAGCTGGAGGCAGAGCTCCAAACCCATGAGGAGCTGGGAGCTCCTGGCCCAGCAGCTCTCACCTGTAGTAGTTGGGTTTGAAAGGCCCATTTTTGTTGAGTCCCAGGTATTTGGCCTGATCGTCCGTCAGCTCCGTCAGGTGGGCGTCGAACGACGGCAGGTGCAAACTGGCCACGTACTCGTCTGGGAAGAGGGAAAACGGGATCAGGGGGTCCACATTCCCTACCACAACATGGGCAGGTGCATGACTGCAAGGCCTGGCTGGGCAGCACCCCAGATTCACCATCACCCAAAGCAGAGCTGAGCCCAGGCCTGGGCTGGATGTGCCCCTAAAGGCATAAGGAGGGCATGGAAAATCCCAGAGAAGGGAGGCTGCAGGATGTGGGATGCCTCCCACGCTGCAGAACACTAAGGAAAATACATCAAATAACAACATGTATTTTAAGGTCACTGCCTCTGGTGCCTTCCCTGAACTCACTGTCCCTCTGGAAGTGTTTCTCAGCCCAGGCTTGAGTTCTCCTGACACTGCTGGCACACAGATTCCCCAGGGAAAAGTCAGTTCCTTCACTCACCCATCTTCTTCGGCAGCAGGTAAACATCCTGCTTGTACCGGCCCTCGGGAGCGTTGTAGAGCTCAATCAGAGCCAGAGCCTGTGGAGAGCACAGGGATAAGCTGGGAACAGCCAGAACAGCCACCAACCTGGGCAGCACAAAGCTCCCAAAGGCAGAGAAGGATCTGGGAGCTGGAGGGACAGCACAACCATTTCCAACATGCCTTGAGGGAAAGGCTCCCACCACAGGTACATCCCTCTCTGGGTCTCCATAACCCCATGGCAGGGATCAGAGAGCAGGGATCAGATGCCACCCAGCTTGTTTGCAGCATCTGGGCTCAACACCCCAGGGAAAAACCCCAGGTTTAGGGTTAGCAGCTCTTCTCCTCTTAAACCACACAGCTGCGGCAGCACGTGGGAAAGGAGGGGCTGCGCCTCAGAAACTGGCAGCATCCAAAAACCAGGATCATTCCTTCAGGAGAGATGAAACTGCATCCCCCGAGTGCTGGCTTCCAGTGCTGGGAACCAAGTCCAAAAGAGAGGCCTGGTCCCTGTCCATTTGGACTGACCGGAGTGAGGACAAGGGAATTCCCTGCTGCCAGCCTGGCAGTCCTTCCCCACGAGTGCCAGTGCCACCAGTCCCTTCCGTGTTCCCAGTCCAACCAATCCCCTCGGTGTTCCCAGTGCCACCAATCCCCTCGGTGTTCCCAGCCTCAACAAAGCCTTGCTTTGAGGTAAGCTCAAACCTGTGCTCGGTGGGCTTAAACTCATGCTGGGGGAGCTTAAATCTGTGCTGGGGAAGGTTAAACCCATTTGGGGGGGCTCAAACCTGTCCTGAGGGGGCTCAAACCTGCGCTGGGGGGGCTTAAACCTGTGCTCAGGGGGGCTTAAACCTGCCTTCCAGCCCAGCAGGATCTGTGCCATGAAACCACTCATTGAAAAGCTCTCCCAAAACTTGCTGTACCCAAAACACTGGGTCCACGCCAGCAATAACTCCAGCTCAGACAAAATGGTATTTCTGGCAGTGGTGCCATCCCAAGGACCAATCCCAGTGTGTTCCCAGCTCCTTCCAAGCCATCCCCACCCTGAGGCTCATGCAGAGCCCCACCCGTGTACGGACCTGCGTGGTAGCCGTGATGGAGAGAACGAAGGTGGGAACCGTGGAGCAGCTCAGGTTGAGCAGGCGGCCCTGGGAGGAAGCAGGAGGAGTCAGCACGGAGCTGGATGTGCTCCCAAATCCAAACCAAATTGAGTTTCCAGATGGGATTCACCTCCACCCCCTCCCTGCACAGGGGACCAGGGAATAAGGGCACAGGGAACCAGAGCATTTCAATTCTGCTCCAGTTTCCACCTTAACCCTTCGTTTCAAGGCAGGGGAATGTTGTGGTCCCTAGAAAAGCCAGTCCCTCCTCCTGCCAGAACAGCTCCTGTGGGAAGAGGAGCCACCCAATGCCTGGGAAACCCTGCACAGATGGGGTTTGGCTGAGTGGGATGAATCCCGGCTCAGAAGAACAGAGCCAGATGACACCTCTGTGGTTGCATGTGGGATATGACACACCCACCCTCAAGAAAAAGAAAAAAAAATAAATAAAATAAATCAAAAACCCCTTTTTTGAACCCTGAAGCTCCTCCCAGCACTTTTCCACCTGGCTAAATCCGTGACTTCCTGACGGAGGCCCAAAGCATCACGGCCCAGCTCTGAACACACCTCAGCCAGCAGCACCACGCGCTTCCCGTCCGGCCAGATGACGTGGTCCACTTGGGAGCGGACCCGCTCCCAGGTCAGCTCCGGCGTCCGGAGGCTGGTCTGGAAGAGGAGGAGGAAGAGGCTGCAGTCATGGCAGGAGCCGGCAGGTGGGCACGGCCGGAGGCGCCGGCACTCACCACGTCGATCTCGGTGTTGGAGTGGCCCATGTTGCACACGATGCAGCTGTTCTTCATCCGATCCAAGTGCTCCCTGGTCACCACGTTCTTGTTCCCTGCAGGCACAGAGGGCACAGCTGATCCCACAGCAGTGGGAACACAAACCCTCTGGGTTCCCCGTCCCTGAACTTGAGTCAGAGAAGCTCGGCTTGGGGTAACATCGGATGAACTTCCACTGGGACATGAGCCCTTGCGGCTGTGACAGCAGGGAACGTGGGGGACAAGTGCTGTCATGGAATATCCTGAGCTGGAAGGGATCCACAAGGGTCATCAAGTCCAACTCCTGGCCCTGCATAGGACACTCCCAACAATCCCACCCTGTGCCTGAGAGCGTTGTCCAAACACTCCTTGAGCTCTGCCAAGACTGGGACCGTGACCATTCCCTGGGGAGCCCATTTCAGTGCCCAAATCTTTGATCTTCGCTCCCATGAATTAAGCAGGCTCTAGGAGATCCCAAAACACCCTGAGAACATGTGGCCGAGATGTCTCTCTGCTCTGGGCCAGGACTGTGTCAAAGAGCGAATCAGGGGGAAAGCTGCTGGCAGAGCCCAGCTATTGTGGAACGTTAGGAGCACACAGCAGTGAAGTGTCCTCTCCATTCCCAGCTCCCTCGAGACCCCACTAGGGAATGATGCTCCTCAGCCTGCTCCAGCTTTGTCACCCCTACCTGTGCAGGTGATGACGACATCCACCTGACGGATTACTTCGCTCAGCTTCACCACCCGAAATCCATCCATGCTGGCAAAAAAGGGGAATAGGGACCATGATGAGGAGGAGAAGCTTGTTCCTTCTCTGCCCCAGGCCATGTGGAGTCTCAACAGCTCCGAACTGCTCTGGCAGCAGCCCGGGCTCTCCTCTACCCCTCCAGGAACACCAGTGCCATGAGGGAGGGCTGTGCAACAGTTGGGGTGTCCAACCCAATCTTGGAAATGTCAGAGGAGCCAGGAACATGTGGCACAGAGGCTTGAGCAGCCTCCCCAAATCAGCCAGTGAACATCCTCTGCCCGGTACCCCATCCCTGAAAGCTGCCCCAGCCCTTCCCCATCACACCCCAACGAGGTGCATGTTCTCCAAAATGAGCCACAGACCCCCTGGCTCCACTCCAGCCTCAGGTAGGGTTTGGAAGAGCAGATAGATACTCCCAAGCAGACGGGAACACCTTACCAGGCTTGGAGAGCGCAGATGGGGTCGATTTCTGTGACGTACACGATGGCTCCCAGGGCTTTCAGGGCAGCACAGCATCCCTTCCCGACCTGCCGAGGCAAAAGGATCACAGTGAGGCAGGACACAGACACACCAGTGCTACAATCCCTTCCCTACACAGCCCAAGCCCATCCCAGGCTGAAGGATCCTCATCCCAGCCACCTGCCAGTGCCAGGAGCAGCCCAGGATGTACCTGGTGAGTGGCACAACTGCCACAAGCCCAGCTCCCCCTGCAAGACCACCAGCTTCCCAGTGCCAGAAGGCAATATCCTATATAGACGGGATATTGGGAAGGAATTCTCCCCTGTGAGGGTGGGGAGGCCTGGCACAGGCTGCCCACAGAAGCTGTGGCTGCCCCATCCCTGGAAGTGTCCAAGGCCAGGAGATTTCCCACCCCAGTGCTCTCACAGCTTGTGCAGCCCCAGCACTGCAAGAACCTTTCTCCATGCAGGAGTTAAAGACAGCCTAGAGGAGTACACAGTGCCCCCTTGCCTTTAAGCTAAAGGATTTCAGAGCCATCCTGAACTCCTCGGGGGGCAGATCCTCCATCCCATGCTGCCACATCAGCACAGGGAGCACAAGGCTCCTGCAGCAGCATCTCGGACTCACTCCCTCTCCTCAGTGGAAAATTAAAGCAAAATTAAACACCAACCCACGCCAACACCTGCCTGTGCTGCACCAACTCTGCTCAGCCCCATTTTCTGACCAGCAAGGTGCCAGACCAAAAACATTTCGAGAGAGACCCTTGCTTATCACCCAGCTCCAGCCTCGGGTCTACTGAACACAGGCAGGCAGGGCAAACTGGGACTCCAACTCACATCTGAAGGGGAAACCATTCAGGGTGAACAGGCTGGGAGAGCTAAGGGGGTTCAGCCTGGAGGAGAGCAGGCTACAGAGAAACCTTAGAGCCCCTCCCAGTGCCTAAAGGGGCTCCAGGAGAGCTGAAGAGGGACTTTGGACAAGGGATGGAGGGACAGGACAAGGGGGAATGGCTTCCCACTGCCAGAGGGCAGGGATGGATGGGACATTGGGAAGGAATTCTTGGCTGTGAGGGTGGGGAGGCCCTGGAATGGAATTCTCAGAAAAGCTGTGGCTCCTCCATCCCTGGAAGTATCCAAGGTTGGAGGGGGCTTGGAGTAACCTGGTTAGTGGAAAGTGTCCCTGTGCATGGCAGGGGGTGGAACTGGATGAGCTTTAAGTTCCCTTCCAACACAAATATGGGTTGGAAGTCTGGGATTCTATGATTCTGTGACACTCCTGTTTTGAAGAAGTCCAGTAAAGCTCAGGACAGGCCCTGGAGACACCACCACCCAGCCCAACTCCTGGCTGGAGAACCAGGCACCAGCCCAGAGCCCTCGGCAAGAGCCAGCACAGTCTCTTGGTCGAGCAAAGCTGGGCTCCACTGGTGCCTAAATAAATTAGGGAGCAAGTTCCTGCTGGGAAGAGCCTTTGCAGCTCCTGCCAGGTCCTGCACAGTGCTGGAAGATAAACACCCACAGGGACGTGCACAGATGGAGGGAAGGTGGCGGCTCCCAGCTCTAGCTCTTCCAGGGTAGAATCAGTTACAAGTTCATGGTACAATTCCCCTCTGCCAGAGTATTATTCTCAGGGAGAAGCCGCCTGCCCTGCTCAGTGACAGCCAGGCTGGATGCTGAACCTGGGCCAGGGACAGCAGATGGGAGTACCCGTGGGTAGTTATAATTCAGGCCAGTGTGTCCCAGCAACTGCCGGCTGTGCAGCCCAGTTAATCTGCAACAACCTGGGAAATCTGATCCTTGATCTCCACCCTCCCAGCAGATTCCAGCAAGACTTCCCTGGTTATCGCTCACCAGGTTGGATCTACTCCTTACAGTAAAGGGCGAGTGGCCTTTGCACAGGGAAGTGCAGGATGCTGAGCCTGGGGGAGGGCAGCACAGCTCACGGAACTCACCTCCCCATAACCACAAACCACCACTTGCTTCCCTCCAAACATCACATCCGTGGTCCTCTTCAGGCTGGGGGACAGAGAGAGACCTGTGTTGGGATCAGTCAAGCCCAAAACCAGGTGAAAGCACCAGAGCCTGATCTCTGCTTAAGAGCAGCCGGAGCCAAACCCACCTGTGTGGAAGTGCCAGTGGGGAAAAGGGTTGGACTCACCCATCCAGGATGGATTCCCGGCAGCAATACAGGTTATCAAACTTCTGCTTGGTGACGGAGTCATTCACGTTCATGGCTGGGACACAGAGCTTCCCAGCCTTGGAGAGCTGGTACAGCCTGGGAGAGGGCAGAGGCAGGTCAGAGCAGACAGCAGTGACTCCCTGAGATCTCTGGCTCTGCCTTCCCAAAGCTCCCACCTGTGCACGCCGGTCACACTCTCCTCCACGATCCCTCGGATCTTCTTGAACACGCTGGGGTACTTCTTATACACCCAATGGGTCAGGTCCCCACCATCATCCAGGATCTAGAGAACAGGCAAGGCAGAACAGGGAGCAGTCAGGCCTCCCACTGGCAAATGCACTGGCTGAGGACAGGATGGGGAAAATGATTTGGAGAAGCATCTTCAGGCACTGCTGCAGGGCTGTTCAGGCAGAGGCCTGGGGACCAGGACTCCTGGGTTTCCCCTGGTGCCTGCAACTCGGGGTCTCCTCCAAAACACTGAGATTCCTTACCCCTGCATGGAGCTGCTGGATCCTAACAGGATTTCCTGCCTCTGCTATTGCTCTGCAGCCTGGAAAGGTGACCACAGGCAGCACTAACTAACTAGGCTGAGCTCAGGACGCCACAGCATTCATGCCCTGAAAGCAAACGGGAGAGGAGAGGCTGTGGGAGGTGTCAGGGCCCACAGACACATCACTGGTGACCACAGACCATGGGGGCACATCAGCTTTGGCAAGGGAAAGGTCCCCACTATGATCCCAGCTTTGGGAGAGAGAGGGCAGACGGTAGCTGTGCTGAGAGAGGAGCAGCTTGGAGCAGCTCCTGGAAGGGGAAAGAGGTCCCATCTGCTGGCTCGTGGGAGCTCCACCGGGAGCTGTTCCCTTGCCATTGGGATGTGTCAGCTCAGGACATCATCTCTGCAGCTCCTGACAGTCCCATGGCTGTTCCCAGCTCCTCTCTAGCTGCCATTCTCCAGAAGCCCCCCTTTAACGAGGCCCTTGCAAGACCAGCAGGCTCCCAGGAACAGCCCCAAGGTGGATGGGTGAGGAACCCCATGGGCACTTGGCAGAGGAAGAAGAAGGGCTGGAGAAGGCTCCTCACCATGTTGGCCTGCCAGCCATCGACGTTAACACAGCGGTCAATGCACCACCAGAAATCATCCTCTGACTCCCCTTTCCAGGCAAACACGGCAACACCTGAAAGAACAGGAGCATCCTTGGAGTTTGCTGGGCTTGGCAGAGCTCTCTCCTGCTTGGCCAACTCCAGAAACACACGGACACGAGAGCCAAGGGGCCATGCAGAGATCACATCTCAGCCCACACCAGGATCAGACCTGTCCATCCCTCCCTAGAAGATATTCCCCAAAAATATTAATTCCCTAAAATAGAAATAGAAAATAAAAAAAAAAAAAGATACAAATATATAATAAAAACCAAAGAAATAATAAAAAATAAATAATAAGAAAACAATACTATTAATAATAAATAGTATAAAAATATATAAAATAGAATTAAAATATGGTTAAATACAAAATTAAAATATATTTAATGTTTTTATGATTTTATATTTATTTCTATTTATTTTATTTGTTTACATTTTATATCTTTTATTTATATTTTATATAAAACACATCTATAAGCATCGTATAAATATCTATACATGTATTCCTACGTTTATATTGTATATTTTATATAAGTGTACATATATTTATACATACCTATAAACATAAAATATATTATCATTTTATTTATAAAAGATACCGTATCATTTTAATTACAAAATACACTAACTATAAAATATTTCTAGCTATAAAGTATAACTATAAATAAAACATAGATACATATTAAATGGAATAGATACAAGGAAAAGACGAAGCTCCCTAGGAGATTTCCCCTGGGATCAGGCCAGGGAGGCAGGAGGGGCTGCGAGGGCTCTGGCCCGGCCGCACTCACCAGCCTCTGCCAAGGCCGCGGCCACTTCGTTCTGGGTGGAGTAGATGTTGCAGGCAGACCAGCGGCACTGCGCTCCCAGGGCACACAGCGTCTCGATCAGCACCTGCGGGACAGCAGGGATGCCCCAGGGGTCAGGGATGCCCCGGGATGCCCCCCTGGCGCGAGGGCAGGCCTGGGGTAGCAGTGATGGGCATAGGAACCAAACGTTGCCCTGCGGAAATGCCACCAGCACAACCTTTCTGAAACACTTCCGGACTACTGAACGGGCCTTCTCCCATTCTGAAGAGATCAAGTTCTTCCCCAGGGAAAAGCTGATGTCCCACCCCAGAACCCCCAAATAAGCAGCCACTCACCGCAGTCTGTGCTGTGATGTGGGTGCAGCCCACGATTTTAGCTCCAGCCAAAGGCTTCTCCCCCTGGGCTCGTTTCCTGAGCGAAATCAGAGCAGACATGTCTGCAAAAGGAAGAGAGGTTTTAATGCTGGTTCAGGCCAGAGGGTCCCCTCTCTGTCTTTTGGGGTCTCCCAGGATACCTCCAGCCCCAAAAATTCGTGCTGTAGCTGTTACACAGCTAGGGAGAAAACTCCTCATCTCTGGCCTGGCAGGTCTGTGCAAAACGGGACCAAAACACCAGTGCCAATTGTCACTTGACCAAGGGACAAAGAGAGAGGTAAGGAGGAGTCTGGGACTGGCACTGCCTGGGGAAGGCACCTAAGGACAGTCACCAGCCCTGTGGCAGCGGGTGAAGCACCTGAACTTGAAAACAGAGCTGCCACGTCTCGTAAGAGCTGCTCTAAATTTGCCTGGATTAGCTTCGCCTTCTAAAAGGAGAGGAGAGTTACCCAATCACCCCACTGGAAATGGTAACTCAGCTTCCCACAAGCCCCAGGGGAAGGGGTTGGGATTTTCAGCTTTCATCTCTCTGAAGGTGTTGCAAAATCCTTGTCCATCCAAAGCCAACAAAACATTAAACCCTGCAAGAGTTCTGCTCCTGCTAGAAAAGGGATGGGACACAGCACCAACATTTGCTGGCGCATCTCGCTCTTCCCTAACTGATTTGGGGGAAAACCAGGATATCCAAGGCTGCAGCAGGAGTGGGAATTGCCACTGCTCAGCTCCTGGTCTCCAGAACCCGTCCCAAGCCCCAGAAGCCCCACACTCCACTTTGTACCTTGCTCAGCAATCTCGATCTCCCGGCGCCCAAACTCTGCCTGTTTGATGTTCTTCACACAGAAGTTGCTGCTGCCTTTGGAGTTGGTTTGCTGTTTCTCTCGGGGGGACACCTCGTCATCAGAGCTGTCCGTGTACGAGGCAGCTAAACCAAAAGAGGACTGAGTGTTATGCCAGGCCTTATGAATCCAGGAACCTCCTACCCCTTCAGGTTTCTGCTCTGGTTCCCTTCCCACCTTTCACTCATGGCTCAAACTACCAGTTTCCTAATGAAAGCCGAAGCCCTGAAGGAATTTTGCACTCTTTTTCTCTAAAACAACCCAGAGGTAACAGGATTATCAACTGGCAATCAATGCCTGAGCTTCAGGGACGCCTGCAATCGTTCCCTCAGCGTCCAAGTACAAACAGCAGCACAAATCCTGCCACAGGGTGTGAGCAGCACATTCACTGCAGCACTGACGCTGGGTTTGGGACAGGAACACCCAAGGACAAGGACCTGGCACCTACCAGAGCTGTAGCTGTCGGTGGAAGACTGGGAGATGGAGCGGGACAGGGACCGACGGCCCGTCTTGGTCGGGAATTTGGTGAACTCCTGCATGTCATCTGCAAATTGGATTTGCTGGGAGCAAAGGAAAGAAGTGCTAAATCAGGAGGTGATCCTTAGGGCACGACACCTTCCCAAGCTGCAGGGACCCACGGATCCCTTCAGTCCACGAAAATTAACGTCACCAAATACAAGGCTACTGATGCCAAAAATTAAACCCCTTCCTCTGCCTGAACAACTGTCACCACAAGGTTAAAGCAAATTTGACACATCTGAAGATAAAAAGAGCTCCCTGAAACATCCCCTTTAACCCATTCCCAGCTCCCTGAGGCTCCTTCAGGAATCACACTCCTTGTACAACCCACATCCCACGTGGAGGCAGAGCCCCTGCTCGCACAGCCCCTGCCCCAACCAATCCCAGCAGATTTCTGCCCAAAAATACAGCAGCAAGAAAGCTGGGGTGGTCCCTACAGATCCCTGGTGCTTCCAGGCTCTTCCCCAGGAGGAGAGCATCCCGCAGGTTAAAAACAATGCACATCCTTCCAAAACTGACACTAAAAGCACAGGAAAAAAACCTCAGCAAGAGAGAACATTTCAACAAAAAGAAGTTGACATTGCATTGGCTTTCAGCCTCCTCTGCAGGACAAGATGTTTCCATTGGAAGAGAACCCCCAAAACAGCCACCTCTCTCAGCCAGAGGCAACTCAAGGCTCCAGCACCTTCCACCAGTTCATCAAATGTAGCTGCGTTGAGCCAAAAAGAGAGGAAAAATAACCCAAAACTGCTCAGCTGCTGCGCTCGCCCCGAGTGAGCAGCCAGCAAAGGGCCCTATTGCTGCTCCTGCCAGAGAAAGGCGATGGAGATGAAAGGGAATTAGGGAAAGCAGCAGCAAATCCAGCCTGCAGCCCCCTCCCCGCTGCCATGCAGGAGACCCTGACAAAGAACCCCAGCACGGCCCCTTCCCTCAGATCGCATCGCTGCAGGATTTAATTTTGCCATTTAACAGGGATGAGACATCATGGCAGGGAGTGGGATTAACAAAGCATCCCTGAGACCCAGGAGACCTCGAGAAATCAAGATGATGGAAAGAGACAGCCCAGAGTGGCCTCAAGGAGGGGTTTTCTGTGCCACAGCCATCCCAAAAGCTCCCTGAAAGCTTTGATGCAGGAAACAGGCTTCGGAGAGGAGAAGAATGAAACTATTTAGTTGAAATGATCCATTCCAGAAAGGAGGAATCTGCACAGGCTGGAGCTGGGGCAGCTGCAGCACCAGTACAGCTTTTTGGGCTGGAAAAAGCAGCCATAGTTCTGCAGAATCCCAGCAGATGGGCCAAAAGCAGCACGGTATTCCGCTTGGGAAGGGACAAAGGGGACACAAAACCCATGGCTCACTCCAAGGGAGGGCAGGTGGAATGATGTGGGACTCCAGCATCCCTTCCAGGAACTGACTGGCGGCAGATCAGATCTATCATCACACCCAGCCAAGCATCCCAGGCATTCCTGTGGGTGCTCCTGCTGCAAGGTTTCCAGCCAGCTCCTCCATCCTGGACACATTACAGTCCAGTACCTGCTTCCAACCAGACTTCCCAGCAGACTCCAGTTGGATTCTGATGCAAATTACTTCAGTTTGTATTAGTGGAAGGAATGAGAGTGATAAACAGAGACAGCAGGTTTGGTTTTGCAATTGTTTGAGGTCATTTGGTGCAGAGGGAGGATTCGGAGGGCACCACAACCTCCATCCCCATAGGAGAGCAGAGGGAAGATGCAGAGGGCAGGATCAGGAGGGCATCACAACCCTATCCCCACGGGACAGCAGGGGGAGGATACAGAGGAGACCACAACCCCCATCCCCATGGGAAATCAGAGGGAGGACCGGGAGGCATTGCAACCTCCATCCCCGTGGGAGAGCAGGAGGAAGATCCAGAGGGCACCACAACCCCCATCCCCACAGGAAAGAAGGTTCCAGGGATAAGAGGAGGAGAAGCTCTTCCAGGCAGGCACCAACATTGTGCTCAGGGTGTATGGCTGGAGCTGGCAGGTTTCCCAACAAGGAATGATGGTGCTGGAATTTGTTGAAGGTCTATTGCTTGGATCAATCTTCCCCAGACAGCCTAGGATAGGTTTGTGGCATTTCTGTGCCAGTGGCTCATGGGCACTTCCAAGGAGGAAAAAGTATCAGCAATTTCAGGACACAAGATTTCCATGCCTTCACACCAAGTTCTTCCTCTGACAGCTCATCAAACCAGAGGGTATAAAAACCATGCCCCATAAAACAGCTGCTGGCATTAAAACAGCATAAAGCGGTAGCTGAGGAATTTTCTCTGTCTCAGGGAAAAGCTTCCAGGGAAGAGGTGACCCAGGAGGGAAAAAACATAAGGCACAGTGCTCCAGCCCAGGGTGCAGATCTGTCCTGGCTTGCAGCATCCAGGATGTGTGAGCTCCGGGACAGTGCAACCCTTCAGGGAAACGTGCTGCCTGGATGGTCTCATGGAACAAAGCTCGTTTGGAATGCAGTGGAAAAGAGAGGATGGGACAGAGGGATACTGCTCTCCCCAGTCCCACAACATCCCACACCACAATGCATCTCCCCTTCAGGGCTCCAGCTGTGAGTGCTGAGCCAGCTCTGAGGCACAACCCCACTCTGCAAGAGAAACAGCAGTTTTAGAAACATGGGAATGAGGGGGTTGAATCCAAGGGTAGAGAAAAAGCAAATGCTAAACAAACCAAGTGCTGAATTACCCCCAGTAATCCCTGCCATGGCTTTACCAGGGCTCAGCTGAACTCCCCAGCTTAGCAAAATCTGCCCTGGCTAAAATTATCATCAAACACCATGAACAGCTCCCAAATCCAACAAACCATCCGAACATCCAACCCCCCTGAGCCCAGGAAATTACCGCTGTGTCCAGAAGCGCGAGGAGGGAGCGGAGGGAGGTCGGACAGGCACTGGAGCAGAGGTGCGTGACCAGTGCCCTCCACGTGCCGGGCGCTCGAGCTGCATTAAGGAGACAGAGAAAATCTCCTAATCCCTCTGCCTGTCATGGGAATTGGAATGAACGGCATTCCCAGCCGGGGGCTGCGCGTCAGCGCTCTGTGCCTGAGCGGGATTGAGGCTGTCCAGCTCCAAAGAGCACAGCCACGAATCGCATCCCAAACTTCATCCTGCTGGAAGCAGCTTTTCCAACCGGGTGGAGCACAAGGGTTTAAGAGCAAGGAAAATATTTTTTCATCCCAGAAATTCATGGTCAAGGAGGGAAAACAAGACAGCACCCATTTCTCTGCACAGGAATGAAACCAGGGGTTTTCAGCATCACTGCCCTGGAAAAGGAGGAGATGGGGCTGGAGACCGAAGGGGCCAAATGAGGAACTCCTCACTTGGAACAGCAGGGATTTTGGGATACGTTCTGCAGGAAAACAGCAGGATCCACCATCTCTTGCCAAGTTCTTCCAGAGCATCGCTGCACACTGCCCGCTCCCGGTCACACCAGCCAAGCCAGGAGGACATTTTCTCCCTTTGGGAAATCCACTGCCACTGTGCCCATTCCCAGGCAGATCTGCCATTTCCCAACAACAGCCGCTCATTTTCAGCTCAAACCACCCTTTCCAGGGCTGCAGCTGGACCTGAGGCAGCATTGTCCTTACCCACCCTATTTGGCCACACTGCCCAGAGCACCCCAAACCAGCAGGCAGCTGAAAGACCAGCTTGAACAAGCTTCTCTCCAGGTTATAAGGATAAATCCAGTGAGAACACTGGTGGGGCAGTGCCAAACCCAGCAGCACAAGTGTCCCCAGCACACACAGCCTCATTTGTTTGATTATTACGACACAGGGAGGGCAAACAGATTGCAGGTCTGGATTGGCACCATCTCACCAAACTGGCAGCTCGTGACTGCAGGGTGTGCCATCCTCCATGGCTGATCCCAAGGACTTTCCCAGTGGTCAGGCAGAAGAGCAGTTTTTGGAGCTGACAGAGTAAGAAAATTCCACTCCCTGGCTCCAGGGAGAGGGATTTGTAAATGCAGCTGGATTCACCCCAGGCACAGGTGAGCCCAGCATGTCCCTTTCACACATGACAATCCCACTTTGCATTTTAACACTTCTTTCACTCCCAGAACAGCTACAGAGAGGACGCTTAAGCTCCTTTGTTGTGCTACACATCCCTGACTGCATCCCATGCAGCCTTGGGGGAGAGCGGGAGCAGGTTGTGGAAGGAAAAGAGAATTTGGAAAGCATCCACCAACTCACAGCTGATGCAGCTCATCAATGCACAGGCTCCACAGGGGAAAGGACACGGGCTGGGAAGCAGCTTCAGGCTCTCTTCCTGGCACCCCCAGGTTTGCCTCAGCAATCCTTTTTTCATTATTATTATTTTAATTTTTTATTCGGGACAACGTGAGTATCAGCACATACACAGCCATGGGAGAAGTGCCCTCCCAGCCACTTCTGTCCTGGATAAGCGGTGGAGGGACAGGAGCAGGCTCTGCACATCACCCAAAATAAGCGGGAAGCAATGAACCATCTAAAACCCTCCAGACTTCCAAGTCTGACATCCGTGGATGTGAGGACACAGCACAGTTGCCCAGGGAGAAACAGCAAAATGGGAGCAGAGCATCTTCCTACAGCCACACAACCACCTATAAAGCAGAAGAGTCTCTGCAACCCACTTCTGCCCTCCCAGGAGGAAGCCTGGAAGGATCCAGCGTGCTGGGACCTTTTCTTTGGCTGCAGAAAACCAGCAGCAGGGATGAGGACTATTCAGAGCAGCCAGTTCCCCTTATTTAATATGTTCTCCCAAACAAAAACTCCCTGGCAGAGGCTGGGAGGGCACTGCCAGATGCCCACACTGCCAAGGCAGCCCTGACGTGACCTGTCTTTTAAGTTCATCGTTTCTTTGTCATTCCTGGAAATTCAGCCAGACTAGGAATGTTTTACAGCTCAAACGAGCATCGTCCTCCTCACCAGGCCCGCTCCCACATGAGACGGGAGGAGCAGCTCAGAGCAGGGCTGGGTTTTGCCCACCTGGAGATGGGCACCTTCAGGTTTCAGTCTCCAAGGATTCCTTACCCACAGAAGGACGTTCCCTCCCGGAGAGCTGCTGGTTTTTCCCGAGGACGAGCTGGCTCGGGCGTTTCTAAAGGACAAGTTTTTTTAATCCACTTATTTGCGGAAGCGTCTCACCACAGCATCCAGGGAGGGGCAGAGGCATCCCAGGGAATGAGGCTCTTCAGCCTCATCAGCAGAGGGGAAAAAGGTCAGATAACCAGTATTCATTCCAGGTCAAAAAGAAGAGAGAACAGCTCTGCTTGAGCCACCTCCTCAGGGAAGGGATGGAACTCTTCCATGCTGTTTTCACAGCCACCCAGTTCCCAGAGCAGACCCCGAGCTTCCTGACCGGGAGAAAAGAGCCACTGCCACGTTTCACATGTTTGCCTCCCTCAACAAGGGACTGAGGCCATCCCAAACCCGCCAGCTGCAGGTTCCCAATGCTCCCAGTGTGTGTCCCTGTGCTGGCCCCTGGAGCTGGCCCCATTCCCACTGCGGCCATGCCAGGGCGCTGGGTTTGTTTAGAGGACTTGGCTGCCCTGTCCTCAGGCCCCCTCTGCTCCGCTTCCAGGCTGGAAGAGCCAGCCCCTGTTCCCACAGGACAGTGTCTAGACATGAGGCTGGAAACAGGGGACACACAGGGGGACACAGCTCCTGCTCCACCATCCAACAGGACACGGATTTTTGGTGTGGGAATCAGCAAGGCAGACAGGGATGGTTTTAGGGCTCTTCTCTTGTGAGGTTATCCAGACTGGAAGGGTATTTCTGGATTCTTTAAGGATGGAAGGAAAGGAAAAACGAGGTACTCGGAGAAGAGGGATGGGGGATCAGGACCAGCAAGACTCCCACCCAGAGGACTCACCATCCTCATCCCCAAACCACTGGGGAGGGGAGAGTTTGGAGGCAAATTTGCCTCTGCGACTCAAACCATCCCATTTTCCCACCTCCAAGCTCTGGTCACACGTGGCAGCACAAACCTGGACGGCAAAGGGCTGCACAAATTCACATGAGGCTTTGGCCAGGCCCATGGAAGAACCACCAGACTCCCAGTTCAAACCATCTCAGCAGCAAACGAATCCCCAGGCAGAGCCCATGGCCAGGGGAAGGTGGGGGATTCTCCCTAGCAGTGCCCACTGCTTCACCCCACCATTCCACAGGGATGCTGGAAGAGCAGGAGAGCTGCTCAGCAAGCATCTCCTGATCCTCCCCAGCCTGAGCACCAAGGGCTCTGTGGGAGCTGGAAGTGGAACAACCCTCAGGAAAAAGGACCTGCTTCTGCTCCAGGTGTGGCCTTTGCAAGAGGAGAACTTTCTTCTGGTGGTTCCCCCAACTTTTAGAAGAAACTCCAATGCTCCATTCAGACATCACAACTGGAAGAGTTTCCTGAGGGTGCTGCTCTGTGAACAGAAGCACAGCCATGTGGAATTTGGTGCTCCTGGATCTGTATCTCTCACTCCCAGAGGGTTCACAGGGCAGGCTGTTCTCCCTAGAGGCACAGACCTGCCTAGCATTCTCCCAGCCAACTCCCTGAGCAGGAATCCCAGCCAAATCTCCACCTGGAAACCTTTACACTCCTTCCAGCAAAGAAATAAAAGGGCACTGAGGTGCTGGCAAAGCAAACCAGCCAAGCCCTGTCCCAACCTCCATCCTCCACTGCCAGGGAAAGGCTGGTTGGGTAAAGCATTGAGGAAAAGAAAAACAAACCAAGTTTCTGTGAGTCCAAGAGGAGAATTAAGGACTTCCACATGAATCCCAAAACTCGGCAGAGAAAAAAAAAACACCAGGAAAGAAACAGATCCATACCAAAGGTTAATAGGCTGGGAATCACCACAAGATTTCAGTCATGATGGGAATCACTGCAAATGCCAGTTAAAGGAAAAATAAACAGAAGGAGGGATTCCACAAAAGAAATGTGATTTTGCGTGTTAAATAGTAACTGGGGATAAATCCTGCCTCATAAACACCTGGAGGTCAAAGGTGAGCTCCAGCAGGAGCAGAGGGAAAGCTCCCCATCAGCAGATAAGGACACATCTAGTCCTTGGACGGCAGGAATAGAGGGAAAGGCTTGGGCCTGGCTTTAATGGAGCAGGATATCTCCTGAAACACAGAGGGATATCTCCTTCCTGGCAGGAACAGCAAAAGTCCAATGTCTGGGATCCCTCAGGGCAGTGAACTCCAGTCATGTCTCACAGGTTAACCCCATAAACCCTCTGAATGGGCAAACAGCAACTGGTCTAAAGATGTCCTGGATTTCTCACCTCTGGATTCATCCCCAGTGCCCACCCAGCTCATGGCACAGCACGTGTTTGGGCAGCAGGATAATTAGTATTAATTGGACTTACCACACTGGAAGAACTGCACCGACAAGACAAGGTCATGTCCTTGAAAGGACAAGGGGGAATGACTTCCCACTGCCAGAGGGCAGGGATAGATGGGTTCTTGGGAAGGAATCCTTCCCTGGGAGGGTGGGGTGGCCCTGGCACAGGGTGCCCAGAGCAGCTGTGGCTGCCCCTGGATCCCTGGCAGTGTCCAAGGCCAGGCTGGATGGGGCTTGGGAGCCATGGCAGAGGATGGAACTGGGTGAGCTTTAAGGACCCTTCCAACCCAAAGAATTCCACTATTCCATGACTGTGGGTTAAATCACTTCCAGCAGCTTATGGGGCAATCTGAGGACTGATGGCCTCCAACGGGCCAGCTGGCAGAGCTGGAAGCTCATGGAAATGTGTTTGTGTGTCAGAGCTGAGAGGGAATCAGCTTTAATTAGCATCAATTTTTAAACTAATTAGAAAATGCCTCTCCAAGCACTGTTGTATGAGACCAAGGGAACACTTGGAAGCACGGTCAAATGGCTCATTCAGCAACACCTCATGGTCTGAAGGGAGGGTTTGCCACAAAAAAACCACCAAATTGAGAAGCCCAAAGTTCTGCTCCGTAATCCTAAAGCAGCCCCTGTGTTTTGGGGGAGGAATCACTCCACTTGGCACTCTGGGTGCCCTACCTGCCTCCTCTCCTCCCCCCAAACTGCCTTGGAGAATCTCAGCATTCCAAGACTTCTACTGGTCTTTCAAGAAACCAAAACAGCAAATCCCACTCAGGAGCGGCTCCAGCTACTTCAGCTACCTTTAGCTGATCCTCCATCCCTCTGTCACAGCTTTAAGGGAAAACACCCTGCAGGATCAGCATGGAAACAGGAGCTGCCTGTTCTGGAAAACTGGAAATCCATCCTCCCCGCGCCCTGACTCCCAAAAGCATCTCACAGTGGTATTTCCACTACAGCTGCCCATTCCTCATTTACCAACAGACTATTTTCAGCCCTGGAAATTACTTGGATTTTGATGCATCTGCTGAGAGGCAAAGCAGGAGAAACCTCCGGCTTCAGCATGGGCTCTTCCCTGCTCAGGAGTCTGAGGAATCACCACCAGGATGGACAATCACCCTCCTGGATACTGACTCATGTCAGAGCAAAGCCAACCTTCTCCTGCAAACAGGGTGATTCCATGAAGCCCCTTTCTTTTAAAGGAGGCAGGAGGGATAGAAGTGATTTCCTTGTGGAGATGGCAAGTTCACAGAATATTTGGAGAAGGGGTTAGTTAATGTAGGAGACACTGTGCTGCCTGCAAGATGCTGACGGCTCCAAGGTCAACAGGGATCAGCCAGATGTTCTTGCTCCAAAACATGCCAGGTTGGATGCAAAACTCTCCCCACGGTGCAGGAATGTGTGAAATCTGGGGCTCCCTGTTGGGAGGCGAAAGGAGGAGAGGCAGAAAACAGCAGACACAGGCTGAACCTCACCCTCATCTGGAAGGAGGACACCAAAACATGAATTTCAGGAAGGCAAAGCCCCAAGGACCCTCCTTTTCCAGGCTGCCCACTACTTCTCACTCCAAAAGGCCAGAAGGAGTGATTCCCTCCACCCACACCACATAGATAAACCAGGCTCCAGCAGCCCCCACCCAAATCCTGGCTCCTGAATCCAGGCAGCTCCTCAGCCAGGCAGGAACGGATGCTGCCAGCCAGCTCCAGGTCTGTGGGGGCAGCCAAGGGGAAGCTGCACCCAGCTCCGAAGGCCACGGGAGCCTCACCCGAATTACAATGGAGCCTGTTCAAGGAGCTGGAACATCATGTCCTCGGCCACCTCAGTCCTTTGGCTGTCACCAACCTGAAGTAAACAGATTCTGCAGCAGCAATAAGCTCGTTACCAAGGCCACCGTATTGATCCCAAAGTGTAATTAAAATTCACAGTTCAAGCAGCCCAACTCAACAGGGCAATGGGGGCAGCTTCTCAAAGGCAGGACAAGCCTCAGCTTCCGCATCCCACTTTCTCAGGGGCACAGAACCCATGGGGGGAGATCAGCTGCGAAAAAACAGCCCAAATTCTTCCCTGGGAGGGTGGGGAGGCCCTGGCACCGGCTGCACAGAGCAGCTGTGGCTGCCCCTGGATCCCTGCAAGTGTCCAAGGCCAGGTTGGACAGGGCTTGGAGCAACCTGGGATAGTGGAAGGTGTCCCTGTCCATGGCAGGGCTGGCACTGGGTGAGCTTTAAGGTCCTTTCCAACCAAATGATTCCCAAACTATGGCAGCTTTCTCTTTGGACCTCTGGGCCATCAACCAAGATGTCCCAGAGCACCCATTCTCAAGAGTTAATCACACCAGGGAATCCTGCAGGGATGATGTGGACAGAGGGGGATGTTGCAGAGTGGATTCCGGCACTGCTGAGGAATTGTCCAGCTCTCTGAGAAGGGGCTCCACACACCCTGCTGAGATGTCCTCCTTGGTGGGACTCCCTGCCCCTTCTCCCAGCCCCGTTTCACCACGAGTCTCACTCTGGGAGAAGTTCTGGCACAAAGTCCTTTGCACCGTGGGCCCTCGGGGCCACCAGCAGGTCCCAGGACAGTCACCTGGAACGCCACCACCGTGTGCTGAGTGAAGGTGAGCCAGAGGCCCCAGATAAGCAGCTCTGATCAAAGGGCTCAGCAGGAAACACAAGGAGCCCTCAGCAAATGCAATCGTCACCTGCAGGAAAACTCCCGGTGATAAAAACACAGCCAGGCGCAAGCAAATCCCTCAGGCTGAGTGCTGAAGTTCCACACCTTTCCTGCTTCAAAAGCTGGGATGAGGCACTCACCAACTCCTCAGAAGAGCAACATAGACAGGATCCTCACCTGCAAAGGATCAACGCCAACCTGACCTTGAAAACCTGATTTCCAGAGCAAAATACCCTGGCCTCAACATCCAGCAGGGAGCACAGGAACTCACTCCAACATTTGCACAGGCTGCAAAACACGGAGAAAACTGTTCCCAAAAAAAGTATTGTGGTAGGCCGGTCCCCAGCAGAAGATAACCTGGCATTTGGGGAAGGTCAAAAGAAAACACTGCTCTGCCCCTTCCCACACTCCAAACCTGGCTGCTCACGTGGGCAGAGGGCTCCCAGGATGGGTGGTCTCCATCCCCACACCATCAAAAGATGACAAGAGGTGCTTCTGAAGACTGGGAAGAAAGAATATCCAACTCTTCTCCCAGCTCCAAAGGACCGACATAAGAGTGGAAACCCAGCCTCCTTCAGGGATGCAGGAAGAAAAGGGGGAAGCAAAAGCCACAGGCTCTAGCACATCATTTTGAAGATGGTTTGTGCCCATCAGACCCCCAAAACCTTTCTCCCCACTCTCTGGTTCAACAACTCAATCAAATGTCTTCTGGCCTTGCTGCAGTGCTGGGGCACCAGGACGAGCCTCCGCTCTGGACATCAGGGAGACCCTCCAAAACACCAAAACAACGGGAAGGTCCCAAGAGCAACTTAGAAAAAAATTAGGATTCTATCATTTAACACAGCACCAGGAGTGACCTGGCTGCCCCAAGCCCTGGTAATTCATCTCCACTCCAAACACCCCTGTACTTTTTTTTTCCCCACTTATTAGGGTTTTCCTGCACCCCAGGGAAGGCCAGGCTCATCTCAGGACATCCATACAGAGGACAATGAGCTGTTCAACTCATCCCAGCCCAGGCACCTCATTATAAGAAGGAAAAACTGTCGTGACAGAGCAGGGAAGCCAAAGAAGTGAAGATCTGGGCAAAGGAATGAGGAGAGCCAGGTGCATGGTGCCTGCAGAACAGCGGGGCAGGAGGTGGTAGCCATGGCCCCAGACAGGCTGACAAAGGCACAGAGGATTTATGAGCAGCCACTCTAAGGAATTAAAATTAAAGGGACAGGAAAAACAAACGGCTACAGGAGCTCTGTCAGGACAAACAAGGGCAGTCTCGTGCCCCTGACAGCCCGAAGGGGAAGGTAGTTTATTATCATCCAGCCTGGCAGAGCTGCAGCGACCTGGGATGAGTCAGGACAGAGCAGAGAGGGACAGGAACAGATCTTTGGGAATGGGCTGTGCGGGGCAGGGATGCAGCCGGCTGCAGCAAGGTCAGCAATCTGCGGGCCACTGCAGACAGCAACAGCAGGAATGATGCCCTGGAGAGGACACCCCGCCCTCCCCAGGGGCTGGCAGCTCCCCACAGGCTCCATCCCCCTCTCCCCAGCTTTTCCCTGCTCCATCTCTGCCACCCCCACACCAGGCAGCACCCGGCTGCTGCCACCGCAAAGCTGCAGCGCCGTGCATTAGCATTCCCCGCCACAGCCTGCGCGGGATCCCGCCGGAGCCGGCAGCCGCAGGGGCACAGCACCACCCAAACGCACCCAGCACCGGCTCCGTGGGGCACGCAGCTGCCGCCCAACTCACCTCCCCAGAACGAAACCGGAGGCTTCAGCCCATCTCAGAGCCCAGGAATGCTGCAGGAGAAAGATCTGTCTGCAGCATCCATCTGTCTGCCAGCACCCAGGTGTGGAGGAGCCCAACAGACACTGATGCCAGCGGGACAAGGACACAGAGGGGTGAGGTGACAAGACAAGCACGTGCCGAGCCCCCTGCCCTGTCACAAGCACAGTGGCACTTGCTGTGTCCTTCCCGCTCCAGGGCACCCACAGCTCGGCTCGGCTGGGAGTTTAAGGCTCCGCCGACCGGCTGACGTGGATTGGGAAAGCAACTGCTGCCAAGGGCACCTGCAGCCTCCAGGGAGGCAGGAGAGCAGATGCCCAGACGCAGCAGTGATGGCACACAAGGATCCGGAAGAGCACAGCCTGCCCTTGAGCTCTCCCATCATCATCTCCACATCCGTGTTCACTTAACCTGGGTAAGCCACAAGCCTCAGCATTCCCAGCCTTCCCCAGCAACACCACAGCAGCGGCTGGAGAAGGTGGAAAACTCGGCATTGCTCACCTCTGCCTGCAAACCACTCCTGGCCAAAGAACCACCTCGCTCAGACCAAACTGGGGTTATTCTGTTGACAGCCAAATTCCCACGAGCTGCAGTGAAAACAGAGCTCCAGCAGAGACAGGAAATCCCAGCTCTTGGGGGAAAACCACCCCATTCCTCCTTTCACCTCCACTGAGTCAGCTCCTACTTCAACCTGGAGTTGATCGTATTTAATCTCTTAATCTCTTACCTCCTGCTGTTTTTTTAAACAAGTCCCTGACAAGAGGGAACAGCAATGGCCAGGGCTGGCTCCCAGCTCCAGGTGCCCTCAACAAGGAGACACCAATTTCTCCGCAGCAGCCATGGGGCCAACGTGCTTCCAGCTGTATCCAAGATCTCCTGCAGGTCCTGAGCTGATACTGGTGGGCTCACACTGGCACTTTCCCCAAGCTCCAGCACAAGTTAAGCTCCTCTGGAAAGCCATTCACAGAGAGAGACGGAGCCTGCACTGAGCTTGGCCACATTCCCACCCTCTCCCTCTCCAAACGCCTCACCCAAACTGCACTGGCAAAGTTCAAGGAGCCCAAAAACCCCGGAGGGACCTGCTTCAGCAGCACAGCACAATCTTCCCCACCTCCATGCTGGTAAATCATCTCTCTCCACCCTTTCCCTGGCCTCTGACCATGCCAGGAGCTCCAGGGCAGCCAGCACAAAAGTCACTTCGACTTGCAGGGAATCAGAAGGGAGTTTTAATGGTTTAATTGCAATCCTGTTCTGAGGCATCCTTATCTCAGGATGGCAATTCTCCTTTCCTCAGTCTTTCATCCTCCTGCCAAGGCCTCTGCCATTCCCCAGCACTATTTGCAAGAACTAGCCAGGCAAGGAAAACAGGAGCTCGGAGCGATTTGTTCTCCGAGCTCAGCTCAGCGCGCTCCCCATCTCTGATGTTATCAGCTGATGTTATCAGCCTCAAATGTCGTGTGTCGCTCTGGGCACCTTCAATATCCTCACCCAGCCAGGAAAAGCTGCAGCAGGCACTGAGTCCAACCAAGGCTCCTCATGCTGCACAACCAGCTATGTCTGCAGCAGAAAATTCTGGGGATACAACATCTCATCCCCCTGAGACACTGGCAAACTTGCCTCTGAGGATGCTCCATCAATTCCTTTTTACCACACAGATTTTGGTTCCAGGGGATGCTCTGGGATTCGCAGCCTGCTGTCCCCTCGGAGCAGCCTCGTGCTGCTCGCCCTGACGGAGACGATGGTTATGAAAAGGTAAAAACAATCCCCGAGTTGGAGCTGTGCTGAGCCGCTGCTGGAAGAGGCCGATCCCAGCCCCACATTCCTCTGCTCCTTCCTCCAGGCTATGTCCACAGCCCAGATAAACAGGGCCTGGTCTCCAATCCCTGCTCCCTGAGAAGATGCCTCAAATCCAGCTGACCTTCCCCAAGGGTCAGACGCTCCCCAATCCCACCCGTGGCCAGAGCAGGCAGGGGAGATTCCCCCAGAGAATGAGGATGTGCCCATTCTCTGTGACTGCTCTGCCTTGGCATTCACGGCTTCTAGGCGGCTGCAGCCCCGAGGGGAACACAATGTTCAGCTGCACAGATCTGTGTGGTGCTTGGAACATGGATCTGCCTCCCTGACAGGACTGAAATTTCAGCCCGGAGCACAGGGCCAGCTCCCCAGGTCACTGGGGTCCTGCACCTTGCTACAGTGTCAAGACCAGTGCTCGCCCACCGTCGGTGCCATCTGAGCATCCCACAGGGTTGTGGGAGCAGCACCGGGAGATCTCAGAGCTCCTGTGAGGCCTTCAAGGATGGAGCAGTACTGAAGTGACTCGGCAGCCTCTTCCTGAGCCCAAATGTGCTCCCACCCACACCTCCAACAGAACAACCTGTCCCAAAAAAAACTCAACACTCTGAAATCTCTCAGCCACGCTTCTGAGTGACCCACAGCTACTGTGCTGCTCCTGGCTCTTCCCATATAACAGGTCCCCCCTGCTTTGTCCCCAACACATAGCACTGTCACTCCACAGTCCCACACAAGTGGGACTGTCACCCCACAAGACCCCTGCCAGTCCCCTTCCAGGGGTCACCCTGTCCCCCTGCACTCCTGTGCCACAGCCGAGGTCCCTGCTCTGGCCCCCAGAGCTGGACCCAGCCTGATCCCAGCCTCCCGAGCCTGCCCTGTCGGTACCGGTCCTCCCTTCATCCCACGCGGGCCAGGTTGTACCCCAGCAGAGACCCCTCTCTCTCCAGTACCCAAGCCTTTCCCTCCCACCCCAAACTGGGCCAGCAGCCCCCTGGCTCATACCTGCCACCCCCAGCCCGGACCAACCCCCTCGCGGGTACCAATGGCGAGGTACTGAATGGGAACAGCCCCGGCTTCCCAGTTACCGCCAAACTGGACCAGTTCCAGTTCTCCCAGCACAAACCTCCACCTGTGGGGCTGCTCTTCCCAGAGCCGGATCACGGTCCCCCTCCCTTCACAACCGAGGGATTCTCCCCCCAGCCGGGAAGCCGAACCGGAGGCTGCATCCCCCACGCCAACCGGGGCTGGTCCGCCCAACCGGGGGCCACTCCCGCCCCCAGAGCGGAGACTCTGAGCCCGCAGCCGGGGGCTGCTCCCCCTGAACCAGGGGCTGCTCGCCCCACAACCGGGAGCCTTCTCCCTCTCCCAGCCGGCGGCTGTGCTCCTGGAGAAGAGAGCTCCTACCCCGCAAGCGGGGGCTGCTCCCCCAAACCGGGGGCTGCTTCCCCCCTAACCGCGGGTCCTCCCCCGCCACAACCGGAGGCTGCTCCCCCGAACCGGGATCTGATCCCCCGCACCGAGCCGGCCCCCGCCGGCCCCGCTACCTTCTTGGGAGCCTTGGTGACGGTAGCCATGAAGGAATATTTCTCGGCGTCCTCCACCTCCTTGGCCTGCTTCTCCTCGCCGCCGGCGGGCTCCGGCACCGACATCCTGATGCGGCGGAGAATGCGGGACGGGCCGCGGCCGCCGACGGGACGAAACGGGACAGGGTACGGCGGGGCGGGCAGGGGGGAAGCACTCCGGGCAGGTTTGGCTCGGCCCGGCCCGGTTCGGCCCCGCCGGTCCCTCACGCTCGCTACGGCACCGCCGGCGCGCTGGCTGCGGCGGGTCTGCGGCCGCCGCGCTAGGGGCGGGGCCTCGTGACGTCACGGCGCCGTGACGTCACCGCGCACCCGCCGGGCAGCTGAGGCCGCGCGGCGCCGCCGGGAGGAGCGCGCGAGGGGCACGGCGCCCCCTGGCGGGGGACGGAGGTGGGGGCGGGAGCGAGGGGCGTGGTCATGGGGTGGGCGTGGTCAGTGTGTTGGGCGTGGTCAGTGTGTTGGGCGTGGTCAGGAATGGGCGTGGCCAGGAACCTAACCGCAGGCCAAAGCGCAATTAACTAAAATAATGATTAATTAGTTAATAACTAAATAAATTAATTAAATTAATTAAATTAATTAATTAATTATGTGATTTTAATATATGCATCATATATAAATATTAAAACAAATTAATTGCGTAGACTAAATAAAATAATGGTAGAGATTGATTTTATGCATTAAATAGCGACAATATGCATTAAATATTAATTTTATTTAAATGCGTAAATTAAGAAATTAGTTATATAGATTTACATTTATAAGCGTTATAAAAATATAAAAGTTATGCGAATTAATTTTATACGTTTATATATAATTTGCGTGCACAAAATTTTTTGTTAAATAAATTAATTATATAAATTTAATAAATAAATTACATGATTTTATGTATTTTTCTCTATAAATATAGAAACTAATTCTATAAATTAAATAAATTAATTGATTCGTTAATTGGAAAATAAAAGCTGAAACTAAAACCGAGAGTTTTCTGGGTAAAAAAAAAATTGTGTTTGTTCAGGGGGAAGAAGTAAAGCGGGAGAAAAAACACGATTAATGAAGAAAATAGTTTAAATAAAAAACGGGTAAAAGTAAATCAGTGAAAAAATAAAACATCAAGGAAATGGAGGAATCACGGAGAAAATCAAATGAGGCAGCAGGCACAGGATGCGGGCAACCCCACGGTGGGCAGGGCCAGCGGGTGCCCTCCGTACCCCACCAGGGGTGAGAACCCAAACCCAGGTGAGTGCCCAAGCCCGCGGGGGTGTCCAGCTCTGTGCGGGTGTCCAGCCACAGATGGGTGGGGGTAGAGCCCCGGGTGGGTGTCCAGCCCTGGGATGTGTCCGCTCCCAGGTGTGTGAGGCTGTCCAGCCCTGGGGTGTCTGACCCCACACGGTGTCAGGGCGCTGGGCAGGCTCAGCCCTGCTGGAACCGCAGCCCCGGCTCAGCGCCAGCGCAGGCTCAGGGCAGTGACCTCCGGCCCTCATTACCCATTAACGAGCTGAGTGGAGCCACCAGGTCCCCGGAATCACCCGCCCACATCCCCAGCCCGTGGGGGGGTGCTGAGCACGTTTTGGGGGTGCTGAGCCTGGCCAGGGCTTCCTCCCGCACTCTTCCTCCTCACCCTCCTGCAGTGGGGTGGCTGCTGGCTCTTGCATTCCAGGGAGGGTGGCGAACAACCTGTCCCCAGGGCCAGGGACACTGAGGGGCCCCATCCTGCACCACGGACCGCGGTCCCCGGCTCGACAGAGTCCCCTCAGGGGCTCTAGGGACCATTCCAGGACAGGCAGAAAGGCAGGCCTCTGTTCTGGGGCACCCCGACCCCATCCCCAAACGCCCCACAGGCAACTGGGAGGGGTCTGAGCCCTGTTCCGCCTTTAATTTCCCAGGGGTGTTCCCTTAAAATACAAGCTGGGAAAACATCGGCGTGTGGGTTAAAACCCCAGGGAAAAGTGCAGATAACGGTTTTTTAACCAAAATCACTTTGTCTGGCCACAAAATGGCCTCTGGCCACCTAAATCCTGCAGCAGTTCCTTGGCCAAAACCCTGTCCTGGACCCGCCGTGCCCCAGGAACCGCGGCCTCGGGGCCTTTCCGTGGCTTCTGCCCTGTCAGCAGCTCTGCGGTGCCCGCGGCTGCACTGGGGAGGGTTCCCAGGGGGGCATCTGGGGGGGTCTCCGAGTGCTTGGGAGGTTTTGGGGCAACAGGATGAGCCTGAGATGTTCCAGCCCTGCCAATGCCACAAGCACCAGGGATGTGGGGACCCCCAGGACCAACCATGCAGGGGTGCCACTGCAGGCCAGCCCATGCTTCAGGTCCCAGGAGCCTCTTGCTGATGCTTTCCCCTCCCACCGTCCATCTTTTCCCCCAGATCCCCTTTTCTCATCCTGTCAAAGCAGCTTTTTGCAGTGCAAACACTCATTTGGGACCCCAGGAGGGACCCCAGGGTGCCACCACCCTCCGTGCCCCACTCAGTCCTGGGGTGTGGGGGTTTTTTCTACCCTCCCCTACAAGTGCTGAGGGACAGGGATATAGCTCCGTGTCCTTCCCAGCTGGGGGATTCCTGAGTGGGGGGCTGAGATCTGGTTTTGCCCCCCTCACAAATTTCAGGGGGCTGGGGTGGCTGCCCAGGGCAGGGCATCGCATCCCTGCTCTCACACAGGCCGGTCACAGGGTGGGGAAAAGGCCACCAGCTGGGAACATGAGGAGCAGAGGGATCCTCCAGGCCCGAGCACGAGGGCAGGGAGACAGAGCTTGGCTTTTTCCCTGCATTTTCCAGGTGCTTTTACAGCACATAGAGCAGCCTCATCCCTGGGCATGAGGGATTGTGGGGTGTAAATACAGAGAGGGGGTGGGTACTGGTGCTCCTCACACCCCCCCAGCAGCCTGGGATGCTCCCACCTCTGCCCCACAAGCTCTGCCACAGCTTCAAGCTGCCATCGTTGAGCACCATCTCCTGTGCAGCTGTGGAGCTGCCTGGAGCATCCTGGAGCATCCTGGAGCAGGGCAAGGACTCGCTGCCCCCAGCACCCCCATACCCGGGCATGGTGCCCGCCCCTAAGAGCAGCCTCTGGCCTCAAATACCCCCCAAATCTGACCATAATGACTGTGGCGCGGATCCAGCAGGATATATATAGGTCCCACTTCCCTGGGAAGGGGATGTGGACCTGGGAAACCCCCGGCTGCTGCTGGGGAGAGGAAGGGCTGGGCTGAGTCAGCTCCCCTCGAGGAATCCTGTTTGTCAGCAAACAAAGCAGCAGCTCAGCTCTGGCACTCGCAAAACGCTCCCCGGACCCCATCGTGCCCTTCCCACCCCCTCGGATGAGCCATGGGGGTGTTCACCCTGCACACCCCATGGGCTGTGGAAGGCCCCTGGTATCCCCCTGGAGATGCTGGATCCGTGCAGGGGGAGCAGGATGTGGGGCTCCCCTGCTCCTGGAAAGAAGGAAGGGGAGCCGGGGGAGCGGCGGGGAGGAAGGAAATGCCTCTTCCAGTGCTGTCTCTCTAAGCAAAGTGCTCCAGGAAACTTTGCCTCAAGTGTGTTTGCTTTAAACAGCTGCTTCCCAACCATTGACACAGATTTGGGGGGGGGGCAGCCTCAGAGCTGGTGCTGGGAGCTCGCAGCAATGCCGGAGGGAGCTGGGGGCAGGAAGGCCCGGCTGCATCCCTTTGCCCTCATCCCAGTGGCCATGAACTCCCACGTGCATCCACAGGGAAGCAGATCAGGGTAAGACTACCAGGGGTCAGCCCCCAGTCACCCCCTCAGGGATGCCAGGGCTGAGACAGGAGAGTCACAAGCTCCAGTCCCCCCTTGCCCCACAGACTTACACCAAGCTACACCTCTCTGTTTATTCATAATATTAAATATACAAGTTGTTTTCCATTATTTTCTTTAAATAGACTTTTAAATGCCTTTGTATAAAATATTTCAGCATTTCATTGTATAAAAAAAAAAAACCACACCAAAAAACCCACCCCGAAACCAACAAAAAACCCCAACCAAACAACAACAAAAAAAAAGGCAAAATAAATCCAACGTTGGTAAAGGCAAGTTTTCTCCCCCAGGAGCAGCTCCTCCACAGTGTAAACGGGTGACTTACACCACCAGGAGTTTGGCCCCAGGCTTCCTGCTGCACCAGGGATTTTCACCCTGATTTACACCAGTCCCTCGCCCAGGAACCCTCTCCTTCTGCCAGTCATAAATACACATTATATATATATACATATATATATATATATAAACCCCAAATTAATAGTGATGCTTTCTTTAAAAACAGTTGGGTTTGTCCATATTTTCATCCTTCATATAAAAATAATACTTGAAACTCCCAGAGCAGCGCGGCCCACGCTTCATCCGGGGCTGGAGGGAGCCGTTGGATTTTGGGGTATCTCCAGGGCTGGTGCATCCCAAACCAGGCTCTTCCCAAAGCCCAGGAACAGGGCTGAGCCAAGAAGCCCCTGGGTGCCCAGCTGGGGCAGCTCCAGCTCTTACACCCACGTGGATCCCGTCATTCCCAGCCCCATTCCCTTCTCCAAAGCGCAGTCACCAAAGAAATGGAATCCCAGCGAGGCCAGCTCGCGGCGATGACCCTGCGAGGGGCACACGGCCCCCCCAGAACACTTGTGCAGGATAAAGACTTCCATCCGCTCTATCAAAAATTAAAAATAAACCCTAACAATAGGAGGATGGGGGGGGGACTGGGACGGTGCCAAGGGTCACCCCAAACCCAGCCCCACGCAGGGACATGGGCATGGGAGGGCTTTAAATATTCACAGTGTGAGGGTTTGAGTTGCAAGTCAGGGCTGGGTGTCTCAGGACTGGCCCCCCTGGGATTCAGGATGCTCCCGTTGAAGCCTCAGGAAAGGCAGGGTGAAGAGGGCGATGGGTGCTGCTCCAAACCCAGTCTGCTGGGATGGGAGAAGAGCCAGAGGATTTGGGGAGCTGGTCCCCTCCATCTTCATCCAGCGCCGGCCGTGTCCAAGTGGGATCCGTCATCCCACATCCAGCAGCATCTCCACCGTCCTGCTCAGCACCGCAGTGTCCCACCAGCCACCGCTGCCGGCAAAGGCCTGCGGTTATGGTTCCAACACCTTCCAGCCCTTCACTTCCCGGTGCCCGGGGGTCCCACTCAGGGCACATCCCCCCATCCTTTTGTCCCTGCCAGGGAGTTTTTTGCCGTCTCTGGCCGCCGGCACAGGGCAAGGGAAGAGGGAGTGTCAGCATCACGGTGAGACCGCGGCAAGGCTGGCGCGTGCCAACCCTCCTTCCATCCTGATCCGTCCCCCGAGCAGCTTCACATCCTGCCTGGGGCCCTGGGAAAAGGAGGAGAGAGATGAGCAGGAGCCGAGGCTCTGCCAGGGAGGGCAGCGTGGGGAGAAACACACAAAAACCACATGTAAAAACATTATGTATATTAAGAAAGGGCCAGTAATGGATTAACGAGCTGCAAAACCACATGCTGGCAGCGCTGGGGCGCAGACCTGCTCCTGTCCGTGTCTTCCCACCCAGAATTTCCCTGACCATGGCCAAGGTCAGCACCGATGAGGACAATCCAGGGACATAATATTGTCCTCACAGCTTGGACCGGAGCCCTGTGAGGTCCCACCCAGCCCCTGATCACCTCAGAGATCCTGAGTCTCCAGCTCTGAGCATTTCCTTGCTCCCTGCAGCGCCCTGCAACAGAAAGACAGGGGGTTTAGAGCAGGGTCACCCAGGGTGGGGGTCCCCAAAGCCCCCCCACGCAGGATGCTATCACACCCACCTCCTCTCCGGCTCCTCGGGGTCGCAGCCTCCATCTTCCAGCGGCTGCTCCAGGACCTGTGTGGAGGGAGGGAAATGGGGAGATGAGCCCTGGGGAAGGGGAGGGGGCTGTAGCAGGGTGGGGAGGGGTGGAAATGCCCCAGATAACATCCTCCTACCACACTCAGCACCACCAATTGTCCCCCTGTCTCAAAATCATGGGGAAAATGGGGCTCAACCCACACTGGCCAAGAGACAAGTGGGGAAACTGAGGCAGGAGAGGATCTTGGTGCCTGGGGAGGAGACGAGGCAGGGGTCTTACCCTGGATTTATACTTGTAGAAGAGCAGCCCTCCCGTGGCCAGCAGGACGGCCACCACACTGGCCACCGTAATGTAGATGAGGGGCTCCTGGCGGCCCTCCCTGGCAGGCGGCTCCTTCCTGCGCTGCTCTGCGCCCAGAACAAAGCCAGAGTCAAAGCTGGGCCCGGCCCCGCCGCCATCCTCAGGGCCCCGCAGCCGGCTCAGCCCCCAGCCCCATGCCCTCGCCCTGTCCCTGGGGCCGCCCGGGGCTCGCAGCTCTGGGGCCATCCTGGAGAAGCGGAGCTGTGTGACAGGCTCGGACGCCGCAGCGGGATGGATCCTGGCTCCGCCGCCCGTCGAGCCAGCGCTGGGCGATGCTGTCGGAGTGGTGGTCCTGAGCCCGCCGGGCTGATCCGGGAGGATGGAGCCTCCCCACTGCTGGCCTGGATCCTGAGGCAGGTGGCCGGTGCCCCATTCCACCAGCTCTCCGTCCCCACGGAGGACGGGGATGTCACCCAGTGCCAGGCTCAGCGTCCCGGCCGGATCCTGGAGGGCTTCGGCACTGCTGGCTGGAGCTGTCTGCTTCATCCCGGGGGCCAACGGCAGCGCTGTGTCACCTACCCCAGCACCCAGGACCTCCTCGGTCCCTGAGCCCCCGTCCGTGCTACTGGGGGGCTGAGATGGGGCCTCTAAGTCAGCAAGGGCGGTATGGAGGAGGCTGGAAGGGACCTGGGTGCTAGCAGGTGCCATGTCCCTGCCAGTGGCAGCAGAGAGGGAGGGCTGGGTGGCAGAAGGGAGGGCAGGGGACAGGCAATTGCAGTCAGGATCTGTCCCCACACCTGAAAGAAGGAGAGAGAAGAGACAGCCGTGGGGTCACCAGCCTCTAAGAGGGGCACAGCCAGCAGATCTGAGGTCAGGGACACTGTCCCCGTCCCTCCCCGCAGCCCCGGGCAAGCGGGTCAAACAGCCCCTCAAAAACTGGGAGAGCGAGGGAGAGGCAGGGAACAGGCAGGAGCAGGCAGGGCAGCACGAGGGTGACAAGCAGCAGGTGGGACGAAGCAAACCCGAGTCACCGGGTGCCCTGAGGCGATGGCAATGGGTTATTCACAACTTGTAGGAGCCAGACAGCCACGTTTAACGTCCCCCATGGCACAAGGACATGGCACAGCTCCGACACGAGGATGACAGCGAGACGTCTCCTCCATGCAAACACAGCACGGGCGCTCGCGGAAGAGCGGATGGCAACACGGGGCTCTTCCACCCCAGCAGCAACACTCTCCCTGAAGGCTTGGCCAGGGGAAACTGAGGCACGAGGCAGCTGAAGTGACACAGCCAAGGTCATGCAGCGCGTTGGTGGCACATCTGTCCCTCCATTTCTCCACGTTATGCTCCACCCAGCACCGGGGCTTTGAGACAGAGCCAAGCCTGATGTCTCCTCAGTCCCCCTCAGCATCTCTCCCTTGCCTTGCTTCCAGTAGGATTTAGCCCAAATCCCACCTTCAAATGGCAGCCAGCCCCTTCTCCCCTGACACTGATGCAGAGCTCGCTGACACAGGGAAAGGGACCAAGGTGGACACGTGCTGCACCCACGGACACACGGCTCTTAAGCTGCTCCATGCAGGTGAGCCCAAGTCCCCCAGACTGGCACAGGTTTACTGGGCAGAGGCCAAGCCTTGGCATCTCACCTGGTGAGGATCCTGCCTTCCCGGGTCCCAGGCAAGTCCTGCGGTAGACTCGGCTGCAATCCTTCTCAAAAGTCTCCTGGTTCTGCAGCAGACGCTTGATGTCCTGGAAGAAATCCTTCACCAGCACCAGCATCTCGTAGGGGGAGGTGGTGAACTCCTTGAAGCACATCTGTGAGAGCTGGAGGAAGCGCCAGGCTCAGCATCGGCTCCATGACTGACTCGGTGTCACTGCCACAGATACCCCAGTGCTCCCAAGGCAGGATCTGGTGGCTCCTCGTGGCTCCCCGTGTCCATGCACACCCCACCTCTGCTCTACTTCATGGTCCTGCCCACACACCCGTCCCGTTATGCTCTGGACATCCCATTTCATCCCAGGATGCTCTGGACATCCCATTTCACCCCAGGATGCTACGGAAATCCCATTTCACCCAGGATGCAGACCCAGGCCCAGACCCCCATGAGGTTGGGGACATTTTACCGTTCTCTCCTCATCATCCTCCTCCCTGATGCAGGGGTCCACATTCTCATTGATGTGGTCGTACATCCTGCGCACCATCTGCATCTTCCGGGCGTTGGATGAGTTCTCCTTGAACTCTGTTCGCTCCAGGATCTTGCCCATCAGGGGAAAGGCAGCTTTCACATAGCAGATGGAGTCGTTCTGCAAGGACACAGACCCACCAAAAAGCAACAGCGGTTACTGGATGGGCATCTCACTCTGCCTGAGGGAAACTGAAGCACGGAGGCACAAAATGCCTTTCTACAATCCCACAGGATGCCCAAACTGGGACTTGGAAGCCACCTGGCCAAGTGGGATGCTTGTCTCCTGCAAAGGGAGATGAGAGAGGAGATTGGGGATCTGGGGACCTCCCACCATGCACCAGCCAGCCCTGCTCCCTGTCCCCTACTGTCCCCAGCAAGAAACCACTCACTCACCAACTGCATCTTGTCAATGAACTTGAAGGAGACCCTGCCTGGGTGCTGCATCTGGGTGTCAGCCTGGAAGGACAAAGCAGGATGTCACCCCACATCCTCAGGGACAGCAGCCTCAGATATGCCATGCTCTGGGCACAAAGGGGTCCCTGAGACCCCCAAATCCGCAGGGCTTGAGGGACTTTGCTCCCATTCCTGCTTCATCCCATCCCATACTCCTCCTCCTCACACAGGCACATCCCTAAGGTCAACGCAGTGGCAGGAGTGAGCTCAGGATTCCTGCTCCCATCAGGATGTTGTACTCCCCGAATCACAGACCTTCTGCCTTTCCCTGCCTGCTCCCACCCCGCCTCTCTTCCTCCTCCTCCTCCTCCTCTTCCTGCCAGCACCACAGCAGAGCCCAGCCCTGCTTAATTCTCCTCGGGTCTCCCCCACACCACTCTCTCCTCTAAAGCCAGGCTGCAAAAGAGCATCCTGCCGTGCAGGAGGTGGCCGTGACACCAGGGTCACACATTCCCCAGGATCACACAATGCCGGGGTCCCACACGCAGGGCTGCCGGCCCCCCATGCCGCGACCCTTTCCAGTGGGAGTAAAAACCCACCCTAACCAAATGCTCCCCCTCCGGGCTGGCATCCCAGGCTGGGAGGCCGAGGGCTGGCAGAATTGCCGGCCGGCAATTCTCCTCCTAGCCTGGGATGCCGTCCCGGAAACAATTGCTCCATTATCCTGCAGGCGCTGGAGCGAAGTCCAGCTCCTCCATCAGCGAGGAGAGGGCTACAGTCCCCAGCAGGAAAACCACATCTTCCATTCAAACCTGCTCCGTCTCCCTTCTCCCACAACCACGGACCCAGTTTTAATCCCTGGGCGGCAGAGCCAAGGCTCCAGGGATGTGGTGTGCAGAGAGGGCTCGGGCAGAGGAAGCCGAGCTCGCACAGAGCGGCTCCTGGCCCCGCAGCTCGGTGGTTAAAGAGGAAGAGGTGAAGCGAGCCCGGACACGGCGGTTACCCAGAGCTCGGAGCGAAGCTCTCGGGGACTCGGAGGCGCCGTTCCCGTCTCTCACCCGCACACCCCTCTTGCTGCAGGCAGAATTTAATCTGCGACAACCCTGCAAATCCCTGCGTGCCCCCGATTCCCGCTTCTCCCCTGAATATCCGCGTGATTCCCCGCTCGGAGGTGAGCCAAGGGCCACAGAGAGAGAGATACGGCCCCGGCAGCTGTATCCGATGGTGGCTGTGCTCCGGGGCGGCTGCCAGCACCCAGAGCTGCCCACGGGCCACATGGGATGACGGCCCCATCACCCAGCCCGGTCGTCTCCATCGCCTGGCCGGGCCCCCCTCACTGCCTGCCACCCACCCACAGCCCCGTTGCCAGCCCAGCTTCCAGGCAAGCAGCTGGACTCAGGAATGCAGCCGGATTCCTCTGCTTAACCCCTGCGCAACCGCCCAGAAAACACCACAGCCCGCAGCGCCGGCTCCTCCACTGCTTCCCCAGCGCCCCTGCGCCCATCCAGCCTCACTCCTGTCCCCTTCCCGGCCTCGCTCCTGCTTCTGTCTTCTCTCGTCCCTCCTGTCGTCACTTTTCCATGGCCACCCTTGATAAAAGCACAACATCTGTCACCCCCCCGGCGCCCACTGGTCCCTCGTGCCCATGGATGCTCAGCTCCCGGGTACCATCACTTCCCCAGGGGAGCTGAAAATCACCTGGTTTCCTTATTTCAGCACTAAATAAGAGCTGGTTTGTGCCCGTCTGACCCCAAACGAGCCCCGAGGGGGCACTCACCAGCTCCTCCAGCTCGGCCAGGTGCCTCTCTGTGATGATCTGCTGGCAGTAGCTGTTCTGTTCCGTCTCATGGATGCAGAGGAGGAGGAGGAGGAGGGATGACAGCAGGGAGCAGCGGAGCAGGCACACCTGAGCACGACACAGGAGAAGCTTGAAGCAGGGATAACTCACACACACACCAAGCCCCCCTGCCCTTCTCCACCCACCCCCCAGCGTGACCACCTCTGTGGTGGCCGGGGCTTGGCCACGGTCCAGCAGGATAATCCCACTGTGGTCCTCTAACCCCGTGCCTATCCCCATCCTGCTATTTTTAGGAGCACCAGGTCAGCAGGGAATTTCCCAAGGCCCGGTGACACAAGCCTGGATGTGGCTCTTGGCCACCTTCACATTCCCGATCCAGTCCCTCTCCCCTCTCCCACACCATTTCTCCGTCTCTCCTGCAAATCTCCTCCTCCGCCCTGGCTCTCCAGAGCCCATCTGACACACTGACCCACCCATCCCCAAAAATCCTCTTCCCACCCTCCAGACCCCCCCAGCTGCACCCGCCGGGCTCTTTCCATGCAGCAGCTCTGGCTTCGTCCCAAATTTCCCTCCCAATCCCCCTGCAAAGAAGCGGGGAGGCCCCGATCCGTGGCGGGACTCCGATGAGCAACGGGGCTTGCTCATCTCAGAGCCAAGACTCCCGGGGTGGGGGTGGAGGGGACCCTCGGGTGGGTGTGCTCCCCCGTCTCCCGGTGCACCGGCAGGGAGAGGGTGCCTGGGTGATGGGTGGGGGGGAATTTCCCTTGGATGATGTCCAGGAATCCTCCCCTCTTGTGAAACTCCAAGATGCCGCCTGGGCCACCGCCGAGATGTGGCCACGGCTGAACGGAGCCTCACCCCGCCGGGAACGGGCTGGGGACGGGGCTGGAGCCGAGACTGGAGCCGGAAAGGGGGCTGGAGCCGGGGACCGGGAGGGGGACGGGGCTTCACCCCGCGGGTCCGGGGCTGGAACCGAGGACCGAGACGGGGTTGGAACCGAGGACCGAGACGGGGTTGGAGCCTCATCGCGCAGGTCCGGGAATGGAGCCGGGGCTGCAGCATCCCCCCGCCGGGGACGGGGCTCGGGCCGGGGACCGGCCGGGGACCGGCCGGGGCTGAAGCCGGGGCTGAAGCCGGGGCCTCCCCACGCCGGGTCCGGGAATCGTGACGGGGTTTGGAGCCGGGAACCGGGGCTGGAGCCGCGGCTTCACCCCGCGGGTCCGGGGTGGAACAGCCAACCGAGGCGGGGCTGGAGCATCCCCCGCCGGGAGCCGGGACCCCCCGAGGAGGGGACCCACCACGAGGGCACGGGGACAACCGGAGCCGCCGCTCCCGCGGGGATCCCGCACAGGTGGCAGCGGGCGCCGGGTTGAGGGGGGTCTCCGCGGCCGTGGGTAGCGGGAGGGGCCGCCGTACCTTGGCTCCGAGGCGGGGCATGGGGGCTGCCGTGGGGCCAGGGCCGGGCGTAGCGGGCGAGACGGCAGCAGCGGCGGGGCCGAGCGAGGCCGGGCTGAGCCGCCGCCGCGGCCGCGCTCCCCTTTATAGCGCCGCGGCAGCATGTGGTTTATGAGAAAGCGCTGGCTGGCGGCCAGGCCCCGCGGGGCCCGGGCCGGCCCGGCACCGGGCGGGCACCGGGCGGCACCGGGAGGCACCGGTGGGTCCCATAGGCACCGCTCGGCTCCGATCGGAACCGCTCGGGTCGGGCTGGAGCCGCTCGGGTTCGATCGGAACCACTCGGATCGTTCAATCGGTTCGACTCGCCACCGCTGCGGTCGAATCGGTACCGTTCGGGTCGGGCTGGAGCCGCTCGGTTACACTCGGATTGGCTCGGCTTAGTGGAATCGGATGGGATCAGCTCGGCACGGCTCGGGCCATTCGGATCGGATCGGCACCGCTCGGCCCGAGGCACTGTGTGTGTGAACCCCCCTCGGCACCCGCACACGCGTGTGTGCTCACACCTGGGCACACGCACAGATCTGCATACGTGTGCGCACACCAGGGACAGCCACCAGCCCGGGATGTTCACGGTCACCCCGGGCACTGATACCCATGTGCACACACAGCCCTGAGCCTGGCACACGTGTAGGTGCACGCTCACTTCAGGGCACATGTACACACAGAGATGTGCACTTGTGCACACGCCAGGGACCCCTTGGGATGTGTACCTGTGCGCACACCACACCTGTGTACGTTTGTGGTCACCCCTGGGCACTTGTACCCTTGTGAACATACACGCACAACCCCCCTGGATGTGTGTGGACATCCCTCAGAACAAGTCCCTGTACGCACACAGAGCTCTGGGCCTTGCACGTGTGTGTGTGTGCTTGCCCATCCCTGGGCACGTGTGCACACACACACACACGTATGTGCACATGCCAGGGATGGACACCCATCAGAACACGCAGGGATGGATGCCTCAGAAGGGTGTGCATGCACAGATCCATGTGCACGGATGGATCCACGTGTACAAGCAGATGCATTTGTATGGATGTGCATGGACAGATGTTTGCACACATGTGCGTGATAGATCCGCACGGACATGGACAAATCCGTGTGCAGGGATGGATCCACATGAGCACAGACACATCTGTGTGCGTGGATGGGTCCATGTGTGCATGGATGGATCCATGTGTGTACAGATGGATCCACATGTGCACAAGCAGATCCGTTTGCACAGGTGTGCAGGAGGGATCTGTGAGTGCACGGATCTGTGAGGGGCCGGATGCGGGGCCAGCAGAGCCATGCAACAAGCCCTATTCTTGGCTTTGGGATTTTCCTCTTCGCTGGCTGTTTGTGTTCCAGGCGACTGGAAGTGATTAGTGGCCACGAGGTGATCCATGGAAGTGCCAAGCACTCGGCACTCTGACAGGAAACAGAAAGTAAACTGCCCCACAAACACAGTGGGATGCAGCTGCAACAGGGGATGGTAACAACGGGGCCACGTGTGGGTGACAGCCACCACATCCGAGGGACCAGTGGGATCTGCTCCCCAGGGCCGGAAATGCTGCTGGGGTTGCAGAAGCTGCAACCTGATGGGTTTTCTTGGAGCTGAGAGGTGATCCCAGTAATGGAGAGCTGGGATCAGTGACCTGGTGGAGGAGTTGGGGGAGAGCTGGGAGCCAGCTGGAGTTGGGGACAGCAGTGACAGCCCCGAGATAGTATCAGATTTGCACCAGCGCATGAGCGCATGGGTCTTGTCACCCACAGTGTCCCTTAGCAACAGCAGCAGATAAACATCTGAGGGTGCTGAGGGTGACGGGCTGGGGAGGGAGGGCACTGGGTTAGAAACCGGCCATCCTCCCAAAATAACCCCTTTCTCCCCAAAACACTGAGAGATTATCCACATTTTTCACCACGAGCTATTCTGGGAGCCTCACAGCCCCCACGGTGGGAGGACGCCAGGGTGGGCACCAAGGGACACGGCGGGTGACGCCAGCACCGGGGGTGACTCACGGGGACCCCGTGGCAGCACGTGAGGCCCTTTCACACCAGCTGAGACCATGGGCTGCTCATCTCCCGCACACTCATCCCCCTCTGCTTTAAAGGGACCGGAAAAGTGTCATATGCTGGGTCATGGGACAAGCTATAGGGCAGCGGGACAGGGGGGCAGCAGGAGAGCGGGACAGCAGGATGGAGGGATGGGTTAATATTAATCCGCCTCCTGCGTGACAGAGGGCGAGAGCAGCATCCGCCTCTTTTTTTTTGGCAGGGAAGTGGCTTTTGCCCCTCCTCCCTTCCCAAACCTGCCGAAATCCCTGAGTCACGGGGCAGAAGTGGGGCTGGTGGCGGGTGGCAGAGGTGGCAGCAGCTCCGTGCCCACACCACAGCTGGAAAAATTGGGGGAGGCAAAATTTAGGGTGGTTGTCCCTCCCCCAGTTGCAAACTGGGACCAATGGCACTGTCACCACACTGGTGCTGTGCAGGAGTCACCCCTCACCCCCCACAGCCACTGTCAGCCAAGGGGGAAATGTGGGATGAGTCCATGGGGCATCCCGGGGATCCCCGTCTCTGCTGGCCCCAGCCAGAGGGATGCAGGGCTGAAGGCGAGGCAGTGCAGGATGTTCCCGGATCCAAAGGGCCTGGGGCAGACACCGGCACCATCCCCACGCAGCCACATCTCCGCCAGGTTAGAGCATCCCCGGACCTCAATTCTCCTGCTACAGCGATTCCCGCTCTTCCCATCCCCCGTGGGAGCGGGAGCACATCACAGCCAATCCCTCATTTTGGGAGGCTTTTTCCAGCCAGCAAGTCCCAAAGCAGGGATAAAACCTGTAGCATATCCAATCCCCCCAGCTGCATCCTGAGACCAGCCTGGGGCTGCCTCTCTGGAGAAAGTTATTTCCAGCAGGAAAGTGTTGCAAGGTCTTAATCAGTTCCTTCCCGGTGATTCACCGTAGGGCCAGGATGCTCTCCCACAGTCTCCTGGGTGCTGCAGCTGAGCCAGGACCCCCCCCAGCATGATCCGAGCTGGAGCGATGAGTGCCCAGGCTGGAAATCCCCGTGGGAAGGTCCCGAGCCGGTTCCTTCAGGAGTGGAGGAATGTGGGTTGGAAGGCACTTCCCCCCAGCCCGCTGTCGGGGGGGGGACTCAGGATGTCCTGATGAGGCTGGAGCCTTCATCCCACAGCAAACCCCCTTCTTCCTCCCCTCCATGCCTCTCCTGCTGCCTGCCCCACGCTGGGACGCTCTGGGACATCCCACCCAGCCCCGATCAGGGGGGCCATCACAGGGCTCCCCCAGCAGCAGCCCCCTCGCCACGGGGTCAGCACCCACGGGAGCAGAGCACTGGCTAGATCCAGGCACAGGGAATTCGGCCAGGCCGGGAGCGAGGGAACCGCAGGGTCAGGCTGTGTCCGGCGCCTGCGGAGAAAGTCCCTTTCCAGAGTTATCATAACCCGGGGTCCAGCTGTCCTCAACCACAGAGGCTCTCGGGAGACCTCCCACCACCCCCTGGCACGTGCTCGGGGGTCCTTGGGCACACATAAAGCCCAGACCTGCAATTGGGAAGGGGTGCCCATGCCAGGGGTGGTGCCAGGTGGTGAGGGGGGACCACAGACGGGTGATAGCCCCACATGGGTCACCGGCATGTCCCCAGCCCTCGTGGCTGCGGCTGAGTCATGTCAGGCTCCAGCTCCACTCCTCCCTCCACCGAGGAATGCAGCCAGAGCCAGAGCCAAAAGCCTTCCCAGGCAGCTGCCCACGGGCACCCACAGAGTCTGGGGGAGGTGCGGGCGATGGGGCAGGAGGTGCCACCAGCAGCGGTTTCAGGGTGGCAACAGCATGATGCCCACCCTGTGGCATGTCCATGTGCTCCAGGGGACTCCCCAGCATCCCCAGTACACCCTGAACAAGCGCTCAGTGTGCCCCGTTCCCCGCTTGGCACCACCCGGAGCTCACGGCACAGTGCAGTGTGGATGCAGCCCTGGCACCCCCAGCTCAGCCCGGCTGGAGCCAAGAGGGTCCTGACCCATGGGGGAGGGTCCAGGGGCAGCTCTGGGAGCAGCTGGGCACAAGTGGGGGCAGCTTGGGAACAGCTTGGGAATGCTCCAGGGCAGCCAGGCCTCAGCGCCGTGCTGTGGGAACCCACCCGGGGGGTTCCTGTCTGTCACCACAGCCAGGAACAAGGTGACACCCAAACGTGCCAAACCCTTACTGGGATGCCACAACCCTCGGACCGTGTGATGGACGGAGGAAGCACTGTCCCTGACCTCAGCACAGGTCTGAGGGACTAAATCCCACTCTCGCCGCCCCAAATTGGGAATGTGATCCCCACACATGTCCGGCTGCAGGCTAATGGGGTGACAGCCCTGTACCACCCACCAATATGGGGCTGGAGTGGGTGTTTGGAGCCACCGAGCCTGGGCCATGGAGCTGCTGCCGGGGCGTCGCAGGGAGAGTGCAGAGCCAGAACAGAGGAGCTGTTTGTGCTCCCGCCGGGGCCGGTTGTTTATCGGCAGCGGAGCTGTTTACATCAGCCACTGGCCGCGATCTCCGCCACGGACACCCAGACGTGGGGCCCAGCCCCGGCTGCACCCCGCGGTCCCCAGGTGCCAGCGGGGCTTTGCTGGGAAGGAGGGGAAGCAGGGATGAGGGCTGAGGCTGAGTCACGGCCTTATCTTGCTCCACACCCGACAGCAGGACCCGGCCCCGGGAGCTGCTGAGCTCCTTTCCCTGCTTGTGCCCATCCTTGAAATGTGGAGGACCCCCAGCCCTAAGGGACATCCTTGTCAGCCAAAGGACACCTGGGGGACAAGGAGTGTTCTCACAGGGCACGGTGGGGCTTATGCCCATCATATTCCTCACTGCGGATGGAGGGGGACAAAGATGGGCAGACAGACAGAGGACTGGACAGACCCCCAGCGGTGTGTAACCTCCATCATTTCATTCCCTGATCCCCGAGGGGCAGCTGGGGGCTAATGGGGACAGGAGGGCACAGCACTGCCTTGCTGCTGGGGAAGGAGCCCTCGCCTCCCAAAAGGAAGCAGCTCCTGCCAGGAATTCGAGGCATTGCTCAGCTCCAGGCCATGGATCAGCTGTTTGGCTGCTCGGAGCCTGTTTTTCATTAGCAGCAGTGATTTTAGCACCGTGAAGCTGCCTCCTCCCTCCTGCCAACAGCTCCGGGACGGCCTTAGGAGAGCTGAAGCCCTGCCTGGAGATGGGATGCGCTGGCATGTCAGGGGATGCCAGGAGTGGTTTATCCCTGATAAGCCTTGGCTGTGGGACCTGTCAGTGGCTCACCTGAATCCAGCCCTTTCCCATGGCAGGAATGAAGTTCAGGCAGGTTTGCAGAGGGATGGGGGTTCTGAGGAAGCTGGTTGTGACTCTGCACCTGGATTCATCCCTTTCCCATGGGAGGGATGAAGTTAAGGTTGGTTTGTGGAGGAATGGAACTCGTAGGGGAGCCGTAGGTGGTTCCATGCCTGGATCCATCCCTTTCCCAACACAGGGATGAAGTTCAGGCTGGTTTTTGAAGAGATGGAGCTGCCAGTGCCACAGGAAACACACCCTGCCCCCTCAGCTATGCTGGCAGCCCTGGCTGGGGCTGAGTGGTTCATTTTGGGCTGAAAATAGGAGATTTTGAATTTGCAAAGGCTAGTGGAGTAGGGGTGGTGATAAGGGGGTGAAGAGGAGTTTGGGGGCCTTGCACTTCTCCAGCGAAACGCTGCACTTGGCGAGGGTCTGGAATCCACTCAGGTTTTCCAAAAGCATCTTTTCGGCTCTGGAAAGCCAAATAAATGGGAGACAAACATCAACTCCAACCCCCTGCTCCAAGGCAGCCCAGGTCTTGCCATCATGAGAAGGGACACATCAGGATGTAGCACGGACACAACCGTGCCGGCATCTCCCGGTGAAAATCCACCAACCACGTCCCGCTCCCGCCGCTCCCACGCTCCCGGCCAGCGTCAATGCTAAATCCGGCCTTTCCCATCTCCCTCACAGCTGGACGAGGAGCTCCCGTCTCCATCTCAGTGGCCTCATCTTCACTCCCAGGGGACATTCCCCATCCTCTTCCCCCCACTCATCACAATTCCATCCCGTGCCAGAACAGAGCTGAGCAGCTCGCAGGGATGGGGTGAAATGCCTCCAGCTGCTCCTATGGGATTGGAGACTCAAATGTTGATGTACTTGCTGCTTTCTCCAAGGAAACTAACAGTCCTTCCAGCAGGTGAGCTGCTTCCCTGCTCATCCAGGCACCAAGAGCCCCACCGAGCTCTGGGCAGCATTGGTGCTGTGGATGCAAGGAGGTGGTCTGAGGATTGCTGGGAAGTTTTGCTCATGCAGAACTGGTCAGAAATAGGGTCCCACAGCAGTTTTGGGGGGCTGCAGTCATGTTTAGAGCAGGAGATGTTTCAGGATAACCAGGATCGCCCTGTTCCTGGCCCATCCCGTGCATGTGCCCAGAGGCCACTCGTGCACCTACGCCAAGAGCATTGGATCATCCCCGGGACAGCACAAACAACCTTCAGCCACCACCAGAAAAACACAGGCTGATGCATCTTGGCGTGTGCTGCTGCGCCTCCACCCATCATCCCGCCCGGCAGCCCCCGGGATCGCCGGCAAAACGGCTCCTCAGGCCCCTCAGAATCCTCAGAGCAACACGCCGCCCCAACAGGGGGGTGGAAATTGTGCCCAGAGAGGCTGGAGAGAACAAAAACATGATAAAAAACCTGCCTGGGCTCTTGTGGCCCCGGAGAGTGGGCGATGCTAAGGGGACCCCTGACCCTGAGTATGGGGCGTCTTCCATGTGCCTGGGGGGGAGGATGCAGGATTGGGGCCGGGACGCAGGATTGGGGCCAGGGTGCGGAGTGCATCCAAGCCCTGGAGAGTCAGCAGCTCCCAGCACAATTCCTCACACCCATAGGAATGTAATGAACCAGGGATCTTGGAAAGGGTCAAATTTAGGGTCTGAGATGAGCCAGAGGAGTCCCATCTCAATGAGGAGAGCGTGAGGCAGAGCCATGGCATCCCAAACCACGGGGAAGGGGCTCCGCAGCGCTGCCCCGCCCAGCAGTGCTGCAGAGTCAGTCTGCTGCCGCCACCCCCGCTTCAGCGCTCGGAATTAAGAATAATCCATCAGAATTTCATCCCATGGCTGCTGCCGCCACATCTGGAAGCTGCTGTGGGCTGCTCGTAGCTGTGCAGCATTTCCAAGGAACCACAAGTTTTCCATCCTCTTCTGATTAGCGTGTGGTTCCCGCCCCGGAGCCCCAGGCAGGGCCAGCAGCCCCACACTCAGCCAGGGACCTCGGCCGCCATATCCTGAGAAGTCCCCAAGCAATTGTGGGCTGTTAAAACTCCTGATGTCCCCCTGGCTGGGCTGTGCCGCTCCCCAGGGACAGCTCTGCTCCTGATGGAGGGTGGTGGCACAGCAATGGGGACCTGGCTCCTGTCAGCAATGGGGCTCAGCAGCGGGAATTGCCCCATGTCCTCTGAGGCTGCTCCACAGCCTCTCCCCAAGGACTGGGGAGCCCCTGGGTGTTCCTATCACCCCTTCCTGGGGAGCACCCGGCTGCAGAGAGGACACTGTCACCTGACAGGTGGGACAAAACCCCCAGGAACTACTGACTCTCAGGCCCCGGCCACCCAACAGGTCCCTCCTGCTGTCCCCGTGTCCCCCAAGCCCTGCCCATCTCTGCTCATGGCGCTCCAGCAGCAGCTGCTCCGCCACATCTGGGGCTGATTTTCGATGTGAAGCCGCACTCGCCTCTGGGATACTGGAACCGCGCTGGGAAAGCCGGCGGGAGCGAAGGCAGCAGCCCGAGGGCTGGCTCAGGATGTGGTGGCTTGACTGGGAGGAAAGTGGGGCTGGAGGGGCAGTGGGGGCCCCGAAACTCCCCCCCCCCCCCCCCGCACTGGCCAGAACCGGCTGTGGCCCCGGGGACGGGATTACGCCGAGCCGGAGGCATGTCCTGCGGCGAGCCCAGTGCTCCATGACCTCACCACCACGTGCCTGCGACGAGGAAGGAAAAGAGGAAACTACGTTTTTTCAAGAATAACTTTTGCCCGAGCTTTTCCTGGGGGTGAGAGTGTGACCCGTGGCCAGCACCACTCACCCTTTCCGCGAGAGCATCACTGCGGGGTGACAGCCCAGCCTCCCAGCCCACACACACCCCAGGATGCAGGGATGGGCACAAAGAGCTGCAATCCACCTCCCCAAATCCCCCTCTGCCTTGTCCCAGCAGCACAGACACCCCTGTCATGGCATGGGTTGTCACCCATGGGTACTGCACCCCCCACCCATTGCACGTCCTGGGTGCCTGTGGAGAACTTGGGCCCTTGGTGGGAAACCCGGGCTGAGGAAGTTGTGCCCAGGCTCATAAACACATCAAAACCATCTGTGGTTTCCACATGGGTCACATCCTCCTTCTCCCAGCCCTGGGTGATGTCCCCAGGGGTCAGAGCCATTGGCTGGATCTCCATCCCTCCCCAGGGCTGGAGCCAGCAGGATGCAGGAAGGGAAATGTGAATTCAAAATAATGAAAATATTAAGAAGGGCACAGGCCTGGAATGGAGCCCACCCCAGGGATGCAGCGAGCTCCAACTCTAGGGCTGGATCCCACCTCCAGCCCCAGGGCTGGATCCCACCTCCAACCCCAGGCTGCAAAATTTCCACCTGGCTGCAGCAGAGACCAGGATGGGATTTGGAGCAGGGACCCCTTGGTTATCCCAAGCAGCTGGAAACGCTGTGGAAAAGCAGGATATGAGCTGGGATCCACTTCCTGGGAAAATCCCAAACCACTCAGAGCTACCAGTTCCTCGTGCCCAGTGCCAGCTCTCCCAGCCAGGACATCCCAGGGTGGTTTGGCTTCACATCAGCCCTTCCCTGGCAGCCCCTCTGTGTCACTGCAGGGTACCTGATCCCAGCAGCACCTTCACTTTGGCGTGAGGAAAAACAAGGCAAATCCCAGGAAAGCAGGAGCCATCGGCAGCAGGATCACCCCCAGGATACAGATTCAAAAAAGAATAAATTTAATCCATACCCAGGAGTGTGAAAATGAGCTGAGGGGTCCTCCACGTGCAGGGAACAAGCAGGACACGAGCTCATTGCAATAGAGAGATGGATTAGGATTGGGATTAGGATTGGGATAAGAACCCAACAGCCTCCCTTCATGCCTCCAAAACCTTCCTGCTGAGCCAGGGGGGCCACTTCATCCTCCCTGGAATCAGGACTGACACTTGGCAGCTGGATGCTCTCAGCTCCCTGGGATCCCAGGGTGGCCAGGCAGGACGCAGCCGGGCATCTCCAAAGCACTTCTCCCTTGGAAAGGGAAAAGCAGATCCAGGGGGATGAATTTGGCCCTCCCCTGGAAAGGGCTGGATTTGGAGGTGACCAGGGGGATGCTTCACGTGCCAGAGTCACTGCCCACCCTCGCAGCCCCAGGATGCTGCTTTTGGGTTGTTTTCTCCTGATCTTCACACATTCCAGCTGGGATGGGAATGTTTGGCTGAAGGAGGGATGTGGGACCTGCCAGGGTCTCAGGACATTCTGGCCTCCTGCCCCCACCACGAGGGGAGACCCCTGGAACCACCCCAGGGAGGAGCAGCACTGGGTACTGCGATCTCAAAGCACCTTCGTTAATGGGGCACCCTCATTAATGGGACACCCCAATCTCAGGGCTTCCTCATTGATGGGGCACCCACACCAGTAAGGCACCTCATCTTTGGGGTGGCTTCACCTTCAAGGCACCCCCATTAAAGGGGCACCCTTGTCTCTAGGGGCATCCCACCTCCATGACACCCTCGTTAACAGGGCACCCTCATCAATGGGACAGCACCATTAATTGGGGACCTTCACTTCTGGGGTACCCTGGTCTTCAAGGCACCCTTATTAATGGGGCACCCCTCATCTCCAGGGCACCCCCATCTCTGGGCACCCTTATTAATAGGGCAGCCCGATCGTGTGGCACCTCCCAGGACACCCTCCCCTTCCTTGGCACCCCCCTGTTTTGGCAGCTCCATGAGTGCTGCATCCCCACGGAGCATCCCATGGGAACGGGGGCTGGGTACCCCGAAGGCAGGCAGGGCGTGCAGGGGCTGGGGGGCACCCAGCACCTCTCTGCCCCCCCATTCTGTGAGCTCCAGGCCTGGCTCTGTGCTTGCAGAGCCTGAAACCAGCTGTGGTTTGGAGAAAAAAAGGAAAAATTGAGTTTTCCTCCTCTGTGGGAATGAGACCAGGGGAAGGAGAAACGGCTCTGGGTCCTGGAGCTGCTGCTGGACTTTCCTCTCTGGGGGAGGATTTTATTCAGCTGATACAAACGATATCTGAGGCTTTTTTGATTCTGGTTTCCTCCCGGCAACGGGTGGGGATGAGTCAGAAATCCAAAATAAAGATAAATAAGTTTAAAAATAAAGGGAAGCAAAAGCAAAACTCCCACCCCGCTTGTAAACAAATAGATGCCGGAGCTGCTGGATGGAGCTGCAGAGGCTGGAGCCAGAGTAGGAACCCCGAGAGCCGGGTGGTGTCCCAGGACAGCTCCTGAGGGGTTTCGGGGCTCAATAGGATGCATTCCCTGCAGGCCGTGCATCAGGCACGGAGGGTCGCTCCTCCAGAGGAATACCCTGCCTGGATTACGGTTGATAATCCAGGAGTTTGGGTCCTGGAGCAGGATTTTGGCAGGGTGCTGGGTTTATTCAGGCTGGAAAGGCGCCGGCTCTTCCCGGGATCCGGCGAGATTTAACCCCTCCGTGTCCATCCCGGGGCGCCTGCTCAGCATTCCCGCTCAGTGCAATGCCAGCGGACCCTTCCGTGCCCCAGAAACGCCCCGGGAGGGTGGTCCCGGCAGGGATTTGGGATCAGCCAGCATGGCTTGGCCAGACACACTGCCCGGCGCTGCTCCTCCTCCTCACCGCGACCGCAAATCCCACCGTCCCGGAGGGGCTCTGCTGAGTGACCCCGGGGCCGCCTCCACCGCTGGATCCCGAGCCAACATCTGGGCAGCGCCTCTTCCAGCTTCCCAATTAAGGGATTCATTCAAACACCTCCCGGCCCGGGGGGGATGACGGCTCGGGGGCCGTGCGGCACCTCCAGTGACGCTCTTTACAGCCCCAAAATTCCCACCACGGCCGCCGGCGCTGGATTTTGGCAGGAGCAGCCGCTTACTCAGTCTGGAATTGAGCCGGTTCTTCCCGGGGCAGAGCCCTCGCCCCTCTGGCCAGCCGGGCTCCGGCTCAAATCCCCCAAATCCCGAAGCCTTTTCCCTCGGTGCGTGTTCCCTGTGGGTGCTGCTGGGTCCTGGGCACTCCGGGAGCTGCGGTTTTCCAGTGCCGGAGCCGGGTGGATCCCGGTCCTCCCTGGAGCAATGGGATGCTGCTGGAGAATTAAAAACAAAAGAGGGGAAAAAAATCAGCAAAATAACAAAACAAAACAAAACAGCTCTAAGGGTGACAGCAGGGACGGGGCCGTGTGCGGCATCCATAGGGGATGGGGTCCGGGATGCCATGGAGCAGGGATGTCCTCTCCCTCTGCCCCATGGACCTGGTTCCTTGTGGTTCCACCACCCTGGGAGGTAGAAACAGGTGGCATTTTATTTCATTTCATTTCATTTCATTTCATTTCATTTCATTTCATTTATTTTAACTATTAAATTTAATTCAATTATGTTTATTTATTTTATTTATTTCAATTTATTTATTTCTTTTTTGTTTCATGTATTTCATCTCCTTTTTTTTTTCTTTTCTTTTCTTTTCTTTTTTCTTTTTTCTTTTTCTTTTTTCTTCTCTTCTCTTCTCTTCTCTTCTCTTCTCTTCTCTTCCTCAATTTCAGCATCTAGATGCAGAAATTTCCTTTTTAAGGCCTGGGGTCTCTCTGAGAGGGGTCTCTCAGGAGGCATCAGCCACATCCCAGCTCCATGGACCTCGGCCTTCCTTCTTCCCTGTCCCTTAAAAGCCACTTTGAGACTGAGCCAAGGACTGGGGGATGCCTAGGTGACAAATCCCCCCAGGGATGCAAATTCCTCTGGCTCCTCCTGACCAGGGAATGAGCACTTCCAGGGATGAGTTATTTCTCAAACCATCCGTGGATCACCTGGGTTTGCTCTTCCTTTGCCCTTACCACATCTGTTGGTGGCATAGACATCCAGCATCTCCCACACCAGGATGAAAAGTCGCAGGATTTGGGTTGGATTCAGGCTGGAGATGCTGCCTGGGGCTGGCAAACCAGGGACAAAGCCAGAGCGAGTGTCCATGACTCCAGAGGTTGGATACTCTTCTTCAAAAATTCACATTTTGGACCAATTTTAGGACCTGATCAACCCGTTGCTGGGCAGAAAATGGTCCTGGATATTCACATCATCCAAGGGGACAAAACCCTCCTGGTGTCCATCAGAAGCTGCACTGGGTGGAACGGGATGAGTTCCTCCTCCTGCTCAGCTTCCCACAGGAGCCAAACAACAGGGAAGGTCAAACGCTTTCCATTCCTAATATTTATCAAAGGAATTGTGTTTTCTGGCAGGAAACAGTTGCTTTTGGGGGAAAAACCAGCTGTTTGTGTCCCAGTAAGCCTGGACCATGTTGGAAGCAATGCTGGGGGGCCTGGAACACCCGGACTCCTCTCCTGTGACTTCCATGGGGTGTCCATGGGCAAGTGTGGGAGATGGCACCTGATGGCAGGAGTTGGAATTTTGCTTCAAACACATCAAAGTGCTCCTAACCTTGCTCCAAACAGCTCCAAACGCCCTCTTGGGAGCTCTGTGGGAGGAAGGACCCACAGGCAATTGCGATGAAATGGAAGGAGGAACCTCCCACCCAGCTCCCTGGGAAGCTCCTGCCGTGGGCTCTCCCCACCCCACACCCCACTGACGGCATCTGCTCCCCCTTTCACAACTTCCTCCAGAGCTTCTCCATCGAGCGCAACACCCCTGACCCGTGCTGGGTGTCACGTTCCGCACCCACGCGCCTCCCCAGGGACCCCGCGGGGGCTCCCGACCCACTCCCATCACCCACGAGTGGGTGTCTCCAGGAGTGTTGGCTCAGGATTCCCACAGGAATTGCCACCCATTCCACCCCACCCCGGCATCGCCCTCCTGGCTGCAGCCTCCACAGCCTGACCAGCTCAGTGTCATGTGGCTGGGCCACCGCCTGCCTTCACCCTCCTCCCCGGAAAGATGCGGTGGAAGTGTTTTCCCTGGAAAAACCACCAGCTGCACCCTTAATCCCATTCTCATCCCCATCATGACCCCAAGCTCACTGTCCCTGGGTGCTTCCCTGGGTTGTGATGGGTTTGGGTCTCTGACCAGCTCCAGGTGCTCCATCCAGCCAAGAAACTCTCCTCTCTTTCTTCCAGGGAAGAGTTGGGATTCCTGGGCTTTGCTGAGCACCTTTTGCTGCCATTCCAAGACCCCACTGGGTTGCTCAGATCCTAGGATGGGGGATTTGGGGCTGAGCTCTGCTCATCCCTAGATTTTGGGGATTTAGGGGTGGAGGAACATTCCGAGGGCCAGATCCCCCTACCAGAGAGGTGCTGCTCTGGCAGAGCACGTCAGGAATCTTTTGGATTAGGTTCATCCCTGCACATGGAAGCGATGAGAAGGAGGGAAGGGGTGGGAAGCAGGATGGAGGGGTAAAGAAGACGCCAGCTCTTCCATGAAGGAATTCATCCCAAATGCCAAAACTGGAGGAGAATAAGCCCATTTCCAGCTTTCCCTGGGCTCACTTGGATCCCTGAGGGGTTCAGGCTTCCCAGCACATCAAGGACCCATTCCCCAAGCTGGAGAGGAGCGTGGGATAACCATGGAGGTGTGACCTCCCTGTCCTCCCTCCGTGCCCTCCCACCCAGCCACGACTCCCAGACAGTGCTTACCCCAGCATCCAGCCTTCCCCCAGCACCCGGAGCGTGGGAAATGTGGGAAACACCTCCAAATCCTCTGGGGATTCTCAGGAGCTTGGCCACCCCCGAGCAGGCTTTAACCTGTTCATTTGCATGCCCTCATCACCTCTAATTAAATCTGTGTGCTGCCACCATCCTTTCAGCCCCCACTACCCTTGGAAATCCCCGGGCTGTGTTGCTGGGATTGTGGGAAGCAAACAGGATGGGTCCCACACACAGGAGTGGCCATGAGCACGTTGGTTTTTCCCTCTTCACCCTAAAAATATGATGGTTGTTGCAGGTTTGTGGCCAAAGCCACGGGGCTGTGGGGGGAAACCAGTTCTTTTTGTGGCCACATGGCTCCTGGCCTGTCCCTGGCCTGGGATCACGGCTCAAGATCACCCAAGTGATGGGTCCCCAATGCTCTGCAGCACGTGCAGCTCCCTCACTGAAATCGAAAACATTTCCATTTCAACCTCCTCAAAGCAAAGAACTGATGGTGTGAAGGTCACAGGGCTCCAGCCAGGAGCCACCAGGCATGGACACCCCTGGCTGAGCCAGACACAGGCACGTCACTGCCAGAGTTCCCCAGGTGTCACCCACTCACCACCTCCATCACCCTTTGGAAATGGGAGAGGGGAAAAAAATCAGCCTCCGAGGATGTCACCGGGGGGGTTGGGGACATGGATTTTGTCCCATTCCTCCGAAGAAATGGAATCAGCAGCACACTGGGAAAACCAGGATAAGCCAGAGCAATGTGGGCCAGGATGCCCCATGGCCACCAGGCTCAGGGCTGAGACCCCAAGGGATTCTCTTGGGGTGACTCCAAGGATATTCCCAGGGAAATGAGGGGTTTGATGGCAGCGCTGAAACGGGACCTTCAGGAATGGAGGAGGAGATGCAACACCCAGTGACACCCACCACAAAGGGACCATCAGGGTGACATGGGACCAGCAGAGTGTTGGGGACCCAGCAGGGTGACAGGGACCAGCAGGACGATGGAGGCTGGCAGGGTGATGGGGACCAGTAGAGTGACATGGGACCAGCAGGGTGATGGGGACTGGTCAGGTGATGACGACCCAAAAGCTTGATGGGGACCCAGTATGGAAATGGGGAGCAACAGGGTGACAGGAACCAGTAGGGTGACAATGACCCAACATGGTGACAGGGACCAGGAGGGTGTTGGGGACCAGCAGGGTGACAGGGACCATCAGGGGATTGTGCCATGGTGACCATGCCAGGGTGACCATGGACCAGGGACAGACCAAGCAGAATGACAGCGAGGTGTCACCAAGCATCCCTCTGTCCTTTCCTGTGTCACCCCAAAACAATGTCTGAGCCTGGCAGCTGTGCCAGCTGGGACATTGGCTTGGCACTGTCACCACCAACACACCCCGTGGAAGGCAGGACTTGGGGATTTGGGCATCCCTGAGAGGTACAGCCCTGGGGCTGTGCCTTGTGTCGTGTCATGTGTGACACCCGTGTCGTGCCGTGTGTAATACCCATGTTATGCCGTGTGTGACACCCGTGTCATGCTGTGACACCTGTGTCGTGCCGTGTGTGACACCAGTGTTGTGCCGTGTGTGACACCTGTGTCGTGCCATGTGTGACACCTGTGTCCTGCCATGCTGCTGCTCTGGCCCAGGGAGGCCGATCCAGCACAGTTTCCCAGCCCCCAAGGGGTTAAACGTCCCCAGCCATCCCCAAAATGACGAAGAGACGCTGGTCCCCAGCAATTAGGTGACAGATCCGGGTACACCGCAGCCCGGCCCGCTGACGTGAGGACGGATCCAGGCTGGCTGGTGGTTTGTCCCTGGCTGGCACCCAGCCCCCGGAGCCACAGCTGCTTCCCGGCCCCGCGGCCGCATGGCACCTGGCCGGGAGCGATGTGTCACCGGGAATTCCAGACTCTGGTGGCTCCGTGGTCCCCTCTGCCTGGTGACCCCCCAAAATGCCCCAACCCCGTGCTGTCTATGGGGTAGAGCCTGATCAGGTGTCCCCAGTGGGGACAGGATGCCATCCCCAGAACTGTCCCCTTGGTGGGTGTGGAGTGCCCTCCCCAGGAGCAGAACAGGGGGTGCAGGATGAGGCCATTTCCCTCCCCAAAGCAGCTGCGTTTTGGGGCCACTTCACAGATTTTGCACATTTTGATGCTGGCGGTTTCAAAGCCTGACATGGGGAAAGATTCCTGTGTCTCCAGAAGCCTTCGTGCCCTTTCCTGGCTCTTCCCGAGGGGATTGGTGTCCCTTGGGGACTTCCCGAGCCTGGGGAAGGGCGAGGGGGGCACAGCGGGGTTGGAGGTGTGCAGGGGAGTGCTGCCTGTGGCTGGGAATTGAGGAGAAAAACAATAAAAAGGGGGGCTTACAGTGTATCTGCAGCCCGTGCCATTCCCAGCTTACCCAGTGGGGTGACTGGGAGGAGCTGGGACGGGGCGGGGCGAGTACTCTGTCCCTGCCGCGGGTGGGAAAGGACGGGCCGCGGTCCTGCCGTGCCCTGGGTGCTGCCGAGGGGGTTTCGCAGCCGTGTATGGGGGTGGGGGGGGGGCTGGGATTTTGGGGAGATGTGACCCGAAATCCCCCACGGGGACCAGAGGCGGCCCCTGGTGCCAACCTGCCCCGAGAAGTGTCACTGAAATGTCCCCAGCGGCAGGGACTCCGGTGGGGTCAGGGGGACCTGGGACCCTGCACATCTGGGGCTCCACATCTGGGGGCGTCGCACATCTGGGGGGGGTTGCACACCTCGGGGGGTCACACATCTGGGGGAGCTACACATCAGTGTCACACATCTGGGGCTCCTCATCTGGGGATGGTGGCTGCACATTTGGGGGGGCTCACACATCTGGGGCTCCACACATGGGGGTCACACATCTGGCGGGACACACATCTGGGGGGTGACACATCGGGGGACGGGGGCGACGCGGGGACGTGCTTCCCCCTCGTGGCCGAGGTGGGGACTGTACCTTGCCCCTCCCCGAATGGGGAAACTGAGGCACGACCCCAACGCCGGCACCCGCTCCCCGCTCCCTTTTGGGGGGAATTCACAGCTCCCCAAAACCTGCTCCCCCCGGTTCTGCCCCTGCGTGTCTGCCGAGCTCCCCGAACACTCCCAAAGCGGTTCGCCTGCTCCGCGTAATACCTGGGGGGCACAGGCCGCCAGGGGCCCTCCCTGGGTGGGGTCAGTTTGGTCCACAAACCTGGGAAAAAAAAAAGGAGAGAGGAGGTCAGCCGGGATGTGACAGCCTGAGGGACTGGGGGGCACAGATGGGACCCGCAGGGACGCAGGGGACACGGCCCAGCTGTTCCATCACCCCCCAAGTTGCACCGAAGAAGCCAAAAGGCTTAAAATGAGCCCAAACCGCACAACTCTGTGCTGGCAGAGGGGGTTCCGCGGGTCACTCCGATCCCACAGACACGACCCCCGGCCAGCCAGTGTCCTCCCGGCCAAGCTGACCCCACCCCACGGCTCTGGGGATGATGACTCCCTGCATCCACCCTTCACCCAAATCCCGGCCCCGGCCCCTTCCTCGGCACAAACCACCCTGGGAGGATTTTCGTGGCAGTGACAGTGTTGGGGTGAGCCCGGGATTACCCCGCGGGCAAGGGCACAGAGTCCTGCGGGTGACAGGGTTGAGTGCTGCCAGGCGGGACGTCACCGACACCCAGCCCGGGGGCGGGGGACCTTGGGGCGGGGGCACCCCGGGCTGCGTTCGCCGCTGGATGCCCCGGGGCCAGCACGCCCTGCGGCGGGGCGGGGGGCCCAGGGTGATTGGAGAGGTGGTGGCGGTGCCAGGTTGTTGTGTCCCCTCCGTCCCTCCCCCGCCTTAACGACAGGGCAAAGAGCAGGTGGGTGCGGTGCCGACGACAAGCCGTCCCCTGCCCGTGTCACCCTCCGCGGACACAGCCCGAGCGGCGAAGGCAGCGATCGAGGTGAGCGGGGACACCCCGGGACAGAGACCCCATCTCGGGACATGGGGGTTGGCTTCGGCCGCTGGGGCTGGGATGGAGCGGGGCGACTGGCGATGGACGGTCAGGAGGGTCCTGGTGGCCACCGGGGCGACGGCACCGCCGGGGAGGGGGGAGGGGTGGCGTGTCCCTCAGGTGGTTGGGGGGCGCATCGGGGGTGACACAAGGACCCTGCCCAGGATCCCCCAGCAGGATCGAGACGCCCTTGCTGCTCCCCGGCACGATGGGAGACCCCTTCGGCCGCTGGAGCAACGCCCCGTCACGGTGAGTGGCCAGCGGGGTGGGCGGGGTGGGCGGGTCCCACCCTGGGGACCCCGAGGGCTGGGCGGGACGGGGGTGCAGGGGGTGTAAGGGTCCCTCTGTCCACCCAGGGGTGAATACGACGACAGGTCCCCGCTGCGACATTCCAACAGCTTCGTCCGCCTCACCGGGAAAAGCATCTACAGTGAGTGAGGGCAGCACCCCAAAAACCCCTCTGATCCCCCCGTTACCGTCCCCAGCCTGTCCCTGTCACCTCACCCTGCGTGTCCCCGCAGACCAGCGCAAGGACTATGGGCAGACCGTGCTGAAGCTCCAGAGCGATTTCCAGCACCACGTTGAGGTAGAAGCCCCCTCAAACTGCCCCGCGCCCCCGGCATTGCCAGGGGGCCCCTGTGCCACCGTCCCTGTCCCCCCAGCACCTGCTCACGATGCACCTGGAGCGGGATCTCCGCAGCGCCGAGGATTGTCTGAGGCGCCTGAAGGGCCTGGAGGAGCAGGGGCGGATCTGGGGGCAGGATGTCATCCTGGAAGTCAAGGACCAAGAGTTGGTGCTGAGAGATGTGGAGAGCAAGGTACCCCCCGGCCAGGGCACCCCCAAACCCCTCTGGCCATGGAACCTTCCGGTTGTGTGACCCCACAAAGCCTGGTACCCCCGCGGCCAGGGTACCCCCTGAATCCTGGTATCCCCCAAGCAAGGCACCCCAAAGCCCAGCACTCCTCAGCCAGGCCACCCCTTGAATCTCGGTACCCTCTGGTCAGGGCATCCCCAAAGCCTGGTATCCCCTTGCCAGGGTACTCCCTGAATCCTGGGACCCCGTGGCTATGCGAGGCCCCAAATCCTGGTCCCCCCTGGCCCAGGTATCCCCAAATCCCAGTTCCCCCCCCACAGGGCACCTCCTATAACCCCACTGCCCCCCAACCCTGGCAGCTCCTATAGCCCTGGCACCCCCAGTCTGGCACCCCCAACCCTGCCCCGCCCTCAGACTCAGCCCCCCAAACTCTGCCATCCCCCTCCTATGACCCCCCACCACCCCCATTAAACCTTACACCCCACATGCCCCATCCCCACAATCCCACTTGCACCCCTTTAACCCTTTCCTAGCCATTCGTGTGGGGGGGCTGAGCACCCCGTTTTCCCCCTTCCAGGAGGAGCTGGAGACTTTCCCGCTGGGAAGTGTGCGGGGATGCTCCACCGGACTGGACAACACGGTGCTGGCCGTCAGCGTCCAGGAGAGGAACCCGCCGGGGACCAGCGTCCTGCTCTTCCAGTGCGAGCGGCTGGGGGTGAGCCCTGAGGGGGGGAAGAATGGGGGGCAGCCCCCCCGGAATGGGGCGCTGATGGCAGGGGGTCCGTGTCAGGCAGAGACGCTGAGGAGCAGCCTGGAGAAGGCGCTGAGGCAGAGGAAGGAGGAGCAGAGGGATCACTATGGGCACAGGTATGGGGGGGACGCGGCTCTGCAGCCCCTCCCTGCGGACAGCCGGACTGGGCCTCCAAGTCTCGCCCCCCAGAGTTGTGGTGGGTCTGGCAGTGGGGTGTCCCTGCCCCAATGTCCCCCAAAGAGCCCCTTCCTGCGGGTGCAGACCCCCTCCTGAGGGGGAGGGGGGCCCTTTTGCCCCAGTACCCCAGCTTCTGGCTCGGTCCCCCCATCCTACCCCATCCCCGTGAATACAACCCCCACACCCCATCCACGGGCTCAGCCTCCCTCCTACCCCATCCCCACGGGCCCAGACCCCCCCACCCCATCCACAGGCTCAGTTCCCCCCCTTCCCACCCCCTCTTCCTCATCCCCATGGGCACGGATCCCTCGCACCCCCATCCATGAGCTCGGTCTCCCCTCATCCCCGTGGGCACAGTGTGTTCCCACCCCATTTCCCATCACTGGGCTTACACCCCCCCTCCCACCCCCATCCCTGCAATCAGCCCCACTCCTACCCCACACGCAAACCCGTCTCCGCACCCCGTACCCCCTCCCCAGGCTCAGCTCACCCTCATCTCCCCCCTCCCCACCGCCCTCGCCCCGGAGCAGCCCGGACCGGCCGCCGAGCCCGGCCCCTCTGTACGCGGCCCCGGAGCGCTGGGCAGAGCCCCTCGAGCCCGACCACCACCTGCCCCCCCAGCGTGGGAGACCCCCCCAGCATGGGCTGCGCTCCTCGGACTACCGTGAGTCTCGCGGGGGGGAGGGAGAGAGGGAGGGAGGGGCTGCACCGTGCCTCGTTTCTCCAGGAGCAGGGGGCGATGCTGGGGACCCCGTGGTGTCACCAGGTGCGCCGGAGCCCCCGCAGATGCTGCGGACCAAAGGCCCCCCCCAGGTTATGTCCGAGGTGGACCGAGATGTTGTAAGTCCCGACCCACCCCCACCCCCCACGGATGGGGACACCCCAGCTCCCCCCCTGCACTCACCGTCCCCCCCCGCACCCACAGGAGGTTCTCAACCACGTCCTGGGGGAGCTGGAGCTCTTCATGGGCCAGCTGAGCATGACCCTGAGCTCGGCCAGCAAGAAGAAGAAGAAGCAGAAGAAGCAGCCAGGTGGGAGGGGAGGGGAGGGGAGTGTCCTTGGGGGGCTGCTTGGGGTTCTGGCGTGGGCAGCCCGGTGCCAGCCCCCGGCTCTGCCCCTCCAGCGCTGCCCCCAAAGGAGGAGTACACGGATTTCTTCCAGAAGGTGAAATACGCCCTCAACCTCATGGTAGGTCCCGCCGGGCTGGATGGGGGAGGCTGTGGGGTAGGGGGGATGTGGGCTCAGTGGGAATGGGGGGGGCTGTGTGAGGGTGGGAGGCTGTGAGGGGATGGGGCTGTGGACAGCAGGGGAACTGCGTGGGGAAAGGGGGTCTGCGGGGATGGGGGGCCCATGGGGATGGGGAAGCCGTGTAGGGATAGGGGACTGTGTGGGGGTGGAGGGGCTGCATGGGATGAGGGAGCTGTGGGTGAACTGAGGGGCTCTGCGGGGATGGAGGGGCCATATGGGGACACGGGGCCGTGTAGGGGTGGGAGCTGGGGGTGGATTGGGGGACTCTGAAGCGATGGGGGGGGGCCGTGTGGGGATCGGGGTGCTCCGTGGGGATGGGGGGGCTCCGCAGGGACACCCTTCCCCCACACTCAGGGACGGACCCACCGCTACGTGAAGGACCCCGACCCCTCCCAGCTGCTGCGCCTCGTTTTCTCATCTCTGTCCTTCGTGAGTGCCCCCCAAAAGCGGGTCCCACCCCGCAAAATCTGTGAGACAGGTGGGGACCCCCCCACACTCCCCCCATCCTGGGGGGTGCGTCTGGGGGTGCTGCTCCATCCCGTCCCCTGCAGGTCCTGGACCACTGCCCCAGCCCCGGGCTGGCCCAGGCGGTGGAGGCTCCGCTGCTGCTGCCGGAGGCACTGGAATTCCTTGAGGAGACCCTGAGCGATGACGACTACGGCGTCTGGAAAAGCCTCGGCACTGCCTGGAACAAGTCCAGGTGGGGTCCAGGCCTCCGACACCGAGAAAGGGGGGTCTGGATTTGAGGGGGGGGTCACAAAACCCACCCCGGCGTCCCCCCCCGATGCTTGTAGGGCCGAGTACCCCAACAGCGCCCGGGTGCCCGCGTATGTCCCGGTTTTTTCGGACGGGTGGCTGCCCCCCGTGCTGGAGCAGGAACGCCACGGGGCCCTCCAGGACACCCCACCGCCTGCCTCAGTTTCCCCAACTCACTTGCGACGCCCTTCCCTGTCCCTGCCCGCCGCACAGTCACCAGGCACCGGCTGGAGGGACAATCCCAGCCAAGTGTAAGCCTCCCCCTTTCCCTGTGGATGCAGAGGGTTGGGGCAAGATCTGGCCCCCGGCTGGGTATTGATCACCCCCCTCACCCCTTCCAGACCCCCCCTCTCTGCCCAGGGGCTCGTCCGAGCCCTGTACGATTTCCAGGCCAGGAATTCGCAGGAGCTGAGCGTCAGGAAGGGGGACACGCTGCAGGTAGAATCGGGGGGTCCCCTCCCTGGCTGCTCGTGGGGAGGATGAAGTTGGGACCTTGGGGTCCTGGCCCCCCACCCTGCCCCCCTTGCCACCTCCCTTAGGTCCTGGACCAGCAGAGGAAGTGGTGGCTGGTGCAGGACGAGTGGGGGGACAGGGGGCACGTCCCTGGCAACATCCTGGAGCCCCTCCCGGAGCCGGGGCACGACGGGGGGCACGGCGCCAGGCAGGTGGGTGTTCTCTCTGCCCTCCCTCCCCCGCGCCCCCCCAAACAAGAGGGGGTGGCCGGGGACTACCCCGATGTCCCCTCCCTTTGTCCCCCGCTCCAGGACAGTCCCCCCACCCTGCAACCCAACTCCTCGCCGGCGGAGGTGACAGCCTGGCTGATGGACAAGGGCTTCTCGCGAATGTAGGTGGTCCCTTGAGCCCCCCCTTCCCACCCAAAACCCGCGTGGGTCCAATTGGGGGTGGGGGAAAGCCCGGCTTACCCCGTCCCCCCCTCCCTGTTCCCCCCCCCCCCCCCCGCAGCACGGTGCGGACTTTGGGGGTGCTGCGGGGGCACGAGCTGCTGCAGATGAGCCCGGAGGACCTGCGAGGTGTCTGTCCCGAGGAGTGGCGGAGGGTCCTCTTCAAGCTGTCCCCCATCAGGACATCCCTGGGGGTGAGAGAGCCCCACCTCCGTACCCCCACCCCATCTCGGGACTTTCGGACCCTCGGCCCCACGCTCCCTCCCCATCCCCGGGGCTGGCCTTGGGGGTGAGGGACCTCCGCCCCCGCGCCCCCTCCTCACTCCCGGACTGATCCTGCGGGTGACCCGTCCCCGGAGCCCCTCCCCAGCCCGGAGCTCCTCCTCCCCCCCCCACACACACACTTCTCCCACCCCCTTCTCTGCAGATCGGCCCCAGGCACTGAGCCACCGCGGCCGCGCTGTCCCCAGCACGTCCCCGCCCCACGCCTCCCAGGATGGAGCACCCTGGGAACGGCTGGACTTGCGGGGGAAGCCACCCCCCACATCCCGCCTGGCCCTCCCAGAACAGAGAACCATTCCTTGAAATTAGAGAACGTCTCTCCCAAAGCCACCAGTGACATGAGGCTTCTGGGACTTCCCCCACCCAAAGGAAGTAGGGGGGCAGGCACCCCCCTCAGCGGGGCCAGGCGCTGTGAGATGAGCTTGCACCCCCAAAATGTAAAGCGATTGATGTGGAAAATAAAAGTGACAGCAGTGGGGTGTGCAGAGTCTGGGGGGAGCTCGGGGGGCAGGGAGAGGGATGGGGCAGGGGAATAGGGGAATAGGGGAATAGGGGAATAGGGGAATAGGGGAATAGGGGAATAGGGGAATAGGGGAATAGGGGAATAGGGGAATAGGGGAATAGGGGAATAGGGGAATAGGGGAATAGGGGAATAGGGACAGGGCAGGGAGGGAGACACAGCATTTCACCCCCCGCAGCACCCAAGGCACAGTCCTGGTCCCCATCTTTGTGAGTTGATGGCAGCGAGGGGCCCCAGGGGACAGGGCTGTCCCCAGCCCACCCCACTCAGCACCCTGGGTGGGTGGCAGGGCACCAACCCTCCCTCCCCCAGCCTTTGTCAGGGCTGCCTCATTAGAGCTTATTAGGAATGTGCTAATGAGGAGCGGGGGTGGAAAGAAGGGAGGCACAGGGCTCCTTTTCCAGGGCAACGAGGGCTGAGCTCGTGCCCCCCAAACCAAACCTGCCACGTGGGGGGCTGGGACCCCCACTCACCCCACACCCACCAACCCCCAACCATGGGTGGGGGCTGCCTCAGTGCCCCCCTGCCCAACACCACAAGGCTTGTGGGGGGCTCAGGGTGCCACATCTAAAGCGCTTTATTTATTATCTTGGGGGGCTTCTTTCCAGTGGTGCTGTCTCCCCTAAAGGATGGGGGATGCTGGGGGGGCTGGGTTAGGACCCCCCCGCCCTCCTTGCTCCAGGCTGAGCTCCTACAACTTCTTGTTGCCCCACTTGGCCATCTTGTTATTGATGGGCATCTTCTGGAAGCGGCTGGACTTCATGTAGGCAGCCACCTTTTCCAGAGCCTGGGGACACACAGGGAGCGTCAGGGACCCCTCCACCGCGGCAGCCCCCACCCAGGGGTGACCTCGGGGTGCCCTTGCTCACCCCAAAGCGCTCCATGAAGTCCTTGAGGTTCTTGAAGGGCTCCAGGCACTTGGGCTCAAAGATGCTGTTCTGATCCAGCACGTCGAACATGAGGAAGTCTACGAAGGTCAGCTGGGGACATTGGGGGGACACGGTGAGGACAAACCCCCTCCCCAGCCCCCTCATCCCCCTCAGGGGTCCTGGCAGTACCTTCTCCCCCGCAAACCACTTTCTGTCGCCCAGGAAGTTGGAGAAGAGCTTCAGCTTCCCTGGGAGCTGCTCCAGGTAGCCCGGCTTGAGCTTCTCCTGAGGGAGGAAAGGGGCGAGGATGGGCAGTCCCAGCTGGCCACCCTGGGGAGCACCCTCCCCATATGGGGTCCCCAGTGCTGGTGTGGGGTCCCCCAGCCTGCAGGACACTCACAAAGTCAGGATTGTAGCAGACCATGACCAGGCTCATGCGGAAGTCCATGATCTGGTTCTCCAGCATGTCCACACGCAGGGTCTCCTCCTCTGTCTCACCACCTGCACGGGCGATGTCAGCACTGGGGGCCCAAACCCGCCCTGACCCAGCCCTGCTGCCCCAAACCCGCCCTGACCCAGCCCTGCTGCCCCAAACCCGCCCTGACCCAGCCCTGCTGCCCCAAACCCGCCCTACTGCTGGCTGTGGGTCCATTTAACTCCAGCTCCAACGCCATGCTCAACCCCACTCCAACCTGTACCCCAATCCAACTCCACCCTACTCCAACCCCAACCCCAACCCAAGCCCAACCCTACTCTAACCCCAATCCAACACCAAGCGTGCTCCAATTCCAACTCCCAACCCAATTCCAACCCTACTCCAACCCCAACTTTAACCCAACCCAACCGAACCCCAATCTAATTCCAGCCCCAGCTCCAGCCCCACTCCAGCCAAGCCCCCCCTGCACTCACACATGTTGTGCTTGCGGGCGATGTAGCGCAGGATCGCGTTGCTCTGCGTCAGCTTGGTGGGGCCATCGATGAAGTAGGGCAGCTGCAGGGGACAGCGGGGCATGGGGACACTGGGACATCGGGACACCCCCAATCATAACCCCCCCCCCAGCTCCAGACCACCTACATTGGGGAAGTCAAGCCCCAGCTTCTCCTTCTCGTTGATCCATTGGCTCTTATCGTAGTCGGGAGCTGGAAGGGAAGGGGGAGTTGGGTGATGTCGTGTGTGTGTCCCCTCCCCGAAAGCCAGAGAAGCTGGGGGTGGTGTGGAGACCCCCTGACCCCCCCTTACCCTCCCCACAGCTGTAGAGCTTGTCCTCGTAGGGCGTCTCCGTGTACTCCAGGAGCAGGCGGATGGCATGGGCAAGCTGGGGAGTGGGATCAGTGAGACCCCCAAAAACATCCCCCGCACGTGCCACGGGGAAACTGAGGCACAGGGGAGGGCAAACCGCAACCCCACAACACACTGGCTACCCTCAAAAGCAACATCCTCCCACCCCCAAGAGCAGCAGGACCCCCACAGGACACCCCAGGCTACCCCCAAAAGATCCAGAAGAGCTCCAACAGCTTCCCCAAAAGACCCGAGGGTCCCTGCAGACCCCCAAGAGACCAGAGGGGCTCCCACAGTTCCTCCCAAGATTAGGAAGACACCCCAGACCTCCCAAAAGACCAGAGGGACCCCACAGACCCCCCAAGAGTGACCCCCTCCAGTCCCCCCCAAGATTAATGGTCCACCACAGCCGCCTCCCCCAAGAGCAGAGGGACTCCTACAACACGCCCAAAAGACACAGGAGACCCCCGAAGACCTCCCAGAAGACAGGGGGGACCCCCGAAAACGCCCCACAGCCGTCGCACAAGCCCAAAGGGACCTCCACAAGATCAGTGGGACTCCGGACGACCCCTCGCTGCCCCCTGAAAGTTCAGAGGGACCCCCGCAGCCCCCCTCAAGACAAAAGACAACCCCACAGACCCCTGCAGCCCCCACCAAAGCGCTGGGAGACCGCCACAGCCCCCATCCCCAAAACCAGAAGGGTCCCCACGTCACGCAAAAAGTGCAGAAGGGACCCCACAAAACCCCCGAAGACCCCCCCGCCGGCCCCCAAAACATCAAAGGGACTCCCGAAGACCCCCCGAAACCCCCCAAAACACCAAAGGGACTCCCGAAGACCCCCCGCAGCCCCCCAAAACACCAAAGGGACTCCCGAAGACCCCCCGCAGCACCCCGAAACACCAAAGGGACTCCCAAAGACCCCCCCGCAGCACCCCAAAGGACCGGGGTAAACCCCAAAGACCCCTTACGTCCTCCCCTAAAAGCGCAGGGGGACCCCCCCCCCCCCCAACCCCCTCAGGGGACGCTGGTGTCCCCGCAGCCCCTCCCCCGCCCAGGGGTGCCCCACGGGGGTCGCGCTCCCCCCACTCACCCCGCGGATGTCCCAGTAGCCCAACACCGCCATGGCCGCGCCGCCGCCCCGCCCCCCGCGTGACCCCGGCCACGCCCTGCCGGGGGCGGTGCTCAAAGGGGCGGGGCTTAAAGGGGCGGTGCTTAAAGGGGCGGTGCTTAAAGGGGCGTTGCTTAAAGGGGTGGGGCTTAAAGGGGCGGGGCTTAAAGGGGCGGGGCTTAGCGGGACCGGGGCTTAGCGGGACCAGGGTTTAGCGGGGCGGGGCGTAACGGGACCGGGGCTTAGCGGGGCGGGGATCAGAGAGACGGCAGCTCCACGGGGGTCCCCCGTATCTCGAGGGTCTGCGACCCCCCCGAGCTCCATAGGGTCCCCCTTAGTAGGCGGCTCTGTGCCCCCCACCACATTCCCATGGAACTCCCTGATCCCGGGGACGCCGCAAGCCCCCCACCGCCCCCGCAGGGCCCTGCGACCCCCCAAACTCCACGGCGTTTCCCGTATCCCGGGAGTTCTCCGACCCTCCCAGCCCCATGGGAACGCCCTTGTCTTGAGGGCTCTGTGACCACCCCACACTCCATGGGGTTCCCCTTATCCTGGGGTGTCTGGAGCCACCCCAAGTTCCGTGGAGTGCCCTTTAACAGGGGGCTCTCTGACCCTCCCCATCCCCGTGGCTCTGCGACCCCCTAAATTCCGTGGGGTCCCCCTTATCCTGGGGGTTCTGCGACACACCCCACCCATCCCCACGGGACCACCTTATCCTGGGGACACTGCAACCCCACAAACTCCATGGGGCCCCCTCATTCTGGGGCCCTGCCGCCCCTTAAATTCCATGGGTTCCCCCTTTCCTGGGAGCCCCATGAGCCCCCCCAAACTCTACGGGAAGCCCCTTATCCTGGGGGTCATGGGTCCCTCTGTGACCCCTCCTCAAGCTTCATCAGGGTCCCCCCTTTCAATCCCCTAAGCTGCAGGGGGGTCTCATTATCCTGGGGGCAATAGGGACCCCACCTTGATCCCCACAATCTCCATGGGGGGTCCCCCTTATCCTGGGGATGCAGCAGGGAATGGCCTCCCCCATCTCGGGATCCAGGAGGGCCCCACATTCCCCCCAGGGTCACCCCACAAACGAGGGGTTCCCACAGCTCCCACCACAGTCCCTCGGCAGCTCAGTGCACCCCACACAGTGGCTGGACCAGGGGGAGTCCCCCATGATTTATTGGGGAGGTCTGGGGAGGAGTTGGGGGGCAGGGGGGGTCACCCCCTCACTCCTTGGTGTTGCACCACTTCGCCGTGCGCCAGAAAATCGGGGTTTTCATGAAGCGCCCTGAGCGCATGTAGGCAGAGACCTTGTCCAGGGCCTGGGGGAACAGAGACACGTGGGGACATGAATGGGGACACCACGGGGTCAGGGACGGGGCCCTGGGGGTGTCTGGGATGGGGACAGGGACACCGGGGTATTGGGGTCAGGGATGGGAATACCACGGGGTCAGGGATTGGGACAGAGATGGACCCTGGGGTGTCAGGAATTGGGACAGGGACATTGGTGTGTCAGGGATGGGATGGGGACATTGGGATGTCAGTGATGGGGACACCGGGGTGTTAGGGACAGGGACTGGGACACCAGCGGGTCAGGGATGGGGTCACAGGGGTGACAGGAATGGGGATGGAGACAAACACCGGGGATTTGAGGATGAGGCTTGGGATAGGACAAGGACACAGGCACTGAGGTGTCAAGAATGGCAATGGGCACAGCGTGGGGGGGTCGGGGATGGGGACACCGGGGTGTCAGGGATGGAGATGGTGCTCTTGGGCTGTCCTGTGCCCCTGCTCACCTCGAAGCGCTGCAGGAACTGGGCCAGGTTTCCCTTCAGCTCCGGACACTCGGGCACGAACATGCGGTGCTGGTCCAGCACGTCGTACGCCAGGAAATCCACGAAGGTGAGCTAGTGGAGGGGCAGGGGGGGTCAGCCCCCACAGGGACTCCCCAACCCTCCCCAGCATCCCCCACCCACCTTCTGCCCTGCAAACCAGGGCCGGGAGCCCAGGAACCGCGACAGCTCCTGCAGCTTCTTGGGCAGCTGCTCCAGGTACGCCGGCTTCAGCTTCTCCTGCACGGCGCGGGGGGACACAGTTCGGGGGGGGCTGCTCCCCCCAGCCTCCCCAAACCCAGGGGCATCACCATCACCCCCTGGTGACTGGCATGTGCCCCAACGCACCCTCCGTGCGGGGGGACAGCGCCGGGGTCTGGGGGGGATCCGGCCCCCCATGACCCCCAAGGGGCACTCACAAAATCGGGGTTGTAGCAGAGCTGGACAAAGTTCATCCTCAAATCCATGAGCTGGTTTTCCAGCAGGTCCACGCGCTGCTTCTCCTCCTCCGTCTCACCACCTGCGGGGTGGGGAGGTGTCAATCCCCCGCCCCAAAAACCCCAGGGACCCCACCCCCGGGTGCTGGGACCCGCACCCCCCCCCACTCACACATGTTGTGCTTGCGGGCGATGTAGCGCAGGATCGCGTTGCTCTGCGTCAGCTTGGTGGGGCCGTCGATGAGATACGGGAGCTGGGGGTGTCGGGGGGGGCGGGTCAGCCCCGGTGACCCCCACACCCCCACACCCCCCGCCCCACACCCCCGCCCATCACCTACATTGGGGAAGTCGAGCCCCAGTTTCTCCTTCTCGTTGGTCCAGTCGCTCGGGTCATAGTCAGGGGCTGGGGGGGCAGAGAGATTGTGGGGGGGGGGCTCCCCCAGACCCCACTCGGGGTACCGACAGCAATGGGGGTGCGGGCATTGGGGGGGGGGTGGTCCCCGCTCTGCCCCGGGGCAGCCGGTGATCCCCCCGGGACACCCTGGGCAGATAAGGGAGGGCGTTGCCCCTGAGAGGGGTCAAGGTCCTTTTATTTGGGGGGGGGAGGAGAATGGCGGGGACAAAGGTGACCCCCCCCGCGCTGGCAGGAGGGGTGGGGGTGGCGGGAGAGGGACAGGGGTGAAATGGAGGCGTCCCCCCGCTGGTTCCTGACACAGCAGGATCGAGGGTGCCGGGGGAGGGGGCGGAGGGACCTGGGGGGGGTCACACCCCGCTTGCCCCCGCTCACCTGGGCCAGGGCGGTACTGGCGCTCCTGGTAGGGGGTCTCGGTGTACTCCAGCAGCAGGCGGATAGCGTGGGCCAGCTGGGGGGACAGCACCCGCTTTTGACACCCCAAAGCCCCCCCGGACCTCTCCCCCACACCCTGGGACCTCCAGCACCCCCACATCGCCCTGGGACCTCCAGCACGCCCACACCCGTGCCCCCCTCCCCCCCGTCCCCAGAGAGGCACTGTCACCCCTCGACCCCACTCACCCCACGGATGTCCCAGTACCCCAGTGTGACCACCATGGTGACACCCGGCTGAGGCTCTGCGGGAGCACGGACTGGGACGGACTGGGACAGGACCCTCCCCTCTCCTCTCCCCTCCCCTCTCCTCCCTCTGGCGTCAGCGGGTGCAGGCAGGGTGCCAGGGGCGTCCTGCCAGCGCCGGCGCTGCCACCACCGCTCGGGATCCGTCCCCTGACCCTCCCACATCACCCTGGGGACCCCCAAACCCAAGCCATGAGGGGACACACAACCCCCCTCTGTGCCTCAGTTTCCCTCTGGGGCTGCACTCCCTCCCTCCCCACACTTCAGTTCCAGTGTTTTACTTAAATACTTTTATTTTTCATGCTCGGTTAGGGGTTTTTTAAAACTTTGTTGTTTTTATAGTCGCCATAAGGTTTTCCTGGGAATGCCGGCTCCGGATGCAGGCGAGCAGGACTGGGATGGGGGCTGCAGGGATAGAGGGGGTAATGCCCCACTGGAATGGGAGAAGCCTGGTCCAGCCCGATCTGGGCCACAAACAAACATCTCCTGGGAGTGTTGGGGACAGGGACACATGTCACCTGGTCCCCTTTCCCTTCATCCCTGCGGTGGTGAGGATGAAACATTCCCCATCCCACACCTTGCCTTCCTCCCTGTGGTGATGAGGATGGAGCATCCCCCACCAAGCACCATCCCCCCTGTCCTCTGGGCCACCGTGTCCCCACTGACACCACAGACCTCAGGTCTGGGTTCCTTGGGTTGTCCCTGTGGGGCAGAGAGCAGGCTGAGAGCGGCTGGGGTTAAAGAGCATCAGGACCCAGGGGGTCTGGGCTGGGCCTCCCACACTGTCACCCCACCAGCACCCAGGACCCCCAACATGTCACTGCGTCCCCAACCTGAGAGGTAAATCCAGGACCCCCCTGGCCGTGCCCTCCCCCACGTCACCTCCTGGTGCCATCAAGCCCAGCAGGGCCCAACAAGGAGACACCAGTTAAAAACAACAGAAAAAGACCCAAAAAACCACCCATAAAATGACCAAACCAAGATGAAACAGAGAGGACTCAACAAACTCCGTCCCCTGCAGTGGCACCGGTGGCACCAGGACAGCAGCAGGAGCGGCCCCTTCCTAGGGCAGGAGGTAGCGGGTGGGGGAACGGCGGCGGAGCCCCGGGGGGCTCGGGGGGGATCTGGGCAGTCAGTGGGTGCCGAGGGAGATGGTGAGCACGTCCTCCTCCTGGATGGGCTCCAGCTCGGCGCTCTGCACCGCCTGCGTGATGAGCGTCAGCTCCTGGCACAGCGTCTCGAAGCGGTAGCTCACGCGGATGTCGGGAACGTTGGTCCGGCGGATGTCGTTCCCCTCCGGACCCTCCTTCAGGTAGTTGGGACCCAGCCAGTAGCTCTTCACCTGTGGGCATCAGGACAGGGCCTCGTGGGTGCCCGGCACTCCTGAGTGCTGCCAGGACCCACGGAGGGGGAACTGGGAATGGGAATGGGCAAATGGGGGTGAATGGGAATTGGGAATGGGGGAATTGGGGATGGGAGTGGGCAAATGTGGGTATTGGGGGTGGGAATGGGGGAATGGAGGTGAATGGGAATTGGGAAGGGGTTTGGGCAAATGGGGGAATTGGGGAATGGCGGAATTTGGAATAGGAATGGGCAAATGGGAATTAGGAATGCAACTGCAAACTGCAGGATTGGGAATGAGGGAATGGGCCTCACCTTGTGGGAGAAGCCGCTCATGAGGACGCTGTTCCGGGCCAGCTCACACATGTCGCAGGAGCTGAGCTTCCACACCTGGGTGGCGATGCTGTACTCCTCCATCAGCGGCTCCTGAGGGGGGAGCGACACCCCTCAGCTCCCGCACAGAGACCCCTCAGGCAGGACAGGGGTCCCCACCTCCTCCCAGCCCCTCCACACCATCATCAGCACCCTCCAGAGTCCATCGGTGCTGCCACTGGTCCCATCTCACCACCAGCCACACTGCACCACCAATCCCACCCCACCACCGACCCCATCCCGTCACCCGGCCCGCGCCCACCCCACAGCTGTTCTTGGGGTGTCACTGGCTGGTGCCCCCCCCCAAATGCTCACCTTGGTGAAGTGGAACTGGAGGGGATCATCAGTGGAGAGGGACACCATGAGCCCCCGTGAGAGGTACTCGGGCAGGGGGTTGCGGTGGTAGCTCAGGAAGAGGCTGTTGTTGCTCAGCGGGGACATGGCAATGCCAATCTGCGCCAGGTAGTACAGGTACTGCAGCACAGGGGCCTGGGGGGCACAGAAGGGTGAGGGGGGTCCCACCACAACCCCAGCCCCTCCAGGCACCTCCTCCCCACTCACCTTGCGCAGCAACAACCCGTGGGAGATGTTCTCCGAGACCATGAACCCTGACACGAGGTGATGGATGGGACCGGCCTCGCCGCAGTGTGGGCGCAGGACGAAGGTGTGGAAGCCCCTCTTCCTGCAACGGGGGTTTGACTGGCACCATCGCCCTCTGACCTCCCCAGAACCTCCTGAGGAGCGCAGGGTCCGGGCCAGGGCTGTCCTTACCGCCGCAGGTGGTTGAGCACTGTCATGTTGGCATACATGTAGTACAGGTAGTAGGAATAGGGCGGGTTGTCCTCCTCCACCCAGTTGCCTGGCAAAGGGCTATCCAGGTTGAAGATGTGATGCTCCGGTTTGGATTCATCATCCACGCTGTCGAAGCCGTCCACCTGCAGCAGAGACAGCCCCCGGGTGGGACATCACCCCTCACTCCAGCTGGGTTCGGGTTGGGTGTCCCCAGGAGCAGGACACAGCACTCACATGCTCCAGGAAGAGGTGCAGCTCTGGGTGCTGGGCAGGATGGATGGTGGCCTCGTAGAGCGGCAGGAAGATATTCTCCAGCATCTCCTGGAAGTTGGCCAACTGCTTCTTCGTCCGGTAGACATCACTGTGGGGAATGGAGCCCACTCAGAGCCGGCTTTCCCCCCTCTCCTCCCCACCCCAGGCAGCAGTGGGATGTCCTGGGTCTCCCCAGCCCAGCTGAGGGTTCCTGTCCCCTCTTTACTCACAAGAGCCGGGGCACCTGCACGAGCCAGCGGACGTTGTTGGAGTGGACGCGGTGGCTGACGGCCCAGCGGGCCAGCTTGTCCCACTCGTCCCGGGAGCGGCCGTAGATCGAGAGACGCAGCTCCGCGTTCTGGTACTTGCTCTCCTCCAGGTCTGCCATCACCTCCTGATGGGAAGGGACAAGTGACAACTGTCACTGCTTGGCCACTGGGAAGGGGACATGGGGACCGCCACCACCACGAGGAGGGGAGGTGACCCACCTTGATGATGTGGGCGAAGTACTTCCCTGAGACTCGGTTGTCCGTCTTGATGAAGATCTCCCGCAGGATGGACTCCCCGATGGGGTTGTACTTGGCGTTGAACTTGTCGAAGCGGTGGAAGGTGTTGCGGTCCTGAACGTGGGACAGGTGTGACCTGAGACTCCTCATCACCCACCACACCCCCATCCCCAGCCCCCAGCAACCCCCCGCGCCCTGGCAAAACCCCCTGGAGAAGATCCCGCAGCCCAACCAAGGATGGGCTGGGGGTCCACTCATCCCCAGGGTTTGGGTGCCTCCCATACCGCGTGGACATCCAGCGTGTCCACGCTCAGGTCGTAGGCTGTGAGGTTCATCGTCTCAAACACCTCCTTGAGCGTCTGTTCCTTCCCCTTCTCCACGTGGACGATTTCATCCAGGTGCTTCTTCATTGCCCGCTTGATGAAGCGCAAGAGATGCTTCTGGTTCATGCAGGACGAGGCATGGATGTGGGTGTCCACCTGCACCAGTGAGGTGATGCTCAGCCCTGAGACCCTCCAAGAGCTCCCCAGCGAAGCCAGGAACCCCCCCAGGATCCGGGACTAGCTCAGGATCCGCAGGTACCTTGCGGATGTTGTAGAAGTCGCGGTGAGGCACCTTCTTCTGGGCTGCCAGCTCCTTCATCTCATTGAGCAGCACGTGCATCTGGAACTTGTTGCTCAGGTACTGCAGCCGGCGGTAGCAGAAGGATTTACTGCCCAAAACGGGGAAGAGGGGCTCAGTTTGGGGGTGAGGAGGGAGAACATCCAGCCCCGAAAGGCTGGTGCCCACACGGATATGGGAACGCGGACTCTTGGACACGGGCGAGGGTGGACGTGGGAGCTGCACCAGCACCGTGTGCCAGAGCCACTGCCATGTCCTCGGGGCTGTCCCCAGGGTTATGTCACACCCCTGCCATAGGATCCCACCCAGGGTGGGGTGGGACCCTCCCGGGTGGGACCCTGCCCCTTACATGGGCCCGTTGATGATCAAAGCCATGAGGAAATTCATGTCGGCGATAAACTCCTGCAGGTCGGGGTACGGCAGGTCCAGCTCCGTGCTCCTGTGGGGGGGGGACACACATGGGGGTCACACAGCCCCCCAAAAATCTCATCACCCCAGTGAGTAGGACCCTCCCCCTCACAAAACTCACTTGTCGGTGATGTCCTGCTTGGTGTAGACATGCACGACACCGTCCACCATCTTCAGCCCAAAGCCCAGGTCCGCCGGCATGTTCTGGGGGTCCCACGTCTCATAGGGGTGCTGCTCGGCAAATGGGGGGTGCACGGGGGCATCTGCAGCCAGGAGACACCAACATCACCCCAAAAGCTCCTCCAGCACCCCAGCCCAGCACAGAGACCCCCCCCACACCGTGCTCACCGGCAGCCACGGGGGTCTCAGGCACCTCCTCGTAGCCACGGGTCTCCAGGGGCTTCTCGGAGAGCTCCTGCAGGTACCGGGCCGTGGTCTTGCAGAAGCTCTGGAGCGACAGCCCCATGTACTTCTCCCGCACGAACAGCGCCTTCACCACGCTCTTGGCCGCATCCAGCAGGTCAGTGAAGGGCACCTGGAGAGGAGAAACCAAACAAAAACCACCCCCAAGCTGGGGTTGGCAGCCTGGAGACCCTTGCCTGGGTTCCGGGGGGGTCAGGGGGAGGCTCACCCCACATTTCTCCTCCCCAGAGATGGTGACCCGCTGGAATTCCCGCTCCAGCAGCGCCTCCCGCTCCTTGGGGACGTGGTCCACCAGGCTGTCGTTCTGCTCCTTGAAGAGCCTGTGGGGACAGACGTGGCCAGTGGGACAATGACAGTTCTGTCCCCATCCTCGTGTCCCTCAACAGCAGCACGAGCCCTACCCCAGGGACTGTGTCCGGTCCTGGGGTGGCAGGAGGGTGACGCTGTCCCCAGGAATGCCACCACCAGGTTGTGGCAGCTGTGCCACTTGTGTCCTCTGGTGGTGGCATTGTCCCCCTTCCCAAAACACATCCCCCAGCCCCACACGAGCACAATGAAAAGTCGGGGGGTGGGGGGCACAAAGCACAAAAAAAAAACTTATGACACAGACAACTCCCAAGCGGAGACAGGAGGGAGAGGGACACACAGCATCAGACCCCCCATCCGGGGGAAGACAGGGCCAGGACAGGGGTCCTGTGCCAACAGCAGAGCTGGGACCCCCAGCCCACCCCAACCCCCCCCCCCAGGTGCATTGACTCCTTCAGTGGCAGCGAGAGTGGCCGGGAGGGACCTCTTGGCTCCATGCTTGGATGTGCTGGGTCAGAGCGGGGCCAGGTGGGTCCCCGATCCCCCCCGTGGCCCCGGCCGGTGACACCGAGCCGGACACTCACTGTAAGTCCGCAGCACTGTCAATTTTCAGGAAGTCCTGTTTGGCTCTGAGCAAAATGTCGGGCTCAAGTCTGGGGACAAGGAGGCGGCGGTGGAGGGGGGGGACAGCCGGGGGGGACGAGGGGGAGAGAAATGGGGGGGCCGGGGAGAGAAAACACCCCGTTAATGCCGAAACAACAGAAACCAGACAGAAACCAGCCAAAAACTCACTGCAAAGGGGACACCAAGTGCGACACCCACGGGAGAGGGGACACAGAGCTGGCACAGAGGACCGACAGCCTCTTGGGGTGGGGAGGTGGCCTGGCCCCATGCAGGGCTCCCTTCCAGCGATTTGGGGGGATGCGGGAGACCCCCCCAGGCTTACTTGACGTCCTGGCTGATCTGGCGCTCCAGGCGCTGGCGCCGTTCCTCCAGCTGCTCGATGGGGCTCTCCTCCGGGAATTCGTACGGAGCCGTCCTCATCTCGTTCTCAGCCAGCGAGCGGCAAAACAGCTCCTGCCCAGAGCAGCCCTGCCATGAGCTGTGCCCAGCCTCAGCCGTGCCATGAGCTGTGCCCAGTCTCAGCCGTGCCATGAGCTGGGGCCAGTCTCAGCCGTGCCATGAGCTGTGCCCAGAGCAGCCCTGCCATGAGCTGGGGCCAGAGCAGCCCTGCCATGAGCTGTGCCTGGCCTCAACCCACTGAGCTGGGAGAGAAAGGCTCACAGGGACTCCCACACTCAAAAAGTGGGAAGGGAGGAGGGTTTGGGGAGGATAGGAGTGGGAAAGATGGAAGGGAGACCCCCCCCCCAGCCCCAACATACATTCACCCCCCCAGACCTGGTGAACTCGGTGCCCAGGACCCACCTCAGCGATCTCCTTGTATTTGCCATCCATGGAAGTGCGCAGATCCACTGGGAAATGCTTCAGGCAATGGGGGGTCCCAGGCAGGGACCAGGCCGACTGCAGGGGTCGGGCCCCTGGCCCCCCCCGCAGCTCTGCAGGGAGTGGGACAACATCAGCTGGGGGGGTCTGGACCCCTGCCCGGGCAGGAAGGGGTTAATCAGCCCCTCCACAGCTCCCCCTCCCCACCATGGAACTGGGATGCTCTTCCCAATGGGAGTGATGGGGAAACTGAGGCAGCTCAAGGGCAAGAGGGACACCCCCAAATCCCCCTGGGGCACTGGGAGGGCTGCTGGCTCCATTGGGGGGGTGTCAGAAGCCAACGGTGAATGAGGGGCTCAGGGCTGGGGGGCAGGACCCCCATGGCATGGGGGGCACAACACTGGGGTCCATCCCCCTACCAATGCTGCCTCCCTGCCCCCCATCCCATCCCTTCCACCACAGGGGGCACATCCCCAGACTGGGGGGGAGGGGAGGCAACACCCCCCACTCCAAACACCCCCCACTGTCCCACTCCCCCAGAGCACCCCCCGCTCCCACCAGCACTGGGGCTACCGGGCTGGGGGATGCCCAGAGACACCCCCCCGATGCCAACACCCCCCTCTGCAGCCCCGAACCCACCACAGACCTGGCCGGGGGGGGGCACTGGAAATCAGGTCCTACTGGTTAAACTGGGGGCACCAGTAAGAGCCCCCCCACCCAGCACAGCCTGGGGGGAAGATCCAGGTCTCCTGAGGAGCCTCCACCCCATGTGCTCCCTGCATCACCCCAGTGGGAATGGGGGTGCTGGGTTGCTGTCACCCAGGGCAGGGACGGCACTGGTGTCATCAGGATGTGCTGGTAGTGCCTCACCTGGGGCACGGTGACACCCAGGGTGCCCTGTGACCCTGAGACATGTCCTGTGCCACCCACGTGTGTGACAGGTGGCAGCCCTGGTGGCACTCCGGGACCCGCCCCCAACACGGGTGCCAGAGAGATGACAACCCCAAGGTGCCACCATCACCCTGTGCCACCATCATCACACTGTGTCCCCACCATCACCCTGTGCCACCCACCCAGGACACATGTGGGTCCCCCAGAGTCAGGAGCAGCCCCAGTGACACCCTGAGAGCCCTCAGAAGTACCAGCCAGGTGACAACCCCAAAGTGCCACATCACCCATCCATGTCACCACCATCACCCCAAAGTGCCACCATCACCCTGTGTCACCACTATCACCCTGTTTCACCACCACCATGTGCCACCCCCCAGAACATGCACGTGCTACCCACGTATGGGAACAGCCCCAGTGACACCCTGAGACCCTCTCTCAACAGTGCCAGCCAGGTCCCAACCCCAAAGTGCCACCTTGCCCACCCCGTGTCACCATCATCACCCTGTGCCACCCACCCGGGGCACACGAGGGCCCCGCTGACACCCCGAGACCACACCCCGCAGCACTGCCAGCCAGGTGACAGCCCCTAAGTGCCACCTCACCCACTCCGTGCCACAACCACCCCGTGCCACCGACCCCGAACAGCGACGTCTGGGAACAACCCCGGTGACACCCTGAGACCCCCATCAGTGGTGCCAACCACTGCGAACCCCAAAGTGCCACCTTGTCCACCCCGTGCCAGCAGCCCCCCTCATACCACCCGAGACCACCCCCGCCGTGCCCCCCGCCCCCCCCAAACCGGCCCCGCTCCCCCTGCGGGGTCCGCCCCCCCGCATCCCCCTGCGCTCCCCCTCCTTCCTCCTCCTCCTCCTCCTCCTCTTCCTCCGCTCTCACTGCGCCACCGAGGCGCTGCCGGGAGGGGACACACAGGACCCCCCCAGCCCCGCTGCCACCCTCCCGGTGCCGGGACACGGCGGTGGGCTCCCACCCCACCAAAAACCCTCCAAGCAGCAACCCGGCACTCCCCCCCTCCCCCCCCCCCAAACTGATCCCCCCCTACTCGCAGCATCGTGTCCCCCCCCGCGCTGGGCGCGACCTGGGTGTCCCCGTGGGCTGCCGGGAGGATGGGGGCTATCTGGGGGGGAGGTCTCACCTGCGGGGCTGGGGGTCTGCAGGCTACCCCGCTTCTTGAAGGGACACTTGGCCGGGGGGGCAGAGGACATGGCGGCTCCGGGGGGGTCGGGGAGGGGCGGAGGGGTTGATGATGATGGTGATGGTGATGGTGGTGATGATGGTAATGGGGGCGGGGGGCGGTGGGGGGCCCGGGGGACTCTTACGGCGGCGGGGCCGCAGCGGCCGCTCCCTCCCCTGGTTGATGATTGATGCAGGAACCCGGGAATGGACCAAAGTCCCCGGCGGGGCCCGGCCGGAAACCGGGACGAGGAAGAGGATGGGGCGGGCGGAGGATGTGGCGAGGAGGAGGAGGAGGAGGAAGGAGGCGGCTGCGGCGCTGGAGGGTGGGGGGGGGGCAGGACCCGGGATGAGGCTCTGAGCTACGGGGGTGTGGGGCTGAGGCACCCCCGGGACAGACGTGACCCCCTCACGGACAGCCCTTTAACCCCCCCCAGGACAGCCGTGACCGCTCCGAGACAGCCCTGACTCCCCCCAGGGGACTGTCGTGTACCCCCGTGGGGACAGCCCTGTAACCCCCCCGGAGGACCTCCCTGTACCCGTGTGCGGTCAGCCGGGACACCCCCCCGCCCCTGACAGCCCTGTGCTCCCCAGGACGGCCGTGACAACCCCCAGGCAGCTCTGTCCCTCTGTGGGAACACCCGTGACCCCCACAGACAGTGGGGACCCCCCCCCCCGGGACAGCCCTAAGCCCCTCCTCGGGGGCAGTCGTTACCCCCCGGGTTCAGCCCTAACCTCCCCCCCAAGCAGGCATCGTAACCCCGCGAGAGATGGGGTTGGACCTCCCCCAAAGTGACAGCGGCGCTTCCGAAATAGGGTAACCCCCTCCGAGGTGGGCATTATGCCCCCCCAATAGAGTCATTGCCCCCCCATCCAACAGGGTGTCACTCTTCCCCATGCAGAGACTGCCCCCATCCCAGTGGGAATCCGTGTGCCCCCCAACAGGCACCCCCAGGATGGGCACCCCCAGCACAGACAGTCACCCCCCATTTAACATTGACCCCCAAAGACACCGCGTACCTCCAAAATCAGCGAATACCCCCCAAAATGGGGCATCACCTCCTCCACGATGATGATCCCCCTCCTTGCCCCCCCAGATATGGTACCGCACCCCAAAAGAAGGACTCACACTGTCACCAGCACTCCCCCGGCTCAGACCCTGCTGGGGGGATGTTGCCCTGAGCCCCCCTAGGAATGTCCCCATGGAGCCCCTGCCCCTCCAAGTCCCCCAACTCACCCCCCAGCCAAAGTGGGGGCCAGCCCAGAAGCAGAGCCCGGCTGTGGGGGTGCCGGGGGTGCCACCTTTGCCCTTGCCTCGGTCCCCGCGCGTCCCTACCTGGACCGGGGCTCCCGGTGCCGGGGTGGCTCTGGGTGGCTGTCGGGCTGTATCCCCTCCGAGCGCCCCGAGTGTCCCCTAAGCTGCCACCGGCGCGGGGGGGTATTTTTAGCCTCTGTCAGAGCGGAGGGAATGTCACCCACCCCCCTCTGTGCCCCCCACCCCTTGTCGAGGAGGTGAAGGGACAGCGATGTGACACCACCCACCGGGGCCACCGCTGTGCCAGGCTGGGAGGGCACAACAGCCAAGGGGGACAGTGGGGACCCCCAGCCTGAGTCGTGTCCCCTGCCCAGCACTGTCCGCACACCGCGGGGAGGGGGGTGGGGTGGTGTCTGGTATTTTAATTGGACCCCCCTCATTAGCGCCGAGTTCATTAGAGGCTCAGAAGGGGCTTTGTGTCCGCGGGGACAGCGGGAACAGAGTGTCCCCAAGCAACGGCGCTGGCAGGGAATTTGCGCCCGGTGGGACGTGGGGACACCGGTGCGGGGACATGGAGCCCCCAGTGGCCCTGTGAAGTGCAGGGATTATGGGCACCTTAAACCCAAACATCGGGGACCCCGCAGGACTTTTGGGGGTCCCAAAGCCCACCCCGAGGCGGGGGGCTCCCCCTGCGGTGCCCACCTGAAACCAGCCTCGTAGGAGAAAGGGGAGGCACCCACCCGTGCCCCGAGGTTTGGGGGGGCCTGCTGGGCTGGGGGATGGGCTGGGAGGGGGGTGCTGAGCCCGGGAGGAGGAGGAGGAGAAGGAGGGCTGAGCCACGATCCCATTAAAGAGCTTAGGCAGCGGGAGGGCGGCACCCAGCGAGGCAGGATTAGGGGGCCTCGTTCCCCACCCCCGGGGGTAATTAGCTCCCTTTTCCCTGCAGGAGGAATCCCCCAGTGCCACCGTCCCCCTGCCATCACCCCCCTGCCACCATCCTGTCCCTCTGTCACCACCCAGTCCCCTGCCACCACTCCAGAGCACCCAGGGGCGGGGGACACACACAGCCAGGGGCTGATCCCATCCTCGATGCCCCCCAAAAGTGGGATCACAGTCCCACAGACATGAGGGAACCCCAAAGTGATCCCCACTTCCCAAGTCACCCCAGGGGACGAATCCCCACAGGCACAGGGTGTCACGCTGATGCCGCCCCTTATGTAAAGCCTCCTGCCCACCTCCCTGAGATGCTCCTCTTTTTTTTCTCCCTGAGCCCTAATCTTTGCCATCTTGGGCTAATTGGATTTCCTGGGTCACATGGCAAGATAAAAAGTCCCCAAATCCCACGGTCAAAAAAAATCAGGTTATCCATGGGGAATTAAGGGAGAGAGCGGGGGGCAGCCAGCAGCAAGGACCCACCGCGGAGCGCTGCCGGCTTGGGGCACCCCAACATCAGGGTGTGGGGTACCTGGCTTGTCTTTTTTGGAATTTCTGGTTAACTCTCAGTGCCCACCTCGTCCCCGAGGTGTGCCTGTTATCTCCCTGAAGAGCTGGAAAAGCCTGGGGACCTAGAGGAGATTGTGGAGTTATTGGAGGAGGAGAAGGAAGCCATGGGGAGTGGGGCCAGTGCCGAGGACAAGGAGATGGCCAAGAGGTCCAAGGAGCTGGAGAAGAAGCTCCAGGAGGATGCAGATAAGGAGGCCAAGACGGTCAAGTTGCTGCTGCTTGGTAAGGCTGGAGGGGACGTTCCCAGGAGATGTCCCTGTGTTTCCACCTCATTGAGGCTGAGGGGATGTGGGGATGGGAATGGGGACAGGGAGCCCACGTCCCCCTGGGTTCCTCCTGCCCTGTCCCTGGTTCCCCTTGGACAAGCTGCCATCAGCCTGGAGTGGTTGTCCCCCCACCCAGACATCTCCAGGGTTATCCCTGAGAAGGGCTGGAGGTGGCATCAGCTCTTGGGGATGGCAGGCACGAAGGGGATGGTGGAGGGGTGGGAGAAGGGACCAAGACAGTGGGTCCCACCAGGGGTGCACCACATCTCAGAGGGGTCAGTGAGAGCCTGGGGAGCTCCTGCCACCAGCACCCCAAAACCTGCTGCTGGGTGCCAGGCAGGAGGGGATGGTTCTTTGGGGGTCCCTCCACACCCCACAGGGCAGGGGGGTGACCCTATGGGGCAGGGGGGTGACTCCACAGGGCAGGGGCCAGCAATGGGGCCTTATCCAGGGTGGGGGGGCTGGGGTCAAGGCGATTAACACCCTAATTCTAAGCAGCTTCCTGTGCTGCCCTAAGCCGCTTACAGCCCCAAAGGCATCGCCAGCACTGCCCACGGCGAGCGGGAGGTGTGGGACCTGGGGGACCTGCACCCAGGAGGTTCCCACCACCCTGGGGGTCCCCAAGCTGTGGTTCCACACAGGGTGCAATGTGTGACAGGAGTGTGGGGATGATGGTGGCGGGAAGAGGCCAGGCTGGGGGTCTAGGCAGGGGATGGGTGGGGGACAGTGGCTTTGGTCCCCACGGGGTGCCCATCACTGTGGCATCAGGCCCTGATGGGCACTAAGGTGTCCCTCCCACCCTTTTCCAGGGGCTGGAGAGTCAGGGAAGAGCACCATCGTGAAGCAGATGAAGTGAGTATGGCCTGAGCCAGACTGGGGAGGGGGAGGCCACCAGCTCCTGGACATGGGGTGGCTGGACCCCCGGTCACCCCCTCCATGGCACCTGGTGGTGGCACCTGTGATTCCCAGTGCGGGGTGGTGATTCCCACCCCAGAGGGGATGTCCTGGTTTGGGGCTGAGGCCGCTGTGCCTGCCAGGATCATCCACCAGGATGGTTACACGGAGGAGGAGTGCATGGAGTTCAAGGCCGTCATCTACGGGAACATCCTCCAGTCCATCCTGGCCATCGTCCGCGCCATGTCCACGCTGGGCATCGACTATGCAGAGTCCTCCTGCGCGGTCAGTCGGGGTGGTGTCCCTGTTCTCCCAAACCCCACAACGTGGGGCCAGGGCTGCCCCTGGAACCAGGGTCCATAGCGGCCCCATGTTGTCCCCCCAGTCCCAAGGGCGCTTTGGGGGGACAGTGGCCACGGGAGGGTTGGTGACAAAGGTCCCTCTGGCAGGATGAAGGCCGGCTGCTCTTCAACCTGGCTGACTCCATTGAGGAGGGCACGATGCCCCCTGAGCTGGTCTCCTGCATCAAGAAGCTGTGGAAGGACGGGGGGGTTCAGGCGTGTTTCGACCGCGCCGCCGAGTATCAGCTCAACGACTCAGCCGCGTAGTGAGTGGGGACACAGCGGGCACAACAGGGCCCAGCCTGGGCACCTCCCGGCAGCTCATGGCTGCTTCCAACCCAGCCTGGCAAAATCTGCTCCTGGGAATGCCCCGAGCCTGCCATTCTTCATCCCACCAGTGTCATTGTCCATCCCACCAATATCATCCCCCATCCCACCAGTACCATTCCCCAATCCCACCAGTACTCTTTTCCATCCTACCAGTGCCATTCTCCATCCCAGTGCTGCTGTCCTCCATTCCATCAGTGCTGTCCTACGTCCTCATCACACCAGCACCATCATCCATCCCACCAGTGTCATCCTTCATCCAGCTGGTGCCATTCTGCATCCCAAAAGTGCCATCCTCCATCCCACTGGTGTCATTTTCCACCCCACCAGTGCCATCCCCCATCCCAAAAGCGCCACTGGCCTGCAGCCCCACCACCCTTAGTGTCCCCCAGCTCCCCCAGGGATGTCACCGCCCTGGAGTCCCAGTGTTTGGCAGAGCTCAGCCCCACAGCCATCCCCAAAAATCCGGGGGAAGGGCGAGACATGGGCAGCCCCTTGGCAGCAGGTCACGCCCCTTCCTGTCCCCCCAGTTACCTGAACCAGCTGGACAGGATCACAGCCCCCAACTACCTCCCCAACGAGCAGGATGTGTTGCGATCCCGAGTGAAGACCACGGGGATCATCGAGACCAAGTTCTCTGTCAAAGACCTGAATTTCAGGTGGGTGGGAGCCTCCCGCACCTCCATGACCACTCCTCCATGATTCCCCCCAGCCCTGATGGCGGGGAGGGATTTTGGGATGACCCTGACACTCGAGGGACCACCAACACTCTCCCACGGGTGGTGATTCCTGCTCCCCCGAGGATGTGGTGCTGGGACCGTCACATGGGGGGTGTCAGGACCAGGTGTGTGGGTGTCCCCCTCATCCTTGTCCCCTCCCCAGGATGTTCGATGTGGGAGGGCAGCGCTCAGAGCGGAAGAAGTGGATCCACTGCTTCGAGGGGGTGACCTGCATCATCTTCTGCGGGGCCCTGAGCGCCTATGACATGGTGCTGGTGGAGGACGACGAAGTGGTGGGTCGGGGTCCTGGAGGCACTGGGAGCCAAGGGGGAGAGGAACAGGGAGCTCCAAGGGGGCTGTGGGGAGGGAGGAACAACACTCTGCACTATCAGATGCTCTGGGTGATCCAGGAAAGGTGTGGGAGATGCAGGAGGGAACTGGTTCCCACCCAGCTGTGCCCAGTAAAGGTGTTTGTGCTTCCTCTGGGCCACGAATCCATGGGTCTGCCCACGAGGAAACCCCTAAGTGCTCCTGAGAGCCACCAGAGAATGGCCACACAGCCAGTCAGCTGGAGCAAAGCCAAAGGGAAGGGCAGGAAGAGCCAGGAACCAGCTGGGATGAAGGAAAACCTGGTCCTGAGGCACCTCGTGCCTCGCTGTGCCCTCTGAGGTAAGGAGGGCAGCTCCCACTCTCCCAGTGTGGAGGCACAGGGACATGAACCAAAGAGTGTCCAGTGAGGGATGCACCAGCAGAGCCCTGGGAAAGCAGCTTGGAGGGCGCAGATGTGGAGAGAAAGAACACGGAAGCCCCATAATGGGTTTTTCTTTGAAGAAATAAGAGAGAAGGGGTGAAGATGAGGACAGCAGGAGCAGCTTCTTCCCGGGCATCTCCTCCCATGGTCCCATGGCTGCTCCTTGGGATCCAAATACCTTCTCCTGAAGCTGGGTCAGGGTCAGGATCTGCTATCCCTGGGCCCTGCCATGGCCAGGCAGGAGCTCACAGCCCTTCCTCAACCACGTGCAGAAGGAGAGCACCCTTCCCATGGAAGCCCTTGGGAGAGGCTGGAATGCTCACCCACTGTGGGACAGGGCAGGATTTGGGCAGAGCTGGTGCTCTGCATACAGAAAAGCTGCTGTGAGGGGAAGCTGGATGAGGGAAAACCATCCCTGGAGAACCCACCTGCTGCCCACAGATGGAGGAATCCCCCTTATACAAAGAAAAACCTCCCACTGAACTTGGCTCTGCCTGGATGGATCCTCATTCCCTCAGGATGACCCAGCAGCAAACAAAGAACTCAACATCTGCTCTGAAACTGGAGCTTTTCCTTTTCCCAGCTCCTTTCCAAAACTGTGGATAACAGCCAGAAGCCGTGGTCCAACAAGAGCATGCCCCTGCTGACTGCGATGGTGCTGCTCACTGAGCATCTTCCTTGCAGGCTGCGAGATTTCCATGGATAATTTTCCCAGTGAAATCACCACAATCCTTCATTTCTGACAACCCCAGGAGGCATCGGAGCCACTCCCTACCCTGAGCATCACCTGGATTTATGATTTTGGGTGGGCAGGAGGGACTGGGCAGGCAGCAGGACCAGCTGCTGCTGCAGCAACCAGGGAAAAGCTCTTTTCTAGGGAATGGGGGGCTGGGGGTGGGCTGCAGCGGCCCAAAGGGGGCGTCAATCCATGACGATCTGCTTCCCTGCAGAACCGGATGCATGAATCCCTGCACCTTTTCAACAGTATATGCAACCACAAGTTCTTTGCTGCCACCTCCATCATCCTCTTCCTCAACAAGAAGGACCTTTTTGAGGAAAAGATCAAGAAAGTCCACCTCAGCATCTGCTTCCCGGAGTACGATGGTGAGCCCAGAGCTTCCTGGCCTTACCCCTCCTCCTCGAGACGCCCCAAACCAGGGGCTGTGGAGTTGTGTGGTCCCAGCACAGATCTGGCAACTCGGTTTTGGGATATGTTGTGATGGGGCTGGGGAAGGGGAGATGAGGATGATGAAAATTGGCTCTGTCCTAAAAAAAGGCTGGGGAAGGGGATGAGGATGAGGAGGATCAGAGCTGATTTTATCCCAAAAAGCAGAAAGGGGAAAGGGATGAGGACAAGGATGACCAGAGTCAGCTCCATCCCAAATAGGGGTGGGGAATGGGATGAGGATGAGGAGGATCAGAGCTGGCTCCATCCCAAAAAAAAGGCTGGGGAAGGGCAGGACATGAGGATGAACCAGCTCCATCCTGCTCTGGGGTGGCGAGTCAAATCCTTGGAGGCTGGAGCTGAGGAGAGGACAGATGTGGCCTTGGGAAGGTGTTTGGAAGAACGGAAATGGGGTAAAAAGGAGCTCTGTGCTACGCATGGCCAGCTCTCAACCCTTCTCTCCCTCCAACACTCCCCCATGGGAGCAGCTCAGCAGCATTCCCTCCCTCCACAGGTCCCAACACGTTCGAGGACGCAGGGAATTACATCAAGACCCAATTCCTGGATCTCAACATGCGGAAGGACGTGAAGGAGATCTACAGCCACATGACCTGTGCCACAGACACGCAGAACGTCAAGTTCGTCTTCGACGCCGTCACAGACGTGATCATCAAAGAGAACCTCAAGGACTGCGGCCTCTTCTGAGCACCAGCAGGTACGGGAGGGAGGCTGGAGCCAGGAAATAGAGACAGGAGAGGGGAGGAGGGTGGTCAGAGCTGGCTCCATCCCAAAAGGGGCTGGGGAAGGGGATGAGGGAGAGCAGAGCTGGATCCATCCTAGAAAAAAGACTGGGAAACGGAAAGGGGATGAAGAGGAGGATGATTGGTATCAGCTCCATCACAAAAAGGGCCGTCCCACAAAAAATGGGAGGAGGATAAAGATGATCAGAGCTGGATCCCTCCCATAAAGGGCTGGGGAAGGGGACTGGGATGAGAATGATCAGAATTGGCTCCATCCCAGAAAAGACTGGGGAAGGAGAGGGAGATGAGGAAGAGCAGAGCCAGCTCCATCCCAGAAAAAGCTGGGCAAGGGGAAAAGGAAGAGCAGAGTTGGCTCCATCCCATAAAGGGCTGGGGAAGAGGAGTGATATGAAAATGATCAGACCTGGATCCCTCCCATAAAGGGCTGGGGGAAGGAGGATGGGGATGAGGAAGAGCAGAGTTGGCTCCATCCCCAAAAAAGGGATAGGGAAGAAGGAAAAGGAAGGGAATGATCAGAACCAGCTCCATCCCAAAAAAAGGGGCTGGGGAAGGGAGAAGGGAATGAAGAAGAGCAGAGCCAGCTCCATCCTCTCTGAAAAAAAGGCTGGGGAAGGGGCTGGAGATAAGGATGAGCAGAGTCAGCTCCATCCCCCAAAAAAGAGCTGGGGATGAGGATGAGGATGAACAGAACTGGCTCCATCCCAAAAAAAGGGCTGGGAGGGGGATGAGGATGCTCAGAGCTGGCTCCATCCTGCTTTGTGAGGTGGTGGGATGTAGGTCCACCTGATTTTGCCATCAAATCCTGGAAATCCTAGGAGTAGGGGAGGGGAGGATGGACCGGGAGCAGTGAGGAGGGGGGAGTCTGGGGTGCCATTAGCCCAGGGACGGGGTCACATCCCTGTGCTGAGCTCCCATGGACAATTCCCATCCTTGCACATGGAGTGATGAAAACAACAGATTCCAGCCCCAATCCTCCACCTGAGCTAAAGGGAATCATTTTATTTCTCTCCTGTTGCAATTCCACCTGCCCAGGCTCAGTGGATGGGAATATCCCAAGGCACACTCTGCTGCTCTCAGCCTTTTAACTCATCTTAAAACTTTAATTAGGGTTTATCACTCTAATTAGGGTTTATCATCCTAGTTCTTGCACTAGTCTGAGTGGCAGCAGGAGTTCCATCGTCTCTCCCCCCTTTCCAAACAGCTCCCAGCCACTGGCTCTGACACTTTGCTTTTCAGGAAACCTCTGGTGCTTCCCTTATCCTTGAATATTAACAGAACAGCAGGAAAAAGCTTAAAAAAAAAAAAAAAAATCCTCAAGCAAGTTCCCTGCAAGCAGGAGGCACCAGAAGGTGACACCTGGAAAGGGGGGGGAGCGGGATGCTCCATCCTCATCCCCATGGAGGAAGGCACAGGGATGAGGTGACACAAGTCCCTGAACCCCACCTGAGTTTTTCCCTTGCTTCCATAAAATTGCTCCTCTAAGCCCTTCCCTGGGTGTGTTTAACTCCCTGTTCTCTCTCCCTCCCTCCCAGAAGAAGAAAACATTCCTGTCTCACCGTTCTGCTGAGCAGAGCCAAAGGAAGAACCAACCCCCACCACACGTCACTCACTCCCACTTTTTCTATGACCTGCCCAAATCCGCCTCCTTCCAAACCCAAACAAGGAAGGGGCTGAAGCTCAACTTCCTGCTCCCTTTCATGGCCATTTCCTCTTTTTTTTTTTTTTCCAAGGAAGAACCCCTGTTCTCGGCGTTTTACAGGAGGTTTGACACCATAGAGCACAGCCAGGAATAGGAATAATGAGGGAGTTTGGGAGGTAGGATAGATGTTGTCCCCTTGCCCATCCCTCTGCAGCCCATTCCTGCCCTTAGATCGAAGCTGGATTAATCCAGGCTGGAATTTCTGGGAAAGTGGAGGCTGAGTTACCTCCAAGTCGCTTCTGGGAACCAACCTCAGTCTTTCTTGGGAACAAACCTCAACCCTTGGGCAGGAGAAATCAGGGGGTTTTGGGGTTGTTTTGGGCCCTACATGGAGGGAATTTCTCAGGCAGGAAGGGCTGGGGAAGGGAATCCCAACTCCAGCCCGGGAATGGGCTGGATAAAGAGGAAATGGTTACTTGAAAGATTTTTGTTCTGCTACTTAGAGCTGCATTTGCTCTGTCTGTTTGTAAATAATCCCTAGATGAGCCCTGTATCCATCCTCTCCCTGTTTCCTGCAGAGATCTCCCATCCAGCTTCATTTAACTGTAGGAAAACACAATAAAAGAATACGCATGACGTGGATGTTCTTCCTTTCTCCCACTTCCACTTTGCTCCATTCCTGCATCCCAGAGCTTGGATCAAGGGATATTTCACACGCTTTGCAGCCATTCTGGGGGTGTATGGATCTCTGGATCTCACCTGGAACACCCCATGGCCACTGCTGGGCTCCTGGGGGGTGGGATGGGGGTCACCATCCCAAAAAACTTCCTGGCCAGAGTGCCTGGATGAGATGAAGCTCCTGGATGAGTTGAAAGGATGAGTTATCCCATAAGTGGCTGGAAGGGAATCGTTAACCAGACACAGCACCAGAGAGCTTGGAAAAGATTCTAGAACAGGGAATCTCCCTCAGGGCTCTACTTGCCAGCACCCACAAGCCTCCCTGGGGAATTCATCCTGGATTTCTAACCAAGTGTTCTCAGAACAGTCCCACCTCCATCCTGCAGAAGCACCCAGAGCAGAATTCCCATCAGGTTCACAGCAGCCAGTGAGGTTTGGGCTACAAATAAGCAGTAATTATCCATCTGCCAATAACCCCATGGGCAATGGGATTCCTGGCATGTTCCAATTGTGCCAGCACGACCCAAGTCTTTGGGAGCAGCACAACACCAACAGTGGTAGGTGATAAAGCACAAGGAACCTCCCTGTCCAGGTAATTCCCAATTCCCATCAAAGCTCCTCATTTCCTTCTCCAGCAAAGCACAAAAGCTGAGAACGCTCCTGGAAAAAGGAAGAATAAAGTGGAGAAAAGGCTACAAGCTTTACTCACCATTTTAATACTGCCAACAAGTCTAACAGATCCAACTGTACACATGACAAACTGGGAAGAGTCTGGATGCAATCATGGATCAGCAAAGGAATGTAGGACTGGTTAGGGATGGCACTATAGGGAAACAGGGATTTGGCACCACACAGACAAAGTAAAGGCATGCTCAGGACAGGGCTGGGCAGAGAGGGCCACGGGAAAGGCAGCACAGAATAATCCACCGTTTTCATCCCAAAAAATGCACAGGAATCAGTGGTTTGGGAGCTTGGGAGCAGCAGTTTTCCCCCCAGCGAGGGCTCAGCTCCTCTTCCCACCGAGCCAGGATTATGCTGAGCACAAATCCCTTCCAATACTGGCATAAAACTGGGCTCAAACCCTCAAGCAGAACCTAAACCCTCCTTCTGCTGCAAGAAGCCTTTCCCAAAGCCTGGGGGGGAGCAGGATGGTAACAAATCACACATGGAAAAAAAGCCGAAGCTCTAAGGATCCCTTAGTAGCTGCAGAAATATTAAATCCTGGCCATAGCAAGTGTTAAAAACAAGGAATTCCTGCTAAGAGGAATATTTTCTGCAGGATCTGCTCACATGTGCATAGTTAAGTGATTTTTTTTTGTTGCTTTTTTTTAATTATTATTATTTTTAAAACAAGGTTTGCAAATAAAGAAATAAAGTTTAGTAAAGTTATAGTTTTCTCGATGGAAAAAAAAAATAACCTTAAAAACAGACTAGTGGTGGCTTGTTAACCAAAGGAAGAGAGAAAGCTACATATCCAAGGTCTGGAATCCAGCTGGAATCCACCACACACCCCGGAGATCACGCCGTCCAACGATGCCAGGAGGATCTACTCCCACTACGTGGCTTCACTGTGCCCTAATTCCACATCCCACAGCAACAGAAGGTCCCTAAGACAGAAGATTGTGCTAAAGAATTCCAGGATTCCACGTGTTCCCTGCTCCTGGGTCATGCTCGTCGCTGTCCCCACGAGGCAGCAGGAGGCTGGGGCTCACCAGGCAGAAACACTGGGAAGGAAAGCAGGAATGTAGAAGGGAGCAGAGCGAGCCGCTCCCAGCGGGACACCCGGAGCTGCATTTACCTCTCAGTAGAGCCCACACTCCTTGAGGTTGTTTTTGATGATGACGTCGGTGACGGCGTCGAAGACGAACTGGACGTTCTTGGTGTCGGTGGCGCAGGTGAAGTGGGTGTAGATCTCCTTGGTGTCCTTCCTCCGGTTCAGATCCTCGAACTGGCACTGGATGTAGGCGGCTGCCTCCTCGTATGTGTTGGAGCCTGGAAAGGAAAAGATCCCTGGCTTTGCCCACCAGCTCACGGGAGCTTTTAAGTCCGTATTAAGCTGCTTGCAACCATCTGCCTTATCCAGCTACAAATCCAAATCCACCATTAACTCCTTCTAGGAGATCTGAGCTCTATTCCCAGCTCCTGGGCAGTGACCTTGGACATGGGATCCAGGGATTGCTGTGTGCTGGGACAGCCACGCTCCACAAAAGTGACAAATCATGGGAATCATGGGCTGGAAGGGACCTTCAAGCCCATTTCATTCCACCCCCTGCCATGAATAGGGACACCCTGCACTACACCAGGTTGCTCCAAGCCTTGTCCAGCCTGGCCTGGAGCACTTGCAGGAACAGGGAATCCACATCTTCTCTGGGAATCAAAGAAATCAACAGGTTTGAAGAGATTGGAAGGGTTTTTTAAACATGTAAATGCCTCGAGCAGTGTCCAGGTAAAGCCTTCCACCTGTGTGGAATCACAGCAGGCATGGGCTCCAGAATAATCCACGCCAAACACGGACACTCCAGGGTGGACAGGAGCCAGAGCAGGACGTGGTTAAGTTCCACATCCTCCAAAACTGAATTTAAATGGAATTATTGTCCTAGTAAGGTGTGGAAAAGGAGGAGTGACCTCGATTTGCTGGAGCGCAACACTTTGGGGTTCATATTCCAGGGAAGGACAAAGGTTGTTTCCAAGCACAGCTCTTCCAAGAAAACAAGCTACCAGGTGCCCACTGAACAGGCCAGAGACACTGTCCAGGAGACACAGGCAAGGAATTGGGGGAAAAGTTTGTAACTGATTCTGGGTTGTGTAAGGCTCTGACTCACTCATTCCCGGCCTACCTGTGTACTCCGGGTAGCAGATCGTTAGTGGGCTCTTCTTAATCTTCTCCTCAAACAGGTCTTTCTTGTTCAGGAAGAGGATGATGGAGGTGTCTGTGAACCATTTGTTGTTACAAATGCTGTCAAAGAGTTTCATACTCTCATGCATCCGGTTCTGGAAAAAGAAATCCAATGGGAGAGATGTTAGGGAAGGGTGGGATGGGGGACAGAGGATCTGCTGCACAGGCCAGACTCAAAAGTGGGGTGTCACCGCCACATCCTCACTGCCATTGCCCCAGGAGGAGCACAGGGGGACAAGTCACCTCCTCCTGTTCCTTCCTGGAGTGACTCACACATAGGGAACAAGCCATGAGAACAACTCCAGGCACCTCCCAGCAACCAGGACGGTGGAAAACCTCATTGATGGGTTGTGTTTATCACTTTGTGGGGCAAGATTCCACTGGCTGATCCAAGGAGTGCTTGTCCTTGCAGCTCTCAGAGAATTTAACAGGAGGAATATGCCAGGAACATTCCAGCCTGGTGCAGGATGGAGCTAGGTCGCTCCCAGCTCCCTTCCATGCAGCCATAAACCCCACATCACGCACCATCTCCTCGTCCTCAGCCAGCACGAGGTCGTAGTCGCTCAGGGCCACACAGAAAATGATGGCTGTCACTCCCTCGAAGCAGTGGATCCACTTCTTCCGCTCTGAGCGCTGCCCTCCCACGTCGAACATCCTGGCAGAGGCGGGAGAAGTGGCTCAGGAGCTGTGCACACCCCTCCTGCCTGGCCCCCGTGGCGTTCCCAAGGATGGGGAAGGCTGAGCAGCAGGTTGGGAACACGCAGGGTTTCAGGAGCTTCCCTCAGTAGAGGGGGTTTTAAAATTCCCATCTTGGGAGAAGGGATTTTAAATCAGAATTCTCTATTTTCTTTCAAGCCAGGGTGGATAGAGCTTGCAGCAACCTGGGCTAGTGGAAGGTGTCCCTGCCTGTCTGGTTCCAGGTGTCCCTGGATGAGATTTAACATCCCTTCCAAGCCAAACCATTCCACGACTCTGGTTTTCAGCAGGAAGAACTGGAAGCTACCATCCAGAGCTCTGCTGATTTTGTTCTCTCTCCTATTTCCTTAGCAACAACCCATTTGCTTGACTGGACTCCAAACACCTTCTCACAGCGCTTCCAGGGAAATGGATTATCGGGAACACGCTACACCTGCAAGCTCCTGCTGGGACCCAGGAAGAAATTAATGGGGTTAAGAAATAATTTCATGTATTAAAAAATAATCTGAGGTACTGGAGGTTAAAGGCTGTGCATTTTTATAAAAATTAAATTAATTTCTAATTAAATAGGAATTTGTGTCACAGGTAGTTCCAGCCCCCTGCTCATCCAAATATTTTGATGAGAGCCCAGGATTGGGATTTAATTAAATCAAGTTAATATCTGAGTTATTAAGTCATAGATATTGATTTGTTCCCAGAGCAGACAAGGAGCTGTCCAGGGGGGAATTTAATGATACTGAACTAACTCCCATCTCCTATTTAACCCTCTGGTCTAGAAGGAAAGATGGAAATCTCTGTGAGGATCCAGGATATTTACATGGCTGGAATCATTTGCCGTTAGCAGAGAGAGATCCATGAAGGAAGAGCATCCCTGACAACTCAGCTCATCCCAATTCCAGTCACTGCAGCTTCCCCATCCCATTATTAATGGCTGAGATGGAATATCAAGGCAGAGCTGGCAGCACCAGGGTTTCCCAAGGATTAATGCTTCCCTTTGTGGAGCAAATCCCTCCAGGACAGCACCTTGCCCTGCACATGATCGATGGCTCCGGGTGGGATCAGGAAGGAGGGTGGAGATGATTAAAGGAACACACTGGAGATGCTAATCCTGATCCATCACCACAAGAAGACAAATTATTCCTTGGATGGACCAGAAGCTGCATAAATAAATCGATGATGCCGAGTATTTTGGCATTTTTGTTAAAAATGTTCTTAAATTGCACAGTTCAGAAGCCAAAATGCTTCTCTCCCAAAAACTGTGCAAAAGTTTCCTTCTCCAGAGGAGACCATGGAGATGCTCCAAGGACTGGAGCCCCTCTGCTCTGGAGCCAGGCTGGGAGAGCTGGGAAGGAGAAGGCTCCAGAGAAACCTGAGAGTCCAGTGCCTAAAGGGGCTCCAAGAGAGCTGGAGAGGGACTTGGGACAAGGTCCTGGAGGGACAGGACACAGGGAATGGCTTCCCACTGCCAGAGGGCAGGGTTAGATGGGATCTTGGGAAGGAATTCTCCCTTGTGAGGGTGGGGAGGCCCTGGCACAGGGTGCCCAGAGCAGCTGTGGCTGCCCCTGGATCCCTGGAAGCATCCAAGGCCAGGCTGGACGGGGCTTGGAGCAATGTGGGACAGTGGAAGGTGTCCCTGCCCATGGCAGGGGTGGGACTGAATGGGATTTAAGATCCTTTCCAATCCAAACCAGTCTGGGATCCTGTTAAAACCCTTGGATTTTGCTGCAACTCCATCAGAGTGTTTCACAGCCCATTTATAAAGAAGCCAACAAACGCTTTTCAGGAACACGGACAGGAAAGGCTCCAAACCATTGGCACAGACAGAGGGAATGGGGCTGAGCCACAGGCACTGCGCTGTCCTACACCCACCCTCCGGCACTGGAGTGCCCTGGGACTCCAGCTGCTTGTCAGGAGCACAGGTGGGATCTGAAGCGAGGAATTCCTAAGCAGCAGGAAGGGGAGCTACAGGGATCCAAGGTGAGGAAGGAGGGATGCAGCCTCAGCATACGGAGGCAGTGGGAGCCGCTCTGAGGTTAGAGGAAGCTCGTTAGTGACATGTAAAGGGACACTGCCAGGAGCAGGCTGGATCCACAGCCTGGCAGGGACTGGATCAGCAGAGGGGACAGGAAAGTCCCAGCCCCTGCAGTGCCAGGCACAGGCTGGCAATTCCAAGAGGAACACATGGAGCACACCATGCATCCCGGAGCCACAGCCTGGCTGCAGGCACGCCTCGGTTCCTCTGCTCCGAGGAAAGGGTTAAACTCAAACTCAAACTCCAGTCAGTGTCCTTTTAGTATTATTTTTGGGATTGGATCCTGGAAACGAGCAGTCAGTACCTGTGTCTGCGATTCCAACATAAAAGCAGCTGAAAAGAACAGAAGGCAAATCAAAGTCAAACCGGTCTCTCCAGTGAGCGCCGCCAGCGGAGAGGGATAACGGAGGGAAGGAGGACAGTTAAACCAGGAGCAAGTGTGGGATGTGCCCCCAGCACGGGGCACGGGCAGAGCCCCTCACTCACTTGAAATACAGGTCCTTGAAGGTGAAGTGAGTCTCCACGATTCCTGTAGTTTTCACTCTGGTCCGCAGCACATCCTGCTGAGTGGGAATGTAGGTCGGCTGGGATATTCTATCCAAGTCATTTAGGTAACTAAACCAGAAGAGACAACACAAGAGGCTTTTTTTAGTCGGCTGTCTCACCATGAATCTTTTATAAACTGCAGAACAAAGCACAGAATTTATTTATCTCCTTCACACAGCACAGCCATGGAAGCAAACAACCCCCCTGGGCTGTCCTGAGGGATGTTTTGGGGGTTTGGGGATTTTAACCCCTCCCTGGATGACCTTGGAGGTGGTGCTGGTGGAGCTGAGCTGGCTGGGGAGGGCAGGGAGGGAATGCAGAGCCGTGCCAGGGCTGGATTTCCCAGGGCAATCCACAGTCAAGGTCTCTCGCTTCAAAGCACAAGGCAATAAATCCAAGGGTTTGCTGTTAAAGGCAGGGATGCGTCAAAGGAGCCGGGAGGGAGGGATGAAGCCTTAAAAACCATCCCAAACCAGGCAGATCCAGTCACCTCCTTCCCCAACAAGCTGACACAACACTCTCTGAGGATACAGCCCCGAAGGAAGCCACATCCTTGCAGCAATTTTCCCATCAAGACCCCAGCACATTCCTCTTGGAGTTCAGCTCTCAGGCACACCGGCACGAGGCATAGATGATTCCCAGCGGGATCAGAAATCCCACTCCAGCCAGCAACACCTCTGAGCTCATCTTCCCTCCAGGCTCAGCCTCCTGCTTTCACAAAGATGACAGGGATCCTACAGCTCTGCTGGGATGGCACAGGCCTTACTCTTTCTCCAGAGCAGGGTTTAATCAGCACAGCCCTGTGTCACTGGGAGGATTCAGGGGCATGAGGGCTCTGATGGGTGTAATAAACCCTCCCAAAACACACATTATTATCACAGATCCATTGTCAGCCAGGAATCGCTTCTTCCCATGTGCCTGGAAGCTGTGCTAGGAACCCCAGCAACACATCCCTCCTCCACCAGCTCCAGCACATCCCTGGCCAGGACTGCCAGGATTTGCAGAGCCCTGCCCTGTTTCTAAACCCCAGATCCCAATGATCTGCCAGGACCTGCCCGGTGCCACGGGGCTTTTCCCACAGAGCTGGCATCTGAGAGTGGATTTAGTGCAGGAAGAGCCAGTCCTCTCATCCCTCCCTCAGCTCCAAAGGGACGGCAGGTCTGTGAGCTGCTCTGTGACCAGGCTTGAGCCTGGCTTTAGTTTCGGTTTAGTAAAACACGAATTGGAAGGTATTTACCTTCCCCAGCTTCTGCCAAGGAATATTTCTGCCGAGGAAGTCACATACACAGATTTTTTTCTCCTCTCTCTCTCCTACCAGCTTAAGTTGAGCTGAGCTGCAATGGATCAAAAGCCAGTGGGAATGCTAAGAACTGACCCAGCAGCTCCTCAAAGCCTGGCTTTGGTACAGGTCACACCACCGATGTGATAAATCATGGAATCATTTGGGTTGGAAAAGACCTTTAAGATAGAGTCCAACTTATCCCAGCACTGCCAAGCCCAAGCTGAAGCTATAAAGCACCTGCTCCCAACAGTCAGTTGGAAGTTTGGGCACTGAAAAGGGTGTAATTCCTAATTAAAGCTTTTGGAGCAGCCAGGGAGGAGGGAATGGATCTGGCAAACTCCCACCAAACAAACTCAATCAGGGAATAAGGTGTATCAGATTCAGTGGTGCTGCCTGAAACAATAAATTTTGCCAGACTAATTCCAGGGAGATCTAAAGGGCAAATCCCGTGGAAAGATAAGCAACTGGAAAACCCAGCAAAGGGGATTTCTGGGAAACCCTGGAAGCCCTGCCAAGTGTGGGCAGAGGAAGCAGCTGTGCCCTCCCAAAAATCCAGGCTGTGGAGCCCAGCTAGTGCCACTTGTATTTCAGATTAAGTGGAACTTGAAAAAGACACTCCAAAAAGCTGGAAAAGCACACTCTGAATTTCCTTGTTCCCAGTGACTCCTGGCCCCGGCTGCCACAGTCAGACTGCTCCCAGTCAGAGACACCCCTCACAAACAGCTCTGAGAACAAACACAGACCTTGCTGTGCCTCTCCTCATCCCACACATTTCCAATCCCTTCCCACCACCTCCTTCACCTCCATATGCTGAGGCTGCATCTCTCCTTCCCCCCTTGGATCCCTGTGTTTACAGAGCCAACTATTCCTCATCCTTCAACACCACAAGCTTCCAAAAAGCCAATTTAGGTTTGTTTTCCTTATTTTTTCATGCTTAAAATGAGGCCCTGAGTACAAAAAAGTGCTGATCAAACCTACAGTGGCACTCATTTGTCCTGTTGACTCTCCAAGCATTCCTGGGACAACCTATGTGTGCAGAGATCATCAAATCCCAGAATTCCAGGATGGTTTGGGTGGGAAGAGACCTTAAAGCCCATCTCTTTCCACCCCTGCCATGGGCAGGGACACCTCCCACTATCCCAGGTCGCTCCAAGCCCTGTCCAACCTGGCCTTGGACACTCCCAGGGATTCAGGGGCAGCCACAGCTGCTCTGGGCACCCTGTGCCAGGGCCTCCCCACCCTCACAGGGAGGGATTTCTCCTCAATATCCCATCTATCCCTGCCCTCTGGCAGTGGGAAGCCATTCCCCCTTGTTGAGTCACTCCAGGCCCTTGGCTGAAGCCCCCCCAGCTTTGAGTACTTGAAGGAGCTCTAACATCTCCCTGGAGCCTTCTCTTCTCCAGGCTGTACATTCCCAGCTCTCTGATCACGCTGTATTGGGAATTCCAGTCTGATCAGGAAACGTGCCAGCTCCAGTCCTGTCTCATCCCACACCCAGACAGCTCTAGGAAGCACCGATGGCAGGACAGGGACGCTGGGATATGGACAAGGAAGATAACAGAGCTCCTCCCCTCATTATCCTGCTCACTGCAACCTTGGAATGGTGATTTCCCGTACCATTCACTCCTTTTGGTGCTAGGAGGAAGGATTTCAAAGGCACAAATAGCTCTGAAAGTCCTTAAGGGGGGAAGGAGGGAGAGGAGGAGGGGAAAAAGAGGAAGGGGGGAAAGAGGGGAGGAAAAAAGGGGAGAGGAAAAAAGGGGATGGAAAAGGAGGGGAGGGATAAAAGATGAGGGGGGAAAAAGAGAAGGAGGGAAAAAAAGGAGGGGGAGGGGAAAGGAGGAGGGGAGAAAAGGAGGGGAGGAAAAAAACCCACTTAGAAATAATCTAGGTTTTATCCAGCATCATGTCAGGGAATTCAGGCCAGAAGTGGCATTTGGGAACACGAAGAGACCTGCAGGAGTAGATGAAGGCTGATCAGAAACTGTGCTAATTGCCCGTGAGACTGCAGATAATTACCTACAGGCTGGGATCTGCCTGAATTCTGGGAAAAGTATCAAAGCTAGGAACGAAAACACTTTAAAGCATTATGTGCTTGGTGACATTTCCAAGTATCTTGAAAATCTGGACATGTGTGAAATGGAAATATCCTTCACATTCACCCTGCTGCACCCTGAACAGGGGTTTAGATGGGATATGGGGAAGGAATTCCTCCCTGTGAGTGTGGTGAAGCCCTGGAATGGAATGCCCCGAGAAGCTGTGACTGCCCCATCCCCAGAAGTGGCCAGTGCCAGACTGGACAGGGCTTGGAACAACCTGGGATAGTGGAAGGTGTGTCCCTGCCATGGCAGGGGGTGGAATGGGATGGGTTTTAAGGTCCCTTAATCCTGGGATTCCATGATTCTGGAGCCAGGCTGAGAGAGCTGGGAATGCTCAGCCTGGAGAAGAGAAGGCTCCTGGGATGGAGACCTCAGAGCCCCTTCCAGTGCCTAAAGGGGCTCCAGGAGAGCTGGAAGGACTTGGGACAAGGGATGGAGGGACAGGACACAGGGAATGGCTTCCCACTGCCAGAGGACAGGGTTAGATGGAATATCAGGAAGGAATCCCTCCCTGTGAGGGTGGGGAGGCCCTGGCACAGGGTGCCCAGAGCAGCTGTGGCTGCCCCTGGATCCCTGGGAGTGTCCAAGGCCAGGCTGGACAGGGCTTGGAGCAGCCTGGGACAGTGGGAGGTGTCCTTGCCCAGTGGAATGAGATTGGATTTAATTTCCCTTTCCCAGCTGTGCACAGAGGTCCCAAATGCTTCTCCACGGCCCTGGCTGGAGGCAGGAGCTGGGAGTCACAGAGCCACTGCTCACGTCAGAGGGAAAGACAAATGGGAAGTTGCAAAAAGGAGAGTTAAAAAAAGAAATGTTTGCAATATTCCACAAAACCCAGGGTGGCTCCAGGGGGCTTTAGCAGACTGCGCTGGGAAAGGCACTGAGCATTTCCACATCAACAGCTTGGAGCAGGAGCTACTCAAGTGTTCTTTTTAAGAAAAGAAAAAGGAAGAAAACATGGAAAACACCATGATTCCAGGAGAGATTGTCTGGATTAGTGTTATCCTCCACCCCCTCTCCTCCCACACCACCTCCAGCCTGCCAGGGCAGTGCTCCGACAGGCAGGATCTCTGCTTGCACAAGGGAAAGTGCTCAGTGATGCAGGAAACAGCAGGAAGGGGAATTTTTGGAACAATTCCCTGCTGAAATGCTCAGCTCTCTGCCACAGCACCCCTGCTCTTGATGCCACCTGATTTTCACAAGCAGTTACTTGTCTGTTCCTCTCTTCCTCCATTCCACGTGTCTCAGCCCCAGAATCTGATGCGGAGCCAGAACTGGTCTGGAAGCACAGCACAAAACTGGATTTCAGCTGGAAAACCAGCAAATGGGGCATGGATTTAATGGCTGCTCACCCTGAGCTTTCAGTGCTGTTTGCAGGAGATAATGAAAGGAACAGGGAAGCGAAATTCCCAAGAGAAGTGGGACAAAGCCTACATCATCCCAGCACAAAAAGGGATGCAGGACATCCATCCCTGGTGGTCAGGCACTGGAACAGCTCCCCAGGCAATGGTCGCAGCCTCAAGGCTGCCAGAGTTCAAGGAGCATTTGGACAATGCTCTCATCCATGGAACAAAATCCCCTCAAACACAGGGTGGGATTTGGGGATGTCCTGTGCAAGGCCAGGAGTTGGACTTGATGATCCTTGTGGGTCCCTTCCAGCTCAGGATATTCCATGATTCTAAGCGTGGAGAAGGAAATTAATTGGGGAACACAAGAGATAAGGCAGGTCAGGAGCCATGTGCTGAGGGGAAGGAAAACCCAGGGAATTCTGCAAGTCCGGTGGAAGATCCAGCCCTTTACCAGCGTGAACTTGCTGTGAAGAAATGAACCCACTGGCAGCATTTCCCAACCACGAAGTTGCCAAGCTACAGATGCACAATAACATTGGTTTGGTGCAACTTCCTGTGGTTTTGGGACAGGAAGCTGAATTTTCTGGGGCACTTCTCAGGAAATGCCTGGGTGGCTCATCCCGGGTGCAATGTCCCCATCCCAGGCTGTGCCAGCTCCTGGCACCTGGACATGGGTGGGTGGCAAATATCCAGAAACGGGAAGAACCCTCCAAAATCCCACCTCTGGAAGGCAGTTGGGTCAAGCAGGTACCTACAAAAGCAGGATAACACCCTCTTTTCCCCATCTGCTCCTTTTCTCCAGCTGCCTTCATCCTCCTCCTCTTCCAAAGCCATCCAGACGCACACCAAGGTTCCTCCTTCAGCTCCATTCCTGCTCTCTGCCCAAGTCCTTCATCTTTCCTCCTCTTCTTCACATCTTTCCATTAAATCATTCCTTCCTTTCCCCCTCCTCATCAATCTTCCCTCCCTTGGAACCTGGCCTTCCTCCTTTCCTGCTGCAAAGGCATGCACAAATCCAAGAAGTCTCCTGTCAGCCCTTCCCTTGATACAAACCCCTGCCAAGGTGCTGCAAATTTAGAAGGATTCTGCCTTATTTTCAAGCTCAAATATGCTCTGAACAGCAAAACCCTGCAGGCAGTGAGCTGTGGCACAGCTAAAGCTTCTCCACAATGCTCTTCCCAACTCATTTTTCCAAGGTTTAAAGCTTAAATTGAGATGAGTTTTCAGCTAGAAATGCTGAACCCCAAGATCACCTTTCAGGGTGTCAAATATTTGTTGTAGAGAGACCAAGAATGTGAGTTTAAAAAAAAAAAAAAAGAGGGGAAAAACCCAACAACTGTTTTACTCATTAAAGAAACAGTTTCCCTTTCCTGCACTAACCTGCCCTTGGAAAAAGATCAGGCATTTCATCAAAAATTCCATTAGCAGCCTGTTTATCTACTTGGAACCTTCCAGGTGTTCTACAGCTGTGTTGATTTTAGGACCAGAACAAGAAGATTTTAGAATCAGAACAGTTTAGAGACAGCATTGCCTGTGAGGTGCCAGGTACAGGGACAGGAGGAAAGGGAAAGCTCTAAGGAGAAAACTGGGAATATTGACCTGCCAGGTGAGGAGATCCCATTTCGGAAATTGCTGAATGTCAGGAAAGTGGCAATTTAAGTTTTAGGAGTGTTGCTCCCCTGTGCAGGGACAATGGAGGTGACACAGCCGAGAACCTGCCACTTCCACAGAATCCCAGAAACACTGAGCTTGGAAAAGACCTCCAGGATCATCGAGTCCAACCACTGACCTTGTCACCAGACCAGAACAGAGCACTGAGTGCCACGTCCAGTTGTTCCATGAACATCTCCAGGGATGGGCACTCCAAACCTCGCTGGGCAGCCCCTGCCAAGGCCTGAGCACCCTTTCCATGCAGAAATTCCTGCTGATGTCCACCCTGAGCCTCCCCTGGCCCAGCCTGAGGCCGTTCCCTCTCCTCCTGTCCCTGTTCCCTGGCAGCAGAGCCCGACCCCCCCGGCTGCCCCCTCCTGTCAGGGACTTGTGCAGAGCCACAAGGTCCCCCCTGAGCCCCCTTTGCTCCAGGCTGAGCCCCTTTCCCAGCTCCCTCAGCAGCTCCTGGTGCTCCAGACCCTTCCCCAGCTCTGTTCCCTTCCCTGGTCATGCTCCAGCCCCTCAATGTCCTTCTTGTCAAGAGAAACCCAAAACCGACCCCAGGATTGGAGGTGGGGCCTCAGCAATGCCCAGTGCAGGGGACGGGCACTGGATGGTCCTGCTGGACGGGCACTGGATGTTCCTGATCCAAGCCAGGTGCCTTTGGCCTCTTGTCCCCCTGGGCACACCTGGGCTCATGTGCACCTTCACACAAGATGCCAAGTTTCTTCCATGAAACCAGCACATTTGTCAAAAATCACATTTTTCAAAATTAGATTAAATCCCTCCCTGTGAGGGTGAGGAGGCCCTGGCACAGGGTGCCCAGAGCAGCAGTGGCTGCCCCAGCCCTGGAAGTGTCCAAGGCCAGGTTGGACAGGGCTTGGAGCACCCTGGGCTAGTAGAAGGTGTCCGGGCCCATGGCAGGGGTGGAACGAGACCTCTAAGGTCCCTCCCAACCCAAACCATCCAGGATTAAAGTCACCAAGGCACAAAACAAGGAATGTGGGGTTTTCCCCAGCGCTCCATAGAGGGAAGACAAACAGCACCACATCCCCCTGTGAGCCCAGCCCAGTGCAGACAGGACCTTCCCACCCAGTCCCACCCCACTCCAGCCACACCGGCCCCTTCTGCACCACGCTGGGAGCTGGGAAGAGCCCAGGAGCTGCTAATGGTTCCTTACTAGGATGCAGAATCGTTCAGCTGGTATTCCCTGGATCTGCTGAAGCAGGCCTGCACTCCAGGGTCTCTCCAGAGCCGTTTGATGACTCCAGCCAGCTCAGCCGTCATCATTCCCTCCTCCGCGCTCCCTGCCAGCACGAACAGCTGCCGGGCATCGTCCTGCAGGACAGAGAACGCATCATTTGGGATGTCCATCCACTGAGACCTTCCCCTTCATGGCACCAACAGCAAGGTTCAACATCTTGGGATCTAATTAATCACTGTTCTAATTAATCACCATCCAGTCCATCCAGTTTTCTCCCAAAAGTCATGGAGTTGTTGACCTCCTGCAGCCAGAAAGGGAAGTTTTGGGGAAGACGCTCCAGACTGTGGGGTGAGATGCCCTGATCAGAGATGGCCACAGCACTTCCATGGGGATCACAGCTCCGAAGGCACCATTCCCATCAAAACCATGGGGTTTCAGTGATTTGGTGCAATGTTCCAGAGAAAAGGTGGGAATGCTGATGTGCTACTCCAGACCAATGAACTGAACTGGAGGTTTGACCTGGAAAACCTCTGTTGGCGTGGCACAGCACAGGGAAAAGGGAAAGAAAGTGAGTTCTGAGAGATGATGGGATCAAAGCTTTGAGGATTTGCCTTTTGCTGCTAGAGCTGTCGGAAGTGAGGGAGACTGACTCCTTAATAAAACACCTCATCAGGAGATGGGATGGACTGATCAGGATCTGAGCATGAAAAATCCCCCTCAGAAGCCAGCGCAGGACCTGGCTCTTGTCCAAGTTATCCAGTGGATTAGGACAGGGAACCCCACACTGCCCCAAAGCCCCCTCTGCTTTTATTCCTATCTTGATCAGACCTGTCAGGTCCTTGTGGGAGCTGTGAGAGACCTTCCACTATCCCAGGATTCTCCTCCTAACACTGGCTCCTCTCCCCTGAGCCCCAAACCCCGCTGGGCATGTGCCAAGCTCAGGGTGCTGATCCCAAATCCACTTTATTGAGGTGTTAACAGCCAAAATGCAGAGGGACCCCAGTTCTGGATCTCTGTAGGTCACTCCATGGTTTGATGCATTTGGCTATCCTTGGCCTTTTCCTGGGAAAGCATGGCAAGGTTTCTGCCCTTCAGGATGGCAAAAATTCACGGCACTCAGCTCTTGTGAAGCCACCTCAGCATGGGCAGAAAACTGAGAAAGGACTTGGAGTCAGCATCCTCCCCGTTCCAGCTCCAAGATCCCAACTTGGCTTTGACAAGCACCAGGAAAGGTGGAAGAGAACTCCAGGAGGATTTGGAGCAGCAGCTGGACAACAGCCTGGGTGAACATGTGAGTGCAGATGTGCCCTTTGGCCAGGACTTGGAATCATAAATCCAAAATAAATACCATACATTCGAACCATCCGGGGCTCGAGCAACTGTGGCACAAGGCAGAACAGTCACAGTGCAGCCCTGTGCTGACACAATTCCTTTCTCCTGCACATTTCCAGGAGTCCCTCGTTCCCACTCTGTGCCTTTCCCACCACCACAAGGATCAAGGCTTCCTGACTTCCAGCTCGAAGTGCTGGACACAAATGCAAGAGGCAGGCCAGGGAATGAGCAGAGTTAGATGGGAGAGGGAAAGCAGGGCCTCAAACCTCCCAAAATTTCAAACTCAAAATTCCCAAAAATTCAAATAATTTAGAGAAAGATTTTAAGACTTCTTAAAATTTTTTGAGCATTCAAGCTACTAAGGATTCTTACCCAAAACCTCAGTAAAATATTGATGCTTTGTACTGACAATACACTAAAGTTATGACGGGTTTTTTGATACTTTATCTTGTAACAAATATATTCTGCCCAGGACTGAAATTCCAGGATTCATTAACACAATTCAGACAAAGGAAATAAATGGAATACTCACTGCTCTGGCAACTTCTCCAAAGTCTATCTTTAGCCTCCCCATGGCTCTGATGATGGCTATGATGGATTGGATGGTGTTGCTGTACACAACCACTTTATACTGTTTGCATTCCTCCTCTGAGTAGCCATCCTCATGGATAATCCTGGAAGAACACCAGGTTATTATTCCCAAGCCAAACCAGAAGGGCACCACACATTTCTTATCCCATCTCACACAAAAACAGAGGTTCCAGCCTGCACTCACTTCATCTGCTTCACGATGGTGCTTTTCCCAGACTCTCCAGCACCTGAAAAGCACAAAAAACATCCAGTTAACCATATGAAACTGAAAGGAAAAGCAGGATGTGCTTTTTCCAGTTCCCACAGAGAAGTTGATGGGGTCTGGAGTAGGATATTCCTTGTGCATTGCTGTGGGTAGCAGAGTTCCACCGTACTGTCCCGGCATATTCTTCCTGGATTTTATTTACAGATGTCAACAGTCACCATGAGTTCATCTGCTAAAAAACCCTGGAATTTCTCAATTTCCAGAGGTCAACAAAGGCAGCCAGCAGGGAGACAGGTCTGAAGAACTGGGATGAGGATTTATCCAACAGAGCAGCTCCCATCCCTCACTCCAGGCCAAGACAGCCAAAGTACATCAGCATCCCCAGATGCTCTCACCGTTACTGAGCTGGACAGGAAAGGACTTAAACAACCAGGAGGGAAGTGACCTCTGGCACAGGCTAATTTCCAGGTGAAATCTCAGAGCTGCAGGCATGTCTGCATCCCAGCAGCCTTCCTTCAAGGAATGTCAGCAATACCTGGCTTCCAAACCTCTGCAGAGCTGGGGGGGGGCAGTTATCCCTGGGGGTGTGGGGGTCAGTTATCCCTAGAGAGGGGTCAGTTATACTGGAGAGGTCAGTAATCCCTTGAAGAAGGGTCACTTATCCCTGGGGGGGGGGGGGGGGGTCAGTTATCCCTAACTGCAAAAAACCAGCAAGTTCCCTGTTTTCCCTAGTTTTTTGTCCCAGATCCCAGAGCACTCCCAAACCAAGTCCCTCCTGTATGGCTCAGGCCAGTGGACACCTGGGATTCCAAACCCTCAGTTATCCTGGTTGATGGAGCCAAGCAGAGCTGCCCACATGCCTGTCCCAGCTGGGAGCGTGCCTAAGGCAGGCATGGTGCTCCTGAAGTCAGCAGAACTCCAGGACTTCACCTTGTGGCAGCAGGAGCTCAGCACCAAGGAGATGGCTCTGCCACTGCCTCAGGGCTCCTCGGCCTCAAGACTCCCCAAGCTACACAGCTGGGCTGGCTGCAGGCAAGGAATGATGCTGGACCTGCTTGGATTTGGACAGATGACTCAGGCAAGCGCAGATACAATAAAACACCTGTAGAATTCCAGACTGGTTTGGGTTGGGAGGGACCTTAAATCCCATCCTGTTGCCATAGACAGGGACACCTTCCACTAGCCCAGGCTGCTCCAAGCCCTATCCAACCTGGCCTTGGGCACTCCCAGGGATCCAGGGGCAGCCACAGCTGCTCTGGGCACCCTGTGCCAGGGCCTCCCCACCCTCATAGGGAAGGATTCCTTCCCAAAATCCCCTCTAAGCCTGCTCTTTGTCAGTGGGAAGCCATTCCCCCTCATCCTAGCACTTCAGGCCCTTGTCCAAAGTTCCTCTCCAGCTCTCCTGAAGCCCCTTTAGATCTCAGGTCTCCCTGGATCCTTCCCTTCTCCAGACTGAACATTCCCAGCTCTCCCAGAGCAGCTCAGTGTTTGTGGTCAGGTATGAAAACATTAACACTCTGTGGACTCAGCACTTCCACCCTGGGAGGAGACAAAGCCTCATTTTTATTTCCCACGGCCACTCTCCACATTCCCCGCGATTTCAAATCTCCCATGTCCCCAAACAGCCCCGAATTCAGACTGAGAAGGGACTTTTGACATGACCTCTCTGGTTCTGCCCTCTCAGCATCACATTCACTGTCATTTCCTCCTTAGATTATCCCAAAATAATCTCCCACTGCAGCCAAGCTGTTCTACCTGTCACCAACCCCATCAGATCCGACCCTGCCAATACAACGCTAATTCCAACCAGATTCCTTTAACCTCTTCCCTTGCCCCCTCAACCCCAAACACTGCTGGGTAGAGCAGCAATTCCCCTCTCCAAGGTTACTCTCACCTTACTACAAAAGGATGAGCAGAGGGAGAAAGTAGGAACCCACATCCTCTGAACTGTCTCCTCACTAACACACAACCCCAAACTGGCTCCTCAGCCATGGCCAAGCAGTGAGTTGTTATTCCTAAAGAAGTTTTTCCTGTTGTTCCAGGTTCTCTCTTTCAGGAAAGAGCCACCCAGACAAGGTACCTCATTAACACTCACTGAAAAACATCTCCCCTCCAGCTCCAGCTCTGGAATTGAAGGCTGGAACTCCTGCTGGGATGGCCCAGAAGATGGGCAATGCCGGGAAAAGAAGGGATTAACACTGCCCATGTCTAGGCTGATACAGAGGAACAGCTTCCCACTGACAAAAGGAGGATTAGATGAGAAAATTGGGAAGAAATTCCATGAGGGTGGCGAGACCCTGGCACAGGTTTCCCAGAGAGGCAGCGGCTGCCCCATCCCTGGAAGCAACCTGGTTTAGAAGGTGTGCCCACGGCAGGGGGTGAGATGAGCTTTAAGGTCCCTTCCCACCCAAACAATCCCAGGATTCCATGATTCTGGAGACCCTCTGTTCTGGAGGCAGGCTGGAAGAGCTGGTGGTATCCAGCCTGGAGAAGAGAAGTCTCCAGGGATGGAGACCTTAGAGCACCTTCCAGTGCCTAAAGGAGCTCCAGGAGAGCTGGAGAGGAACTTTGGACAAGAGCCTGGAGTGTGAGGATGAGAGGGGATGGCTTCCCACTGCCCAAGGGCAGGGTTAGATGGGATATTGGGAAGATGGGAATTCCTCCCTGTGAGGGTGGGGAGGCCCTGGCACAGGGTGCCCAGAGCAGCTGTGGCTGCCCCTGGATCCCTGGGAGTGTCCAAGGACAGGCTGGACAGAGCTTGGAGCACCCTGGGCTAGTGGAAGATGTCCCTGCCCATGGCAGGGGAGGTGGAATGGGATGACTGGAAGGTCCTCTCACTCCACTCCAGCCAACCACTCCCCATTTTACTCATCCTTCCTGGACCTAATTTCAACATCTCTGGGTCTCACTTCTGCCCTTTGACGCTTCTCTAAACACTTGCAGATGTTCACACTGGACAAGCTGCAATTCCCCATTTTCCAACCCACTGGAAAGGGTTTGCATGAAGAGATCCATATTGGACCAACTCAGCAGCTTTTATCCTGCACTCTTCGTTCTCAGCTCTGGGGACCCCCATGTGAGGTGTTTACACCCAGTGTGGCTGAATCCCTCAATAGGGTGATAAAAAATGGGAACTCAAATGCTACTGAAACACTGCTTCAACCTAGAGCAAACTGATGCTCCACACTAGAAATTCACATCAAGAGTGGATAGAGTTACACTGGAATTCTTACAGGTTCCTCAGGCAAAGCTTCAGATTCTGGGATCTTAGGCAGGGACTAGATGGGGAGCCAGGAAGACCTCAAAGATCATGAGATGTGAGAGTGGATTTGAACCCATGGAAATCTGGGTGTTCCTGGGACATTTCTGCCCATCAAAGGAAAAGCAAATCCTTCTCTTCTGCTCCCATTAGCACAGCCAGACAGGGATCACATCCTGCCACAAGAAAGCAGGGCTGACCTCAGTGTGAATGGCATAACCCCATGGAAAAACTGCTTCAGAAGCCTTAACTTCTCTCTTCCCAAAATAGCAGCAAGGAACCTCTTTATCCCACCCTGGACACAAAGAGCAGCTCATCTGTTACAGGCATTGTCCCACTCGATGGACACAGGACAAGAATTCCACAGCGTCCCTGTCCTCAACACGTCCTTCCACGAGAGTCCACCTATTCCCTCTGGAAACCAGATGAAGCCAGGAGGCATCCCAGCTCCTGAAAACCCCCACACCTCACCCAGTGCATCCCAGTAACATCCCAGACCGCCCCAGCGACATTCCAATAACAGCCCAAACCATCCCAGTAACATCCCAAACCATCCCAGTAACACCCCAAGTGCTTAGGGAAAAGCTCAGCACCTAAGTGCTGGAATTCCATCTCCAAGGATAGCAGGAGGGAATTGGAGCAGCTTTCCAGCTGTATCAGCGCTGGGCCTGGGAAAGCAAAGGGTACAAAGGGGGGAAATTATCATCCAACCACTTCCCCCAAGGAATCCAGAGGATTTCCTGGAGCAGGAGATGGGAAGCCAAGCAACTTGGCATGGCCACACGCTGGAGATTACAGGGAAGGGAGCAACAAAACACAGCTTGGACTGGGAATTCCAAGGGAGGAATTCCACACAACCCCAGACTTCTGCTTTAAAAATTCTCCAAGGAGGTAGGTCAGACTCCCTACACCTTCCAGACTCAAGCATCCAGTTTCCTGCTCCAGAAGGTCCTAAAAATCCTATTTTCAGTGCTTTTTTCCCTGAAGTGGTATAAAAACTGCATTAAACTGTACTTCAGGAAAGGAATTTCACACACACAATTAAGCAAGTTTCTGAAGAGAAACCAGGTCACTGCTGAAACAAATCCTTCCAGGGACGGAACAGGGATGCACCCGGACAATCCATTAAAGTACAAGTGAGGAAGATAAAACTGAAGGGCCTGACATGGGTGTGTGGCTTGGACCTCCAGGAACAGTTCAGAAACTCCGCAGGGATTTGGCAGGAACTCCACGAGCCCATTCCTGAGGTGCTGCAACCCTTGGTGATCTCCCAAATCCAGGGGTATTTCTCAGCAGTTCCAACATCCCCTGTTAAACAGCTCGGGAATAACCCCAGGTGCTCACGTGAAGCTCCAGGGGTGAGTTACAGACCTGGGAATGTGACAGGACCCTCCATAGGAGGAGCAGGCTGGAAGCAATGCGGCTCATCTGGCTGTGGTTACAGCTCCCAAATCCCAGATGGAACCAGCTCCCCTCAGACAGGCTGAAAGGGGCCAAAACAACAGCACGACCAAGTTGGGAGGAATCCAGGTCCAAAAATATCCAATGGCTTTAGAGCCACTGGAAGCGTGGAGCAGGGGCTGTTCAAATCACCCTAAATCCTGATGGGTATCTCCCTGATAAACAGATGGCTCCTTTATTTAACACTCATCCCACCCCACAAGGAACACAGACATATCCCCTTACCCCCCAACACCCTCCTCAGTTTTCCGCAGCACTGCATTCCCGATTTGCATTCCGTGAGGAATATCTCCCCAACAACCTCTGCCATCCCATGGACCTGTGCAGCCCCAGCTGGGGAAAGCTGAACTATCAAATCCTCATCCTCTTCGCCACTTCCCTCCTTCCAATCTCACCATGTGGAATGCATATCCCAACACCCTGACCTTCCTAGAGCTGCCATCCCTGATAACACAGATCCCATATTCCCTTGTCGAGGTTTTTTATTTCAATGGACATCTAGAAAACTCTTGGATACCACAGAATCACATGCAACAAGAGAACTGCACTGGCAATCAGGAGAAAGGGAAAAACACTGGAGAAAGGAGCAGCAGTGTTGTACTACCAGGCTTGAAAAATCCAGCTATTGTTGCAAAAGCCAACAGGAACCAGGAGAGATTAGGCTGACACTTCTAATTCCATAAGAATGATGGGAAAAACAATATATTCAAATAAAGCACGGCACATGGGCTGGCTTCAGCCTCACTGCAGAGGGAACAGGAGCCAATGGCACAGGATAAACCATGTGAGGCTGTCACTGCCTCCGGAGGGAATAGAAATGGAGGCTTGGGTAAGGAATGGCACACTGGAAACAGAAGCAACACTAGCCCCAGGATCACTTCAGTGAAATTTCAAGCACTGCTGGGCCTGCTGGAGCACATGGGCTGAAGCTGACATGGCTGACCACCAAAAGGTACCTGGAAGATGCACAGGAGAGCAGCAGCCCCGATAGAAGATTTAGAATCATAGAAGGAATCCTGGAATGGTTTGGGTTGGAAAGGACCTTAAATCCCATCCCATTCCACCCCCCCCGCCATAGGCACAGACATCTTTCACTGTCCCAGGTTGTTCCAAGCCCCATCCAGCCTGGCCTTGGACACTCCCAGGGATCCAGGGGCAGCCACAGCTGCTCTGGGCACTGTGTGCCAGGGCCTCCCCACCCTCACAGGGAAGAATTCCCATCTTCCCAATATCCCATCTAACCCTGCCCTTGGGCAGTGGGAAGCCATCCCCTCTCATCCTCACACTCCAGGCTCTTGTCCAAAGTTCCTCTCCAGCTCTCCTGGAGCTCCTTTAGGCACTGGAAGGTGCTCTAAGATCTCCTTGGAGCCTTCTCTCCAGGCTGAGCATTCCGAGCTCTCCCAGCCTGGCTCCAGAAGGGGTTTTCCATTTTGCCTTGAAAGTACTGGAACCCCAACCCAGCTTTAATAAAGACTTTAAACGTGTAACAATTACTTCAAAGCTTAGAAACATCCCATGACCATTTGGAAGGTTAAAATATCTCCAGGAATTCTGCACTATTCCTGGGAAACATGAGGCTGGAGGAACCTGCGCCTGTCCCCTACACCCAGACCTGAGCGAACACTGACAGTTCTGAGAAATTCCTTAAGGAGCTGCTGAAACAGCCACAAACCAGCAGCAAACCCCCCTCTGCTGCCTCCCTGCAACTGTTGCAGACCAGGCTGGATGGGGCTTGGAGCAACCTGCTCTAGTGGAAGGTGCCTGTGCCCATGGCAGGGGATGGGATGGGATAAGCTTTAAAATCCCTCCCAGCCCAAATCATCCTGGGATTCTATCAGCACAGATCCAGCCCAGACGTCAGATTTGAATTTGTTTTTCCAGCTCTTTGATCTCCCCCAGGAGTGTTTTGAAAGAATTATGGCTGTTGTCAAGCAGCGTGCCTGGAGACCCCCATGGAGAGGCCTGGTGTGGCTCTTGGCTGAACATCAAACCACCATCCCCGGCCTCCTGGGCACCCCCTGATCCCCACAGCTCCTCATCCACACTCTTAGGGGATTACAGAACCATGGAATGGTTTGGGTTGGGAGGGGCTGTAAAGCTCTTCCCATCCCACCCCCTGCCATGGGCAGGGACACCCTCCACTAGACCAGGTTGCTCCAAGCCCCATCCAACCTGGCCTGGAACACTTCCAGGGATGGAGACTTTAGAGCCCCTTCCAGAGCCTAAATGGGCTCCAGGAGAGCTGGAGAGGGACTTGGGACAAGGGCATGGAGGGACAGGACAAGGGGGAATGGCTTCCCAGTGCCAGAGGACAGGGATAGATGGGATATTGGGAAGGAATTGAGGACGGGGAGGCCCTGGCACAGGGTGCCCAGAGCAGCTGTGGCTGCCCCTGGATCCCTGGAAGTGTCCAAGGCCAGGGTGGACAGAGCTTGGAGCAGCCTGGGATAGTGGAGGGTGTCCCTGCCAACAGAAATGAGATGAGCTTTAAGGTCCCTTCCAACTCAATCCATTCCAGGCTTTCATGATAAATGGATGTGCTTGGAGATACGGGGTAAAAAGGCCAGGTCTGATGTCTTTGGCTCCAAGTCTGGGTGGCAACAGCAGAGAAATAGCCAAGCAAGGCCTGTTAAATGGGAGTTAGATGACAAAGCAACAGATAACTTGGAAAGAGAGGGAACAGTGGGAAGAGCCAAGCTTGGAAAAGATACTCCTTAGTTTTCCTGATTATCAAGTGTCATCTTGTGCTGGGCCTGTTTTTAAAAGTCAAACATCCACTGAATTTCCTGCAGGGACAACAATCCTGAGCTGTTCCAAACATGCAGCCGGGCTCTCCCTGCCTGGCAGCTCCTGCTGAGGGATAAGCTCATTCCCCAAACACGGGGAGCTTGCGGGGGATGGAGACCCCAAACCACTGAGCTCCAGGAGGCCAAGCTTGTGTGCCAGCATTCCCAGTGTTTGTTTCTAAAGCTGACCCAGGCAGTACCACGCCGGTAACCAGAGAAGGTTAAAGGAGGTGCTGAAGTGACCAAACACCAACTGGGAAAACATGAAACAAGAGCCAGGCATCGGATCCCCAGGAACAAAGGAGACAGGACAGGGATCACCACAAAGAGCGTGCTAGAAAAATAATCGGCATCTGTCCCTCATTTCAGCTCCAAACCCCATTTAAGTCATTAAAAGACCATTTTTCAATCCCACCTCTGCAGGGAACAAGTGCCTGCTGCATCCCAGGAGGAGTGGGCATAGCTCTGCTCACTCCAAACTTCCAGGAGATTAGATCCATGATCTAATTAAAAAATTCCTCTTTACAGCTCCCTCTGCTCTTCCGAGAAAAGTTATTTCAATGCTCTGCCTCAGAATTTAATGAAACTTGAACCATATCCAGAGGGCTCTTGGAGGATAGATGGAATAGCAACTCCTCAACCAAGCTGTCTGCTGGAAATTGTCCATCCCCAAATCCCAGTGCTGGGCATGGACACTCACCCGTGTGTCCTGACACGAGCACGTGATGTACACACAACACAGGGGACAGAAGAATTCCCATCCCACAGCTGGAAAATGGCATTGTGCAGAAAAGAGGGCTTTTGGTGGAACAAAAGCTCTTTTCCAGGAGATTAAATAAATCATGGCTGATTCCTGAAAAACTCGAGGAGTTCAGGCACTCTGGAGATAAGGAGCATTTTGCCTGCCCTGCATGTGGTTTTGGTGCCAAAAGGGCAGAACAGAAAATCAAGGGGAAGGTGCACAGAGACCCAATGGAAAGGTGGAAAAACATGGGTGGAAGCTGCAGCTCCAACACCTGAGGACAGGGAAATTCTAGCCTCCAGTGCAACTGTGGAAAGACCTCCTCAGAGCTCAAAACCCACAGAAGAGCTGTGTCTTCAAAGAGATCTGACCTGCCACCAAATTAATTATAATCATGGAATTGGTAAGGTTGGAAAAGCCCTCTCAGATCGAGTCCAACCGCATTCCAGCACTGCCACGTCCACCCCTAATCCACACCCCAAGTGCCACATACACATGTTTTTTGAGCATTTCCAGGGGTGGAGACTCCACCACTGCCCTGGACAGCTGTGCCAGGGCTGGACAACTTTGCCATGAAGAAATTTTCCCGGATATATAACCTAAACCTTCCCTGGTGCAATCTGGCTTGAGTCAGGTCCTTGCGAACTGTGTGAGGAGAACCCTCCCATGGCCACGAGCCACCAGGAACCTCCAGCAGACCCAGATACCCACAAGATCAGAGAAACAACAGCTCCCTGCAGCTTTCCCAGCAGGATTCCTCCATCAGATCCCACAAGGAAGGACACTTGGAGCAGCAGCCACTGCTGGGACAACATCTGGAGACCAACACTCCATCCCAGAGCTTCCTATCACCATTCCAAGGGCATTCAGCAGCTCCAGAGCTGAGGAGCAGCCAGGTCTAACCCCCAGATGGATCCTCTGGAATAGGGATCCAAAGCACAGCTGCTGTGCTCCGAGAAAAGCCACTTCAATTAACGATATCATTAACTGCAGCACCAGCTCAGCCTGGATTTGCATCCCCAGAAAACACTTTCCTACCTTAAACCAAAGCACAACCGAAACAGTGCTGAGGATGCTTTGGGGAATTCAGGAAAGAAAAAAAGCTTGGAAAAATCAGTGTCAGGAAAAAGCCGAGGGCTCCCGGAGCAGTGAAGGGTGAATTATGCAAATTAAGGTTATTTTAAAACAAATTTATGCTTTTAATTGTTTTTGCATTAATTAGCAGCACCACTTCAATGTAATTACACAGAGTATCCAAAGCCAGGGAAGCTGTCCAGGCTGGGTGTTTTGGGCAAAACCAGTCCAAAGCTGGTGCATCCACAGAGTCAGAGCCACAAAAATGCCCTTTACACAGGGATTTGGGAATGGGACAACTCTGGAATCCAGCTTTCCCACCTGGGGTCACACAAACCCCTGAGACATGGCCCAGAACATGCCAGACCTTGGAAAGGCACTGGAAGCGAAGTGAAGGATCTGGGTTAGCTCCTAACCCAACCAGGAAGAGCTCCAGCACCCTGCTCCATCTGGCTGCTCATCCCAGCTGGAAAAATCTGCCAGCTCTCCCCATCAGCAGAACCACAGATGTGCCTGCCAAGGAGCCTTTTCCTGGGGGCAAATGGGAGTGAGGGCTCCTGGGCCATTCCCAGCTTGTTGCCAGCCTCCCAGGAGCTTTGGCTGCTGTTCCAGAGAGTGAACCCATGGTTGCCAGCACTCCGACCATGCCAGTGCCAATGCCAGCGGAGCTGCCAGTGGCATTCCTCCATGGAACAACAATTACATCCCACAGGGTCGTAACAACCAGGGTCAGTCATTATTCAGTACTCAGGTTTCATTTGTTTTATAAAACATCCCCAAAACTTGGAATTGCTCAACAAACTTCGGAGTTGTGAAAGGAAAGGACTTGAAATCCCTGTGGAGAAGCTGCCAGGAACAGCTCCAGGATTAACATTACCCCAGCAATCCTGCAGTTATCCAGGTGCTGGGGCCACTTCCTTCAGCACCCAAACCCTCTCCCAGGTGGCAGGCACTGGAAAAAAATCAAGCCAAAGCTCCCAGGAGAAGGAAACACAACTGGAATTCTCTCCCCTTCCTCCCCTACTCAAGAGAAGATAAAGGTTATGGAGGAGAGAAAGGAAAACACACCCAAACCCTGATTTGGGGATTTCTGTCTTCCTGTCCTCTCCCAGATCTCCTGATTTTTGGGCTATTTGACTTCCTTTCCTCTCCTCTCCTAAGATCTTCCAATTCTGGCTGTATTTGCTTTCCTCTTCTCTTCCCAAATCTCCTAATTTCAGGTATATTTTACCTCCTTTCCCCCTCTTTTCCTGAATCTCCCAAATTTAGCTGTATTTGCTTTCCTCTCTTCTACCAAACCTCCCAGTTTTGGGTATATTTGCCTTACTCTTGCTCTCCTCTCCCAAATCTTCTCATTTTGGCTGTATTTTACTTCCTCTTTTCTTCCCAAATCTCCCAATTTTCAGTGTCTTTACTTTCCTCTCTCTTCTCCTCCTAAACCTCCTGATTTCAGGTGTATTTTATTTCCTCTTCCTCTCCTCTCCCACATCCCCCCTGATTTTCATGTGTACTTGATTCCTCTCCCAAATTTCCTGATTTGGGCTGTATTTCACTTCTCCTCTCCCAAATTTCACGGTTTTTGCCTTCTTCTCCCTCTCCTCTTCCAACCCTCCAGATTCTGGGTCCATCCGTGCCTCCCCAGCCTCCTCACAGCCCAGCTGGGAAGGATCCAGCTCCCTCTCCACAGGCACAGCCCTTTCCTCGCTCATCACAACTCTGCAGATCTCAAACTGGGGCAACTCTTTTAGCAGAGCTGGGAAGGGTGGGTGGACTCCAAACTTCAGGAAAAATCCATTCTTTTTTCACCAATCCTCTCTGAGAGGGGCAGAAACCACCCAGGGAATGACACGAGACCCTGCAGATCCAGACAATTTTATGTGGGATAAAAAACCCTTCCTCAAACAATGGAAAAGTCCTCATGGACTTTTCCATCGGCTTCATGGAAAGGATGTTCCCACTGCAGATATTTTTGGGATATTCCCCCCATCCCATGCTTGCTGATAAGACCAATCTCATCCTCAAAGCCTTCAGTGCTTTGGAAAAAAAAAGTCATACAAAAACACGAGGAAAGAATTATTGCAGGGAATGTGCAAGTGTTGCTTATTAACACCAAAACAAACACCTGGAGAACAAAGGACTCTCCTGACACACAGCCAAGAGCTTTTCCATGGACACACCAAGTACAAAGCTCAGAGCAGCTCCGGCAGGGAGCGATGAAAACGGGCTAAATGAGAAAGAAAAAGGATTCCTGGAGCAGGGTGGTTCCTTAACACATCCTGCTCTAACAGGACCCACTCAGCGCTGCTGTTCGGATCCTCACAGACTCCATCTGTCTCCTCCGAGACGGCAAAATCAGGATAATCAAAAATATACTCCCAGACCTTGAAAAGAGAGACCAGCGTGAGCAGATGGTTCATCGGCCACGAGTGGTGCTTATAAAATGTGAGGATTTGAACAGAATTCCAGAATCCCAGACTGGTTTGGGTTGGAAGCTCATCCTATTCCATCCCCTGCCATGGGCAGGGACACCTTCCACTATCCCAGGCTGCTCCAAGCCCCATCCAACCTGGCCTTGGACACTCCCAGGGATGGGGCAGCCACTGCTGCTCTGGGCACCCTGTGCCAGGGCCTCACAAGGAGGGATTTCTCCCCAGTATCCAATTTCTCCCCAGTATCTCATCTCAATCTGCTTCCCCAGCCTTCAGGGAGGGCAGTCTGTGCCTCCTCTGAGCTCCCATCATCACTTCCAAGAACTCCAGAACACAGATCAAACCCAGCAAAACTCCACTAAAGGGAATCTGCCGCCCTTCCTAAAGAGAAATGCTCCATCCAGCTCTTCCCAGATCCTGAGAAAAAGCCAAGAGGCAGAGAATTGACACCTCCTGTTCCCATGCGCTGAATCCCCCCAGGATCTCCCACCTCCGCAGGTCCCAAATGCACGGACTGGGAACTTAATTCCAGCCCCAGCATTCCCTCCCTTCCCTGCCGGACCCGCGGGATGAGACCTGCCTCTCCCAGCCTTGGCCCAATCCCACCGGGGAGGGACCGCCCTCCCCCCGGGCAGCCAGGAGGGAGCAGGGGGAAATTCCATCGGGACACGGAGGAGACATTCCATCGGGAAAAGCCCGAGAGCCACATCCCAAGACAGCTCAGAACACCCGAGCCCCCCACAAGGATGGGATAAGCCATGCCCTCCCCCTCGGAAGGAGACCAGGGGTCCCTCAGGACCCTTCTCAGCCCCCGGGGATCCCTCGGGAACCACCTCAACTCTCCCAGGGATCCCCCTCAGGGATCCCCTGGGACCCTCCTCAGCCCTCCCAGGGATCCCCTGGGACCCTCCTCAGCCCTCCCAGGGATCCCCTGGGACCCTCCTCAGCCCTCCCAGGGATCCCCTGGGACCCTCCTCAGCCCTCCCAGGGATCCCTCGGGACCCTCCTCAGCCCCTCCAGGGATCCCTCGGGACCCTCCTCAGCCCCTCCAGGGACCCCCACTTCTCCATTCCCAAACTCCTTCCTGAGGGTGGAGGCCCCCTTTGCCCCCCCCAAAGTCCCTCCCGAGACCGGAAACCCCCATTCCCCTCTCCCCCGCCGGCCCCTCCTCACCGAGCAGCAGCAGCTTCACCTCCTTGGCCGCCTTCTCGCCGTCTTCCCGCAGGTTGCGGTCGATCATTTTACTCCTCTCCACCGCCGCCTTATCCTCGGCGCTCAGCGTGCACCCCATGGCGGCGGCGGGGGCGGCCGGGCGGCCGGGGGCGGTGGGGCCGGGACCGGGACCGGGATCGGGGCCGGAGCTGCCTCGGCCCGGGCGGCTCCTGAGGCGGCGCCGGATTTCCGGTCCTGGGCCGCAGGGCACGCCGGGAAATAAAGTCCCGCGGGCTGAGAGCGTGAGGAGGGCGCTGCTTCCGCCTCGGTAGAGCGGGGCATGATGGGAGGAAGCATCACCTTCCGCCACGTTAGAGCGGAGTATGATGGGGGAAAAAAAGCGCTTTACTTCCGCCTCGATAGAGCGAGACATGATGGGAAATGCTCGACTTCCGGCTCGGTTTGGTAGGCATGATGGGAGTTGTAGTCCTCGCTGGGGTCCGTGGCGGCCGCAGACCCCCAGGCCCTGCCTGCCCTCCCCAGCCCGCCCTCATGATGGGGGCTCAGGCTCCGCACCCCCAGAGGGCCGGGCCTCGGCCCCGCGGCTGCCAGGCGGGCTCGGGGAAATGGGAGCTGGTCTCCGGGACTGAGGAGGGGTCTTAGGGCAATGGGGGGATGGAGGGAACCCCCTCCGCAGGAACCCCCCTCCCCTCCCCGGCTGTGGAGTGGCCACACAGGGGTGGTGGGCACGGAGCCACCTCTCCTGGGGAGCCCCCAAACACGAGCCCCCCACTCATCCCTTTCCCATCACTGGGCTTGTGCCCCCCAGCTGCTGCCCCCCAACCCCGGTGGTGCCACGGGACCCCCGAACCCCGCAGTGGCGGCAGTGCTGACCCCCCCCGCACCCACCCAACGAGGGTCGTGGGGCCTCCCCAGTCACCTGTGATGGCAGCAATGAGGACCCTCCCACAGCCCCGTGAGCATCGTGGGACCCGCAACCCCCCCCCCCCCCGGCAGTGAAGACCCCACACACATCAGCAAGAGTCGTAGGACCCCCAATCCCCCGCTGTGGTGACAGAGACCCCCCAAATCCCAACGAGAGCCGTGGGACCCCCAATCCCCCTCCAGCAGTGAGAATCACTCCCACTCCAGCAAGTGCCATGGGACTCCCACCTCTCCATGGCTGCAGCGAGGAGCCCCCACCCCATCACCCCAGTGGGCACTGTGGGACCCCCCAATTCCCTGTGGCTGCAATGAGGACCCCCCACACTCCAACAAGTGTTGTGGGACCCCCAACCCTCCATGGCAATGTGGTACCCCCAGCCCAGTAAGCACTGTGGGACCCCCAACCCTCCACGGCGGTGACGAAGCCCCCTCTCAACAAGTCACTATGACCATCTCTCCCCTCACAGCCACATTTACCCCAACCCCCCCCAAACGCTACAGCCCCGCTTTGGCAGAGCCCGCCACGGGCATGAACACCCCGCTCCCCCCACCCCACTCCATCCCCTCCGCCGCCGCCTCCTCCTCGATCTGCCCCGGGATGCGGAAATCCACGGGGGGCAGGTCCCGCTCGGGGCTGGGGGGCTCTGGCGGGCGCCCGGTGCTCTGGAGGAACTGTAGAAAGTTCTCCTCGATGGAGCCCTCACGGCTCGGCAGCCGCAGGTCCTCCTCGGGGGGCTGCTTGAAGAAGCAGGTGAGGAGCCGGCCAAGCTCCCCGCGGATCTGCCGGTTGAGGCAGCCATAGAAGAAGGGGTTGGAGGTGAAGCAGCAGAACCCCAGCCAGGTGACCACAGTCTCGGCTGCCGGCCCAGCTAAGGGCCGAGCGCTCAGCGCTGTGTACAGCTGGAAGGAGAAGTAGGGCAACCAGCAGAAGAGGAACTGGCCGCCCACGGCCAGCAGCACGGCGGCCGCCTTGCCCCCGCCAAACATCCTCTGCGGGGTGGTCCGAGGAGCCCCTGAGGTGGTGACCATGGTGGAGCGGCTGCTGAGTGATGCCGAGCGCCGGCGCGGCGTCTCCATCCAGGTGGGCGGCGGGCCGTGGTGCATGGCTGCCACCCGTGCCACCTTGAACATGCCGCAATAGACCACGACGATGATGAGGAGGGGCAGGACGAAGTAGAAGGCGGCGAAGAAGACCACAAAGACCTTGCAGGACGGCCCCCGGCTCCACTGCAAGGAGCAGCCGTGAGCAGCAGGCGCTGGTGGGCGGTCGGGGGACAACCAGCCCAGCACGGGCACCAGCGAGGTGGCCACAGCCTTGAGCCACACACCAGCCAGCACTCCGGCCACCAGCCCCGCGGTCATCCGCACCTCGTAGCGCAGCGGGTGCACCACGTAGTAGTAGCGCTCCACGTTGACGGTGGAGATGGAGAGGATGCACATGGAGGTGAGGCACACACTGAGGAACAGGTACACACGGCACACGGCCTCGCCCAGCCCGGGGCTCTCGAACACCGCCGAGCCCGACAGCATCTCCAGCGGCATCAGCGTGAGGGCAGCCAGGAAATCCACCAGGCACAGGTGGAACACGAAGACGAACTTGCGGAGCGCCGGCGTCTTTGCGATGACCGTCATGACGGCGGCGTTGCCCACAATGGCCGTGAGGTCCAGCAGCACCATGAAGAACAGCCCCACAGACTTGGAGGCCACGTCCTTGGGCTTGGCCTCGGCCGTGCTGTTGGGGGGCCGGGACCCCCCTCTAGAGCCATTCCAGCCCCACGGGGAGGGCAGGAAGGGCTCCATCCTGTGCCGCCGGCCTGGCGGCAAGTACGGCGCAGCCGGGCATCGCCAGAGGGTCACATCCTTGCCGGTCCGGGGGTGGGGATGGGGGGGGGTGGGCCGCTGTGGGGGTGGCACTCAGAGTACCCAAAGGTGCCCCCCAGCCCCACTCATCTCCCCGCTGCTCAGCGAGGGGGTACCTGGGGGAGGTGGAGCTGTCACTGGGGGGGGCAGGACCCTGGGAGGACCCCTGAGCACTGAGCTGGACCCCCAGTTGCAGCCCCCAGGTATCTGGGGGGAGGTGGAGCTGTCAGGAAAGGGGGAGACACTCTGAAGGGACCCCTGAGAGCCAAGCTGGAACCCCAATTGCAGCCCCCCCCAGTACCTGGGGGAAGGTGGAGCTGTCATGGGGAGAGACCCTGGATGGAACCCTGAGAGCTTGGGGGGGCTCACAGGTGACTTCTGAGCCATGGCAGGGGTCACAGCAGTGCTGGGGGGAAGGTGGAGTTGTCATGGGGGGGCACAACCCTGGGGGGACCCCTGAGAGCTGAGCTGGACCTCCACCTGCATCCCACAGGTACCTGGGGTAGGTGGAGCTGTCAGAAGAGGGGGGAGACACTGAGGGGACCCCTGAGAGCCATGGTGGGATCACAGCCGACCCTTGAGAGACACGGGGTGGGTCTCAGCTCAGGTGTGACCCCCATCCACAGCCCCCAGGCACCTGGGGGGAAGGTAGAGCCACCAGAGGGGACAGAGAGCTCTGGGGGACACCTGAGATCCCAGGGAGGGTTCAGCTGTGACCCCCCCCACCACAGTCCCCATCACCCCCTCTCCGTCTCCACAACCCCCTACATCAAAGCCCTTTCCCAACCAAAAGCCTCATTCCCCCCCAAAATGAGCAATTCTGGGGTAAACCCCCCAAATTCCAACGTTTCAACCCAAACCACCCCAGTGGAGCCCTTTGCCCAGAGTGTGGGGACCACACGGGGGGGGAGGGGGGCCCGGGATGGGTGGGGGGGTCCTGAGAACGAGGAACGGGGAGGGCCCAGCACCCCCAAGTCCTGGGTTCACCCTTTGTGCTTCGAGGGCCTTGTGTGACCCCCCCCCCCGAGCTCACACCCCCTCCATGGGGATATGAGGGGGATGCGGGGGCTACCCCGGCCCCCCTGGGTGTTCCCCAGCGGGGCGGGGGTCCCCACCCCTGCACCCGCTGCACCCCGAGGGAAGGATGCTGATGGAATATGGGGGTGCAGCCGCGGTTCCCCCCCTCCCCTCCTCACTGCCCGCTTCCCTCGCCCAGCGCCCCGGAGCGATGTCACCGGTTGGGGACCCCCCCCTCCCATCCCCGGGGGAGTCTCCCCCACCTCCCCAGTATCTCCCCACCTCCCCAGGCCATCGCCCCCGCGGGGCTGCTCGGCCGCGGCACCTACCCTGGGGGTCTGCATGGAGCCGGCCTGAGGGCGCGGGTCCCCGGTCCGGCTGGGGGAGGGGTCGGGGCTGGGGGGTGTCCCCGGGGTGGCGGGAGATGCTCGGGGCCGGAGCCACTGCGGCGAGGGCTGCTCCGCACCGCCCGGCTGCCGGGTCCTAGCGCCGCCCGCCTCGCCTCAGTACCCCGGGAACGGCCCCCTCGGGCCCCGGGGCTGCGGGCCCCGGAATCGGGGGGTCGGTGCCTCCCGGAGCCTGGCTTTGCCCCCCCAGTGGAGGACGGAGGGTGGGACGCCCCCGGGTGCTGCCCCGCGTGTTGCTTCGTGCCTCAGTTTCCCCATTTGGCTCCCAAAAGCGATGGGGAGGGGACGGGGCCGTGGCTCGGGGGGAGAAGCCCCTCGGGGGAGGGAAAGGGGGAGCTCGGGGGGTGCAGCGCGGAGGTGAGCTCGGGGGGGAAGGGGTGGGAAGGGGGCGATGGGGTGCAGATTCACAGTGGGGGGCAGGGGGTGGGGATGGGGTGCGGAGGGTGCCGGGAGGGGGGCGCTCAGAGGGGCCGCAGAGCCCCCCCAGCTCTGCCTACCCCCACCCCAGCGCCCCCTCCCTTGGTCCGAATTCAGCAACGGAGCAAGCGGGATGGGGTCGGTGCCACTCCCCGCCACGCCCCGTGCCTCAGTTTTCCCAGGACATCGCCATTCCCTTGCAGGAAGGGGGGGCCCCCATCTTTTCCATCCCCCCAAAATCCTGCTCGGGCTGCGAACTTTCCCCCTGCAGTGCCCTGGCCCCCATCCCAAGGGTGCCCGGGTGGGATGCGCGGCCACCAGGATCCCATTCCCGGGATGGGGGCTGACAAGTGAGCCGTGGGTGACGTGTGTCCCTGCGCGTCACGTGTCCATTGCCAGGCTACGGGCTCCCAAAAATAAATCCACCCAAACCAGATTAGAAACGCCCGACCTCGGATGAACCAGCCCTGGCATTCTGGGGCCCGCGGGCGGCTCCCGGTGGGACCCCAGGCACCGGGAACACCGGGAATAGCGGCACGCGGGCTCCCGGTGAGCAGGAACAGGGCGGATCCGCGGGGATCCATCCTGCCCGGGGTCCGGCCCCTGTGTCGGAAGCAGAGCACGGGAGTGGGTCCTGGTCCATAGAGTGGGGGAACGCACGGAACCCCCTTTTCCTGGGAACTCGTGTGGGCAGCAAATACCTGAGGACACCCCGCTCTGGTACCCCAGACCCCTGGCACCACAGCACCCCAGTCCCCAAGCACTGCACTGTCGCAGCCCCTGGCATCCCAGTGCCCATTTTCTTGGCATCCCCTATGCCAGCACCTCGGGACCCCAGTACCTCAACATGCTGGCATCCCAGTACTCAATACCTTGGCGCCCCAGTACCCCAGCACACTGGCCTGCTAGTGCCTCAGCACCTCAGCACCCTGGCATCCCAGTGCCCCACACCCCATCACCCTGGCACCCCAGCATCCCAGTGCCCTGGCACCCCAGTGCCTCAGCACCCTGGCACCCCAGCAACTGAACATCCCAGTGCCCCTGGAACCCCAGTACCTCAGTGTCCTGTCACCCCACTATCCCAGCATCCTGGCACCCCAGCACCCCAGTCCCCAAGCACCCCCCTATCCCAGCACCTCGGGACCCCAGTACCTCAACATCCTGGCACCCCAGTGCTCAATACCTTGGCATCCCAGTACCCCAGCACACTGGCCCTCCAGGATAGCAGCACCCTGGCACCCTAACACTACTGACACCCCAACATCCTGCTACCCCAGTGCCCCAGTCCGCAAGCACCCCACTATCCCAGCACCCTGGCACCCCAGCAATCCAACACCCCAGTGCCCCAGGACAGTGGTACCCAGTACTTCAGTGTCCTGTCACCCCACCACCCACACCATCCTGGCACCCCAGTAGTCCAGTACTCTGGCCTCCCAGTACCTCAACATTCTGGCACCCCAGTACCCCAATACTCCAAGCTAGCCATCCTCCCGCACCCGTGCCCCTCAGCCCCTGGCATCCCAGTACTCCAATACCCTGAGATACTCATCCCCCAGCACCCCTGTACCCCAGCACCCCAGGTTACCTGTGTCCCAGTATCCCAGCACCCCAGGTTACCTGTGTCCCAGTATCCCAGCCCCGGCCACCCCAGTACCCCTGTCCCTGTCCCATCTGCAGAGCCCCTGCCGGACACGCAGGTTAAACGCATTCACGTGTGTGTGTGGGTGGGTGTGGGTGTGTGTTTGCACACCTGGGTACACCCTTGTGTCATGTGTGGCTGCCTGGGGGGGTCACACAAGTCTGGGGGATACATCTGTGTGTGCACACGCGTGTGAGGGGACACACACACGTATGTGGGCTGTGCACACGTGTGTCTGTGTGTGTGTGCTCACACACGTCTGTGTGTCTGTATGTGTGTGTCTGTGTGTGTGCTGATGTGTCTGTGTGTCCGTGTCTGTGTGCTCACACACGTGTGTCTGTGTCCCTCTCGTGTGTGCTCACACGTGTATCTGTGTCTCTGTGTGTATGCTCACACACGTCTGTCTGTCTGTGTGTGGTGACACGCGTCTGTGTGTGTGTTTGTCTGTGTGCTGACACGTATCCGTGTGTCTGTGTGCTCAGTCTGTGTCCCTGTCTGTGTGCTCACACGTGTATCTGTGTGTCTGTGTATGTGCTCACATGTCTGTGTGTCTGTCTCTGTGTGTGTGTGTGTGTCTGTGTGTGTGCTGACACGTGCCTGTGTGTCTGTGTGTGTGCTCACACGTGTCTGTGTGTCTGTGTGTCTGTCTGTGTGTCTCTGTGTGTGTGCTGACACGTCTGTGTGTCTGTGTGTGTGCTCACACGTGTCTGTGAGTCTGTGTCTGTCTGTGTGTGTGCTGACGTGTCTGTGTGTGCTCACACGTGTGTCTGTGTCCCTGTGTGTATGCTCACACACGTGTGTCTGTATGTTTCTGTGTCCCTGTGTGTGTGCTCACACACATGTGTCTGTATGTTTCTGTGTCCCTGTGTGTGTGCTCACACACGTGTCTGTGCGTGTCTCGGTGTGTGCTCACACACGTGTCTGTGTGTCTGTGTCCCTGTCTGTGTGTGTGCTCACACACGTGTGTCTGTCTGTGTCTGTGTGTGTCTGTGTGTGTGTGTGCTCACACACATCTGTGTGTCTGTGTGTGTGTGTGTGCTCACACACGTGTGTCTGTGTGTCTGTGGGTCCGTGTCCCTGTGTGTGTGCTCACACACATGTCTGTGTGTTTGTGGGTCCGTGTCCCTGTGTGTGCTCACACACGTGTGTCTGTGTGTCTGTGTGTCCGTGTCCCTGTGTGTGTGCTCACACACGTGTGCTGTCACGTACCACACGCACCCGGGACCAATCCCGCTGCCCCCTGGGACACCCAGGGTCCCCCAAGGCCACCCAAAGCCCAGCGTTGGGCTGGGGGTGTCAGGGTGAGGGTGGGGCCGGCTGTTGCCAGGGGTGCTGGGCAGTGGGATCTGGGCAGGGATTAACTCCTGGATTAAAACTGGGAAAATAAGGACGATCCAAGGACAAAATTCCCTGTCTGATTCAGGGGGGCACCCAGCCGGGGGGGAGGTTAGGGTGCAGGGAACAGGGTGAGGGGCACCCTGAGGACATGAGGACACCCTGTTCTGTGTTCCAGGGGTTTCTTTTAATCCCTGCCCTCCCCCACAATAAAAAGCTGCATCATCCCAGCATGGTTTGTTCCAGCTCTTTTCCCTCTAATTTTGGACCCAAAATCCGGCACGAATGTTTGGATCTAAAAATACTACCGGGAATCAGAGCCACTAGTGGGGGGTGCGGGGCTCCCTGCTGGCTGGGGCTGTGACACCAAGGAGTGCCCCTCGGGGGGGGCCCAGGGCAGGGGGGTCCCCTCTGTCCAAGGGGCAGTGGGTGGGGCTGTGGGATGGGGTCAGGACTTTGGGGTGGAATGGGCAGTGTGGGGCTGTGCCGCCGGGGTGGGGGTGAGAGCGGGATGGGGCTGGGAGTGTAGGTGGAGCTGGGGCTGACATGGGATGGGGATGGAGATAGGGATGGGATAGGACAGAGATGAGGGCTGGGCTGAGATGGGATGGAGAGTTGGGGGAGAAGAGAGGAATGGGGATGAGAATGGGGACAGGGATGGGATAGAGATGATGGGGATAAGGACAGGGATGGGGATGGGGACAGGTATGAGAGCCAGGATGGGATTGGATTGGATGAAATGGGAATGGGGATAAGAACAGGGATTGAATAGGGATGATGGGGGTGGGGACAGAGGACAGGGATGAGAATGAGGATGGGGAGAGGATGGGAATGGGAGATGGGGATGAGGATGAGGACAGGGCTGGAATGTGGATGATGGGGATAGAGGACAGAGACGGGAATGAGGATGGGGATAGGGGAGAGATAAATGTGAGGCTAGAGATGGGGAATAAAGGCAGGGATGGGATTGAGATGATGGAAATGGGAACTGGGATGGGGATAAGGACGAGGATGGGGATAAAGGACAGGGATGGGAATAAAGAGGGGGATGAGGATGGGGATGGGAAGGAAGATGGGGATGGAGAGGGGGATGAGGATAAGGATGGGATCGGGACAGGAACGAGGATGGGGATGGAGAGGGGAGTGGGGACGGGCTGGGACAGGGATGAGGACGGGGTCGGACATACGGCTGGGGCTGGGGTGGGAGACGGCCCCGGGCCGGGTGCGGGGCTGGGCTGGGGTGGGAGATGGGCCGGGCCGGGCCGGGCCCGGTGCAGGGCTGGGGCTGAGGCTGAGGCTGCGGTGGGGGCCGGGCCGGGCCGGGCCCGGTGCAGGGCTGGGGTTGGGTCTGGGGTGGGAGCCGGGCCGGGCCGGGCCCGGTGCAGGGCTGGGGCTGAGGCTGAGGCTGCGGTGGGGGCCGGGCCGGGCCCGGTGCAGGGCTGGGGCTGAGGCTGCGGTGGGGGCCGGGCCGGGCCGGGCCCGGTGCAGGGCTGGGGCTGAGGCTGAGGCTGCGGTGGGGGCCGGGCCGGGCCCGGTGCAGGGCTGGGGCTGAGGCTGAGGCTGCGGTGGGGGCCGGGCCGGGCCCGGTGCAGGGCTGGGGCTGAGGCTGCGGTGGGGGCCGGGCCGGGCCCGGTGCAGGGCTGGGGCTGAGGCTGCGGTGGGGGCCGGGCCGGGCCCGGTGCAGGGCTGGGGCTGAGGCTGCGGTGGGGGCCGGGCCGGGCCCGGTGCCGCCCGCGGCGCTCGGCGGGTTAAGCCGCGCGCTGCCGCCATTGGCGGAGGGCAGAGCGGCGCCAGCCAATGGGGACGGGCCGTGCGCACCGGGCCTGCCCCAGACCCCGTCCCGGGGCGGATCGGGGCGGTTCGGCTGCGTTCGGGCCGGGTCGGAACCGTTCGGCTACGTTCGGGTCGGGCTCGGCTCCGCTCGGCTGAGCTCGGGAAAGATCGGAAAGATTCGGCTACGTTCGGCTCGGGCTCGGTTCCGCTCGGCTGAGCTCGGGGCAGATCGGGAACGTTCGGCCCGGCCCGGTTCGGCCCGGCTTGGTTCGGCGCGGCCCGCTCGGCTTCCTTCGGCTTTGCTTGGCTAAGGTCGTCTCGGTTCGGCTTCTCTCGGCTCGGTTCGGCTCCGCTTGACTCTGTTCGCTTCGGTTCGGTTCGGTTCGTCTGGGCCCGGCCCTGCCCGGTCGCCGCCGCACCGGGCCCGGTAACGCTCCGACCCCATCCCCGGTCCAGGCCCGAGGCCAGCCCCGCTAACGCCCCGGGAGGAAGGGGGGGGAGAGAGGGAGCGAGCATCCTCCGCCGCTCCGTCCGCAGCACGGCCGGGACCGGGGGGGCGGAGGGATCCGGGCCGGGGGCAGCAGGCAGGAGCCCCGGGCCAGACGGGCCCCGGGTGGGCCGTGACAGTGGGGACATGTCGTGACAGCCACCTCGCACCGTGACCTGGGTGGGCAGTGACCCAGGGACACCCTGTGGCACCAGGGGACCGAACCCCTCAAGCCGTGACAGCGAGGGACCACCGGGACACAAAGCCATTGCATGTCGTGACACCGGGGGACCACAGCTACCCCAGGCAATGGCACTGGGTGCACACCGTGGCACTTGGTGACAGCCCCCCTCAGCGCCGTGACACCCGTCACCAAGCACCCGCACCATGACACCAGGTGAGCAGCCAGACTGGCACATGCTGTGACACCGGGTGAGCCCTGAGCCCAGAGCATGCCATGACACCGTGTGACTGAAGCCATCCTGGACCGCTAACATTGTGTGAGCCCTGAGCCTGGCACATGCTGCGACACTGGGTGACCAAACCACCCTGTGCTGTGACTCTTGGGTGAGCCCTGAGCCTGGCACATGCTGCGACACTGGGTGACCAACAACTGATCAACCAGCTTGGCACCTGCCACTGGGTGACCGAAGCCATGTCGGACTGTGATACCAAGTGACCAAGCCACTTTGCACCATGACACCTGGGGAACCCAGAACCTGGTGCCTGCCGTGACACTGTGTGACTGAAGCCACCCTGGACCAGCTGATCCATCAGCCTGGCACGTGCTGTGACACCAGGTGACCAAAGCCACCCTGGACTGTAACACGGGCTGAGCCCTGAGCCCTGCACCTGCTGTGACACTGTGTGACCGAAGCCACCCTGTGTTATGAGTGACACTGGGTGACCAAGCCGCTCCACATCGTGACACCATGTGACTGAAGCATCCCCCACTCTCCACGCTGCGTGTCCCGGTCATGCCGCCATCCTGTCACCCGTGCGTGGCCATGAGTGTCCCCGTGGGGCCGCTGTCCCTGCTGCTGGCGCTGTCCCTGCTGTCCCCACGGGGCTCTGCGGGATGGAGCTGCCCCCCGCGCTGCGTCTGCGCCTCCAACCTGCTGAGCTGCTCTCAGGCCAACCTGAGCGCGGTGCCGGCCCCGCTGCCGCGCTTCACCGCCGTCCTGGACCTGAGTCACAACAACGTGACGCGGCTGCGCGCGGACTGGGCACCGGCGCGGCTGCCGCACCTGCACGCGCTGCTGCTGAGCCACAACGGGCTGGCCTTCGTGTCCACCGAGGCCTTCACCCACGTGCCGCGCCTGCGCCACCTCGACCTGTCCTCCAACCGCCTGCGGACGCTGGATGAGAACCTGTTCAGCGACCTGGGCGAGCTGGAGGTGCTGCTGCTGTACAACAATGAGATCACCACCGTGGATCGCACGGCCTTCGAGAACCTGGGCCGGCTGCGCAAGCTCTACCTGGGGCAGAACCGCATCGCCCGCTTCCCGCTGGAGCTGCTACGGGAGGGCACCCGGCTGCCACAGCTGGCGCTGCTGGACCTGTCGGCCAACCGGCTGCGGGCCGTGCCCGCGGGCGAGCTGCAGGCGCTGCCCGCCTGGCTGCGCGACCGCCTCTACCTGCACAACAACCCGCTGGCCTGCGACTGCCTGCTCTTCCAGCTGCTGGACCGCGGCCACCGCCGCCACCTCAGCGCTGTGGTGGATTTCCAGGATGAGCTACGCTGCGTCCTGCCCGGAGCACCTGCTCCCATCAAGATCCTGGCACTGGCGGGCCAGCAGCCTCTCAACTGCAGCAAGGCACAGGAGGCCGTGCTGGAGGCGCACCTTGGGGACAGTGTGACGCTGGGCTGTGACAGCCGGTGGCAGGGTGTGCGCAGCCGGCACTGGGTGACACCGGGCGGGGAGCGGGTGCTGGGGGATGGGGGCAACGGCAGCGTGGTCCTGCTGGCCAATGGCAGCCTCCAGCTGCGGGCGCTGCGCCCTGAGGATGCCGGCACTTACGCCTGCTGGGTGGCCGGACCCCTCCTCAACGAGACCCTCTACGTGGAGCTGCTGGTGCACAACTTCACCCTGCACGGCCCCCATGACACCTTGAACACGGCCTACACCACTCTGGTGGGCTGCATCCTGAGCGTCGTGCTGGTGCTCATCTACCTGTACCTCACCCCGTGCCGCTGCTGCTGCTGCCGTGGCACCGAGAAGCCACCGGCGCCACGCGACGACAGCATCAACTCCTCGGTGCTGAGCACCACCCCGAACCATGCCGGGGGCACCGGGGAGCCCTGCGGATCCCACATCGCCTCCAGTGCTGGCACAGGGCAGAACGGCCGGTTCAAGGGTGGGGGGACCCCCGCGCTGCCCACTCGGCAGGGCCCCAAGGTGCAGAGGAAGGTGTCGGATCCAGACTCGGTGAGTTCCGTCTTCTCCGACACGCCCATTGTGGTGTGAGGGGACACTGTGGGGACGGTCCCCAGGGACACTCCATGCCCCCACCACCACTGCAAGCTGTCCCTGGGCAGAAGGGGTGGCCAGACCCCCACTGCCGTGTTCCCATCTTGGGGGCTCACACCATCACATCCCAGGACTGAGCATCACTGCTGGCCCCCGCCGAGGTCACTGACACCATGGGACAGTGAGGGACAAAGATGTGACACACACTTTGGGGACAGTCTCCCACCGTGACCTGTCCCTGGGCAGGAGAGGTGGCCGGACCCCCACCACCATGGCCCCAGCTTTTGGGGGTCCCACCATCATCCCCCAGGACTGAGCACTATCCCTCACCCCCACTGAAATCACCGAGGGACCGTGAGGGACAAGGGTGTGAGGGGACACACCGTGGGGACAGTCTGCTGGGACACCCTGTGTTCCTACTGCTGCTGTCATCTGTTCCCCATGGACATGCCACGGGCAGAAGGGGTGGCTGGACCCCTTCTGCTGTGTCCCCAACTTGGGGGGGCAACACCATTGCCCCCCAGGACAGCGTGTCACTGCTGGCACCCACCGAGGTCACTGCGCAACCTCAAGGGACAAGGATGTGAAGGGGTAACCTGTCACCAGGCAGGAAGGGTGGCCAGACCCCCACCACCATGTCCCAGATTTTGGGGGTCGTACCGTCACTCCCCAGGACTGAGCATCATCCCTGGCCCCTGCCAGGGTCACCGTGGGACTGCAATGGACAAGGGTGTGAGGGGACACACCGTGGGGACAGTCTCCTGCTGTGACCCGTCCCCGGGCAGGAGGGATCATGGGACTCCCACCACCGTGTCCCTGGTTTTTGGGGGTCTCACCACTGAGGACTGAGCATCGCTGCTGGCCCCTGCCGAGGTCACCACAGCACCACAGGGGCAAGTCTCTGGCAAGTGAGGACAACCTGGCCACAAACTGCAGGGCACCAGCCCCACCAGGCACCGGAGGACTGAGGGACAGTGACAGTGGCAGCCGTGAGCCCCCAGGAACGGCAGCACCAAGCAGAACCCCATCTCCCTGCGGCCCCGACCCCCCCCTCCCCGCCCCCCCTTGGCATGTGCATGGCCAAGCATGAGTCCCCCGGGGAGCATGTGCCACCCCCAGGGGGATGCCGGGGGTGTGTCAACCCCCTGGGGACCCCCAACTCCCTCCTGACACCCCCCTGCAACCCGCAGCCGCGAGCAGAGCCCTGTCCCCGCAGGGGGTGGGACCCGGGGGCTCCGGCACCCCAAAAAGGTGGTGCCCCCCTCATCCCCCATTCCAGCCCAGCCTGTGTCTCCCGTGCCCCCCCGGACGTTCCCCCCACCCCCCGCACTGGGCAATGCCCACCAATGCCGTGGCCAATAAACGTGTTTGCCCTCGTGCCTGCGCAGCCTTCGCCCGGTTTGGGGGGACTCAAGGGGGTGTCCCCAAGATGGGACGCCTTGCTGGGGTGGGGACAGGGTGACACTGCTGTAGGACCCCCCCGGGGTGAGGGGTAGGGCTGAGTGGGGGGCGCTGCTGCCCTCCCCGGCCCCCATCGGGGGTGCAAGGGGGGGAGGTAGGGGGAGGAGGGGGAGGCACCCCGGTCACCCCAGTGCGCCCACCCAAGGGTCCCCCTGACCCCGACGAGCTGTGCTGAGAGGGGGATTCGGGGCAGCCCCCCTGCGGCCAGCCCCATGCTCACCCCCACTCGAATGACCCCCCCAGCGACCCGACTGACACCCCCGGGACCCCAAGGACCCCCTATGGTCCCCAGTACCTCCCTATTAACCCCCCAGCACCAAGTCAGTAACCCCTTATGGTCCCCAGGACCTCCCCGCTCTACTGAGGCCCCCCTCAAGCAACCCACTGACCCCCCGGCCCCTTCATGACCCCACTGACCCCCCCCAGTCCCCAAAGATCCTCTATGGTCCCCTGTACCCTCCTAGCACCTCAACAACCCCCTATGGTTCCCAATACCCCCCACTAACCCTCCCCAGCAGCCTACTAACCCCTCCAACACGCCAAAGCCCCACTGACACCCCCCCCAGCACCCCAATAACGCCACTCACCCTTATGAGCCTCCACATGCCCCACGAGCACCCCAAAAACCTCCTATGGTCCCCAGTACCCCCCATCCAATGACTTCACTGAGCCTCCCCATCCCCCCAATGACCCTATTTACCACCACCCTGCACCCCAGTGAACTCCCAAAACCTCAATGACCCCACTGACCAACTCCCAGACCCCCAAACACCCTTATGGGACCCTGCCCACCCTGCAGCACCCCAAAGATCCCCTATAGTCCCCAGTAAACCCCCCAGCACCCCAATGACCCCCTCAGCCTCCCAAAGACTCTTATGAACTCCTGCCCAGCCCCACAGCCCCCCCCAGCACACCAAAGACCCCCTCTGGTCCCCAGTACCCCCCAGTAACCCTCCACAGCCCCCCAATGAGCCCCCCAGTACCCCACTGACCCCACTGCCCCCTCAACACTCTTAACAACTGCACTGACCCCCTGCCAGCCCCACAATGACTCCCCCAGCCCCCCAATAACTCCCCATGGTCCCAAGCACCCCCTTGCCCCACTGAGCCCCCCCAATCCCCCAATGACCCCCTGGCTCCCCATCACCCACAGCCCCCAAACCCACGGACCCCCAGCACCCCCTTTCCCCCACCTCCCACCACGCAACTCTTTTTTTTTTTCTCTTTGTTTTTTTTTACAAAAAGAACAAAAACAGCAACAACCGTTTCTTATAAATATCCGCGGCCGAAGGGGCCCCGGGAGGTCCGGGTGGGTCCCCAGTGCCGCCCCCCTCCCGGGGCCGGTTTAGCAGCAAGAGAACAGAACTGAGAGTTTTGAGGTATTTTCTGGAAGTTTGGGATTTTCCTTCGTGTTTCCTTGGGATTTTTTTTTCCCCCTTCATCGGTTTTCTGGCGTTTCCCGGTGGGGAGGACACAGCGGGGCCCCCGGTGACCCCTCTGTTAATGGGCTTTGGACTGCGGGGGCGAGAGGGGATGAGTCAGCCCCGGGGGGAACACGGGGGACAGGGCCCGATGGGGACTCTCGGCAAGGTTAGGGGAGCCCCACGGTGTCCCCGGGGTTGGGGAGGTCCTCACGGTGTCCCCCCACAGGACAGGGTGTCCCCCGGTGTCTCCCCACCCCCACCCCACCCCAGAGCAGGATGTCCCCGTGGTTGTCCCCCCACTGGACCATGGTGTCCCCCACAGGGGGACATGCACAGGGCATCTCTGAGGGCACAGTGACCCCAATCCCACTGTTCCAACCCCGCCGCCTGCTGTGACCCTGAGGGAGGGGGGTTCACCACCCGTCCCCACCGCCCACCCCCAGCTCTACCTTCAGGACGCTCCTCTTCTCCTCGAAACCCAGGGGCGTCCCCGGCTTCTTCCTGCGCATGGAGCCCCCCGAGGCGGAGGTGCCGGAGCCGGGGGGGGCCGGGGGGCCGGGCAGGGGTGGCGCGGCTTTGGGCTTGACGGGTCGGCAGTAGGTGGCCGCGTTCTTGCGCTTCTTCACCTCATCCTCGGACAGCCCCCGGGGGGGCCCCCCCAGCCCGTGCAGCGGGGACGTTTGGGGGTCCAGGGCAGCGGGGGGGGCACGGCAGCTTTGGGCGGGGGGCAGCCGGCGCACCCGCGGGGTCCCGTTGAGGATGGCGATGGAGGGCGAAGCCGGGGGGGTGAGTTTCGTCTTGCCGGGGGGAGTCAACCCCTGGTTTTTGCCCTTGGCGCTGTCCCCCAAACAGGTCCGTTTGAAAGGGGGGCTGCCGGCCGTCAGGGGGGGCTGCCAGGGCCGGGGGTCCGTGTCCATCCCGCCGGACGCCTCCCGTGCCCGCGGGGATTTGCTGGCCTTGGTGGGGGGCAGTTTGCTGAAGGAGGGCGAGGGGGTGTTGGCGGGGAGGGGGGAGGTGATGGACTGGGTGCCCCCTCCCCCGCACTCGGGCTGGCTGCAGGCGGCTGCCGCGGGCGGGGACCCCACGGTGTAGGTGAGGCTGGTGGGGACCCGGCAGCCCCCCGCCGCTGAGAGGGTCCGGAGGGGTGGGGAAGGGGTTGCAGGGCCGTAAAGGGGGGCAGCGGGGCTGGGGGGGGCCGCGGGGAGGTGAAGAGGGGGAACGACGGCTGGAGGGATCTTCCTGTGAGAAGGGAGGGGGTGGGTGAGATAGGGAACCCTCGACACTCCTGCTCCCAACCACATCCCCCCAGTTCAGGAGGGGAGAGGTGAGATGGGACCCCTCCAAATCCCCATTCCCATCCCTCCGACTCCACTTTGTCCCCCGAGTTTGGGTGGGACATCCCCTCGAATCCCCATTCACACCCCTGCCTTGTTCCACCCCAGTTCAGGTGAGGGAGGGGTGAAGCAGCAAAACAGCCCTGCCCCCCCAATCTCTGCTCTCAGTCCTGCATCCCCACCTTGTCCTTCCCAATTTGGGTGGGAAGGGGGTGAAATGGGACCACTCAAATCCCCACTCCCATCTTTGTCCCCCCAGTCCTTCCTGATTCAGGTAGGGAAGGGTTCCCAAATCCCCGCTCCCATCCCTCTATCCCCATCAGTTTGGATCAGAATGGGGTGAAATGAAACCCCCTCCAATTCCCCACTCCCATCCCTGCCCAGTGTGAATGGGGGGGGGGGGTGCAACAAGCCCCCCCCCAAATCCCCACTCCCTTCCTCCCTCCCCCCAATCCCAACACCACGCTGGGACCCCGCAGAGCACAAACCCTCGCTGTGTCCGCGTGACTTTGTCCCCCGGCCCCCCCTCAGCACCCGGGGACCCCCCTCACCTCCACCTGTGTGCGCTGAGGTGCCGCTCCAGCATGGAGCCCAGCGCGGCGCAGAACCGGTCCAGCCGTCGGTCGAACACGTAACAGCCCGGGGTGACCAGGCGGCTCCCGAAGGTGCAGAACTGGGGGGGGCACCATGCCAGGGTCACTGCAGCACCCCCCAAGCCCCTGCCTCAACCCCCTGCCTGGCACGGAGCCAGGAACAGGACCTGTGGATGGGTTGCTGGCAGAGTTGGGGGTCCCCGCCCCACCCTGGGCTCCCCTCACTCACCGCCTGAGGCCGTGGTGGGCGCACTGGGGTCCGGGGGGGCTCCTCGCCCCCCTCCTCCTCGCTCTCCTCGCTGGACACACGGCTGCCCCCCTTGGGCAGGGGGAGGGGGAAGCCTCCTGTGCCCCCCTCCCCAGAGGTGGCCGGAGCATCCTCAGGGTCACTGTCAGAGGAAAGTCGGGCCCTGCACCGGAGAGGAAGTTTTGGGGATGCTCAATACTGGGGGGGTCACTGTGAGATGAGACCCCCCCCCAAATCCCCACTCCTAATCCCTACAATGTGCCCCCCCCAATTCAGGTGGGGAAAGGTGAGATGGGACCCCCCCCCAAATCCCCATTTCCATCCACCTCCCCTCCCAATTCAGGTGCAGAGGGGCTGAGACAATTCCTCACTCACATTCCTGCTGCCCTGCCACCCCCCCCAGTTCCAGATGGGACCCCCGAAATCCCTGCTCCCATCCACATCCCCCCAAATTCAGCTGGTGAGATGAGACCCCACAAATCCCTGTTCCAAACCACATCCCTCCCCCCCAATTCAGGCAGGGAGGAAGTGAGATGGACCCCCCCCCAAATCCCCACTCCCATCCCTGCCCTCTCACCGCATCCCCCCACCCCAGTTCAGGTGGGGAAAGGTGAGAGGAGACCCCCCAAGTCCGTGGGGTGCCCACCTGGGGGGGTGCAGGCAGTGGGGCAGCCTGGCTCGGCAGGGAGGGGTACTGGGGGGCTGCAGCAGTGAGGGGGTGTCCTGCAGGGCAAGGTGCAGTGGGTCCTTCTCTGGGGGGCTCCTGTCTTTCGGGGGGTCCCCTCGGCGGGTGCTGGCCTTGAGCTCGGCCACCAGCACATCGAAGTCCTTGGCTCGACCCTGCACCTCCCGGCGCTGGTGAACCGAGTGGATCTGGCCGACAGCAGGGAGGGGTTCAGGACCCCCCCAAAACACGCAGGGTGGGGTACTGGGGTGCCCCCTCCCCGTTTCCCACTACCTTGCAGGTCAGCAGGCGGGTGCAGAGCTTGTTGGTGTCGGGGTTCCGCACCCCACACTGCCGGTTCAGGTCACACTCCTTACCTGGGGGGACATGGAGGCAGCGGGTGCTGGGGAGTGCCGGGGGGGCACCCCAACACCCCCCACCAGGGCTGGGCGTGGAGCACCCACTCCTCGGAGCAGCTCTGAGGGGGGGACACAACCCTGGGAAGCTTTGAGAGGGTGGGGTCACCATGTGCTGCTCCCTCCCCTTTTTGCCCCTCTGCAGGGTGACACCCCCCCCTCCCCACTTTTGCCTGGGTCCTGCTAATGGCATTGCTGTCACCTGGGAGTGTCTGTTTGGCTCTTGTATTTTGGGGGTGGGGGGGCATATGTTTGACTCCCATATTTTGGGGAATATGTGTCCAATGCCCATCTTTTGGGGTGACATATATCCAAACCCCATATTTTGGGGGGGGGCACACATCCAAACTCCGTATTTTGGGGTGATGCACACATTTGACCCCCATATTTTGGGAGGGACAACACATTTGGTACCCGTATTTTGGGGGGATATGTGTCCAGCCTCCATATTTTGGGGTGACACATGTCCAACCCCCATAATTTTGTGGGGACATGTGTTCAACTCCCACATTTTCAGAGGATACACATTTGACCCCTGTATTTTGGGAGGGACACACATTTCACCCTCATATTTTGGGGGGAACATGTGTTCAACCCCCATATCTTGGGGGACCATGCATTCAACACCCATATTTTGGGGTGACACGTTTGACCCCCATATTTTAGAGGGATACACATCCAAACCCCATATTTTTGGGCGGACATACGTTCAACCCCTCTACTTTGGGGGACACATATCCAACCCCCATATTTTGGGGGGAATGCACATTTGACCCCCACAATTTTCGGGGTTGCATATCCAATTCCCATATTTTTGTGGGGGACACAAGTTCAACCCTCATATTGTGGGGAGACATGTGTTCTACCTCCATATTTTTATGGTGGACATGTGTTTGACCCCCATTTTTGGAGGAACACACAGCAATTTGGGGATCCATCCTCAGCTCCCACTGTGGCCATTCCTCGGGAGCAGTCAAGTGGAGACCCTAAACCTGCAGGATGACCGGAACTGGGGGAAGGGCAGGGACCCCCCCCAAACCCGCCAGAGGAGAGGGGGGGGAGCCACTCCCCTGGTACCTACCCCACTGCTAGACCTGGCCACCGGAATTCCGGCACCAGGATGTCCCGCTGGGATCATCCGCCCCCCCCCATGGCCGGCAAGGAAAGGGGGGACTCACGCGCCAGCTTCCTGTGGGACCTGGGGGGCGCTTTGGGGGCCCCCACATCCTTCTCCCCCGGAGCGGGGATGCTCTCCGGCATCGCCGAATCCCCCCCGACCCCGGCCGGCACCGGGGGCTCTTTGGGCACCGCGGCAGCCGCGGGTTTCCCCAGGGATTCCTTGGAGTTGGTGGGGACGGCTTTGGGGGGCACCTTGATCCCGTGCCCGTCCGGTTTGGGAATGCTGGGAATCTTCTCCAGGTTCACCACGGGCACAAACAAGCTGTGGAGAGAATTTTAGGGAGGAAGGATGGGATCGAAGTGACCCCAACAACAGCATCAGCGTCGCCCATCCCGGCGCTCACCAGAGGTTGTTGTCCTTGTCCGTGTGCTCGGGGAGGGGCTGGGCTCTCCCGCGGGCACCGGGATGCTTCTCCTGCAGCGCTTTGGCTGCTCCGGGGGTCCCATTCACGGCGACGTGGCACGCGGTGGCACGGGCGTAGAGCTTGCTGAGCGGGCCGTGCCGGCGTTCTGCCAGGAGGGTCGGGTTGGGACAGGGCAGGGTGGGATGGGATGGGATGGAATGGAATGGGATAAACCCACTGTTAGCCCACACCAGGCCTCCCACTGCTGTGCCCCCCTGCAGGCTGTACCCCCATAGCCAGCCCCGGTGGCTCCCCGGTGGTATTCCAGTGCTGTTCCCAGCACCATGGGGTGGAACAGCCATTCCTGGAATTCCCTGGCTCACCACAGTGCTTCTGGAAGGCCTGGGGCTTCACCACCTGGCTGCAGTGGTTGCAAACCACCAGGTAGAACTCGTCGTGCGCAGGGCAGTGCCCGAAGATGTCCATGTCTGTGGGGAGAGCTCAGTCAGCTGGCACAGACCTGGTGCTGCAGACAGCAATCCCAACCCGAAGGCTCACACAGCCCCAAAACGCGGGGTTTCACCCAAGAGAGGAGCTCACCTTCCTTAATCAGGGTCATGGTGTCCAGTTTCTTGCTGCCACTCTTCCCATTCTCCTCCAGCTCTGACCCTGATCCTGCCAGAGACAAAATCCTGTCAGTGGCTGCTGGCACAGGGATGGTCCCGGTGCTCCCACACAGGGATGGTCCCAGCATTCCTGCTCCTGGAACAATTAAACCAGGCAAAATTAGACCAGAGAGTCTGATCCATTCTGTGAGTGGGGTCGCCCTGTGGTGCGTCACCACCTCCAGGGTCCCCATCCTGACAGCCCAATGCCAGTAGGATGTTCCTGTGGACACCCCAGTATGGGATGTGACACCCCTGGGAAAACCCTGGTCCTGGCATGTGACACGCCTGGGAACATCCTGGTCCCGGGATGTGCCACCCTTGGGACACCCTGGTTCCCACAGAGTCGTGGCTCCACTGGCTGTGCCTGGCCGGTGTCCTGGGCTCTGCTCTGGGGGGACTGGTGGCCACTGAGCCAGTGGTGATGGTGCCCAGTCCATCCCCAGTCCTATCAGGACATGCCATACTGGGTAACCAGTCCTGCCTGCCTGGCCATGCCATACTGGGCACCTGGTCACATCTGTGCTATACTGGGCAACCAGTGCCACCCAGCTGTGCCATGTTGGGCATACACTCCCAGTCCTGCCTGCCCATGCCATACTGGGTGCCCAGTGCCATCTAGCTGTGCCATACTGGGCACCCAGACCCATTCAGATGCACCATGACTGGTGCCCAGTCTGGGGTAGCCAGTCCCAGAGCTGAGAGCCCACTGGGACACAGCCAAGCTCCCAGTAAGGGGCACCTGGCTCCCAGTGCGCCCTGCCCAGTTCCCAGTGCAGGGTATCCCAGCACCCCAGCTGAGGCTCCCAGTACCCACTGTCTGCTCTGGGGTAATGGTGGCAACCAGTTCCCAGTCCAGGCTCCCCAGTTACTGCTCTGTTCCCACCAGTGTCCACTGCACCTGGGAGATCTGGAATCCAGGATGAGGCACCCAATAACTGGCTCCCAGTAACAGGCACAGGGCTCCCAGTGGGCAGACTGGGGGGCCTGGTGCCAGATCAGTGCCCAGTGCTCAGTTCCTGGTTCCCAGTGCCCAGTCTGGCTGCCTAGTGCCCAGTTCCCAGTGCAAGCACAGGGTGCCCAGTTCCTGGTGCCCAGGGTCCAGCGCAGGATTCCTGGTGTTAGGTTCCCGGTATTGGGCACCTTTCGTAGGATGCCCCATTCCCAGTTCCCAGTGCTAGGTGTCCAGTACAGGATGCCCTGTTCCCAGTGCCAAATGCCCAGTGCTGAGTGCCCAGTTCCTGGTACTGGGTGCCACATCTGGCTGCCCAGTGCCAGGTTCCCAGTCCCGATTCCTGGTGCCAGGTGCCCAGTGCTGGATGCCACATTCCCAGTGCAGGAAGTGCCCATTCCCAGTTCCCAGTGCTCAGTGCTGGGCGCCCAGCTCTCAGTACTGGGCGCCAGGTCGGGATGCCCAGTTCCTGGTGCCAGGTACCCACTGCAGGATGTCCTATTCCCATTGTCCAGTGCCCAGTTCTGGGTGCCCCATTCCTGTTTCCGGATGTTCTGGTGCAGGATGCCACACTCCCAGTGCGTGTTGCCCAGTGCTCACTGCCCAGTTCCCAGTACTGGGTGCTAGGTCTGGATGCCCAGTGCCAGATTCCAGGTGCCCAGTGCAAGATTCCAGGTGCCCAGTGCCAGATGCTCCTTTCCCAACGTCTGGTTCCCAGTGCCGGGTGCCAGGTCTGGCTGCCCTGTTCCCAGTGCCAGGTGCTAGTACAGGATGCTTTATTCCAGGTGTCCACTTCCCAGTGCCCGGGAACATCCTCGGACATGCCAGAACATCCTGCTCCGGGCACCTGGCACCAGAAACTGGGCACCGGGAACCCTGCACCGGGCACCCACACCCGGCACCGCTGCTGTGTGCTCAGGTCCTGCTGCTGGATGCCAGGTCTCCATGCCCAGCACAGGCTTTCCAGTGCCCTGTCTCCCACTGCCCAGCGCAGGATGCTCCGTTCCCGGTCCCCAGCGCAGGATGCCCCGTTCCCAGTGCCCGGTGCAGGATGCCCCGCTCCCGGTTCCCGGTGCCGGACTCCCTTCTCCCGGTGCCGCTGCCCGCCCGCCGCGCGGCGGCGCTCGGACCGGGGGTCGGCGGGCGCGGCCCCGCTCGCGAAGCCCCCCCGCCGCCGCCGCCCCTCACCGCTGTCGGCGGGCGGCCCGGCCCGCTCCACCCAGGCGCTCCAGCTCTGCCCCGCGAACTCGTCCAGGCCGGGCACCGGCCGCCGCTCCGCCGCCATCGCCGCCGCCGCCGCCGCGGCACCGCCGCCCCCCCGCGCCGCCCCCGCCCCGCGCATGCGCCGCGCGCCCCGCCCGCCCCGCGGCACCACGGGCACGGTAGTCCCGGCGCGACCCCCGCCCGGCCCGACCCGCGGATCCCACAGCGGGATGGGCTGGCAGATATCCCTGTGCCGGCATGGGGCACCCGATATCCCGATACTGAGTTGGGGGCACCCGTTATCTCGCACTGGCCTGGGGGTCCCAAGTGATCCCTATACCAGGCTGGGGTTTCCTGTTATCCCGGTACTGGGATGGGGGTACCCGGTGTCCCTATAACAGGTTAGGGGCAGTTGGTAACCCTATACTCGGTTGGGGTTCCCTGTTATCCCTATACCGGGCCCGGAACCCCAGTTACTCCCATAACGGGCTGGGGTCTGGTATAGTAATCACTACTGGGCAGTGATCCCAGGGTGTTGCCACACAAGGCTGAGGTCCCAGGTTATTCCTGTACGGGGCTGGGGACTCCCGTTATGCCTATACCAGCCTAGGGTCCCCCGTTATCCTTATTATGGTCTGGGGTTCCCTATTATCCCTATATGGAGTGGGACTCCCTGCCATTATTCCCATACCAGGCTGGGGTCCCAGGTGATCCCTACATTGGAGTGGTGCCCCCTGCTATCCCAATACCGGCCTGGGGTTCCTGGTTATCCTTTTACTGGTCTGGGGTCCCCTGTTGCCTGTCTGGGACCTCCCCCATCAGCCCAATACTGATCTGAGGTCCACAGTTATCCCTACACCAGCGATGGGGACCAGTTTATCCCTATACGGACCAGGACACCCAGGGATGTGCGCACCTCCATCCCGAGGCAGACACCAGGAGCCCAAATCCAGAGCTGGTACCCAGGACTTTATGCGCCCCCACACAGAGCTGGACCCCCGGGGTGACACACAGAGCCCCCGACAACAAGCGGGACCCCCGGGCTTCCGTGTCCCCCTTCAGCATCCGAACCCCCGGCGGCTCCAACCCCGGGGACAGCGACACCCCGTCCCCGGGCTGGCGGCCGGCGCGAGGTGCCGGGGGCCGGGGGGGATCCCCGGGCCGGCTCGGGGCCCGCGGTCACTGCTTGTCGATGGCGCCTTGCTCGGCCGCGCTGTCGCGGGGCGCGGGCGGTCGCAGCCACGGCGTCTCCCGCAGCACGAACCAGCAGTTCCCGGCCCACAGCAGGAAGTTGAGGAACCCAAAGAGCTGCAGGAGAGGAAAGGGGAGAGGGGAGAAGACAGAGAAGAAGGGAGAAGGTCCCACGGGGCATCCTCGGGGGAGCACAGCGCCAGCACCCCACACACCTTTTGCATCTCATGAGCTTCAAGCACCTCCTGTACCCTGTGCATCGTGTGTGCCCTATGCACCCCACAGAGCCCATGGATCCCATGCACTCCATACATTCCTTACACCCCCTGTACCCTGTGCATCGTGTGTGCCCTGTGCATCCCATACACCCCACACATCCCATACATCCCGTGCACTGTGCTCCAGGCACCTCATGCACCCCGTGTGCCCCATGTTATGCGTGTGTAACCCATGTCCTGTGCACCCCATGTACCCCATGTAATCCACATGCTCCATCCACCCCATGTGCCCCATGCACCCCATACTCTTCATACACCCCATGTGCTCCATGCACCCCAGGCACCTTATGCACCCCATGTGCCCCACATGTGCCATGCACCCTGTGTTACCCATGGACCCTGTATGCAGGGTACCATGCATCCCACATGCCAGATGCACCTCATGCACCCCAGTTCACCCCACGCACCCCATAAACCCCATGTACCTCATGCACCCCACATGCTCTGTGCCCCCATCCACATCACAGACCCCACATATTCCAAACACCAATGCCAGGGACTGCACCACCACCACCCACCCCATCCTGGGAGTCCCTGATGATGGATGGGGGGGGTGGGGGGGGGTGCAGGGTGGATCCCACATCCCGTGGGACCAAAGCAGGTGGCTGTGGAATGTTTCCACCCACATTTCCATGAGTGTGCCAACATTTTCATGTGTGTGTCCACATTCCCACTGCCCTCTCCTGGCCGAGCTCAGGAGTCTGGCACGTGTGTGTGCACACAAGGACGTGTGTGTGTGTGTGTGTGTGTGAGCACACACCTGTGTGCACCTGTGTGTGTGCACTGTGCATGCACGGTGTGCTCACGCATCTGTGCGTGCTGTCCCGTGAACACACGTGTGCACTGCTGTGCCCTCACACGCACTGGTTTGCAGCCTGTGGGCTGCATGTGTGTGTGAAGGCTCAGCTCCGCTTGAACCCCATCAACTGTGCTCCCAAGGAAACAATTCCACGCATTTGGCCACGTGTGCCCATGTGTGTGCCCGTGTGGCCCTCACCACGGAGATGTTGGCCAGCCCAAAGGCCGGCGTGGTGCCGGCACTGCAGAGCACCTCATCACCCTGGCAGACCCCCATGGCAGAGATGAGGGTGGAGGGGCGCGTGGCTGCCTTCACATCGCTCAGCCCCTTGCCCCACGCTGCCGCTGCCACCAGCCAGAAGAAGGCAAAGCAGATGGTGACACAGAAATCCTGCCAGGATGAGAGACCGGGATCAGCTGCCATCCTGGCATGGCACTGGCTCCATGTGTCCCGAGGGATGAGCCTGCCTTACTATGAAGGGGAGCTTCGTGTTTTCGGTGTACAGGGAATGGAAGCGGAGGTAGAGCACAAGAGCCGCCATGGAGTAGAGGAAGGAGAAGACCCCCAGGGTCACAAAAAACTCGGCGGGAGCAGAGAAATCACCAACAAGGTACAGGGTGTGGGCTTCTGCTTCATCCTCACAATTCGGCATCCCAAAGGGAATCTGGTATAACCTGGGATAGAGGGAGGGGGGTGTCAGGGGGCTGGGAATGGAGAGGATGGTGGGGGTAGGCGGAATAACCATGCAGGGTTGGTCCCCTGGGAATGGAGGTGATGATAGGGATGGCTGGAATAATCAGGTTGCGGTGGTCCCCTGGAATGGCGGGGATGGATGGAAAAAGGGCTGGGGTGGTCCCCTGGGAATGGAAGGTTTGATGGGGGTGGCTAGAATAAGCAGGCTGGGGTGGGCCCCTGGGATGGAGGGCACCAATCCACTTCCATAACCTGGATCCTTTTCCAGGGTCTAGTGCCCTGGCATGGGGCCCATGGCAGAGGAAAGGGGTTAGAACCGCGGCTCTCATCTGGCCCAGCTCCATCATCGCCTTCCCAGATAAATCAGGATTCCCCTGGTCTTCCCTGATTAATGAGAATTCCCCTCCTTCCCCAGCCCGGTCTTCTGTGATTAACAAGGATCCCCCTGGAACGCATCAGGAACTGAAGCCAGGGGATGTCCCACGGTGTCAGGGTGTGGATGGTCCCCAGCTGAACATGGCACCGCAGAGACCGTGGCTGTGGGCCCATGGAGGTCCTGCCAGCAGGAAGGGAGTCTAACCCAACCCAGCACGCCCCAGCTTTCCTGGGGGCAGTCCTGAGGGGGTGTCAGGGCTCAGCACCCCCTCACCTGAAGGGGTACCCGAACTGGATGTTGATGACTGTCATCCCGCTGCCGTCACACTTCACTGTGGCTCCGGTCTCGCCGCTGAAGGAGCCGCAGGAGCCGAAGGCAAAGATGGCAAAGAGCTACAGGAGAGGGCAATGGGTCTGGGGGGGTTGAGGCCCTGGGGGGACCCCTTTCATCCCTGGGGGGTGGGTTGTACCCCCGGCGCTGAGTAATGGGCAAGCTGCCACCCCCCGGCTGTTGGGATTCTACTGAGATTCTACTGGCACCGGGATTTGAGGATGGAGGTCATGTTTGGGGGGGTGAGGACACCAAGGCCAAACCCACCTCGACCCCCCCCCCCCTTAATTTTGGGCAGGGTACTGAGTGCCAGAGTGGGTTTCCAGACAGCTGGGAGCATCCCCACGGTGGCACCCCCGGAGTTGTCCCCTCCCCAGGAGCCAGCACCGCCCTCCCTTGCCCTTAGAGTCACGCTGCCCTCATCTCTTGGATGAGGGTGCCGGGAAAACACCATTCTCAAAGTGTTTTCCCGCAACTCCTCCTGGCTGAGCTCCCAGCTTCCCGGGTGAAATGGGGAATCTAAGCCACCAGGCCTGACGCTGCAGGGATGGGCAGCCCCATGTGTGGCACCAAGGGTTTAAGCAGGAGTGTTGGTGGATCCTCCAGGGATTTCCCCCTCGTTTTTGTTTCTGGGGTGTCTTTGCACACGGGGTTTGATCCCATATGATGACCTCAATGGCAGGGGGAGCCCAGAGCCTCTGTGAGTGGGATTATGCAAACCAAAGAGTTGTAGGATTGGGGGAAAGCCCCTCAATCTGGCTCCTCCGGGTAGGAGATGCCCAAAGAAGGCTGAGTCTCCCCCGGTGCCTCAGTTTCCCCTAGGAGCCCCCCAGCCCTGGCAAGGCCAAGCTGCAGAAATGCCACCCTGAAATCCAATCTCACAGGGAGCCATTCATGGCATGGCCAGGACAGGACAGAGCCGCGGGCGCTTGGCTCCCCCCCTGTCCCCAGGGTCCCCCTTCTTGGGGCTCACTGACCCTCAGTCCCTCTCCCCACCCACCCACCCACCCACCCAGTGCCCCCTGAGCCCGTGGGAATGGCGGGGAGCTGACACCCCGATGTCACTGTCCCCTTTGGCACGGCCCAGCAGAGCCACCTGCTCAAGGTCACTGGGGAGGGCCGGGGAGGGGCTTGTGGTCTGAACCCGGGGGTCCGTGTGGCCCTGCTCCCCTCCTCTCCCGGAGCCCCCAAAAGGAGTTCTTCACTCCTGGTGCTGATGAGGTGCAGGAAGCTCCAGAGGGGCAGGGGGGGCTCTGGGATTCCTTCGTTCCGGGGGGGCTTCAGGAAAGCAAACCCCAAATGTGGGGGGACCCAGGTCGTTGGGGAGCAGCACCCAGCAGTGCTGGGGAAAGGGCTGTGACGGGGGGTCCCGGGATGCGGCCGGGGGTAGGGGAACACCCTGGGGGTCACTCACCCATTCCAGCACCTTGATGAAGCCCAGGGGCTCCTGGAGGCGGCCCCAGTGCAGCCCACGCAGGACACGGTCCTGCAGGAGAGAGTGACGGGAGCCAGGGAGCACCAGGACGGCACCGGGACTTGCCCCGGGGACCGCTCCAGGGAACCGGGGGGGCTGCACCGGGGGAGCGGGAGGCTACCGGGGGCACGGGGAGGCTGCACCGTGGGCTACCCCAGGTGGCCATAACGGGACTGCCCCGGGCTGGGGGCTGCAACGGGGGATAAGGGGGCTGCAATGGGGCCTGCTCCGGGCTGGGGGTAACCTCGGTGGAGGGGGGTCCACTCCGGGAAACCGGGAGGACTGCACCGGGGGCTGCCCCGGGGTACCGGAGGGGCCGCACCGGGGGACAGAGGGGCTGCCCCGGGGAAACGGGGGGGCTGCAACGGGATTGCCCCGGGCAGGGCACTGCCCTGGGGGACCGGGGAACGGCATCGGCCACGGCACCAGAACAGCGGAGGGCTGCACCGCCACACTGGGAGGCTGCACCGGAGATCGCACCGGGCGGCTGCAACGGGACACTGTGGGCTTCTCCGGAGGTCGGCGCTGGAACACCATGGACTCCTCCGGGGATCGGCACCGCGACACGAGGGGGACACCGGGGATTGGCCCGGGCAACTGTGCCGGGACACCAAGGGGCTGCACCGGGAGCCTGCCGCGGTCACCGGGAGGGGGGGACGCACCGGAGCCCTACCTGGAGCCGGGGCGCTTTATCACCGGCCGCGGGGGCGCCGGGCTCCGACATGGCCGGGCCGGGGGCGGTCGGTGCTGCCTCCGCCGCCCGCTGGGACGGCTCCGCTGGCGGAGCCGCCACCGGGCACCCCACCGCCCCCAGGGCGGGCAGCACCGCCCCGCCCCCGGCAGCGCCCCTGGGCCGGCCCCGGGCCCCCCCGGGACAGCCCCCCGCCCCGGTCCGCCCCCAGGCCCTCCGGCCCGCGCAGCGCCCCCCGGGGGGGCCGCCCGTCCGCCGGTCCCTCAGATCCCCCGTTAGTCGGGAGCGCTGGAACGAGGCGAGAAGCCCGCCGGGAGCCGGTAACGGGGCCGGCAAGGAGCCTGACGGCGTCGCACCGTGTCCTGGGCGCTGGGGTGCCCGTAGGGCCCCGGGGCTCCAGGGCCATATACCCCCTCCCGGTATTCCTTTCCCTGCATCCCGTCCCGTAGCCCCTTCCCGACACTGCCTCCCGTAGCTTCTTCCCGGTGCCCCCTGCCTGGTATCCCCTTCCTGGTACCGCCTGCCGGTACCCCTTCCCGGTACCTCTTCCTAGTACCCCCTTCCCTTCCCGGTACCCCTTCCCGGTACCCCCTTCCCGGTACCCCCTTCCCGGTACCCCTTCCCGAGACCCCATTCCTCGGAGCCCCTCCCGGCACCGCGCCGTGCCCGCAGGCCCCGCCCCCTGCTGCTCTGGCCCCGCCCCCCGCGGTCAAACCACGCCCCCTCCATCACCGCGCCCCTCAGCGCGCCCGCCCCATCCCGCTCTGGCCCCGCCCCCCGGCGCTATGCCCCGCCCCCTGCCCGGACCACGCCCCTCTGTCCCTCGGACTCCCCGGTGTTATGGCCGCGCCCCTCATGCTCTGGCCACGCCCCTCGTGCCTTGGCCGCGCCCCGATCCACGGCCCCGCCCATCCCCTGCTCCCGCCAATCCCCGTCCCTCTCCTGTGCACTGATCCCGCCCTCCCCGCACTCCTATTGGTCAGATCGCACGGCCGCTGCCCAATGGGCGGGCGGCGCGGGCGGAAGTGGTGCTCGGGGCCGGAAGCGGCATTGCAGCCCCCGGTGAGGCCGCGGCGCTCCCGGTGCCTCTGGAACCCCCGAACCCCCCCGGTACCTCCGGAGTCCCCGGGATCCCCGGAGCCACCCGGCCCCGCCGTCGCCATGTTCCTCACACGCTCCGAGTACGACCGGTGAGTGCCCGCCCGCGCCCGCGGCTGAGTCACGGGCCTGCGCCCGGCGCGGCCCGGCCGGTCCGGGGCACCCCGACCGGCGCCTCCCGCACTGGAATCGCACCGGGAGCTGCCACGAGCCCGCAGCGTTGCTGGGCCCTGCCACGGGACCGGGGGCTGCCAGGATAGGACGGATCCGAGGGCGGCGGGAGCTCGGGAGCCCTTGGTTGGTGTGCGGGGATGAGGCGGGATGGGGAATCCAGGGGAAGGAGCGTGTCCGGTGAGGAGCAACCGAGCTGCGGAATCGTGGGTCTGGAGCCCCAGGAGCGGCTGAGGAGCTGGGAAAGGGGCTCAGCCTGGAGCAAAGGGGGCTCAGGCGGGACCTTGTGGCTCTGCACAAGTCCCTGACAGGAGGGGGCAGCCGGGGGGGGTTCGGGCTCTGCTCGCAGGGAACAGGGACAGGAGGAGAGGGAACGGCCTCAGGCTGGGCCAAGGATGTTTATTTTGGATATTGGGATTTTTTTTTTTCATGGAAAGGGCTATCCAGCCCTGACATAGGCTGCTCAGGGCAGAGGTGGAGTCCTCGTCCCTGGAAAGGCTCAAAAAGCACGTGGATGTGGCACTTGGGGACATGGGTTAGTGCTGGCCTTGGCCGTGCTGGGGGAACGGTTGGACTCGACGATCTCAGGGGACTCCTCCAACCTCGAGGATTCCATGATTCCATGGTGAAGCAAAACCTTTCTGGCTCCTGGTGCACCCTCTGGATTCCAAAGGCTTCCAGCACCCAGAGTGTGCTGTGACACCCCCACCTGCTTCTCACCCGTCCCTTGACCTGCTGGATTTTCCTTTCCATGAACATCCCAAATCCAGCCCCTGTGGGTGTTCAGTGCTGAGGGGGACACGTCCCCCCTGCCCCACCTGTGCTACCTGTGCCCAGGACTTGCATTCCTTTGGTTTCCTGCCCCTCTCACTCTCTCTGTGTTGTCCTTGCAGGGGTGTGAACACGTTCTCTCCAGAGGGGAGGCTCTTCCAGGTGGAATATGCCATCGAGGCCATAAAGGTACGTTAAAACGTTTCCAAACTGTGACATTTAGGGCTCCTTCAAACCCCAAGTATGGGTTGGTCAGGACTGATCCAGGCTGTGCCTGTTTCCTCCAGCCAAACATCCCACAGCTCTGATCTTTTATGGGTCACTAAGAACCAAAACCCATTGATTTTCCCCGAAATTCAGTGGAATGTTCCATCCCCTGTCCTACCAAGTGATTTATCCCCAAACCAAACCCAATCCGAAGCTGTTTTTCCCCAAATCAAACCTAAAAGGCTTCTTGGGTGGATTTAAAATGTGAAGATTGTTAAGAGCAAACCCACCTTTGCAGGGCCAAATGGGGTTTAAGTATCCTTAATTGGTAAATGGGGATTAAAATATCCTTAATTGATAAATGTCCTTAATTGATAAATATTCCTGTTTATTGTATTTATAGAATGTGGGTGTTGATTGGTAATGGCTTAAATTTGGAAGAAGCAAGTCAAGTTATGAAGGGAAAAAGCTCTGAGGTGTTTGGATTGTGGAGAAGGGTCCTGGCTTCATCTTTTCTGTGTTGCTTTAGCTCTTTGGAGCACTGAAAAGAGGAATAAAGTAATAATGTAACAGAAAAAGTATTAAAATTATCAAGGACTAGGGAATTAAAGCTCCCAGGAGGATGTTGGTGACCATGCTGGCTTCATAAATTAAAACAGATCTCCTGCCAAGACCTGTGGCTGTAGGTGCAGCTTTCCAGGGAATCTTGGGGTTAGAACTAAAGCCCGTGTCTTGAAGTGGATGTTGGGAGCTGTTAGCACTGCACACTGCAGCTGATCATGCCAGGAAGTTCCATGGTGGGGAAAAGCTGCGAGTGCTGGGAGCAAGGGGAGATCAAGGCAGGGGCTGGTGGGATCAAAGTGGGATGAAGGTAATTGTTGGTGGGATCAAGGATCGAGTTTAGGAGCTGGCGGGATTAGGGTGGGGTTAAGGTAGGACCAATGTGGGGCTTGGTGGGATTAAATAGGATCAAGGTAAGGGTTGGTGGGATCAAAGTGGGATCAAAGTAGGGGCTCTTCAAGGCAGGGATTTGTGGGATCAAGGTGAGAGCTGGTGCAATTGAGGAGGGATCAAGGCAGGGGCTGATGGGATCAAGGTGGGATCCCAGTGGGATCCAGGAAGGAGCAGGTGGGATCAAAGCAGGATCCAGGAAGGGCTGCCAGGAGCCCCTGAGATCTGTCCCTTTGCTTGTGGCCATGGTGCCACTGAGGTGTCCTGCAGTCCCTGGGTGGAACTGGCTGCCTGGGACTCTGGGGAGAGCAGGAGCTTATGGGAAGCCAAGTGCCCAAGCCTGAGGTGCAGCGGGATTTGTACTGATGTGGGAAATCCTCTCGCCCTTTAAACTCTTCTTCCCCTCTGGCAGAGGAGAATTCCCAGGGCCTTTTACACTCACCAGGCTCCACAAACTGCTGTTGCTTGAAAGATGAAGGATGTGCAGCAGCCCCACTGGGTTCTCATGGGAATCACAGGGATTTCACCTTCCCCATTCCCTCCTTCAAGGAATAAGCTTTAAAATCCACCATGCAAAGCCAGAGTGAGTTTGTGTGTGGGTGATGCAATTGAATCCAAACCAACACACCTGAAGATAAGTCAGAATTACCATTGAGCTGGAGCCTGTGGTGGTGTTTTCCAGCTTGGCTCCACAGCCATTGGGATCCAGACCTCAGAGGGAGTTTGCCTGGCTGTGGAGAAGAGGATCACATCTCCCCTCATGGAGCCCAGCAGCATCGAGAAGATCGTGGAGATTGACTCCCACATTGGTACAGAGAAGGGATTCGGCCTTGGGGGTCCCTCTGGGTCAGCTCTGGGAGCACCTTTAAAACTGTGAATTATTTATAATAAGAGTCTGTGCCGTGGGAATTCGGGAAGTTGTGTTTTGGGATGAGCTGTCCCTGCAGGCAGTTCTGCCTGGAGCAGGAATGCTCATCCCTCCCAGCGCACACCAGCTCCTGGGCACTGGTTTTCCAGGCTCTGAGCCAGCAGAACGTAGCTGCAGGAACCAGGAAGAGGCAGCTGAAGCACTGCCCCCTGCCTCAGTGACCTCCCTCATGAAAGCTCATCCCAAATTTAGCTCTGGGAGGGTGGGGAATTATGGTGGGCTTGACTCAGGGCCAGTTTCTCCAGGATCAACCTGGAGGGACCCACGCCCTGAGGGGCTCACGATGGGCTCATGACCAAATGCATCGCCCTGAAAGTCAGGAAACCTCCAAAATCCCCATGCTGCTGTTCCATGGGCATGGGAAGAGCTCCAAGAGTCTGATTATTTCCTCTTCCCAACGGCTTGCGGTGCAGCCCCCTCTTCCCAGAGTGGAGTCTGTGCTGGGGGCTCCTGCTGCATCTGCTGGCTGTGGGGCAGCCAGGGCCCCTTCCCAGCAGGTTGTGGAGCAAATCTGTTTCAATTCCATGGAATCCTTGAGGTTGGAAAAGCTCTCTGAGATCATTGAGTCCAACCATACCAAGGCCACCGCTAATCCGTGTCCCCAGGTGCCACATCCAGACACTTTCTGAACCCTTCCAGGGATGGGGACTCCACCACTGCTCACAGGGGCAGCCTGTGCCAGGGCCTGACCACCCTTTCTGTGAAAAAAATTTACCTAATGTCCGACCTGAGCCTCCCCTGGCCCAGCTTGATGCTGTTCCCTCTCCTCCTGTCCCTGTTCCCTGGGAGCAGAGCCCGACCCCCCCGGCTGCCCCCTCCTGTCAGGGACTTGTGCAGAGCCACAAGGTCCCCCCTGAGCCTCCTTTGCTCCAGGCTGAGCCCCTTTCCCAGCTCCCTCAGCCGCTCCTGGGGCTCCAGACCCTTCCCCAGTTCTGTTCCCCTCTCTGGATACACTCCAGCCCCTCAATGTCCTTCTTGTGAGAAACCCAAAACTGACCCCAGGGTTCCAGGTGTGGCCTCACCAGTGGGACAAATCCCTTTCCCACGTTCCCACTCAGGAACCAGCTTCACCCTGCAGCCCTTTGTGTTTTACGTGGGCTTTGGGCAGTCTGGGGGGAAACACATCCCAAAGAATGGGTGGAATGACCCCTGTTTCCCCTTTTCCATTCCAGGGTGTGCCATGAGTGGCCTAATAGCTGATGCAAAGACTTTAATTGACAAGGCCAGAGTGGAGACTCAGGTAAGATCCGACATCTCTGTTCTTAAATTAGCAGCACAAACCCCAGGAACTCCTTGAAAGTGCTGGGAAAGGGAAGATCATTCCATCAAAGAAGCTGGTGGGAAGCTGGAGGCTTTGCTGGGAGCAGAGGGGCTGTCTTACTGTTTTGGCAAAATGCTGGATGTATTGGTTTTATTTTTATCCCCTTAAGTTTCCTGGATGCCTCAGGTGCTTGGAGGTCCCAGGAACAAATCTGTGCCACAGCAAAGGATTTTCCTGGGGTTTTCTCCTGCATATCAGCACTTTTCCACCTTCTGGAGAGCTGGATAACCCATGACTTCCAAAAGAGATACTGGGATGAAACCCTTCAGCCTTGCATTTCCCTGTTGGCATCCCAAGGCCTTGGCATCCCAAAATTTTCTGTGGATTTTTGTACATCCCACTCTGCCTGATGCTTCCATGGGAGAACTGGCTGTGCCCAGAGTTCCATAGGGAAGTTATCCTTGTGTCCACACAGGGCATCACTCCACCTCAGCCACGCAGGAGCGTCATATTTTGGGACCATGGGGATAATGGGAATCTTTGTTTGGATTTTCCTGCAGAATCACTGGTTCACCTACAACGAGACGATGACGGTGGAGAGTGTGACACAGGCTGTGTCTAACCTGGCCCTGCAGTTCGGGGAGGAAGATGCTGATCCAGGAGCCATGGTGGGATCCAGGGGGGATCTGGGGGTGCTGGGGAACCCCCCTTCCTTGTCATTGTCCGACCCATTCCCTCCTTTCTCCTGCAGTCCCGCCCGTTCGGCGTCGCTCTGCTCTTCGGAGGAGTGGATGAGAAGGGACCCCAGCTGTGAGTTCTGCTCTCTTAATCTAGGGAAAAGACCAAACCTCCGCTGCAAAATTCCCAGGCTGTTTTAATGACTCCATTCTGGGATTTTCCTTAAGCCAAACCGTCGGGGTTTATCCCATTATGTCCCTGATACGTTTGTTAATCCTGTTAAACTCTTTCCAGAGCCCTGCTTGCCTGTTTGCCATGGAAAAAACATCACATCTTCCCCAAACTCTTGCTTTTCTTTATTAAAAATGTGGTTTCCTGGGGAGGAGGGAAGCGTTAAAGCTCTCCTCGTCCTGAGTGTGTTCTTACCTTTCCCTAAAGGACCAGCAGAGCCACCAGTAACATAATCCATGTGACATTCCTTGGGGAGGTGTTGGAGCAGCTGTAACCTGAACTCAGGGCTTCAAATGGCCCCACTGGAAGTGGGAAAGGCTTGGCAGAGCCAGCCCAGTCAGGTCTCCCTTCCAGCAGGGAAAACTTGCTGGATTTATTAAAAAAAATAGAATAAACTGGGAAATCCAAAGGAAAATGGTTCTCTGAGGAAGGAGGGCAGTGTCAGAGTGTGTAAGCTGCCAGCCCAGGAGCTCTTGGGGATGAATCCCAGCTCCAGCTGTGCAGGGAGCTCTGGGGAGCTGGTGAGAGAGTCCTTGGGGTGCCCTGGGGTGGGATGGGGCGCAGGCAGTCACCCCCTGTCCCCACAGGTTCCACATGGATCCCTCGGGAACATTCGTGCAGTGCGATGCCAGAGCCATCGGCTCCGCCTCAGAGGGAGCCCAGAGCTCCCTGCAGGAGGTTTACCACAAGGTAAGGGCTGGATTTGGGATTGGGGGTCACATCTCATGGGTCTGGGGTACTTCACCACCTACCAGGATCCCCTAATTCCCTTCCCAGTGAGGATTTAGGACTGGGCTGGGCTAGGATCCTCAGGGCAGGATCACTCCTTAGCAGTGGATCCTGTGAGTAGGTGCTGAGGATCTCTACGATGAGTAGAGCTACTCCCAGCAGCTGCTTTCGGCCTGTGAGGTAATTAAGGCCATGTCAGGAAGTTCTCTATAAATAAAAACTGAGCTCCAAGTGCTGCTGTCAGCATCAGGCTCCGTGTGGATGCAGCTGGAAGCACCTTGAGCTCACACCAGCACCTCACCAGGCAAGGGAGCAGCTTTTGTGCTGCAAGTTCTGGTCATGTTTGGTATTAAACAGGAATTTTTTTCCCCCCTGAGGAGGGAGTTGCTTGTTTTGGGCAGTAAGAAACCAAGCCCTAATTGAAAGCACAATTAGTGGTGGTGGCTGGGAAGACTCATTTGTTCACTAGAATTCTCCAAATTACCCAAACTCTGGACTCCCTGGATTGTCAACCCTTTTTCAAGTGCAAAGTGAGTGAACCCAGCTGTGCTGCACATCCCTCTGGCTCTAGGGATGCATGGGATTTATCAGATTAAATGCAGCTTGGAGGCTCCTGCTGAGAGGGAATCTGGCTTTTTGGGAGGAAATTGGTGAAGAGAAACAGCCTCTGCTGTCCCAATCCCTTCAGATTTATGTGCCCAAATTACCCATTTTTAAATCTCAGAAAGGCAGGATTTCACTGTCCCTGTGGATATCCCTGCCCTGCCTGCTCCAGTGTCCCGGGGATGCTGCAGCTGCCTGGATGAGCTGCTCCATTCACTGCCTGGCTCAAGGGATTTGGGAGAGGGGAGGGAGCAGGGCCACGTCCTGAGCCTCCACCATGTAATCCACGAGCCATTTGTTTTCCAGTCCATGACGCTAAAGGAAGCCATCAAATCTTCCCTGGTCATCCTGAAACAGGTCATGGAGGAGAAACTAAATGCCACCAACATCGAGGTAAGTCCTCCTGGAGTCAGGATTGTCCCTGGAGCAAGGAATGGAGCAGCTCAGGGCTTCCTGAGCCAACTGCTGCAGATGTTCCTGCCCTTTTCATCATCTCCTCTGGGGCATTTTGGAAAAGTTAAAGCTTTTCCAGAGGTCCAGAGCCTGGTCTGTTTTCACAGCTAATCCATGATGAGCAGAAGGGATTCTCTGACCTCCAGTCAGCAGAACCCAACACACCACCCAGATGGCTTGTTCTTCCCCTGGATCTAGCCATTCTTTTTTGCCTTGCTGCTTGTAATACTAGAAGGAATGAAAATTACCCAGCTCCTGGGCTGCTATATCAGTCCTGGGGCAGTGCCAAAAATCCCTTGGACAGTGGGAGCAACAGGATCCTCCAGGAATGGCTGTGCCCCTGGAACCCCGGGAGCAGGCAGTACCCACAGACCTGGAGATGCTGGGCTCCCCAGACCTGCTCCATAGGCTCCTTTTTGGGTGGGAAAGGTACTGTCATAGGTTAGCAAAACCCTTTGGATTGGGTGGGGTAACTGGGAGATGAGAAGTCAGGCTGGTGTATAGAGTTTGCTTCTATTTTGGGTGGGTTATGAGACACCAGACCTTTCCAAAGTGTGGCATTCCAGCTCCTGAGCTGCTGCTCTCTCCTCCCATTCCTTCCCTCTGAGTGCTGGGAAACCTTTTCCCAAACAGCCTCGAGGTGTTTGCCCCATTTTTGTATGAAACGTTGCTGCTGGGGGGACCATTCCTGGTGGGATTAACCCACTTCCTTTGGAGGGAAGGCCAACAGCACAAGGAAACTTGGATACTCTGTCCCAAAATCATGCCAGGCAGCTGGAATCTCCTTCCCAGGTGCTCTTCCAGCCCTTCACCATACATTTTTTCCTGGTACAGTGCAGGCAGAGGAATGTGTACAGTATCCTGATGTCATGTCCCTGTTTAACAGGGCTTAACTGTGCTTGGCACGGCCCTGGAGTGGGGTGGAATTGTGCTGGGGGGAGGACAGCAGGAATGTGCTGAGGATTAAAAGGTTTCTATTGACTCAAGTCACCCCGTGGATGAAAATCTGCCACCTGAAGAGCTCTTTGCTTCCTAGAAGTATGTGCCTCTCCCATTTCTTGGCTCTGGCTCCTCTCCTGTGGCATTTTCCATCTAGGAACAAAGAGAAGAAGGGAAAGTGGTTGTGGAAGTTAAATCCATGGATGGCAGTGGTCAGGAGCCTGAAAGGACTTCATGCTTTTGGATTAATGACTTCCCTGGGAAGCCTGTCAGGGAATGGTGGAGGGAAGCTTTTGTAGGGAGAAAGTGAGGGACAGGCTTGAGGAGGTGTGGAAAAGCAAAGGAACTGGTGTCTCTGAGTGCTGGTTTTGGGTGTTCATGAAGGTTTTTTCAGTATTAGAACTGGTTTTGGTGCATAAATCTGGGTCTTGTTGAGTTTGGTTGGGTCCAGGATCAGTCCAGTCCCTGCACAGGTGGTTTGGTGCCCAGAGCAGCTGCGGCTGTCCCTGGATCCCTGGCAGTGTCCAAGGCCAGGTTGGACAGGGCTTGGAGCAGCCTGGGCTAGTGGAAGGTGTCCCTGCCATGGCAGGGGTGGGACTGGATGAGCTTTAAGGTCCCTTGCAACCCAAACCACTCCATGATTTGAGAGGCCTAAAGTGGCATCTCCAAGTGTCTCCACCTTGTCTGAGAGTTTTCGGTGAAGCCTGGGCTGGCAGGAGCTCTCAGGCTCAGGGACATTTGTACTTGGAAACACCTCATGGAACCTTCCTGCCCCTGGATCTGCTCCTTCCCCTTGTGCTGGTGAAGGGGAGACTTGTGAACAGTCACCTCAGAAGAGCTCTGGGATCTGCTGGGATGCTCCAGAGCTTTCCTTCAGCTTATTGGTTGCATCCATACACTTTGATCCCTGAAGAGTCAAACCATGTGCCCAGTGCCTGTGAGTTCAGGAGCATCCCAGCCCGCTCCTGCCCCATCCCAGCCCGCTCCTGCCCCATCCCAGCCTGTTACAGGATACCCCAGCTCCTTCCAGGGCATCCCAGCTCCCTCTGGAGCCTTGGCATTTCCACTGACACAGCTGTCCCTGTTTTGGGCTCTCATCCCTGAGCCAGGTGTGAATATTTCTGCTCATGTTTCCCTTCCAGGCTTTTCATTCAAGTATCCCTCATCCTTGGTGCTGCCTCTGGAATGTTTCGGCTGTCTGCCCTGACGCTGTGTTGTCCCTGTCCCTGTTTTCCTTAGAGATCTCTGCCTTAGTTTCCCTGAGCCAACTCTGAGTCCCCTTAGCTCCCAGACAGGCCAGGATTTGTCCCCTTGGTTGGTTCCTGGAGGAGAAGAAGCCTTTGGAGAGGCAGGAATTCTCTCCTGGGAGATTTTGATGGCTTTTCCCCCATCAAGTGGGAGCAGCGCCTGCCTGTTCCCACTAAAATTCCCTTCTGCTGCTCCTCTGAGGAGACTGAGTCAATTCAAAGCTATTTGTGCAGCAGGCAGCTATTTTAGGGACTCACAGAGTGTGTTCCGGGCTGGAATGATCCTGCTGGTCTGGCAGATCAGAAGAAGGAACAGCTGCTCCCTGCTTTCCTCAGCCACACTTAACCCCTTGTTCCTTCTCTTCCAGCTTGCCACGGTGGAGCCTGGGATGAAATTCCACATGTACACAAAAGAGGAGCTTGAGGAGGTCATCAAGGATATTTGAAAAAGAGGGAGAGACCCCCAAAAGTTCACACCCCTCCCCGACCAAAGGAACTGGTCCAGTTCCCCCAGCTCCTGGGACTTCCCTTCCCACAGCACCTGGATCTGCTGCTCCTGCCAACTCCAGAGGTTTTTTTACCATTTCTGGACAGAACTGAGGTTTGCCTGAGGAGGGAATGAAATAAATAATTTTGTTACTCTCTCTGGACTCCTCGGCACGGGGGGAAAAGGTGGGAAGGCGGGGATTTGGAGCTGAAACTGGGGGTGGATCGGGACAGTGGCAGTGCCAAGGACACTGCCAGCTCTGCTGTAGCAGCGAGTCTCCCTCTTGTGGTGCTGTCCCCGGGGAAATCCAGGTGTCATTCCACATTTCTTCGTAAAAAAGGAGAGTTTTTCATCTGTTCAGTGCATTCCTCCCTCCTTCTCCAGTGTTTTTTATCTGTAAAAGCATCCCTGGAGCTCCATCTCCTTCCCTGCAAAGAAATCTGTGATCAGCCTTGGGGTTTGTGTTTGTTTTGAGTAGGGCTTGAAAAAAATCCATAAAAATTGATAGATCAGAGCCCACCAAGCAGAAACAGGGATAATGGCCTGGGACAGCCCCTCAAAATCCTGCAGGTACCACGGAGTTTTGATAGTTAACTCTATTTTTCATCAGAAAATCCCTGCTTATCCCACTTAGTTTTTTGTTCTCCAGCAAAAATCTCTCTCTGTGTCCTCAAAACAGTGTCTGGGAATCGCAATTGGGTCTGATAAGGGAAGAAATTAAGATTAAAAGAGTATTTTCCTATAAAATCATGGTTGTGGGGAAAGCCAGCTCTGCTTCAGTCCTGGCAGCTGGCTCCACGCTGCCCTCGGAAGGGCAGAGGCCTGGAAATCAAATCCCAGGATAAATTACAATTTTCAGTTACAGTTTCAGGATAAATTACGATTTCACCCTGAACCAAACAGCATTGGCTGGTGTGGAAGAGCTGGACCTAGCTGGGACAGAGGTTGTCCTGGGAAATAGGGACATTTTCCCCAACATAATGCTGGAAATGAGGAATTCTCCTTGTGTTTCATCAGCTGGCAAAGCCAAATCTCCCCCCACCTCCAGCCTCTGCCTTTTCCAGAAGGAAAAATGCCAATCCTGTTAGTTTTCCCCTCTCTTGCCAGTGCCAGATGGATTCAGGATGGGAAGCAAAGTCTGGAAAATCAGTCCTTGCATAACCTCAGTTTCAGCATAGCCCAGCGCCCTCCTCTTGGAATTCCTGTGAGCTCCTGTTCCAGAGCAGATTAAAGGCAACAAATGGATCATCAGGTGCTGCCTGAGGCTCTGCTAGGAGCTGGATCCAACACCTGCCCCTGCAGGTAGGATCAAATTATCGGGTGATGGACTTTTCTCCTTCGGGAAGAATTCCTGGCGCCGGGCTGCGGCGAGGCTGTGCCTCTCACTGCTCATCCCGCAACCGCTCTGCGGTGGCTCTGGAAGGGGACCTGGCCCATCCTGCATGGCAGGCCAGGAATGAGGGCCAGGAATGAGCGCCGGGACACGGCCCCAAGCCAAAGCGACCCCCTTTATCCCAGTTCATGACCGCGGAGCTCTGCCCGGTTCCCTTCCCCAGGCTGGAACGCTTTGGTGGCGCCCCAGGGAACACGGAACCTGGTTCTTGGCACGATGGCACCTGGCAGAAACGGCCCCTCTGCGGTGTCCCGGGGCCAGGCCCGGCAGGGCACAGCGCTGTCCCCTCCCCGGCCCGCCGGGCCCTGAGCCCCGGTGCCCCCGGGACCCCCGCCCGCGCTCTGGGAATGGCCCCGCCTCCCTGTGCCTTCGGCCAATCAAAAAATCACCCTGGCGCTCCCCGCCAATCAGAGGCTGTCGCTGGGTAGATTAGAGACCGGGCGCGGGGAGGGGCGGGCTCGCACGCGTCGTGCCAGCGCTGCCGGCCAGTCACGGGAGGAGGTAGGCGATGATTGACAGAGGAGCGAACCAATCAGAGCTAGCGAGGCTGTGCCTGCGGAGAGGAGGCGTGGCCTCATTCTGAGCGACAGCTCCTACAGCCAATCATCATCGCCGGGCCGGGACAGCGGGACACGCCCCCCGGCAGACGGACAGATAGAGAGACGGACGGACGGACAGAAAGCACGATAGACACATCGACAGATAGGTCCTCGCCCCCTGCCCTCCCAGTGCCCGGCGCCGGCAGGTGGAGGCGGACGGACAGAAACACATCCCTACTTGCATCCCCTGGGACGGACAGACAGACAGATACCCCTCCCTGCACCCCCGGCATGGACACACAGACAGACAGACATCCCCGCTGCATCCCCCGGGAGGGACAGACAGACAGACAGACATCCCCGCTGCATCCCCCGGGATGGACACACAGACAGACAGACAGACAGAGATCCCCGCTGCATCCCCCGGGACGGACGGACAGACGGACTCTCTGGGCTTCTCTGGCAGCGCTCTCCTGGAAGCATGGATGAATAAAGGATAAATGCCATGGATGAATAAAGGCGAACCCCAGGCAGCGTTGTCTCCCAAGCACGGAGTGCCCAGGAGTGCCCAAGCACTTGTGATTCACTGGAATCACGGAATATCCTGAGGTGGGAGGGATCCACGAGGATCATCGAGTTCGGCTGCTCCAGTCCTGGGGGGACTCATGTCAGTGACCTCCCCCCCAAGTTGGGGTTCGGGGGCTTTATGAGCCACCCAGCCACAGTTTGGGGGTGCTGTCACAGGAAGAGTGAAAGCTTCAGACAAGCTCTGCCTTAGCCTCAAATTTTGGCAACAGTTAAGCTGATCCACATCTGTTCTAATGATGGCAAATCAGATTTATAAAAATGAATAATTTATTAAATGGACAAAGATAAAAGATGAAAGATCTCAATGGGAATTACTACACAGGATAAAACTGAAGAACCACAGATAGGTTACACCATAACATAAACAGTGCGCTATAGCAAGGTACCTGCACTACAGCTGGCAAAAGGAATAGCATTGATTAGGAGCTGAAAGTGATTTCCCACCAAAACAACGATAACGTGCACAGATCACTTCATCCCTGTGGAGTAACCGTGGAGCAGCGTCCCCTCTCACGGGAGAAACTCCACACATGCCCAGGAAAAGGTGTAGAAGATTTCTGCTCTGTGGAAGTTTGGTGTGGCTTTTACAGCTGTAAAGTGAGGGTCACTCACAAACCCAGCTCCCTCGGCCAGGTCTCACTTTAACAGTGAGAGGTTTGTTGGCAGCTGGGAGGTGCCAGCGCAGTGTTACCCCACGGCTCCAGAATAACTCACTGCAGGACAGCTCGTCCTGCTTGGGTCACCTGCTTAGCAAACAGCAGAGAAACTTTGTGGGGGTGAGATGCCCTGCTGCAGCAATCAAGGGCAGTCCTCTTTTCTCTTGCAGCAGAGTCACACTGCTGCTCTGCAGTTTCCTGCCCAGCCATAGGGTAAGGTCACGCACTTCCAATTTGGCGGAGACCAAAGTGCCCATGTAGCCTGTACACAAAGATGTGCCAGACCAGAAGCAGGTGCTAGGTGTGTCTTTGTCACAGCAGCGTTTCAACAGCACGCAAGGGACACGGGGCTGTGCACCTTCCTTCTCAGCCACATGTGCTCTCACATTTCCCACTCTGCTGAGCCGAACTGTAGAACTTGAGAATCCAGGAGCTGCTGCCATAAGAACGGACTAAGAACAAAATCCCAGGGCTGGCCTGGACGTTTCCCTTGCAGCTTATAAACCACACCAAACACGCTGCTGTTCTGTAGTTTTCTCCTCGGCGATCACGTCACGTTCAATCTCGCACAGTCTGAAGGAACCAGAGCTCCCAGTTACAGCTCGTAGAGGAAAATGTGCCAGCACAGAAAGCCTTCTCTGACTTCCCCCATTACAATTGCTAGCTTGCACTCAGGCTGCATTCCAGTGGCATTCACGGCCTTCTTGAAGTCTGGAAACTGCACACAGCCGATGGTCCTGGCACATTTTTCTCTGCAAAGATACATCAGGATCTTTGGTCGTGGATGTAAGGTGTGTGATGATGCTCACAGCTGAGGAGTGTGCAAAGCACCGTAATGGGAAAGTAATGTACAGGTGGTAAAGGAAAGAAGACTGTTGCTTGATTGTGGTGCAAATGCAAGTTTCCACATGTAAGGGGCAAGGTCCCAGCAAGCCTCTTGTCCTGGCACAGTTGTGTGTGCGAGAGGTAGCTGGGAAGTTTTTTAGGCTACGAGAGGGATGGAATGTGATGGTACTTAGAGCTGAGAAGGAAAGTGCATGGCGCTGCTGGGTTTTGACTGAGGCAGTGCTCTGGACTGCTTCAGTGGTGGCACAGTGTTCTGTGTGAGAAACACATGAACATTTTGGGTCTGAGAGAACGAAAGGGTGTGATGCTACATGAGGCTGAGAATGAGCCTGCAGAGCATCGTGGCTGAGTGTGCAGGGTACAGGCTGCAAGAGGAGCGTGACTGCCACTCAATTGCCTTTCAAATCCAAGTTATCAATGGCAGCAGGAGAAGTCAGTGGAAGTTACCTGTGCTGGCACATTGTCCTGTCTGAGCCCTGCATAGAAACAATTCAGCTTTAGACTCTGAGATTCAGAGAACATTCTGGTGAGATGTAGCTGACAAGGAAAGTACAGAGTGCACTGGGGAGTTTGATGTGGCTTACCTGCAGCAAGGGGAAGGTGCAGCCCAGCACTGGCTTTTTCTTCTAGAGCCTTTTTTATGGGAGCAGCTGCTGGATGTTTGAAAGGGAGCTGCAAGAGTGGAAAAATGTGGTGGTGCCTATATGTGAGAAGGAAGATGCAAAGCCAAAATGTGTTGTGGGCAGTTTAACAGCTGCTAGGAGGAGGAGATAACCCAGGAACTCCATCTGTCCTGACACTTAACTTCTCTGAGATGTAGCTGGTTGAACTCTGTGACACCATGTGTGAAAGTGATTGCCCTGTGAATACCAGCTTCCACAGGGAAGAGGGAAGGTCATCGAATGCTTTCTGTCCTGGCACATCTCTCAGTCCCAACTGCAGCTGGAAACACTCTGGTTTAGCGAAGGACTCTGTGACACTGAGAAAAAGCGAAGCTTTATCGAGTTGAGAAGGAAAGTGTGAATCACCAGTGTGTTTGGTCTGGTTTATAGGCTGCAAGGGGAAGGTAAAGACCAGTACTGGCTTTTTGTTCTAGGACTTTTTGTATGGGAACAGTTGCTGGGTGTTTTGAAGGTGTTTAGTGTCTGTGAGAATGAAAGGCTAGGATGGTACAGAGATCTTTAGGGGAAGTGCACATCTCCAGCGAGTATGAAGCAGTTTGGTGGGTGTGAGTTACACGGTGAGCCAACCAAGAGAGTTCGTAGCTGACTCTGTTTGTGAAAAAGTTTTTGCTGGACTGTTGCAATTTTGTCCCTGGGCTTCAAGTGTAACTGTACAAAGAGCTCAGAAAGGTGGTGCGTGGACTGATACTGCTTTGTGTAGTTGAAAAGCTGCAAGGAGAACAAGGGGTAATGCAGCATCTGTTTCTTTCCTGGCACAGGAGTTTGTATTGTCCCTTGGCTGCGGTGAGAATTGGCGGTTTCAAAAGGAAGCTGAAGTTTCTTCTAAGCTGCATGTTGAATCCTCTCCTTTCAGTCTCACACAGAGACCTTCAAGATCCACTGCTTAAAAAAAAAGTTCCTAGAACAAAGGAGTCAGTGCTGGGCATCACTTTCCCTCTGCAGTCTTAAACTGCATGTCTCACATTGGTGTTGTGCTTTTTATTTCAGGGTTTCACATTCACGTTGAAGGATATCAACAGCACCATGCAAACTGGAGCTTTCCTTTCAAACTAAATGTACACATTCTTTCACTCTAGCAGAGCCCAACTTTGAAACTTACCATGTCCAGCAATTCCCATACCAAAAGTCTTAGGGGAAAAAAGTAAACACTGGCCTTCAGTTTCCCCTTGCACCTTACAAACTGTGGCACACACAGGTCTGTGTGCTCAGCTCCGTGTACCCTCTGAACCTTCAGTCTCACAGAGCCCAGTTACAAACCTAAGAACGTCCAGCAGCTGGTCCTGATGCCTTTTCCTGGTCTTAAAATCAAGAGGCATACACGGTTAGAAGGGGAAAAGGGATTTTAGCTTGGTATTTATTTTAAGGATCCTTAGGTGTACACATCCAGGTCATACGCATCGAGATGCATCCCGCCGAGTCTGTCTCTGTGTCTCCCCCCTCCCAACATTGGGTATATCATTATAGGTTTTACTAATTAGCAGATCTATCAAAGATTCCCCAATGAGAGGCTCAAGTGAGCCCCCCTCCCCAAGGAGCCTTCCCCTGGATGGTTCTATCTTGGTTTACAGAATGTGTTCTGGAGAGGACCTTGGGCTCTGGGGCACACTGATCCCCAGCTACAAAGCTTCTAAAATGTTGAGTCTCTCAGCTTGACAAACAAGTCCAAGAATGCAGGCAAAAAGCACTGAGAGTACAGAAGTTGTAAAAAAGGTATAACAGGGGTATAAGAGAAAAGGCAAAAAATCTTCATGGCATCAGTCCCACAGAAAAAATTCTAAAAGAAAGGGGCTGTGCTGGAACTCACTTTTCTTTTGCAGCCGATAAACTGCACAGCCAACAATTAAACCATTCCCCTTCCTTCCCAGCTGTATGCACCATCACATTCTGTCAGTCTCCAAGAGCCAGGATCCACCACAGAGCTCTTCCCTGAGCTGTTCCCTCACGAATGAGGCCGGAGAAGCGCTTGGCTTTTTCCTGGGCACTGTCAGCGCTCATCGAAACAACCACACGATAGCGCTGCCGACTTGCAAAAGAAGGAAACGCTCCGAGCCCAGCTCGAAACCACCCCCAAGGGCAGAACCGAGCTGGAAATGTCCCTGCTCCCCAGTCAATGGCGTCAGGACAAAAAGATTTTGCTGATCTTCCTCTTCTTTGCAGCACATTCAAATGGCAACACAAACTTATTTCTGCTAATAGATTTTTTAATTCTTGCAGAGTGAGGCTATGAACTTGAAAACATTTGGCAAAAACAGAGCTCACAAAGTGCCAGCTGAGAAAGATCTTGCTGCCTGCAACTGCAGCTGCACCCACGGAACTGCACCACTCCCCCTGCTATCTGCACTTGCCTTCTCAGCTCTAGGTACCATCACAATCCTTCAGTCTCACAGGATCCAAAACTGAACACAGCTCCTGACTGCTCAGACACTAAAGGTAGCAGGACAAAAAGCTCAACAGTTTGGCTTTTGCATTCGCACTGTAACAGCTCCTTCTCATTCCTGACCATCCCTCTCCTGCCCTGCTGAGCCCTCTGTGTCCTTCCACTGCCCATCCTACACCTCCATTGCTTTGCACTGCCTTCCTCCCATCACCCCCATTCAGTTCCCTGCCTCTCCATCCTGGCCTGGCCTTGCCTTGCTCCTCCAATTATTACTTCCCTTCCCTACCTTTCACTTGCCTTTCCTTGCAAAGCCAACTCTTTTCTTGCCTTGCCCTGCTGCCCCTCTTTTGCCTTTTTTGGCCTTGCCTTTCATCCCCTGGCTTGATCTGCCTACAACTTTTTTCCCTGGCCTTGCTTTGCCTTTTCTGCCCCTCCTTTGCTTTGCCTTGCCTTTCATACCCAAACCTTGCATTACTTTACTGACCACCCCGTGTCCTTCCCTCGCCCTTTCTACCACTCCATTGCCTTGCATTGCCTTGCTCACCCATCACCCACCTTCACTTCCCTATGCCTTTTTTCCTGGCCTTGTGTTGTCTTGCCTGCTCCTCCTATGACTCATTTCCTTACCTACCTTGCAGTTGCCTTGCCTTGAAATCCCACCCCTTGCCTTGCGTTGCTCTGCTACCCTTCCTTGCCTGACACTGCTTTCCGTGCCCATTCCCCACCTTGACTTGCCCACTGATTCCTTCCCTGGCCTCGCTTTGCCTTGCCGTGCCTGTCCTACCCACGCCATTCCTGACCATCCTTTGCTTTGCCACTCAATACACACCTTTTCCTGGTGAAACACTGGTGGTTTTAAGGCTGTTCTTGAAATGAGTTCAGTGTCCAACTCAATTCTTTCAGCGCTGCCACGTTGCCACAGGACGTGTTTCTCAAGGCCCAGGATGGTGTCCCAGGCAGTGGTGGGAGGCACAGGGTAGGTCTCCAGCCATCCACTGGTGCCTTCTACCCTTGTCAGCACGTAATGATTGTGTCATGCAATCGATCTGCCAGGCCTCCCCATGCTGATATTTAGACCAACGCCCCCCAGACCACAGGGGCTTTACCCACTTGACCTTCTTGATCGCAGCACATATTTCACAGTCATGGATTACCCAGGATAGAGTGTGTTGGGGAGGATGAAAGTTTGGTAAGAAAGTTTCACAGGTATGTAGGCTTGGCAGAAGGATCTCTGAATGTGGAAACTGGGGATGAGATAGAAATGAAAGCAAGTTTTGGTATAGAGTAAAAGATGTTTTGCTGAAACAGTGATCGCTGAGTAACTGAGAAGGCAAAGGTTGGAGATGAGTTGGAAGGAGATTTTTAGGAATAGGACAAAGGTATGTGACTACAAAGACATGTTTTACACCAAGTAAATAAGTCTCAAGAAGAGCGTAAGTAAATAGAAAACGTCTTTACCAAAAAGAGAGATATGGCAGGCAAACAAGAAATGTTGATGTAGGAAGAAAAAGAGAGGTCTGAGAATTTTCCATTGTAAGCTTAAATTGTAACTTACTTACTCTTGTGATTGGATGATAATGACTATAATATGGTGATGGTAGTAGCCATGATAGGCTATAGGCAAATGTAAAGGTATTGTGTGTGGTGCTTATTGGTTGTTATGTGTTAAGATACTCTGCCAAAAAAAGTATAAAATGCTTTGTAACTTGAACAGAAAGTGGCTTCAGGTATGCCCACAGCTGGAGCTGGCAGCTGTAGGGCTGGCTCTGGATACCCACTCCCTGAGCTGCTGTAACTTCACCTATGCAATAAACAGCTTTAAAGAGAGACGCCTGAAGTCCAGACATCCTTCGTGAAACTTTCTCCTGTAAGAGTGTCCATGGCTAAGCCCATTTTGTTGTGTCTCTTCCCTGGTGGCCTGAGGCATCATGGGTGCACCAAGCTACAAATAACTCTCCCTTGCGTTTCCAGGCCAGATCTACCTGTGACACTTCAATTTTGGCAGCCTGACCAACCTGTTCATTGTTGTGATGCTGCTCATTAGCCCAGCTCTTAGGCACCTGATGGACTTTCATGGTCAGCTTCTCTACCCGGGCAGTGATGTCTTGCCACACTTTGGCAACCCAGATGGGTTTCTCTCTGTGCTGCCAATTGGCCTTTTTCCATCGTGCCAGCCATTCCCCCAGAGTGTTTGCTACCACCCACGAGCCAGTGCAGAGGCAGTGTTGGCCACTTCTCTTGCTCAGCAATATCCAAAGACAGCTGGACAGCTTCCAGCTCTGCAGCCTGACTTGATCCACCTTGTCCCTCGAAAGTTTCCTCAAGTTGCCCAATAGCAGAGACCCTGGTCTGCACTGGTGAGGCATGGAAAATGTCCTCCCTAAGCTCCTTTCTGAGCTTCTGATGGCTCTCTTCAATCCCTTCTTCCAATTTCTCCATATGCCCCACCAGGTCTGTTTCCACAGCCAAGACTTCTCAGGGCATGGGCAGTATCTTCCTATGTCTGGAGCCTTCTTGTCACAGCACCCACTGCCTTGTTTTCCTCATCCCATTGCTGCCTCGCCTGGAAGTGGGAGTGTGCTTGACAAAGTCCTGTGAGTTCCAACCACGCCAGTGTTGCACATTTTAAAAGGTCTGGACTTTTGGTGGCTTGGTCGTTATTTGAAAAAATGATCTTTAGGACAGCCAGTTCTCCCCCATGGATTCCTTGCTCAATGGTTTTCCAAGGGCCTTGCTGCAGGTGGCATGGCCAAAATTCGGATTGCACATTTGAAATTCAGTACAGCCAAGGATTGCTTTCAGACAAAAGTGGCCAGGACAGACTGGTCTGGCCAGCCTTGATTTCACATGGGCTGCCTCTAATCTGCACCTAAAACTTTGTGCTTTCCTTCCTATGGGAAAGAACCGTCATTCTGGTCCCAGAGCCATGGCAAAATGTGGATTGCCTGTCCAAAATTCAATCCACGCAAAGATTGGTCCCAGAAAAACTGCCAGGACAGATGGGTCTGGCAGGATGTGACCTCCCCTGGGCTGCCTCTCATCTGCTCCTGAAACACGGCAGGTCTGTGAAGGCTTTGAGAGTCTCAGGAGAAGCAGGCACAGCAAGGCAAGGCTCGGAAATGGCAGGAGGAAAAGGGTATTCAATCCAGGTGGGGAGGGGAGAGTAAGGTCATGCCAGGCAAGGGAGGGGTTCAAGGGCAAGGCAAGGCAAGTGGTGGCTTTGAAAGGCAAGGCAATGAGAGTCCCAGAAGGAGAAGGAAAGGCAAGGCTGGATCTGGACAAATGGGCAGGGAGTTCACGTTGGGAGATGGGTGAGCAAGTCAATGCAAGGTAATGCAGTGGTTGGAAGGGCCAGGAAGGACAGGGATGGGTCAGGAAGGCAAAGGAAGCAACAGTCAGGAATGAATGGGCAATGCAAGGTTGTGTAGGAATGGCAAGGAGATGCCAAGGAGGTGTAGGCCTGGCAAGGCAAGGCCCTGGAGGAAAGCAGTGGGCAGGTCAAGGGTGGGGCATGGGCACGCAGGTAATTCAAGGCAAGGGAGGCTCAGCAGGGCAAAGCAAGGCAAGTGAGAGTTCCATTGCAGTATTGCTCCCAGAGAAAAGCTGCCAGGACAGACAGGTCTGGCTCACCTTGACCTCTTGTGGGTCACATGCAATCTACTCCTGAATCCCTGGGGCTAAATGAAGGAAATGGGAGGAGCAGGCAACAAGGCAGAACCGGAAAAAATGGGGTCAGGAAGGCAAGGTGGGGGATGGCTGAGCAAATCAATGCAAGGCAATTAAGTGAAGGAAGGGAAAGAAAAAGATGTTTAGGGGTATGAAAGGCAGAGGAAGTGATGGTCAGAAATGACGTGGAAATTCAAGGCTGGGTAGGAATGGCAAGGCAAGGGAGGGATAGATAAAGCAATGACAGTGCAACTCAAAACCTGCAAAAAGGGGGTGAGGGAGTCATTGTGGGGATGGGTGAGCAAGGCAATTCCAGGCAATGCAGTGGTAGGAGGTACAAAGGAATGATGTGGAAGCCAGGGAAAGGCAATGGAAGGTTGGGGTATGGAAGGAAAGGCAAGGGATTATCAGGAATGCCAAGGAAATGCAAGGTTGAGCAGGAAAGACAAGGAAAGGCAAGGGACGGGTAGGCAAGACAATGAGAGTCATAGGCCAAAAAGCATTCTGGAAGTCAAGGTGGGGATGGGTTAGCCAGGCATGCAAGGCAATGGAGGGGAAGGAAGGGCACGGAAGAGATACAGATGGGTCAGTAAGGCAATGCAAGTTTTGAGAAGGCAAGGCCAGGCAAGGCAAGGGAATGGATGGGCATGGAAGGCAAAGTCAGGCAAGGAACAGGCAAAAAGGGCAAGCCAAGGAAAGGCAAATACCTTGTATTGCTCTGCATACCAATCCCCCACCTTGATCTACCTACCCTTTTCTTCCCTGGCCTTGCCTTGCCTGCCCCTCCTTAGGTTTGCTTAGCCTCGCCTACCCCAGACTCACGTTCCCTTACTGAACCCTCGGGGTCCTTCCCTTGCTCTTCCTGCCACTCCATTGGCTTCTTCACCCATCCCCCACCTTGACTTCCCTACCTCTCATTTCCTGGCCCTGCCTTGCCTTGCTTGCTCCTTCTGTGACTTGCCTTGCCTTGCCCACCCCAATCTAGCACTGCCTTACCTACACTCACATGTCCTTCCCTTGCCCTTCCTACCACTCCGTTGCCTTGCATTGCCTTGCTCACCCATCAGCCACCTGAACTTTCCTACTCTTTTTATAATCTCCTTAATTTGCTGTGCAAGCCTCTCATTTGACTTGCCTTCCCTTGCCTCAACCTTGTCTTGCCTTGCAAACACACCCCAGACCTTGCCCTGCCTACTTTTCCTTTTCCTTCCATTTCCTTACTGTGCATCCCCCACCCTTCTTCCCTGTCCTTGCCTTGCCTTTACTGCCCTGCCATTGACTTGTCTTTCCTAACCATCACTGGACTTGCCTTTCACTGCCCTGCCTTGCCTATAACTTTGGGCCTTCTCTTGCCTACCACTTGACTGCCTTGCCTTGCCATTCCTACCAAACCTTGCTTTTCCTTGCCATTCCTCCCCATCCCTCGCCGTGTCCCTCCTTGCCTACCCGTGTCATGCTTTGCATTGCCATTCATCCCCATCCTGCCTGTAACTGCCTGGCCCTCTCTTCCCAGGTCTTCCCTCACCTTGTGTTCCTCTCCTTCCACCTGCCTTGCCCTTCCTATCCCTCTCTTGCCTCGTCTTACCCCTCTCCCTGCTGTGTCATTGCTTTGCCCAGCCTTTCCCTTAATTTCCTTCATTTGCCTTGCCTACACCTACCTTGCCTTGCATACCCCAACCTTGCCTTGCCTTAGCAGCTCCTTCCCCACCTTGCCTTTCTCTTCCCACCCCTCCCTTGCCTTGAATGGTGTTGCATACCCATCCCTCACCTTGACTTCCCTTTGTCTTTCTTTTCTGGCCATGCCTTACCTGTCCTGCCCTTCCTTTGGCCTGCCTTCCTTGCATACCGCTCCCTTTTCTTTCCATCCCTTTCCTTGCCCTGCCTTGAACTGGCTACCACTCCCTTGCCATGCTTTGCCTTTCACTGCCTACCACTCCAGTACCTTCCCTTTCTCTGCCCTGCCTGCCCATGTCTTGTGTTGCATCATCTTGCACAGCCCTTGCCTTGCCTCACCTGTCCAACCCCAGCCTTGCATTGCCTTACTGACTCCTCTGTGTCCTTCCCTGGCCCCTCCTGCCCCTTCATTCCCTTGCATTGCCTTGCTCACCCATCCCTTGCTCCACCTCGATGCCCCTGTTCTCCTGGCTTTGCCTTGCCTTGCCTTTCTAACCCATCCCTTAACTTGCCTAGCCCTCCCTTCCCTTGCGTTGCCTTTCATACACATCCCCTGCCTTGACCTGCCTCCTCCTTACTTCCCAGGCTTGGCCATGCCTTGCCTCCCTTCCCTTTGACTTCCCTTGTCTTTCCTACCCTTCCCTTGCCTTGCATTGCCTCCTATACCCATTCCCTACCTTGCCTTGCTTTCCCTTTCTTGCCTGGCCTTGCCTTGCCTAGCTCTCCCTGTCCCTGCCTGGCCCACCCATCACTGGACTTACCTTCCTATACCCAGCCTTGCCTACCATTTTGGGGCCTTCTCTTGCCAAACACTCCCGTTGCTTTCCCCTCATGGGGCTTGCCTTCCCTACCTCTGCCTTGCCTTGCCCAGAATTGCCTACACTTGCATGGAAGGCAAAGCAAGGCAAGGCAAGGAGTGTAGGCAGGACAAGGGAGATGTAGGCAAGGGAAGGCAAAACAAGGGTACGTTGGGAAAAACAGGGCAATGGTACTGGGAGCAAGGCAAAACCAAGTGACTCGGAGTGCCTTTCGTTGGGAAGCAAAGGACATCGTGCCAGTGCTGGTGGAGCAGGTGTTAAGGTACCATGGGAGGGTAAACTCCAGCAAGGCTTTTCTGATGAGGCACCTTCTGTGTAGGAGCAATTGCTGGATGTATCTGATACTGGAGTGGTATCCAGGTTTTGGTTGGTAAATTCCTGAATGATGATGGCAATGCTTTTCCATGGAAAGGAAAGGACATAGCCCGAGGGTTTCAGGTGCAGCTGAGAAGCTGCCTAGTGGAGGTCAAGGGCGGCGGCAACTTTCTGTCCTGGCATGTTTGGTGTGGAAGCACTCCCTCCATTTGTACAGTTAGAGTTGGTATCTATCTTTTGAAGGTGGTCTCCTGAAAGGGTCAATTTGGCACGTGGTTTCTGCTTCTCAGAGGCGGTCTCCTGAAATTCTTGGCAGTACAGTTATTTTGGACGAGGTAAGCAGCTATACTCAGTCTGGGTGTGCAGCTGATGTAGTACCCAGAGTAAGTAATGCCCAGGAGCAGTTTTCTGGCACCTTTGAATGGGATCAATTCCCAGATTTTCTATTTTGGAGGAGTGAAGCCTATTTCTTTTGAGATGGGCTCATAGTTCCTCTCTTCATTGGGTGCAGCTCAATGGGAGCAGGTGAAGTTGTCACCAGCAACAGCTTTCTCAGCCAGCCAGCATTTTTGTGAGCTCCATTTTTGCCAAATGTTTTCAAGTTTGAAACAGGATTCTGTGAGAGTTGAAACCATTTACTAGCACCAAGGAGTTCTTGTTGCCGTTTGAGTGTGGTGCAAATAAGAGTTTGTACCTGGAAGAGGAAGATCAGCAAAATCTTTTTGTCCTGACGCCATTGACTGGGGAGCAGGGACGTTTCCAGCTCGGTTCTGCCCTTGGGGGTGGTTTCGAGCTGGGCTCGGAGCGTTTCCTTCTTTTGCAAGTCGGCAGCGCTATCGTGTGGTTGTTTCGATGAGCGCTGACAGTGCCCAGGAAGAAGCCAAGCGCTTCTCCGGCCTCATTCGTGAGGGAACAGCTCAGGGAAGAGCTCTGTGGCGGATCCCGGCTCTTGGAGACTGACAGAATGTGATGGTGCATACAGCTGGGAAGGAAGGAGAATGGTTTAATTGTTGGCTGTGCAGTTTATCGGCTGCAAAAGAAAAGTGAGTTCCAGCACAGCCTTTTCTGTGGGACACGCTCAACATGTAACTCACACCCTTTGAATTGCATCAAACTCCCTGGAGATAGGCAACTTTCCCTCAAGCTCTAGGTACTGTCTACTCTGTCACTCTTGTAGATCTCAAACCCCTTCAAAACGTCCTGCAACTGCTCTCGTACAAAACAGTCCTAGAAAAAGAAGCCAGTGTTTACATTCATCTCCCCCTTGCAGTCTATAAGCTAGACTGGACACACCAGTGATTCACACCTTCTTTCTCCATTATATATAGCATCACATTCTCTCAGTGTGGCAGAATCCATCGCTAAAGAGAAGCATTTCCAGCTGCAGTTTGGACTGAGAGATGTGCCAGGACAGAAAGCATTCGATGACCTTCTCTCTTCCCTGTGATATTCTCAATGCAATCATATTCACACACCTTCAGTGTTGCAACTATACCTTACAGAGAAGTAAGTGGCAGGACAGAAACGCTTCCTAAATTACCCCCTTCTTCTGGCAGCCTTTAAACTGCTCATGGCATCCTGGGGCTATGTGCCTTCCTTCTCACTCATATGTGCCATCATGTTTTTCCATTGTCACAGGTCTCTTTCAAACATCCAGCAGCTGCTCCCATAAAAAAGGCTCTAGAAGAAAAAGCCAGTGCTGGGCTGCACCTTCCCCTTGCTGCAGGTAAGCCACATCAAACTCCCCAGTGCACTCTTTACTTTCCTTGTCAGCTACATCTCACCAGAATGTTCTCTGAATCTCGAGTCTAAAGCTGAACAGAATTGTTTCTATGCAGGGCTCAGACAGGACAATGTGCCAGCACAGTAACTTCCACTGACTTCTCCTGCTGCCATTGATAACTTGGATTTGAAAGGCAATTGAGTGGCAGTCACGCTCCTCTTGCAGCCTGTACCCTGCACACTCGGCCACGGTGGTTTGAGGGTTCATTCTTCCCCTCATGTAAGGTCATGCACTTTCGTTCTCCCCAGGTGTCATACGTCCATCTACTCCTCACACAGAGCACGGTGCTGGCACTGAAGCGCTTCAGTGCGCTGCTTCTGCCAAAACACTCCTGGGCCATGCACTTTCCTTCTCAGCTCTATGTACCATCACATTCTATCAGTCTTGTAGTCTGAATCTAAAAGGAAAAGTTTTCCAACTGCATCTCACACAGATAACTGTGCCAGGACAACAAGCTTGCTTGGAGCTTGCCCCTTACGCATGGAAACTTGTATTTGCAGCACAGCCAAGTGGCAGTTCTATTTCCTTTACAACCTGCAAAGGGCCATCAGATTGCTGTGCTCTGCGTGTTCCTCCTCAGCTGTAAGTGTCATCATGGACTTTTCTGTTCATAATGACCAAAGATCTGGATATACCTCTCGCACAGAAATAATATGCCAGAACAAACACATTTTCTTCTCGTTGCCCAGATTGCAGTGGTTTCTTGAAGGGCTTAGAGGTTAAAGAACTAATTCCGGAAGTGCTTCTCTCCTGGCACATGTTGTTAAAATGCTGCCGAAACAAAGACGTACCTAGCAAGTGCTTCTGTTCTGACACATATTTGTGTACAAAAGCACATTCACGCTTCGGTATCTGCAAATTAAAAAGTGCATGATCTTACCTGAAGTCAAGCAGAAAATTGCAGAGCAGCAGAGTGAGAACGCAGTTCATACGATGCAATAGGGAAAGAGGTCTCCACTTGTGGTACAAATGCAAGTTTCCATGTGTAAGGGGCATGGTGTGAGCAAGCTTCTTGTCTTGGCGTGTTTATCTGAGCGAGATGTAACCAAAAACTTTTCAGTTCAGAGTCGGGCTAACAAGAGAGACAGAATGTGATAAGGAATGTGCATAGCACAGGCATGTTTGACAGTAGCAGTTCTGGACTGCTGCTGTGCTGGCACACTGTGCTGTGCGAGAAGCACGTGGACACTTTGGACTCTGGGGAAAGGAAGAGGTGATGCTTCATAAGGCTGAGAAAAAACCTGCAGAGCACCACGGTTGTGTGTGCAGTGTACAGGCTGCAAGAGGAGCCTTAGTGCTTGTCTGAGGCTCCCACTCTGTCCATAATAAGTTCAAACTCCAGCAGCAGAGGCAAAGAAGGCTGACTGTTGCACTGAAAGCCCATCCTAGACGAGAAATCAGTTCTCCTGTGTATGTGTCCTTTTGAATTCTCAGTCGTACAAGGACAAACAGCTCTGTTATGAATTTTCACTGAAGAAAGCATCACACTTCCCCTGCGCAAGGCAGGGTTTGTCCCAAATCTGACAGGACACTCCTGGGTATGCTCAGAAAGCTTACTTGCTCTGTAGGGGCCAGGAGATATCACTGAGAGCCTTAAAATTCATAAAATAAATGGAAATGGACAATTCAGATAATTACAAATCAACAAGTTCCCACAACCACCAATACGATGGAAGTGCTTCTCAAGAAGTTACAAGCAAGAACTCTGACGGACCTGATGCTATGGAAGGAGTTATGCTCTAAGACCAAAAATGCAACTAAGTTCAGAGAGAGTAGTAAAAAGATGCCAAATGTGTTGTGTAAATAACCCAAATCCAAAGAAAGCTGCCCATAAGTGATGTGAAAAGAGGAATACTTCCCAGGCAACACTGGCAGATAGATTTCTCTGAGTTACTAAAACATAAACAATAGAAATATCAACCTGTTTTAGTGGATGCCTTTTCAGGATGGTGGGAGCCTTCCCTTGCCACACCAATCATGCTAGGGAAGTCATGATGATACACGGAAAGGACTCTACAGCTCAAAAGTTGTAAAGTAGGTACGTTTATTGCGGCGCCGGACCCATGGGGGGGGGTAACCCCCAAAAACCACGCGTGCCAACTGTGGTACTCAGCCTGAAATAAATCTGGTTACAAATTGTACGTGCACCAGGTTACACAACACTCCTGTACATATTCATCATCTGTCTCTGCTCTGTGTTATAATTAGCTCAGCATCTTATTACGCCTATTGGTCGTGGGCCGGGGTCTCTGGGATGAAGTAAATGCTCTTCCTCAGGCTTGAACTCTTCACCTTGCTTCCTTGCGCATGCTCTCTGAGGTCCTGGTCCAAGCCCAAACCCCAAAGCTGGTTCAGGCCGGTTCCAAGGTCCAAAAGCAGGATTTCTTGGTCATGGTTTCTTCTTCTTATCAATGGTCTGGCATCCTACCCTTATCCTCCCATTCGTGCTTCCCCTTTGCCAGGCCAGCATAGCAAATATTAAGCAAGCAATGCATTGTTTAGCAAGCAGCTGCAAAGCTTTGCCATACTAGCGGTAGCCACAATCAGCAATTAACCTCTTAAAGCCTGAGCCCCCTGTATCAATGAAAGTACTGTTAAAGGAAATAGTCCCTAGACTTGGAATTCCTGAATGATTGTCCTCAGTCAATGGGCCCCATTTTATTTCAGAAGGAAATCTTTTACTGTCCAAGGATTACCGAAGTTCCTCCCCTTTAAATAGGATTTACACATTCCCTGGAGACCACAGGCTAGTAAAAGGCTGGAAAGAATGAATCAAGATTCTTTAAAAAAAATATTAATTTTTTTGCCAGGAAACTCAGCTCAAATAGGTAGATACCTCAACCATGTGAGTAAGGATCACTCCATGAGTCACAGAAGGAGTGAGTCCTTTTGAAATATTACATGGAAAGCCATATCTAAGTAATGGTATGGACAATTGAAGTGATCAGATGATGCTAAAGGGAAAGGCCTGATAAAAGATTATTTGTTTTCTCTTTCTTTTGTTCTATCATCTTTACATAGGTAGTCAGTGAGCACATTTGTCCCTGGATATGTCACTACACAACTTTCAACCTGGAGACTTGGTTTATATTCCCAAGTGGAAAACTAGGCTGCTGAAATAAAAGTGGAAAGGATCTTGCATTGTTCTGGCTCAATTATTTTAGTAGCTCCATTGATACCAGTTTGCTGCTAAGCTGTTGTAGGATTCAATGTTTACATGAGTGTTCTTTCAGGTTATAGAATTGACTCTGTTTTTTTCAAAAATTAAGTCTGTCAGAGAGGGATTGTTTCCTGAGGAGCCCTGGCTGCTGTGGTCCAGGGGCAGAGCTGAATGCATCCCCCAGCAGCTCTGGGCACGAGGGTTCACGGGTGCAGCCACCCTGGCTGGAGCTGCTGTCCCGGCTGTGCCACCTTGGGGCAGGAGGGGGCCAACGTTCTGAATTCCCATCTGGAGCCTGACAAGCTCACAGGACCAGGTGTGGACCCTCATGTGAAATGTGAATGTGGTGTCCTTCAGGAGTGAAAAGGGGAGTGCAGTGTTTTCTGGGGATTTTCCTTCTTTGTTAGATCTCTGAGATTCACATGACCTTTAGCAGTCAGTTGGGAGGATTTAAGCACATGTTTAAACTCAAGCACTTGTCAACTGCTCTCCTGAGGTGTGGCTGGAATCCACCTGTGAGCTCCTGTTCCCACCACAATGGAGAAAGCAAATTTTTTTTATTTGGTGATGAAAGCAACTCAGGAGTTGCACTGATGTTCAGCACCTGTTTTAACCTCAGGTCCCACTGCATCCTTACCCAGGCTGTCACATAATGGAAAGGATACATCAAACCAACCCCATAAACATATCCTGCACCTCTCTTTATTTGGCCTGAAATGACAGTACAGGATCCTGCTGGGCCATCTCTGCTGCTCTGTATGGGAACCACGGTGGTGTCTTTACATTCCAGGATAAGGATTTTGTTATTTTTTTAAGTGACTTCGGAGCCACCTTCAGGCTGGCTGTGCTAAGCTGGTTTACTGCACAGCTGGTTGAACAAACAGCAACCTCCACTATTTCCTTGGGTATTTTCTCTTTCCTGTGTAGCTCATTTAAGTTATATTCTCACAATCTGGCAAGCAGAATCTACCACTTAAGCTTGGGCTTTGGTCTAATAGCCATAAATATCAATACTGAAAGTCTTTCTGAGGTTTGGCTCAGGCCATATGCATTTTATGAAACTGCCTCTGGCCACTGTTCAAATTTACTTTTTTTTCTCCCTCTGTTTGTCTTGAGTGTTGAAACTCTGGAAGAGGCTGATGGGCTGTCCCCCCTCAGTTTGCTCCCTCCTCTGTGGGGTATGGTTTATGTTTGCTTCTTGGCTTTGCAGAGGAGAAATTCCATTAACGCACCCCCAGACTTGCACTGCTCCTGTTGGAAACCAGTGAAAAGCTTCCTGCTGCCTGATCTTGCAGGTGGCCATCTGGTTCTTGTTGCATGGGCAGCCTGTGGGTTTGTCAAATCACTCTCTAGAACCCAAATTACGCAAAGCAGTGATGATGGTACGAAGAACACATTTCCCACCTGGGGCTCTATATCCAGCTCTGGGGCCCCCAACACATGAAAGATGTTGACCTGTTGGAACCATCAAGGTCTGGAACCCCTCTGCTCTGGAGACAGACTGAGAGAGATGGGGCTGTTCAGTCTGGAGAAAACTCTGGAGAGACCTTAGAGTCCCTTCCAGTGTCTGAAGGGGCTCACAAGAAAGTTGTAGAGAGACTTTGGACAAAGGTTTGGAGTGACGGGACAAGGGGAGAATGGCTTCACACTGAGGGAAGGCAGGGTTAGATCAGATATTGGGAAGAAATTCTTGTCCACAAGAGTGGTGAGGGCCTGGCACAGGTTGCCCAGAGCTGTGGCTGCTCCACCCCTGAAAGTGTCAAAGGGCCAGGTTGGACAGGGCTTGGAGCACCCTGGGCTAGTGCTGGGATAGTGGGTCCATGCCCAAGGCAGGGGCTGGAATGACATGATGTTTGTGGTGCCTTCCAACCCAAACCAACCTGTGATTCTGTGATTTATTGCTGGAGATTCTGTGCTTTTCACTCTGAAGGCTGGAAATGTGATTTTCAAGTGGGTGTCAGCTTTCACAGTTGAAGGCAAAGCTGCTGCTCTGTGTGGCTGCTTTTCACCTCTTCCCTTATTCTCTCTTCTGCCTTTTCTTGTGTGAGGCCGCTTCTATGGTTCACCTTTTCTGGTGAAATGAGCTGTCACACCAAACTGAGGGAAAGGGAACAGGGGCAAGAGAGGTGTTGCAGTCCTTAGTTTGCAGATTTCATCCCTAAACCCTGTGCAGAAAACACAGCACTGTCTGTAGGGCAGCAGGGCCTGCAGATTTTTATTGTCTGCAGCAGTTTCTATGAATACAGGATTTCACAGAGAAGATTCACACAGTGCTGTGCTTCTTGTAAATGGAATTGGTTCTATTCTTGCTAGGTAGCAAGTGCCAGCTTGAGAAGGAAATCATAAAATCACGGAATCTCCTGAGCTGGAAGGGGCCCACAAGGATCATCAAGTGCAACTCCTGCCCTGCACAGGACACCCCCAACAATCCCACCCAGTGCCTGAGAGCATTGTCCAAATGCTCCCTGAGCCCTGGCAGCCTGTGACCACTGCCCTGGGACCACAATCTGGGGTCCAGATTGGATTGAGTATTAGTTCAGGTGTACGAGATACAAATTTTGTAGTAAAAAAGGAAAATGTTGATTGATTGCATAGGGTGTTGTACTGTGTTTTGTAACTTGATGTTTACAAAAATATTTGATGGATTTCTATGAAGTTGCAGGTGCTAACATTCTTGTGGAGCTAACTTTTTGTATTTAAATCGAGAGAAGCATGATTTAATTTCACTTAAAATGTACTCTTTTGCCCATTACACCTTGGAGGGATGGATTCTAACCTTCTAAACATTAAAAAAAGCGCAAACCAAATCTGTGACTAAGTGTAGGTGGAGCACCTGACCCAGTGAAAGTCAGATAATCTCTTACTGATATCCACAATTAGCAGAGCTGTTGCAATCAAGACCTAGAAATACAGAGACATTGATATTAAATACAGGCAGCTCAAGAACCTAGCAGTCAAGACAGAGAATAATTTTCTTCACCAACACATTTTTTTTCTGTTGTTTTTTCACTTTAAAGTGTATAATTTAATAAATACAGATGTATTTGAAACTCACGTCATATCCTACCTAGTTTATGACAAGTGTGTGGCAGATAAGACTTTTCCACTTAAAGAGCTGTTGAGCTGGAGTGGAAAAAAGGTTTTATGGAACAAGTGGGACAGAACAAAAGGGATAAAAGGGCTTTTGTTCTTTTTTGCTTGTTTAGTGGTATGAAAATTCTGGCAATGACATCGCTTCTGGCCTGAAGGAGCAGTGGAATACGATCCTTTTTTAGGTGTTCATGGTATATAGTTACAGCATAGAGGAGAAGCCTTACTGGAAAGTGGTTTTCTCCTGACATGGCTCACCTGTGATCTGCTGGGGTGTGAGGCAAGGACAGCTGCAGGTGCAGGTGAAGATGGAATTGCATCTTCCCTCACAGCTGAGGAGAGGAGAGGAGAGGAGAGGAGAGGAGAGGAGAGGAGAGGAGAGGAGAGGAGAGGAGAGGAGAGGAGATGGCCCCCCTTGCTGAGGGGGCAACAGCTTTGCCATGCAATTGTGCAAGATACCCAATACTTTCCTGTTTCTGCATCAGGAGAAAATCATCTGGGCCAAAGAGCTTTTTAGGGAAGCAAAGGGTGGAAGAAGCCACTTCCTAGAGCAGCCAATATCCTGATAGAGATGCAATTTTTTATTTTTTATTTTTTTTTTAAGAAAGAAGTTTAATTCTGCACTGAGGCGAAAGTTAGCTGGAACTTTGCTGGCCTTCTTCTGCTCAGTTCTTCCTTAGTTCTTTCTCTCCTCTGACTGAAGACCTGCAAGGCTGACCAAGCCACCCAACTGAGTGTCTGACCAGCCCAATACTAACTGAGTGTGCTGTTCTCAAATAGATGGGTGTAAACTTCAACCTGAGTAAAAGCTGTTGAGAAAGTCACGAATCATATCCCATTCTGCAAGTCAAATTCTTGGCTGTTTTCTCACTAACTGTAGATTACTTTAAAATACACTTTTAATGTCTAATTTTTCATACCAGCAAATTCTTGGTGCCATAAGAGAAACTTTGTGCCAAGAGGGTGCTATAAACAAACAGCAATGTTTGCAGATGCAGATTTTGGCTTCCTTCAGATGAAGTTATCTTTTCATTTCAAAGCTTAGTGGAAGGATTTTTGGGTTTATCATGATCAGGTATACAAGGGCCATCCCTCTGCTACAGCTGCAGCATAAGGACTTGAACTGTTGAAGCACTAAATTAAAGTTTTCCTTCCCATTTAGCTGTCATTTTCCCCTCCCTCTAATTCTTATCTTTAAAACGACAGTTTAAATATTTGCTCACTTGTGGTAAAAACATTGCTATGCTTATCCTGTTAAGCTACTTATCTGAAAGGCAGAAAGCTGAGATGATCAAGAAAACTGTTAGGAGAAGGAGGCCTAAAAGAGAGGTGAAGAGGGACTTTGGACAAGGACCTGGACTGACTGGGCAAGGAGGAACAGCTTTAAGCTGAAAGATGGTAGATTTAGATTGGATATTAGTAAGAAATTCCTCCCGGTGAGGGTGGGCAGGCCCTGGCACAGGGTGCCCAGAGAAGCTGTGGCTGCCCCTGGATCCCTGGCAGTGCCCAAGGCCAGGTTGGACGGGGCTTGGAGCAGCCTGGGACAGTGGAAGGTGTCCCTGCCCATGGCAGGTGGGTGGAACAAAATGGTCTCCCAGGTCTCTTCCAACCCAAACCATGCTGGGGGTCCAGCGTATGTTCTTCAGCTGGCCAAAGGTGAGGAGGGAGAAGAAGAAAGGGAAGCACGAGAGACCAGCTCCCTAAGGAAGGTTTGCAAGGGTAAGGAAGAGCCTCGCAATGAGGTTCAGAGTGGATCCCCTTGCTTTCTAACCTCCTTACAAAGCCCAGATTCAGCTAGGTCTAATCTTAACCTCAGATTTTGACAATGGTTTAGGTTTAATGGAATTATCTATACAAAGTTTATAATAGTTAATACTGAACAGCTACATAGATTTTTTCTTTATTATTAATTCAGCGTGTTATCAATCACTTACAGATGATCTGTTGCAACTAAGAAATCTCTCTGTCTTGGGTGTGAAAGCACCTCTTAATTTCAAGTAAGGGATCTCAAACTTTGATTGATGCCCTAGTTCAAGGGGAGAGTCACTGGTATGCAGTCCAGCTGCCACTCAGGGACAGCTCAAATTTGGCTTATCCTGATGGTAATATTTAGAGAGTGAAGTAGTTGGCTGCTAGTCAATAGTATTGAGAAGATGGGTGTCTTTGTTTTAGTTCTGTTATCATCTTCTGTACATTAGTTATCCTGCATTTTTGGGTTTTGAAACCACCTTTCAAAGTATTTTTCCAAGGCACTTTCACTTCCTTGTACATGAGCCAGGAGTTTTCCAGCTCACAAGTCAACCCCATATGAGCATATTCACTTCCCTGTACCTGAGCCAGGAACTTTCCAGCTCACAGATCCACCACAGGGCGTGGAGCCTGTTGCTCCACAGTCAGCCTGATCCAAAGTATGGCTGAGGGTCAAGTGTATCTGTAAGAGGCACAGCAGCAATATTTATAAAACTGCCTTGGGGCCTCAGCTGCCATCTCTCTCTGTCACTGATTATGTTCCTTTATTTGTGACTTTTTTTTTCAATAGACAGGAGAGTTTTCTTCTAGTTACAAAATTCAGAGTCAGCACATGAGTGGTTTCCAAGCAGTGGCTGGAGTTACTAAGCAGATAGGCAGAAGTGACAGCTCTTACTGGCTTTAGGCAAAGGACTTGGGTTCCCACCTGGCTTTTTGGTCCTTTCTTCAGTTATGTAAGACTGTGGTGCATATATGAGCACATTTTGTTGGATACCCCATCAGAAATGCCAGATGGGTCTGTTCCAGCTACTGTGGCTATGTTCAGCAAAGCCTGGTCCTCTCTCACCACAGGTTTTCCAGCAGGAGGCCTGAAGCTGGGTGAAGGGAGCTCCTTTCAGCTTGCCTTCCTGCACATCTCCTTTGCTTGCCCATCAGGCCTTTTTGGCTTCCCTTACAGCAGGACTCTGTGCCCTGTCAGTCGGCGCCGAGGGAACCAGGGGCTGTCCTTGGCCCTCGGTCAACAGAATCCCTTGTGGAGCAGGTTAAAGTAACTTGCAAGGGAAAGGGAGGCAACAGAGGCCATGTTTTTGTGGTTTCCTTTTCTTGGAGAACAAATGGGATCTTGCATGCAATGCCAGGTCTGAGCAGGGTGGTATTGCCCAGGCTGTAAATCAGAAGTGAAAAACCTCTGGATGCAATTGAGGGTAAGCTGGGAAGAGGAGAAGGAGAAGAAATAAGATACTGAGGATGTTTTATTATGGCAGGAAAGAAGATGAATGCAATGGTACTATTTGTGTATGCACTCTCTCTCGTAATTATTTCAGCACTATGATCAGACCCAGTCTGGCAGAAGTTAGAAGTCCTGGAGATAATAAATTTTCCACAACTTGGGAGAGCAGTGGGAACAATTGGGTAGAGGAAACAAGCTCAAGTTAATACTTCTGTCCAGCAAAGGCAACAGCAATAAACTTTTATAGATAACACAAATTGATAGGAAAGGTATGGTTGTTCTAACCAGAAAATCACCTCTGAGTTAGTCACTGGGCACCAAAAGTCTGTCTTTCACACACAAAGCTGCAAGAAACTGGGCTTCACATGTTCCAGGGTGTGTGGTTCCATTACTGTAAGGTGAACGGGCCCCAGCTGATGGCCCCAGGGGCAGCCTCCCTGGTACTGTTGAGGCTGAATTGTAATAACCCCCAGAGTTCAGACATGCATGGCCCTGCAGCATCCTTCCAATCCAAACCATCCTGTAACTGCATGATGATTCTATGATTCCTGGCCCTCTGCAAGCATCCTTTGCTTGTTTATGTGTAACTTCCTAGTTAGATGGTGGGATGAACCACCCAACCTTGAGGCAGTCCTCCCAGCACTGCATTCTGCAAAACAAAATGGGGACACCCAGATGCACAGTTGCTGTGTCACCCTGGGCACCCCAATTGTGAAAGCAGAGCCACCACGGCTGTGAGGTCAGAGCGTGGGGATGGAACGTGGCACCCCACATTCCACACTCCTCAGCTGACCTGCTGCCTGACCCCCAAGGCAGCAGGGAGGAGACAATGGGCCCTGAGGGTTTGCTGCAAACCCCAGTCCAGTAACTGTCAGCTGTTGCACTGGGCAGACATCCCCTCATACCCCTGAGGAGGTAGAGCTGAGCACAGAGGGATGGCGAGGAGAAAGGCTCACCAGACAAGCCGTTACGAGCCTTCCAAACAGTACTTGGAGCATGAGACTGATCAACCACTGGCAGAGGTGACTGTGGAGCTCAGCAGCTGCCCAATGAGCTGGTATGAAGTGGGCTGCTCCTGCCCAGGGTGTCAGGTTGGAACAGTAGGATGGATGTGGTGTAACGAGGTCAGTGGGGTTAGAGCAGCGGGGGGAAGCTGACAGGTTTTCTGAAGACCAGCCCTGTGATGTGTTAAGTCCCCTTTCTGTGGGGATGGGTCCCAGCTGAAGAAGAGAAGAGACTCAAGAGACAGGCTTAACTTTTCTTTGGTTTCTTTTCCAAGGGATGCTCTTCAAGCTTATTTGGCAACTGGCAGGTGCCCTTGTCTCCCTGGGGAGAAATCTTCTGAGCACATGCCATCCTCACAGAGTACATACTACATGTTTCTACTCTAGACAGGGGGCAGGATGGGAATGCCTGAGGGCCAGTGCAAGCCAAGGGGAGAGCAGAGGGTGTTCCCTAACCAGCAGCCTGGTGCTCTCACTTGGATGATGAAGCTTGAGCACTGCTTGTGCTGAGGCCAGTCTCCAGCAGAGCCAAGAGCAAAGCCCCTTGGCAGCGTCACTGGCACACCAGGGCCAGAGCCTCCAGCTTTGGCTGCAGTAGGACAAACTGCTGCCTAGCCAGGTGCTCGGGGGAGAGCCAAGCATCTGCAGGGAAAGGGTTTTCCCCAGCTCTGGTAAGAGTTTGTGCAGGTGTGGGAGAGCTCTGGGACCAGAGACAGACAAAGCTCCTGTGTTTCCTTGCTGTGAAGGGGTTTGCCTAAGGCTCAGGTAACTGACAGCAGCAGGGCTCCCTCTCTTTCAGGCAAAAGATGGTCCAGCAGAAGAAGAGCTTTAAAGTCTTCATCTTGTTCTCAGTGGCTCTTGGTGAGTTTTCATGAGCAAAAAACTGAGAGTGACAGCCTGGCTGTGCTGGACACCAGCTCTCCTTCGGGGCCATTAGGTGTGGAAACTCCTGTGGCCCAAGGGCTTCCTGAGTGTGCCCTTGACTGGGACTGGCTTGTGGACCACCAGTAAGATTCCCAGGTAGTCTCACAGCCATGCTACTGGTCTGGCCACTGGACTGGATGGCTTGCTGCAAGGTTGAGAGAGAAGGGCATAGGTATTTCCAAAGCTGAACTGGGGATGCCCAGAGGGGAGGGGCTGTGCAAGGGGAGGAATGGGGAGGTACCTCCCCTAGCTCCTACAGCCTGGTCTTGGTGCTCACTGAAGCGAGGGGAAACAGGGAGTAGATCTGGGGTAACAAACACAACTGAAGACCATGCTGGGATGTCCCCTGAAGCCTGGGCTGATGGCCCTCGGTCAGAGGTGCATCCTCTCTCTGCACCCCACATTCTGCGCTCCTCAGCTGACCTGCTGCCTGACCCCCAAGGCAGCTGAGGAGGAGACAATGGGCCCCAGGGGTTTGCTGCAAACCCCAGTCCAGTAACTGTCTCTCGGTGATGTGATTTGCAGCTGTTGTTTTCTGCGGGACTGCCGTGCCAGGATGGTTACCGTGGACAAAGGGAATGATGGAGGTTAGTGACTGTTGTGGGACAGACACCTCCTGCAAGGGAGGGTTGCTGGATAAATCTCCGGCTCTTCTGCTTCCACATGGCATGACCTGAAGAAGAAGCAGATTGTGTAGTCTTCCCTGGGAAGCCACAGTGGCTCTGGCAGTAGAGGTTCTAATGGAGAATTTTCTCTTTCAGGAGCTGACAAGTGTATTTCCAGCAGGACTGAAAACCCTCTGGTAAGAGAGATTTCCTGAACTGGAACTGTGTCTGTGCAGAAGTGTCAGCTGACCTTGTGCTACCTGTGCTCAGTTTCCAAACAGCAAAGGCTCCCATATTTCCATCCTGCCTTTGCCTTTTGCTCAGCTTGGGCTGGAAGGAAGCACTGGCAAAGCAGGGAAAGCATGTGTGTCTCCTCACTGAGCTCAGGTGCTTCACAGAAGGAATGGGCTGCTTTGACAAGATCTGCTTTTCTCTTCCTGCAGGAATTCACACACTTTGATTGAAACCCAAAAGTTGCAGAATCTGCTGGAAGAGGTCACTCAGCTGCGGGCGGAGATCAGCGGTTTGAAGGTGACCCAAGCTCTCCTTGGCATTGTTGGTGGGGTCAGAATGTTGTGGCCACAGATGCTGTTCTCACTCCTCGTGGCTCATGTCAGCAGCACAGTTTCCCAGCTCTGAGGGCACGCCTTGCCATGCATGGCTGACACCGAGCTCTGCCTCTGTGGGTGATGGCAGCATGCTGAACTCTCCACTGATGTGGTCCTTTCCTGTGTTTGCTCATGGTTTTCCCAGGAACTGACCCAGACGGCTTTGGAATCCTGTGTCAAGATGGACTGGGCCCTGAAGAGCTCTGGTAAGGACACAAGCAGCCTGGTCTCCTTGCCTTGCCCTTTTCTGTGTGCTGTCCACAGCCTCAAGGGTGACTGGGGGTGCCCCCACACACGTTCCTGTGGGGACGGCACAGAAATGACAGACGTTCCTGGGTGGATGGAGGGGCCCTCGTCCTCTCCGCTGCATCTGGAAAAGGAATGGCTGGGTTATCCTTTGCTGCCTCCCAGCACTCAGCCCTGTGGGAGAAGCAGTCACCAGGCATGTGGCTGCTGTCATTGTAGATGTGGACAGGACAGGTGGACATGGAGCTGGCCAGTGGCATCAGAAATGGTGTCTGAGCCAAGCCCTCCCAGGCTGTAGCTGCTTGCAGCCTTTTGCTCTCCCTTCCTTACAGGAGCCACCATTGACACACAGAGAACTTCCCAGACCTATGACTGCAAAGACAGCGGTCTCTGCAGGATTTTACGCTTATTCTGGACTGCCAGCCCTCCTGATACTATTCTGCAGGTATGTTAACAGAAATCATCAGTTTTCTTCCCTCCTGTGAATTTAGGAACCATTCTCGGGGGGTCTCCCCTCAGCCCAGTGGTACTGCTCAAGCCCACGGTGTAGATGGATTCCTGAAACCAAAGGTGGAACACAGGGCTGGGCTTGCTGAGAAGCAGTGATTCCTCTCTGGAGGGGAGTGGGGCCAAGCTGAGCTGTACTGCTGCATTCTGCCCACAGTCCTCGGCCACAGCTGGGTGAAAGGCTTTCTTTCTACCTGGTGACCCTGTCTCCGCTGTCAACCCTAAGAACTGCTTTTCAGGGTGGAGGCAAGAGGAGGGGGGATGCCCTACAGAGTCCCTGGGCAGAGGTGTTTCTCCTTTGTTGGGGAAGATGAAACAGGAAAGCCTTATAAATATGATTGCCTGACAAAAGATTTTGGGAATATGAAAACTATAAGTGACATCGAAATGAAAGCCACCTTTTGAAATACCAAGTCTTAGTTACTGAACAACTGGAAAACAATGGTGTGGCCGACTGAAGGTAATCCCCTCTTGACTGAACAATACCCTCTGCTTGCAGGCAGGTCCAAGGGTCAGAACAGACCCTACTAGCTCAGCAGAAGGGGTCCAAAGAGTAGTTTTTAGAAGTTAAGATGTAACACTCTATGGTAATATAAGAACTCTTATAGGCTGTATGTAAATGCTATAGGATTTGTATCTTGTATTAGATTGGTTAGTGACAATTAGAATATTCAGTACAGAAGATGATTTATTGTATTGTAACCAAGACTTCAGACACTCTTACTACTCTCTTACTATACTCTACACACATTCTCTCTCACTACTTCTTCACCCTCATTCCTCTCTCTCCCTCTCTCTCTTTACTTACCCGCTTACTCTCTTGCTCTCTTGGGCCTGCTCAGAGCTGCCAGCTGCAGCTCTAAGCAGTGCCCCTGTACCCACGCCCTTTGCAATAAACCGCATGTTCCAAGATCTGACTTCAGAGATCTCTTGTCTCCATCCGTCCCGACCGTCCGACCCACCCAAAGCCCGCACTCCTTGTCCCTGACTAGGATGGTTTCGTAACCAGCGTTCTCTGTTCTGCCATGCTGAGCCCACTTTGGCAGGCAGGGAAGTCCTTCTGCTTCTGTCCATTTCCTCAATTGCCCCTTGTTTTCAAGCTGAAATAAACTCCACAGGCATGTCAGCCCCAGCGCTTCAAGCTACACGGGCAGTTGTGTTGGCCCACACGTCATTGCTCTTGCGTTCTGGTTGCAGCCAAAAGTTTTCCCAGGAAACTGCTGGGCTTTCAAAGGGCATCAGGGCCAGGTTGTCATCAGATTGCCAGCACGAGTCCACCTGACTGCCATCACAGTGCAGCACATCACCAAAGAAGCCTCTCCAAGTGGGACCATCATCAGTGCCCCCAAAGACATCGCTGTCTTTGTAAGTCTGCTGGGCATTTCTGGTGGGGATCTGGCCCTGGGGGGAAGTCAGGGTAGGGTCTTGCTTGCTTTTGTGCCTCCTCTGAGCTTCATGTCCTGCACTCCCCTGAGCACTGCCGTGCCCCAGTGCAACACTTCCAGGGCTTGAGAGCTCCATCCTTCTTAAGACCCGTTCTGGCCAAGCACCTAAGGGTTGACCAAAACACAAGGCAGAGACTGAGCTCTACACTAATCAGTGCCAGACTACTGCCAGAGCCCTGGGAGAGGCTGGGTGTTTAAGAGGGCTGATCCAGCTCGTACATTCTCTCTTTGTCGGGATGAGCCCAACTTGCTCTCCTTGTGCTTTGCCCCCAAGGGAGTGGATGCAGACAGAGAAGAGGAAACTCTCCTGGGGATGTTCACCTACAATACAGAAAAAGACCCCATTCAAACTTTCCCTCTGAAGGTATGCTCCACACGTGGGGGCCAGATGCCAGGGAGCAAAACAGGTTTGATTGCAAGTCTGTGGCAGGGAGGATGTGAATGTTTCCTCCCTGGGCAGAGAGTCCTGGATCACTGCCAAAAGAGACCTGGTGGGGCTTGGAGGGCTGAATAGCATGTGGTTGTGGTAGCCAAAGGACAGGGTCAGGCCTGTGGCAACACAGCTCCTGAGAGATCCCTGGCTGCAGCCACTGCCTTCAGAAAAGCCAGATGAACATGCAGCCCCTCCATCCAAACAACAAATCCACTTTGTGCCATGGAGGAACAGGGACAAGTGGTGGCAAAAGCTGTCAGGCATCACTGTTGCTCCACTCTGTGCCCTGCTGACTCTGGACAGTGTCGCCCCAGCACAGCATGCCCCTTCTCTCCCAGTGCTCTCAGCCTGCCAGGAGAAAGGCAGGCAGAGCGGATGGTGGGAGCTCAGTGGGGTCACACACCAGCCCCATGCACAGGACCACTTCCCAACCCCTCTGTCAGCACAGAGCAGGGGGCAGAGGGAAAGGAGACGCAGCCCCAGCCGGGCCAGCATGCAGAGGATGCCAAGTGCCTTCCCTTGTCCCCAGTCTCCCCAGCAGCCCCGGTACCAGCAGCGAGCTTCAGATCTCTATTCCTTCTCCCACCTACTTTTGGGATCTTGTTCCTGAGCAGAAACAGGGCTGGCAGGGTAAGACATCTTGATTTCACAGTTGCTTTTAATGGCCCCCTTTTCCCTCTTCACAGAGCATGCTGCTTCCCAGAGCCTTTTCACATGTCAAACTTCTTGTGAAGAGCAACTGGGGAAACCCGTGGTATACCTGCATTTACCGAGTGCAGGTTCATGGAAAGATGGAAAACCGGAAAGCCCCAACCGAGGGCCAAGATAAATAAAAAAGAAAACACAAAAGAAGAAGAAAGGGCAAAGGGAAGAAGGGAAATGGGGGGAATGATGTGGCAGCCCAATGTTGATTTTAGAGGATGCATGTGGGACTGTGTCAGGTGAGTTTTATGTAAGATATTAGGAATCATAGAATCATTTAATCCCTCTGTTGAAAGGGACCCATAAGGGTCATCAAGTCCAACTCCTGGCCCTGCACAGGACAGCCCCAACAATCATACTGTGTGTCTGACAGCTGGCTCAGTGCCATGACCACTTCTCTGGGAAGCCTGTTCCAGTGCTCAACCACC